>NW_027646021.1:5000-602615 GCF_951394435.1 Stenella coeruleoalba | reverse complement strand
GCTCATTTCAATCTCTGGTTTTATGCAGCACCCCAACTCACCTTTCCTCTTAAGCAAGCATAAGTTGGTTTTCTAAATTTGAGACCCTGTTCTGTTCTGTAATTCAGTTCCTGTGTAGCCAAGTTTACATTCTGTGTATTACTGATATCTTATGATGTTGCTTTTTCTGTGTGACTTATTTCAGTTAGAATCATCATACCTGAATCCACTCATTGTGATGCTAAGGGCCTGATGACATAGAATTCATTGCTGAGTGATATTGCTTTGTAAGTAAATACCACAACTTCTTTATCCATTTTTCACTTTCTGCGATGTTGAACTTGTACTGTAAACGAGGTTCTTGTAAACAGAGGCGTCCCAAACTTTGGGGTGGCTGTGTCTTTTTGATTTTAATTTCCCTAAGCTATAGGACCATAAGTGGCAGTGCCCTAGGCTCTGTTGCTTTGTTTTTTAGATGTTTCAGGAAACACCATACACTTCTCCCGAGTGTCTGTTGGCAATTTACATCCCGCCCATCAGCATAACAAGGCTCCCAGTTCTCCATGGCCTGTCCTGCCTTTCTGGATTTTACACTTTTTTCAGATGGCCCTTTTGACCGAGGGGAAGTGAGACTTCATTGTAGTGCAGATTTCCTTTGCAAGCTTGCTTGGTTGGCCAAAAAGGGCGTATGCGTTTTTTCCTGAATATATTCAGGAAAAAACGCATACGCCCTTTTTGGCCAAGTGCATCATTGTGAACGTTCTGCCTCTTTTCCTATGCTTTCAATGCAATTCCAGTCTACCTCCTGAAATCGGTTTCCTGCAATTCTGCCCCGCTTTCAAGGCCTCTTGGCAGCCTTACTTCAGTCTATTTTTGGACGATAGCTGTCATTTATAACTCTGCAGGTTTGTGAATTACAGTGCCCCTGAGCTCCTTTCTTCAACTCGCTTTCTTGTGACCTGCCGCAACACCGCAGGATGGCTTCAGGCCCTAATCTGGTTCCGGCACGGCACGCTGAGCCTTTGGTTATTTCCTCTTCCTGGTGGGAAATGAGAGTTAAATTTGCCCGTCCAGACACCTCCAGCTAGTCTCTCATTGGTTCTCGCTATTCCTGTTCATCTTCCGCAGAAATTGCAAACTGGGCTAAACAGGAGGTTAAAGGGACTGACTCTCCAAGTCGGGAGAGTGTTAGTAAACCGTCTGGAATGTTGCACCCGAGTACCAGGGTACGAAAACTGAGACATATTTGAACACGTCTCCCGATCACATGGTTGATCATACTCTAGGTTCCACATGCATGTTTTAGCTGAAGGAAGAATACCTTATACCTGGGTAGTTGAAACCCGTGGAATGGGTACCATGCAATATGAATTCAAAGGGTCTTCATTTGCTCACCGAACCTCTCCAATCCTATCACTGCTGCGGTTATGCCCCTGTACACATGCTTGATTCTCTTTCGGAGACATAGCAATCCATAGGTTTTAAGATACTTACTAGTCAGGTACATTATTAGGCGTTTAATATGCGGTGTTGAGTCCATTTCGTTGAGCAAGGAGTAGTTCTTGTCTATTCCATATTTGACTTAAGGAACTTTATCTGTGCTCATTTCAATCTCTGGTTTTATGCAGCACCCCAACTCACCTTTACCCTTAAGCAAGCATAAGTTGGTTTTCTAAATTTGAGTCCCTGTTCTGTTCTGTAATTCAGTTCCTGTGTAGCCAAGTTTACATTCCGTGTATTACTGATATCTTATGATGTTTCTTTTTCTGTGTGACTTATTTCAGTTAGAATCATCATACCTGAATCCACTCATTGTGCTGCTAAGGGCCTGATGACACAGATTTCATTGCTGAGTGATATTGCTTTGTAAGTAAATACCACAACTTCTTTATCCATTTTTCACTTTCTGCGATGTTGAACTTGTACTGTAAACGAGGTTCTTGTAAACAGAGCCGTTCCAAACTTTGGGGTGGCTGTGTCTTTTTGATTTTAATTTCCCTAAGCTATAGGACCATAAGTGGAAGTGCCCTAGGTTCTGTTGCTTTGTTTTTTAGATGTTTCAGGAAACACCATACACTTCTCCCGAGTGGTTGTTGGCAATTTACATCCCGCCCATCAGCATAACAAGGCTCCCAGTTCTCCATGGCCTGTCCTGCCTTTCTGGATTTTACACTTTTTTCAGATGGCCCTTTTGACCAGGGGGAAGTGAGACTTCATTGTAGTGCAGATTTCCTTTGCAAGCTTGCTTGGTTGGCCAAAAAGGGCGTATGCGTTTTTTCCTGAATATATTCAGGAAAAAACGCATACGCCCTTTTTGGCCAAGTGCATCATTGTGGACGTTCTGCCTCTTTTCCTATGCTTTCAATGCAATTCCAGTCTACCTCCTGAAATCGGTTTCCTGCAATTCTGCCCCGCTTTCAAGTCCTCTTGGCAGCCTTACTTCAGTATATTTTTGGACGATAGCTGTCATTTATAACTCTGCAGGTTTGTGAATTACAGTGCCCCTGAGCTCCTTTCTTCAACTCGCTTTCTTTTGAGCTGGCCGCAACACCGCAGGATGGCTTCAGGCCCTAATCTGGTTCTGGTACGGCACGCTGAGCCTTTGGTTATTTCCTCTTCCTGGTGGGAAATGAGAGTTAAATTTGCCCGTCCAGACACCTCCAGCTAGCCTCTCATTGGTTCTCGCTATTCCTGTTCATCTTCCGCAGAAATTGCAAACTGGGCCAAACAGGAGGTTAAAGGTGCTGACTCTCCAAGTGGGGAGAGTGTTAGTAAAGCGTCTGGAATGTTGCACCCGAGTACCAGGGGAGGAAAACTGAGACATATTTGAACACGTCTCCCGTTCACATGGTTGATCATACTTGGGTTCCACATGCATGTTTTAGCTGAAGGAAGAATACCTTAAACCTGGAGAGTTGAGACCCGTGTAATGGGTACCATGCAATATGACTTCAAAGGGTCTTCATTTGCTCACCGAACCTCTCCAATCCTATCACTGCTGCGTTTATGCCCCTGTACACATGCTTGATTCTCTTTCGGAGACATAGCAATCCATAGGTTTTAAGATACTTACTAGTCAGGTACATTCTTAGGCGTTTAATATGCGATGTTGAGTCCATTTCGTTGAGCAAGGAGTAGCTCTTGTCTATTCCATATTTGGCTTAAGGAACTTTATCTGTGCTCATTTCAATCTCTGGTTTTATGCAGCACCCCAACTCACCTTTCCCCTTAAGCAAGCATAAGTTGGTTTTCTAAATTTGAGACCCTGTTCTGTTCTGTAATTCAGTTCCTGTGTAGCCAAGTTTACATTCCGTGTATTACTGATATCTTATGATGTTTCTTTTCTGTGTGACTTATTTCAGTTAGAATCATCATACCTGAATCCACTCATTGTGCTGCTACGGGCCTGATGACACAGATTTCATTGCTGAGTGATATTGCTTTGTAAGTAAATACCACAACTTCTTTATCCATATTTCACTTTCTGCGATGTTGAACTTGTACTGTAAACGAGGTTCTTGTAAACAGAGCCGTTCCAAACTTTGGGGTGGCTGTGTCTTTTTGATTTTAATTTCCCTAAGCTATAGGACCATAAGTGGCAGTGCCCTAGGCTCTGTTGCGTTGTTTTTTAGATGTTTCAGGAAACACCATACACTTCTCCCGAGTGTCTGTTGGCAATTTACATCCCGCCCATCAGCATAACAAGGCTCCCAGTTCTCCATGGCCTGTCCTGCCTTTCTGGATTTTACACTTTTTTCAGATGGCCCTTTTGACCGGGGGGAAGTGAGACTTCATTGTAGTGCAGATTTCCTTTGCAAGCTTGCTTGGTTGGCCAAAAAGGGCGTATGCGTTTTTTCCTGAATATATTCAGGAAAAAACGCATACGCCCTTTTTGGCCAAGTGCATCATTGTGGACGTTCTGCCTCTTTTCCTATGCTTTCAATGCAATTCCAGTCTACCTCCTGAAATCGGTTTCCTGCAATTCTGCCCCGCTTTCAAGTCCTCTTGGCAGCCTTACTTCAGTCTATTTTTGGACGATAGCTGTCATTTATAACTCTGCAGGTTTGTGAATTACAGTGCCCCTGAGCTCCTTTCTTCAACTCGCTTTCTTGTGACCTGGCCGCAACACCGCAGGATGGCTTCAGGCCCTAATCTGGTTCCGGCACGGCACGCTGATCCTTTGGTTAATTTCTCTTCCTGGTGGGAAATGAGAGTTAAATTTGCCCGTCCAGACACCTCCAGCTAGTCTCTCATTGGTTCTCGCTATTCCTGTTCATCTTCCGCAGAAATTGCAAACTGGGCCAAACAGGAGGTTAAAGGGACTGACTCTCCAAGTCGGGAGAGTGTTAGTAAAGCGTCTGGAATGTTGCACCCGAGTACCAGGGGAGGAAAACTGAGACATATTTGAACACGTCTCCCGTTCACATGGTTGATCATATTCTGGGTTCCACATGCATGTTTTAGCTGAAGGAAGAATACCTTAAACCTGGAGAGTTGAAACCCGTGGAATGGGTACCATGCAATATGACTTCAAAGGGTCTTCATTTGCTCACCGAACCTCTCCAATCCTATCACTGCTGCGTTTATGCCCCTGTACACATGCTTGATTCTCTTTTGGAGACATAGCAATCCATAGGTTTTAAGATACTTACTAGTCAGGTACATTCTTAGGCGTTTAATATGCGGTGTTGAGTCCATTTCGTTGAGCAAGGAGTAGCTCTTGTCTATTCCATATTTGACTTAAGGAACTTTATCTGTGCTCATTTCAATCTCTGGTTTTATGCAGCACCCCAACTCACCTTTACCCTTAAGCGAGCATAAGTTGCTTTTCTAAATTTGAGACCCTGTTCTGTTTTGGAATTCATTTCCTGTGTAGCCAAGTTTACATTCTGTGTATTAGTGATATCTTATGATGTTTCTTTTTCTGTGTGACTATTTCAGTTAGAATCATCATACCTGAATCCACTCATTGTGCTGCTACGGGCCTGATGACATAGATTTCATTCCTGAGTGATATTGCTTTGTAAGTAAATACCACAACTTCTTTATCCATTTTTCACTTTCTGTGATGTTGAACTTGTACTGTAAATGAGGTTCTTGTAAACAGAGCCGTTCCAAACTTTGGGGTGGCTGTGTCTTTTTGATTTTAATTTCCCTAAGCTATAGGACCATAAGTGGAAGTGTCCTAGGCTCTGTTGCTTTGTTTTTTAGATGTTTCAGGAAACACCATATACTTCTCCCGAGTGGTTGTTGGCAATTTACATCCCGCCCGTCAGCATAACAAGGCTCCCAGTTCTCCATGGCCTGTCCTGCCTTTCTGGATTTTACACTTTTTTCAGATGGCCCTTTTGACCGGGGGGAAGTGAGACTTCATTGTAGTGCAGATTTCCTTTGCAAGCTTGCTTGGTTGGCCAAAAAGGGCGTATGCGTTTTTTCCTGAATATATTCAGGAAAAAACGCATACGCCCTTTTTGGCCAAGTGCATCATTGTGGACGTTCTGCCTCTTTTCCTATGCTTTCAATGCAATTCCAGTCTACCTCCTGAAATCGGTTTCCTGCAATTCTGCCCCGCTTTCAAGTCCTCTTGGCAGCCTTACTTCAGTCTATTTTTGGACGATAGCTGTCATTTATAACTCTGCAGGTTTGTGAATTACAGTGCCCCTGGGCTCCTTTCTTCAACTCGCTTTCTTGTGACCTGGCCGCAACACCGCAGGATGGCTTCAGGCCCTAATCTGGTTCCGGTACGGCACGCTGAGCCTTTGGTTATTTCCTCTTCCTGGTGGGAAATGAGAGTTAAATTTGCCCGTCCAGACACCTCCAGCTAGCCTCTCATTGGTTCTCGCTATTCCTGTTCATCTTCCGCAGAAATTGCAAACTGGGCCAAACAGGAGGTTAAAGGGACTGACTCTCCAAGTCGGGAGAGTGTTAGTAAAGCGTCTGGAATGTTGCACCCGAGTACCAGGGGAGGAAAACTGAGACATATTTGAACACGTCTCCCGTTCACATGGTTGATCGTACTCTGGGATCCACATGCATGTTTTAGCTGAAGGAAGCATACCTCAAACCTGGAGAGTTGAGACCCGTGTAATGGGTACCATGCAATATGACTTCAAAGGGTCTTCATTTGCTCACCGAACCTCTCCAATCCTATCACTGCTGCGTTTATGCCCCTGTACACACGCTTGATTCTCTTTTGGAGACATAGCAATCCATAGGTTTTAAGATACTTACTAGTCAGGTACATTGTTAGGCGTTTAATATGGGGTGTTGAGTCCATTTCGTTGAGCAAGGAGTAGCTCTTGTCTATTCCATATTTGGCTTAAGGAACTTTATCTGTGCTCATTTCAATCTCTGGTTTTATGCAGCACCCCAACTCACCTTTCCCCTTAAGCAAGCATAAGTTGGTTTTCTAAATTTGAGACCCTGTTCTGTTTTGGAATGCAGTTCCTGTGTAGCCAAGTTTACATTCCGTGTATTAGTGATATCTTATGATGTTTCTTTTTCTGTGTGACTTATTTCAGTTAGAATCATCGTACCTGAATCCACTCATTATGCTGCTACGGGCGTGATGACATAGATTTCATTGCTGAGTGATACTGCATTGTACATAAGTACCACAAGTTCTTTATCCATTTTTCACTTTCTGTGATATTGAACTTGTATGGTAAACGAGGTTCTTGTAAACGGAGGCGTCCCAAACTTTGGGGTGGCTGTGTCTTTTTGATTTTAATTTCCCTAAGCTATAGGACCATAAGTGGAAGTGCCCTAGGCTCTGTTGCTTTGTTTTTTAGATGTTTCAGGAAACACCATACACTTCTTCCGAGTGGTTGTTGGCAATTTACATCCCGCCCATCAGCATAACAAGGCTCCCAGTTCTCCATGGCCTGTCATGCCTTTCTGGATTTTACACTTTTTTCAGATGGCCCTTTTGACCGGGGGGAAGTGAGACTTCATTGTAGTGCAGATTTCCTTTGCAAGCTTGCTTGGTTGGCCAAAAAGGGCGTATGCGTTTTTTCCTGAATATATTCAGGAAAAAACGCATACGCCCTTTTTGGCCAAGTGCATCATTGTGGACGTTCTGCCTCTTTTCCTATGCTTTCAATGCAATTCCAGTCTACCTCCTCAAATCGGTTTCCTGCAATTCTGCCCCACTTTCAAGTCCTCTTGGCAGCCTTACTTCAGTCTATTTTTGGACGATAGCTGTCATTTATAACTCTGCAGGTTTGTGAATTACAGTGCCCCTGAGCTCCTTTCTTCAACTTGCTTTCTTGTGACCTGGCCGCAACACCGCAGGATGGCTTCAGGCCCTAATCTGGTTCCGGCACGGCACGCTGAGCCTTTGGTTATTTCCTCTTCCTGGTGGGAAATGAGAGTTAAATTTGCCCGTCCAGACACCTCCAGCTAGTCTCTCATTGGTTCTCGCTATTCCTGTTCATCTTCCGCAGAAATTGCAAACTGGGCCAAACAGGAGGTTAAAGGGACTGACTCTCCAAGTGGGGAGAGTGTTAGTAAAGCGTCTGGAATGTTGCACCCGAATACCAGGGGAGGAAAACTGAGACATATTTGAACACGTCTCCCGTTCACATGGTTGATCATACTTGGGTTCCACATGCATGTTTTAGCTGAAGGAAGAATACCTTAAACCTGGAGAGTTGAGACCCGTGTAATGGGTACCATGCAATATGACTTCAAAGGGTCTTCATTTGCTCACCGAACCTCTCCAATCCTATCACTGCTGCGTTTATGCCCCTGTACACATGCTTGATTCTCTTTCGGAGACATAGCAATCCATAGGTTTTAAGATACTTACTAGTCAGGTACATTCTTAGGCGTTTAATATGCGGTGTTGAGTCCATTTCGTTGAGCAAGGAGTAGCTCTTGTCTATTCCATATTTGACTTAAGGAACTTTATCTGTGCTCATTTCAATCTCTGGTTTTATGCAGCACCCCAACTCACCTTTACCCTTAAGCAAGCATAAGTTGGTTTTCTAAATTTGAGACCCTGTTCTGTTCTGTAATTCAGTTCCTGTGTAGCCAAGTTTACATTCCGTGTATTACTGATATCTTATGATGTTTCTTTTTCTGTGTGACTTACTTCAGTTAGAATCATCATACCTGAATCCACTCATTGTGCTGCTAAGGGCCTGATGACACAGATTTTATTGCTGAGTGATATTGCTTTGTAAGTAAATACCACAACTTCTTTATCCATTTTTCACTTTCTGCGATGTTGAACTTGTACTGTAAACGAGGTTCTTGTAAACAGAGCCGTTCCAAACTTTGGGGTGGCTGTGTCTTTTTGATTTTAATTTCCCTAAGCTATAGGACCATAAGTGGAAGTGCCCTAGGTTCTGTTGCTTTGTTTTTTAGATGTTTCAGGAAACACCATACACTTCTCCCGAGTGGTTGTTGGCAATTTACATCCCGCCCATCAGCATAACAAGGCTCCCAGTTCTCCATGGCCTGTCCTGCCTTTCTGGATTTTACACTTTTTTCAGATGGCCCTTTTGACCGGGGGGAAGTGAGACTTCATTGTAGTGCAGATTTCCTTTGCAAGCTTGCTTGGTTGGCCAAAAAGGGCGTATGCGTTTTTTCCTGAATATATTTAGGAAAAAACGCATACGCCCTTTTTGGCCAAGTGCATCATTGTGGACGTTCTGCCTCTTTTCCTATGCTTTCAATGCAATTCCAGTCTACCTCCTGAAATCGGTTTCCTGCAATTCTGCCCCGCTTTCAAGTCCTCTTGGCAGCCTTACTTCAGTCTATTTTTGGACGATAGCTGTCATTTATAACTCTGCAGGTTTGTGAATTACAGTGCCCCTGAGCTCCTTTCTTCAACTCGCTTTCTTGTGACCTGGCCGCAACACCGCAGGATGGCTTCAGGCCCTAATCTGGTTCCGGCACGGCACGCTGAGCCTTTGGTTATTTCCTCTTCCTGGTGGGAAATGAGAGTTAAATTTGCCCGTCCAGACACCTCCAGCTAGTCTCTCATTGGTTCTCGCTATTCCTGTTCATCTTCCGCAGAAATTGCAAACTGGGCCAAACAGGAGGTTAAAGGCGCTGACTCTCCAAGTGGGGAGAGTGTTAGTAAAGCATCTGGAATGTTGCACCCGAGTACCAGGGGAGGAAAACTGAGACATATTTGAACACGTCTCCCGTTCACATGGTTGATCATACTTGGGTTCCACATGCATGTTTTAGCTGAAGGAAGAATACCTTAAACCTGGAGAGTTGAGACCCGTGTAATGGGTACCATGCAATATGACTTCAAAGGGTCTTCATTTGCTCACCGAACCTCTCCAATCCTATCACTGCTGCGTTTATGCCCCTGTACACATGCTTGATTCTCTTTTGGAGACAAAGCAATCCATAGGTTTTCCGATACTTACTAGTCAGGTACATTCTTAGGCGTTTAATATGCGGTGTTGAGTCCATTTCGTTGAGCAAGGAGTAGCTCTTGTCTATTCCATATTTGACTTAAGGAACTTTATCTGTGCTCATTTCAATCTCTGGTTTTATGCAACACCCCAACTCACCTTTACCCTTAAGCAAGCATAAGTTGGTTTTCTAAATTTGAGACCCTGTTCTGTTCTGCAATTCAGTTCCTGTGTAGCCAAGATTACATTCCGTGAATTACTGATATCTTATGATGGTTCTTTTTCTGTGTGACTTATTTCAGTTAGAATCATCATACCTGAATCCACTCATTGTGATGCTAAGGGCCTGATGACACAGATTTCATTGCTGAGTGATACTGCATTGTACGTAAGTACCACAAGTTCTTTATCCATTTTTCACTTTCTGCGATGTTGAACTTGTACTGTAAACGAGGTTCTTGTAAACAGAGGCGTCCCAAACTTTGGGGTGGCTGTGTCTTTTTGATTTTAATTTCCCTAAGCTATAGGACCATAAGTGGCAGTGCCCTAGGCTCTGTTGCTTTGTTTTTTAGATGTTTCAGGAAACACCATACACTTCTCCGGAGTGTCTGTTGGCAATTTACATTCCGCCCATCAGCATAACAAGGCTCCCAGTTCTCCATGGCCTGTCCTGCCTTTCTGGATTTTACACTTTTTTCAGATGGCCCTTTAGACCGGGGGGAAGTGAGACTTCATTGTAGTGCAGATTTCCTTTGCAAGCTTGCTTGGTTGGCCAAAAAGGGCGTATGCGTTTTTTCCTGAATATATTCAGGAAAAAACGCATACGCCCTTTTTGGCCAAGTGCATCATTGTGGACGTTCTGCCTCTTTTCCTATGCTTTCAATGCAATTCCAGTCTACCTCCTGAAATCGGTTTCCTGCAATTCTGCCCCGCTTTCAAGTCCTCTTGGCAGCCTTACTTCAGTCTATTTTTGGACGATAGCTGTCATTTATAACTCTGCAGGTTTGTGAATTACAGTGCCCCTGAGCTCCTTTCTTCAATTCGCTTTCTTTTGAGCTGGCCGCAACACCGCAGGATGGCTTCAGGCCCTAATCTGGTTCCGGTACGGCACGCTGAGCCTTTGGTTATTTCCTCTTCCTGTTGGGAAATGAGAGTTAAATTTGCCCGTCCAGACACCTCCAGCTAGCCTCTCATTGGTTCTTGCTATTCCTGTTCATCTTCCGCAGAAATTGCAAACTGGGCCAAACAGGAGGTTAAAGGGACTGACTCTCCAAGTCGGGAGAGTGTTAGTAAAGCGTCTGGAATGTTGCACCCGAATACCAGGGTACGAAAACTGACATATTTGAATACGTCTCCCGATCACATGGTTGATCATACTCTAGGTTCCACATGCATGTTTTAGCTGAAGGAAGAATACCTTAAACCTGGGTAGTTGAAACCTGTGGAATGGGTACCATGCAATATGACTTCAAAGGGTCTTCATTTGCTCACCGAACCTCTCCAATCCTATCACTGCTGCGTTTATGCCCCTGTACACATGCTTGATTCTCTTTCGGAGACATAGCAATCCATGGGTTTTAAGATACTTACTAGTCAGGTACATTCTTAGGCGTTTAATATGCGGTGTTGAGTCCATTTCGTTGAGCAAGGAGTAGCTCTTGTCTATTCCATATTTGACTTAAGGAACTTTATCTGTGCTCATTTCAATCTCTGGTTTTATGCAGCACCCCAACTCACCTTTACACTTAAGCAAGCATAAGTTGGTTTTCTAAATTTGAGACCCTGTTTTGGTTTGGAATGCAGTTCCTGTGTAGCCAAGTTTACATTCCGTGTATTACTGATATCTTATGATGTTTCTTTTTCTGTGTGACTTACTTCAGTTAGAATCATCATACCTGAATCCACTCATTGTGCTGCTAAGGGCCTGATGACACAGATTTCATTGCTGAGTGATATTGCTTTGTAAGTAAATACCACAACTTCTTTATCCATTTTTCACTTTCTGCGATGTTGAACTTGTACTGTAAACGAGGTTCTTGTAAACAGAGCCGTTCCAAACTTTGGGGTGGCTGTGTCTTTTTGATTTTAATTTCCCTAAGCTATAGGACCATAAGTGGAAGTGCCCTAGGTTCTGTTGCTTTGTTTTTTAGATGTTTCAGGAAACACCATACACTTCTCCCGAGTGGTTGTTGGCAATTTACATCCCGCCCATCAGCATAACAAGGCTCCCAGTTCTCCATGGCCTGTCCTGCCTTTCTGGATTTTACACTTTTTTCAGATGGCCCTTTTGACCGGGGGGAAGTGAGACTTCATTGTAGTGCAGATTTCCTTTGCAAGCTTGCTTGGTTGGCCAAAAAGGGCGTATGCGTTTTTTCCTGAATATATTCAGGAAAAAACGCATACGCCCTTTTTGGCCAAGTGCATCATTGTGGACGTTCTGCCTCTTTTCCTATGCTTTCAATGCAATTCCAGTCTACCTCCTGAAATCGGTTTCCTGCAATTCTGCCCCGCTTTCAAGTCCTCTTGGCAGCCTTACTTCAGTCTATTTTTGGACGATAGCTGTCATTTATAACTCTGCAGGTTTGTGAATTACAGTGCCCCTGAGCTCCTTTCTTCAACTCGCTTTCTTGTGACCTGGCCGCAACACCGCAGGATGGCTTCAGGCCCTAATCTGGTTCCGGCACGGCATGCAGAGCCTTTGGTTAATTCCTCTTCCTGGTGGGAAATGAGAGTTAAATTTGCCCGTCCAGACACCTCCAGCTAGTCTCTCATTGGTTCTCGCTATTCCTGTTCATCTTCCGCAGAAATTGCAAACTGGGCCAAACAGGAGGTTAAAGGCGCTGACTCTCCAAGTGGGGAGAGTGTTAGTAAAGCGTCTGGAATGTTGCACCCGAGTACCAGGGGAGGAAAACTGAGACATATTTGAACACGTCTCCCGTTCACATGGTTGATCATACTTGGGTTCCACATGCATGTTTTAGCTGAAGGAAGAATACCTTAAACCTGGAGAGTTGAGACCCGTGTAATGGGTACCATGCAATATGACTTCAAAGGGTCTTCATTTGCTCACCGAACCTCTCCAATCCTACCACTGCTGCGTTTATGCCCCTGTACACATGCTTGATTCTCTTTTGGAGACATAGCAATCCATAGGTTTTCCGATACATACTAGTCAGGTACATTCTTAGGCGTTTAATATGCGGTGTTGAGTCCATTTCGTTGAGCAAGGAGTAGCTCTTGTCTATTCCATATTTGGCCTAAGGAACTTTATCTGTGCTCATTTCAATCTCTGGTTTTATGCAGCACCCCAACTCACCTTTACCCTTAAGCAAGCATAGGTTGGTTTTCTAAATTTGAGACCCTGTTCTGTTCTGCAATTCAGTTCCTGTGTAGCCAAGTTTACATTCCATGTATTAGTGATATCTTATGATGTTTCTTTTTCTGTGTGACTTATTTCAGTTAGAATCATCGTACCTGAATCTACTCACTATGCTGCTACGGGCCTGATGACATAGATTTCATTGCTGAGTGATACTGCATTGTACGTAAGTACCACAAGTTCTTTATCCATTTTTCACTTTCTGTGATGTTGAACTTGTACTGTAAACGAGGTTCTTGTAAACAGAGCCGTTCCAAACTTTGGGGTGGCTGTGTCTTTTTGATTTTAATTTCCCTAAGCTATAGGACCATAAGTGGAAGTGCCCTAGGCTCTGTTGCTTTGTTTTTTAGATGTTTCAGGAAACACCATACACTTCTCCCGAGTGGTTGTTGGCAATTTACATCCCGCCCATCAGCATAACAAGGCTCCCAGTTCTCCATGGCCTGTCCTGCCTTTCTGGATTTTACACTTTTTTCAGATGGCCCTTTTGACCGGGGGGAAGTGAGACTTCATTGTAGTGCAGATTTCCTTTGCAAGCTTGCTTGGTTGGCCAAAAAGGGCGTATGCGTTTTTTCCTGAATATATTCAGGAAAAAACGCATACGCCCTTTTTGGCCAAGTGCATCATTGTGGACGTTCTGCCTCTTTTCCTATGCTTTCAATGCAATTCCAGTCTACCTCCTGAAATCGGTTTCCTGCAATTCTGCCCCGCTTTCAAGTCCTCTTGGCAGCCTTACTTCAGTCTATTTTTGGACGATAGCTGTCATTTGTAACTCTGCAGGTTTGTGCATTACAGTGCCCCTGAGCTCCTTTCTTCAACTCGCTTTCTTTTGAGCTGGCCGCAACACCGCAGGATGGCTTCAGGCCCTAATCTGGTTCCGGTACGGCACGCTGAGCCTTTGGTTATTTCCTCTTCCTGGTGGGAAATGAGAGTTAAATTTGCCCGTCCAGACACCTCCAGCTAGCCTCTCATTGGTTCTCGCTATTCCTGTTCATCTTCCGCAGAAATTGCAAACTGGGCCAAACAGGAGGTTAAAGGCGCTGACTCTCCAAGTGGGGAGAGTGTTAGTAAAGCGTCTGGAATGTTGCACCTGAGTACCAGGGGAGGAAAACTGAGACATATTTGAACACGTCTCCCGTTCACATGGTTGATCATACTTGGGTTCCACATGCATGTTTTAGCTGAAGGAAGAATACCTAAAACCTGGGTAGTTGAAACCCGTGGAATGGGTACCATGCAATATGACTTCAAAGGGTCTTCATTTGCTCACCGAACCTCTCCAATCCTATCACTGCTGCGTTTATGCCCCTGTACACATGCTTGATTCTCTTTCGGAGACATAGCAATCCATAGGTTTTAAGATATTTACTATTCAGGTACATTCGTAGGCATTTAATATGCGGTGTTGAGTCCATTTCGTTGAGCAAGGAGTAGCTCTTGTCTATTCCATATTTGGCTTAAGGAACTTTATCTGTGCTCATTTCAATCTCTGGTTTTATGCAGCAACCCAACTCACCTTTCCCCTTAAGCAAGCATAAGTTGGTTTTCTAAATTTGAGAACCTGTTCTGTTTTGGAATTCAGTTCCTGTGTAGCCAAGTTTACATTCCGTGTATTAGTGATATCTTGTGATGTTTCTTTTTCTGTGTGACTTATTTCAGTTAGAATCATCGTACCTGAATCTACTCACTATGCTGCTACGGGCCTGATGACATAGATTTCATTGCTGAGTGATACTGCATTGTACGTAAGTACCACAAGTTCTTTATCCATTTTTCACTTTCTGCGATGTTGAACTTGTACTGTAAACGAGGTTCTTGTAAACAGAGCCGTTCCAAACTTTGGGGTGGCTGTGTCTTTTTGATTTTAATTTCCCTAAGCTATAGGACCATAAGTGGAAGTGCCCTAGGCTCTGTTGCTTTGTTTTTTAGATGTTTCAGGAAACACCATACACTTCTCCCGAGTGGTGGTTGGCAATTTACATCCCGCCCATCAGCATAACAAGGCTCCCAGTTCTCCATGGCCTGTCCTGCCTTTCTGGATTTTACACTTTTTTCAGATGGCCCTTTTGACCGGGGGGAAGTGTGACTTCATTGTAGTGCAGATTTCCTTTGCAAGCTTGCTTGGTTGGCCAAAAAGGGCGTATGCGTTTTTTCCTGAATATATTCAGGAATAAACGCATACGCCCTTTTTGGCCAAGTGCATCATTGTGGACGTTCTGCCTCTTTTCCTATGCTTTCAATGCAATTCCAGTCTACCTCCTGAAATCGGTTTCCTGCAATTCTGCCCCGCTTTCAAGTCCTCTTGGCAGCCTTACTTCAGTCTATTTTTGGACGATAGCTGTCATTTATAACTCTGCAGGTTTGTGAATTACAGTGCCCCTGAGCTCCTTTCTTCAAGTTGCTTTCTTGTGACCTGGCCGCAACACCGCTGGATGGCTTCAGGCCCTAATCTTGTTCCGGCACGGCACGCTGAGCCTTTGGTTATTTCCTCTTCCTGGTGGGAAATGAGAGTTAAATTTGCCCGTCCAGACACCTCCAGCTAGTCTCTCATTGGTTCTCGCTATTCCTGTTCATCTTCCGCAGAAATTGCAAACTGGGCCAAACAGGAGGTTAAAGGCGCTGACTCTCCAAGTGGGGAGAGTGTTAGTAAAGCGTCTGGTATGTTGCACCCGAGTACCAGGGGAGGAAAACTGAGACATATTTGAACACGTCTCCCGTTCACATGGTTGATCATACTTGGGTTCCACATGCATGTTTTAGCTGAAGGAAGAATACCTTAAACCTGGAGAGTTGAGACCCGTGTAATGCGTACCATGCAATATGACTTCAAAGGGTCTTCATTTGCTCACCGAACCTCTCCAATCCTATCACTGCTGCGTTTATGCCCCTGTACACATGCTTGATTCTCTTTTGGAGACATAGCAATCCATAGGTTTTCTGATACTTACTAGTCAGGTACATTCTTAGGCGTTTAATATGCGGTGTTGAGTCCATTTCGTTGAGCAAGGAGTAGCTCTTGTCTATTCCATATTTGACTTAAGGAACTTTATCTGTGCTCATTTCAATCTCTGGTTTTATGCAGCACCCCAACTCACCTTTACCCTTAAGCAAGCATAAGTTGGTTTTCTAAATTTGAGACCCTGTTCTGTTCTGTAATTCAGTTCCTGTGTAGTCAAGTTTACATTCCGTGTATTACTGATATCTTATGATGTTTCTTTTCTGTGTGACTTATTTCAGTTAGAATCATCATACCTGAATCCACTCATTGTGCTGTTATGGGCCTGATGACACAGATTTCATTGCTGAGTGATATTGCTTTGTAAGTAAATACCACAATTTCTTTATCCATTTTTCACTTTCTGCGATGTTGAACTTGTACTGTAAACGAGGTTCTTGTAAACAGAGCCGTTCGAAAGTTTGGGGTGGCTGTGTCTTTTTGATTTTAATTTCCCTAAGCTATAGGACCATAAGTGGCAGTGCCCTAGGCTCTGTTGCTTTGTTTTTTAGATGTTTCAGGATACACCATACACTTCTCCCGAGTGTCTGTTGGCAATTTACATCCCGCCCATCAGCATAACAAGGCTCCCAGTTCTCCATGGCCTGTCCTGCCTTTCTGGATTTTACACTTTTTTCAGATGGCCCTTTTGACCGGGGGGAAGTGAGACTTCATTGTAGTGCAGATTTCCTTTGCAAGCTTGCTTGGTTGGCCAAAAAGGGCGTATGCGTTTTTTCCTGAATATATTCAGGAAAAAACGCATACGCCCTTTTTGGCCAAGTGCATCATTGTGGACGTTCTGCCTCTTTTCCTATGCTTTCAATGCAATTCCAGTCTACCTCCTGAAATCGGTTTCCTGCAATTCTGCCCCGCTTTCAAGTCCTCTTGGCAGCCTTACTTCAGTCTATTTTTGGACGATAGCTGTCATTTATAACTCTGCAGGTTTGTGAATTACAGTGCCCCTGAGCTCCTTTCTTCAAGTTGCTTTCTTGTGACCTGGCCGCAACACCGCTGGATGGCTTCAGGCCCTAATCTTGTTCCGGCACGGCACGCTGAGCCTTTGGTTATTTCCTCTTCCTGGTGGGAAATGAGAGTTAAATTTGCCCGTCCAGACACCTCCAGCTAGTCTCTCATTGGTTCTCGCTATTCCTGTTCATCTTCCGCAGAAATTGCAAACTGGGCCAAACAGGAGGTTAAAGGCGCTGACTCTCCAAGTGGGGAGAGTGTTAGTAAAGCGTCTGGTATGTTGCACCCGAGTACCAGGGGAGGAAAACTGAGACATATTTGAACACGTCTCCCGTTCACATGGTTGATCATACTTGGGTTCCACATGCATGTTTTAGCTGAAGGAAGAATACCTTAAACCTGGAGAGTTGAGACCCGTGTAATGCGTACCATGCAATATGACTTCAAAGGGTCTTCATTTGCTCACCGAACCTCTCCAATCCTATCACTGCTGCGTTTATGCCCCTGTACACATGCTTGATTCTCTTTTGGAGACATAGCAATCCATAGGTTTTCTGATACTTACTAGTCAGGTACATTCTTAGGCGTTTAATATGCGGTGTTGAGTCCATTTCGTTGAGCAAGGAGTAGCTCTTGTCTATTCCATATTTGACTTAAGGAACTTTATCTGTGCTCATTTCAATCTCTGGTTTTATGCAGCACCCCAACTCACCTTTACCCTTAAGCAAGCATAAGTTGGTTTTCTAAATTTGAGACCCTGTTCTGTTCTGTAATTCAGTTCCTGTGTAGTCAAGTTTACATTCCGTGTATTACTGATATCTTATGATGTTTCTTTTCTGTGTGACTTATTTCAGTTAGAATCATCATACCTGAATCCACTCATTGTGCTGTTATGGGCCTGATGACACAGATTTCATTGCTGAGTGATATTGCTTTGTAAGTAAATACCACAATTTCTTTATCCATTTTTCACTTTCTGCGATGTTGAACTTGTACTGTAAACGAGGTTCTTGTAAACAGAGCCGTTCGAAAGTTTGGGGTGGCTGTGTCTTTTTGATTTTAATTTCCCTAAGCTATAGGACCATAAGTGGCAGTGCCCTAGGCTCTGTTGCTTTGTTTTTTAGATGTTTCAGGATACACCATACACTTCTCCCGAGTGTCTGTTGGCAATTTACATCCCGCCCATCAGCATAACAAGGCTCCCAGTTCTCCATGGCCTGTCCTGCCTTTCTGGATTTTACACTTTTTTCAGATGGCCCTTTTGACCGGGGGGAAGTGAGACTTCATTGTAGTGCAGATTTCCTTTGCAAGCTTGCTTGGTTGGCCAAAAAGGGCGTATGCGTTTTTTCCTGAATATATTCAGGAAAAAACGCATACGCCCTTTTTGGCCAAGTGCATCATTGTGGACGTTCTGCCTCTTTTCCTATGCTTTCAATGCAATTCCAGTCTACCTCCTGAAATCGGTTTCCTGCAATTCTGCCCCGCTTTCAAGTCCTCTTGGCAGCCTTACTTCAGTCTATTTTTGGACGATAGCTGTCATTTATAACTCTGCAGGTTTGTGAATTACAGTGCCCCTGAGCTCCTTTCTTCAAGTTGCTTTCTTGTGACCTGGCCGCAACACCGCTGGATGGCTTCAGGCCCTAATCTTGTTCCGGCACGGCACGCTGAGCCTTTGGTTATTTCCTCTTCCTGGTGGGAAATGAGAGTTAAATTTGCCCGTCCAGACACCTCCAGCTAGTCTCTCATTGGTTCTCGCTATTCCTGTTCATCTTCCGCAGAAATTGCAAACTGGGCCAAACAGGAGGTTAAAGGCGCTGACTCTCCAAGTGGGGAGAGTGTTAGTAAAGCGTCTGGTATGTTGCACCCGAGTACCAGGGGAGGAAAACTGAGACATATTTGAACACGTCTCCCGTTCACATGGTTGATCATACTTGGGTTCCACATGCATGTTTTAGCTGAAGGAAGAATACCTTAAACCTGGAGAGTTGAGACCCGTGTAATGCGTACCATGCAATATGACTTCAAAGGGTCTTCATTTGCTCACCGAACCTCTCCAATCCTATCACTGCTGCGTTTATGCCCCTGTACACATGCTTGATTCTCTTTTGGAGACATAGCAATCCATAGGTTTTCTGATACTTACTAGTCAGGTACATTCTTAGGCGTTTAATATGCGGTGTTGAGTCCATTTCGTTGAGCAAGGAGTAGCTCTTGTGTATTCCATATTTGACTTAAGGAACTTTATCTGTGCTCATTTCAATCTCTGGTTTTATGCAGCACCCCAACTCACCTTTACCCTTAAGCAAGCATAAGTTGGTTTTCTAAATTTGAGACCCTGTTCTGTTCTGTAATTCAGTTCCTGTGTAGTCAAGTTTACATTCCGTGTATTACTGATATCTTATGATGTTTCTTTTCTGTGTGACTTATTTCAGTTAGAATCATCATACCTGAATCCACTCATTGTGCTGTTATGGGCCTGATGACACAGATTTCATTGCTGAGTGATATTGCTTTGTAAGTAAATACCACAATTTCTTTATCCATTTTTCACTTTCTGCGATGTTGAACTTGTACTGTAAACGAGGTTCTTGTAAACAGAGCCGTTCGAAAGTTTGGGGTGGCTGTGTCTTTTTGATTTTAATTTCCCTAAGCTATAGGACCATAAGTGGCAGTGCCCTAGGCTCTATTGCTTTGTTTTTTAGATGTTTCAGGATACACCATACACTTCTCCCGAGTGTCTGTTGGCAATTTACATCCCGCCCATCAGCATAACAAGGCTCCCAGTTCTCCATGGCCTGTCCTGCCTTTCTGGATTTTACACTTTTTTCAGATGGCCCTTTTGACCGGGGGGAAGTGAGACTTCATTGTAGTGCAGATTTCCTTTGCAAGCTTGCTTGGTTGGCCAAAAAGGGCGTATGCGTTTTTTCCTGAATATATTCAGGAAAAAACGCATACGCCCTTTTTGGCCAAGTGCATCATTGTGGACGTTCTGCCTCTTTTCCTATGCTTTCAATGCAATTCCAGTCTACCTCCTGAAATCGGTTTCCTGCAATTCTGCCCCGCTTTCAAGTCCTCTTGGCAGCCTTACTTCAGTCTATTTTTGGACGATAGCTGTCATTTATAACTCTGCAGGTTTGTGAATTACAGTGCCCCTGAGCTCCTTTCTTCAACTCGCTTTCTTGTGACCTGGCCGCAACACTGCAGGATGGCTTCAGGCCCTAATCTGGTTCCGGCTCGGCACGCTGAGCCTTTGGTTAATTCCTCTTCCTGGTGGGAAATGAGAGTTAAATTTGCCCGTCCAGACACCTCCAGCTAGTCTCTCATTGGTTCTCGCTATTCCTGTTCATCTTCCGCAGAAATTGCAAACTGGGCCAAACAGGAGGTTAAAGGGACTGACTCTCCAAGTCGGAAGAGTGTTAGTAAAGCGTCTGGAATGTTGCACCCGAGTACCAGGGGAGGAAAACTGAGACATATTAGAACACGTCTCCCGTTCACATGGTTGATCATACTCTGGGTTCCACATGCATGTTTTAGCTGAAGGAAGAATACCTTAAACCTGGAGAGTTGAGACCCGTGGAATGGGTACCATGCAATATGACTTCAAAGGGTCTTCATTTGCTCACCAAACCTCTCCAATCCTATCACTGCTGCGTTTATGCCCCTGTACACACGCTTGATTCTCTTTTGGAGACATAGCAATCCATAGGTTTTAAGATACTTACTAGTCAGGTACATTCTTAGGCGTTTAATATGGGGTGTTGAGTCCATTTCGTTGAGCAAGGAGTAGCTCTTGTCTATTCCATATTTGGCTTAAGGAACTTTATCTGTGCTCATTTCAATCTCTGGTTTTATGCAGCACCCCAACTCACCTTTCCCCTTAAGCAAGCATAAGTTGGTTTTGTAAATTTGAGACCCTGTTCTGTTTTGGAATGCAGTTCCTGTGTAGCCAAGTTTACATTCCGTGTATTAGTGATATCTTATGATGTTTCTTTTTCTGTTTGACTTATTTCAGTTAGAATCATCGTACCTGAATACACTCATTATGCTGCTACGGGCCTGATGACATAGATTTCATTGCTGAGTGATACTGTATTGTACGTAAGTACCACAAGTTCTTTATCCATTTTTCACTTTCTGTGATGTTGAACTTGCATGGTAAATGAGGTTCTTGTAAACGGAGGGGTCCCAAACTTTGGGGTGGCTGTGTCTTTTTGATTTTAATTTCCCTAAGCTATAGGACCATAAGTGGAAGTGCCCTAGGCTCTGTTGCTTTGTTTTTTAGATGTTTCAGGAAACACCATACACTTCTCCCGAGTAGTTGTTGGCAATTTACATCCCGCCCATCAGCATAACAAGGCTCCCAGTTCTCCATGGCCTGTCCTGCCTTTCTGGATTTTACACTTTTTTCAGATGGCCCTTTTGACCGGGGGGAAGTGAGACTTCATTGTAGTGCAGATTTCCTTTGCAAGCTTGCTTGGTTGGCCAAAAAGGGCGTATGCGTTTTTTCCTGAATATATTCAGGAAAAAACGCATACGCCCTTTTTGGCCAAGTGCATCATTGTGGACGTTCTGCCTCTTTTCCTATGCTTTCAATGCAATTCCAGTCTACCTCCTGAAATCGGTTTCCTGCAATTCTGCCCCGCTTTCAAGTCCTCTTGGCAGCCTTACTTCAGTCTATTTTTGGACGATAGCTGTCATTTATAACTCTGCAGGTTTGTGAATTACAGTGCCCCTGAGCTCCTTTCTTCAACTCGCTTTCTTTTGAGCTGGCCGCAACACCGCAGGATGGCTTCAGGCCCTAATCTGGTTCCGGTACGGCACGCTGAGCCTTTGGTTATTTCCTCTTCCTGGTGGGAAATGAGAGTTAAATTTGCCCGTCCAGACACCTCCAGCTAGCCTCTCATTGGTTCTCGCTATTCCTGTTCATCTTCCGCAGAAATTGCAAACTGGGCCAAACAGGAGGTTAAAGGCGCTGACTCTCCAAGTGGGGAGAGTGTTAGTAAAGCGTCTGGAATGTTGCACCCGAGTACCAGGGGAGGAAAACTGAGACATATTTGAACACGTCTCCCGTTCACATGGTTGAACATACTTGGGTTCCACATGCATGTTTTAGCTGAAGGAAGAATACCTAAAACCTGGGTAGTTGAAACCCGTGGAATGGGTACCATGCAATATGACTTCAAAGGGTCTTCATTTGCTCACCGAACCTCTCCAATCCTATCACTGCTGCGTTTATGCCCCTGTACACATGCTTGATTCTCTTTCGGAAACATAGCAATCCATAGGTTTTAAGATATTTACTATTCAAGTACATTCGTAGGCATTTAATATGCGGTGTTGAGTCCATTTCGTTGAGCAAGGAGTAGCTCTTGTCTATTCCATATTTGGCTTAAGGAACTTTATCTGTGCTCATTTCAATCTCTGGTTTTATGCAGCAACCCAACTCACCTTTCCCCTTAAGCAAGCATAAGTTGGTTTTCTAAATTTGAGAACCTGTTCTGTTTTGGAATTCAGTTCCTGTGTAGCCAAGTTTACATTCCGTGTATTAGTGATATCTTATGATGTTTCTTTTTCTGTGTGACTTATTTCAGTTAGAATCATCGTACCTGAATCTACTCACTATGCTGCTACGGGCCTGATGACATAGATTTCATTGCTGAGTGATACTGCATTGTACGTAAGTACCACAAGTTCTTTATCCATTTTTCACTTTCTGTGATGTTGAACTTGTACTGTAAACGAGGTTCTTGTAAACAGAGCCGTTCCAAACTTTGGGGTGGCTGTGTCTTTTTGATTTTAATTTCCCTAAGCTATAGGACCATAAGTGGAAGTGCCCTAGGCTCTGTTGCTTTGTTTTTTAGATGTTTCAGGAAACACCATACACTTCTCCCGAGTGGTTGTTGGCAATTTACATCCCGCCCATCAGCATAACAAGGCTCCCAGTTCTCCATGGCCTGTCCTGCCTTTCTGGATTTTACACTATTTTCAGATGGCCCTTTTGACCGGGGGGAAGTGTGACTTCATTGTAGTGCAGATTTCCTTTGCAAGCTTGCTTGGTTGGCCAAAAAGGGCGTATGCGTTTTTTCCTGAATATATTCAGGAAAAAACGCATACGCCCTTTTTGGCCAAGTGCATCATTGTGGACGTTCTGCCTCTTTTCCTATGCTTTCAATGCAATTCCAGTCTACCTCCTGAAATCGGTTTCCTGCAATTCTGCCCCGCTTTCAAGTCCTCTTGGCAGCCTTACTTCAGTCTATTTTTGGACGATAGCTGTCATTTATAACTCTGCAGGTTTGTGCATTACAGTGCCCCTGAGCTCCTTTCTTCAACTCGCTTTCTTGTGACCTGGCCGCAACACCGCTGGATGGCTTCAGGCCCTAATCTGGTTCCGGCACGGCACGCTGAGCCTTTGGTTATTTCCTCTTCCTGGTGGGAAATGAGAGTTAAATTTGCCCGTCCAGACACCTCCAGCTAGTCTCTCATTGGTTCTCGCTATTCCTGTTCATCTTCCGCAGAAATTGCAAACTGGGCCAAACAGGAGGTTAAAGGCGCTGACTCTCCAAGTGGGGAGAGTGTTAGTAAAGCGTCTGGTATGTTGCACCCGAGTACCAGGGGAGGAAAACTGAGACATATTTGAACACGTCTCCCGTTCACATGTTTGATCATACTTGGGTTCCACATGCATGTTTTAGCTGAAGGAAGAATACCTTAAACCTGGAGAGTTGAGACCCGTGTAATGCGTACCATGCAATATGACTTCAAAGGGTCTTCATTTGCTCACCGAACCTCTCCAATCCTATCACTGCTGCGTTTATGCCCCTGTACACATGCTTGATTCTCTTTTGGAGACATAGCAATCCATAGGTTTTCTGATACTTACTAGTCAGGTACATTCTTAGGCGTTTAATATGCGGTGTTGAGTCCATTTCGTTGAGCAAGGAGTAGCTCTTGTCTATTCCATATTTGACTTAAGGAACTTTATCTGTGCTCATTTCAATCTCTGGTTTTATGCAGCACCCCAACTCACCTTTACCCTTAAGCAAGCATAAGTTGGTTTTCTAAATTTGAGACCCTGTTCTGTTCTGTAATTCAGTTCCTGTGTAGTCAAGTTTACATTCCGTGTATTACTGATATCTTATGATGTTTCTTTTCTGTGTGACTTATTTCAGTTAGAATCATCATACCTGAATACACTCATTGTGCTGTTATGGGCCTGATGACACAGATTTCATTGCTGAGTGATATTGCTTTGTAAGTAAATACCACAATTTCTTTATCCATTTTTCACTTTCTGCGATGTTGAACTTGTACTGTAAACGAGGTTCTTGTAAACAGAGCCGTTCGAAAGTTTGGGGTGGCTGTGTCTTTTTGATTTTAATTTCCCTAAGCTATAGGACCATAAGTGGCAGTGCACTAGGCTCTGTTGCTTTGTTTTTTAGATGTTTCAGGATACACCATACACTTCTCCCGAGTGTCTGTTGGCAATTTACATCCCGCCCATCAGCATAACAAGGCTCCCAGTTCTCCATGGCCTGTCCTGCCTTTCTGGATTTTACACTTTTTTCAGATGGCCCTTTTGACCGGGGGGAAGTGAGACTTCATTGTAGTGCAGATTTCCTTTGCAAGCTTGCTTGGTTGGCCAAAAAGGGCGTATGCGTTTTTTCCTGAATATATTCAGGAAAAAACGCATACGCCCTTTTTGGCCAAGTGCATCATTGTGGACGTTCTGCCTCTTTTCCTATGCTTTCAATGCAATTCCAGTCTACCTCCTGAAATCGGTTTCCTGCAATTCTGCCCCGCTTTCAAGTCCTCTTGGCAGCCTTACTTCAGTCTATTTTTGGACGATAGCTGTCATTTATAACTCTGCAGGTTTGTGAATTACAGTGCCCCTGAGCTCCTTTCTTCAAGTTGCTTTCTTGTGACCTGGCCGCAACACCGCTGGATGGCTTCAGGCCCTAATCTGGTTCCGGCACGGCACGCTGAGCCTTTGGTTATTTCCTCTTCCTGGTGGGAAATGAGAGTTAAATTTGCCCGTCCAGACACCTCCAGCTAGTCTCTCATTGGTTCTCGCTATTCCTGTTCATCTTCCGCAGAAATTGCAAACTGGGCCAAACAGGAGGTTAAAGGCGCTGACTCTCCAAGTGGGGAGAGTGTTAGTAAAGCGTCTGGTATGTTGCACCCGAGTACCAGGGGAGGAAAACTGAGACATATTTGAACACGTCTCCCGTTCACATGTTTGATCATACTTGGGTTCCACATGCATGTTTTAGCTGAAGGAAGAATACCTTAAACCTGGAGAGTTGAGACCCGTGTAATGCGTACCATGCAATATGACTTCAAAGGGTCTTCATTTGCTCACCGAACCTCTCCAATCCTATCACTGCTGCGTTTATGCCCCTGTACACATGCTTGATTCTCTTTTGGAGACATAGCAATCCATAGGTTTTCTGATACTTACTAGTCAGGTACATTCTTAGGCGTTTAATATGCGGTGTTGAGTCCATTTCGTTGAGCAAGGAGTAGCTCTTGTCTATTCCATATTTGACTTAAGGAACTTTATCTGTGCTCATTTCAATCTCTGGTTTTATGCAGCACCCCAACTCACCTTTACCCTTAAGCAAGCATAAGTTGGTTTTCTAAATTTGAGACCCTGTTCTGTTCTGTAATTCAGTTCCTGTGTAGTCAAGTTTACATTCCGTGTATTACTGATATCTTATGATGTTTCTTTTCTGTGTGACTTATTTCAGTTAGAATCATCATACCTGAATACACTCATTGTGCTGTTATGGGCCTGATGACACAGATTTCATTGCTGAGTGATATTGCTTTGTAAGTAAATACCACAATTTCTTTATCCATTTTTCACTTTCTGCGATGTTGAACTTGTACTGTAAACGAGGTTCTTGTAAACAGAGCCGTTCGAAAGTTTGGGGTGGCTGTGTCTTTTTGATTTTAATTTCCCTAAGCTATAGGACCATAAGTGGCAGTGCACTAGGCTCTGTTGCTTTGTTTTTTAGATGTTTCAGGATACACCATACACTTCTCCCGAGTGTCTGTTGGCAATTTACATCCCGCCCATCAGCATAACAAGGCTCCCAGTTCTCCATGGCCTGTCCTGCCTTTCTGGATTTTACACTTTTTTCAGATGGCCCTTTTGACCGGGGGGAAGTGAGACTTCATTGTAGTGCAGATTTCCTTTGCAAGCTTGCTTGGTTGGCCAAAAAGGGCGTATGCGTTTTTTCCTGAATATATTCAGGAAAAAACGCATACGCCCTTTTTGGCCAAGTGCATCATTGTGGACGTTCTGCCTCTTTTCCTATGCTTTCAATGCAATTCCAGTCTACCTCCTGAAATCGGTTTCCTGCAATTCTGCCCCGCTTTCAAGTCCTCTTGGCAGCCTTACTTCAGTCTATTTTTGGACGATAGCTGTCATTTATAACTCTGCAGGTTTGTGAATTACAGTGCCCCTGAGCTCCTTTCTTCAACTCGCTTTCTTGTGACCTGGCCGCAACACTGCAGGATGGCTTCAGGCCCTAATCTGGTTCCGGCACGGCACGCTGAGCCTTTGGTTAATTCCTCTTCCTGGTGGGAAATGAGAGTTAAATTTGCCCGTCCAGACACCTCCAGCTAGTCTCTCATTGGTTCTCGCTATTCCTGTTCATCTTCCGCAGAAATTGCAAACTGGGCCAAACAGGAGGTTAAAGGGACTGACTCTCCAAGTCGGAAGAGTGTTAGTAAAGCGTCTGGAATGTTGCACCCGAGTACCAGGGGAGGAAAACTGAGACATATTAGAACACGTCTCCCGTTCACATGGTTGATCATACTCTGGGTTCCACATGCATGTTTTAGCTGAAGGAAGAATACCTTAAACCTGGAGAGTTGAGACCCGTGGAATGGGTACCATGCAATATGACTTCAAAGGGTCTTCATTTGCCACCAAACCTCTCCAATCCTATCACTGCTGCGTTTATGACCCTGTGCACACGCTTGATTCTCTTTTGGAGACATAGCAATCCATAGGTTTTAAGATACTTACTAGTCAGGTACATTCTTAGGCGTTTAATATGGGGTGTTGAGTCCATTTCGTTGAGCAAGGAGTAGCTCTTGTCTATTCCATATTTGGCTTAAGGAACTTTATCTGTGCTCATTTCAATCTCTGGTTTTATGCAGCACCCCAACTCACCTTTCCCCTTAAGCAAGCATAAGTTGGTTTTGTAAATTTGAGACCCTGTTCTGTTTTGGAATGCAGTTCCTGTGTAGCCAAGTTTACATTCCGTGTATTAGTGATATCTTATGATGTTTCTTTTTCTGTGTGACTTATTTCAGTTAGAATCATCGTACCTGAATACACTCATTATGCTGCTACGGGCCTGATGACATAGATTTCATTGCTGAGTGATACTGTATTGTACGTAAGTACCACAAGTTCTTTATCCATTTTTCACTTTCTGTGATGTTGAACTTGTATGGTAAACGAGGTTCTTGTAAACGGAGGGGTCCCAAACTTTGGGGTGGCTGTGCCTTTTTGATTTTAATTTCCCTAAGCTATAGGACCATAAGTGGAAGTGCCCTAGGCTCTGTTGCTTTGTTTTTTAGATGTTTCAGGAAACACCATACACTTCTCCCGAGTGGTTGTTGGCAATTTACATCCCGCCCATCAGCATAACAAGGCTCCCAGTTCTCCATGGCCTGTCCTGCCTTTCTGGATTTTACACTTTTTTCAGATGGCCCTTTTGACCGGTGGGAAGTGAGACTTCATTGTAGTGCAGATTTCCTTTGCAAGCTTGCTTGGTTGGCCAAAAAGGGCGTATGCGTTTTTTCCTGAATATATTCAGGAAAAAACGCATACGCCCTTTTTGGCCAAGTGCATCATTGTGGACGTTCTGCCTCTTTTCCTATGCTTTCAATGCAATTCCAGTCTACCTCCTGAAATCGGTTTCCTGCAATTCTGCCCCGCTTTCAAGTCCTCTTGGCAGCCTTACTTCAGTCTATTTTTGGACGATAGCTGTCATTTATAACTCTGCAGGTTTGTGAATTACAGTGCCCCTGAGCTCCTTTCTTCAACTCGCTTTCTTTTGAGCTGGCCGCAACACCGCAGGATGGCTTCAGGCCCTAATCTGGTTCCGGTACGGCACGCTGAGCCTTTGGTTATTTCCTCTTCCTGGTGGGAAATGAGAGTTAAATTTGCCCGTCCAGACACCTCCAGCTAGCCTCTCATTGGTTCTCGCTATTCCTGTTCATCTTCCGCAGAAATTGCAAACTGGGCCAAACAGGAGGTTAAAGGCGCTGACTCTCCAAGTGGGGAGAGTGTTAGTAAAGCGTCTGGAATGTTGCACCCGAGTACCAGGGGAGGAAAACTGAGACATATTTGAACACGTCTCCCGTTCACATGGTTGAACATACTTGGGTTCCACATGCATGTTTTAGCTGAAGGAAGAATACCTAAAACCTGGGTAGTTGAAACCCGTGGAATGGGTACCATGCAATATGACTTCAAAGGGTCTTCATTTGCTCACCGAACCTCTCCAATCCTATCACTGCTGCGTTTATGCCCCTGTACACATGCTTGATTCTCTTTCGGAAACATAGCAATCCATAGGTTTTAAGATATTTACTATTCAAGTACATTCGTAGGCATTTAATATGCGGTGTTGAGTCCATTTCGTTGAGCAAGGAGTAGCTCTTGTCTATTCCATATTTGGCTTAAGGAACTTTATCTGTGCTCATTTCAATCTCTGGTTTTATGCAGCAACCCAACTCACCTTTCCCCTTAAGCAAGCATAAGTTGGTTTTCTAAATTTGAGAACCTGTTCTGTTTTGGAATTCAGTTCCTGTGTAGCCAAGTTTACATTCCGTGTATTAGTGATATCTTATGATGTTTCTTTTTCTGTGTGACTTATTTCAGTTAGAATCATCGTACCTGAATCTACTCACTATGCTGCTACGGGCCTGATGACATAGATTTCATTGCTGAGTGATACTGCATTGTACGTAAGTACCACAAGTTCTTTATCCATTTTTCACTTTCTGTGATGTTGAACTTGTACTGTAAACGAGGTTCTTGTAAACAGAGCCGTTCCAAACTTTGGGGTGGCTGTGTCTTTTTGATTTTAATTTCCCTAAGCTATAGGACCATAAGTGGAAGTGCCCTAGGCTCTGTTGCTTTGTTTTTTAGATGTTTCAGGAAACACCATACACTTCTCCCGAGTGGTTGTTGGCAATTTACATCCCGCCCATCAGCATAACAAGGCTCCCAGTTCTCCATGGCCTGTCCTGCCTTTCTGGATTTTACACTTTTTTCAGATGGCCCTTTTGACCGGGGGGAAGTGAGACTTCATTGTAGTGCAGATTTCCTTTGCAAGCTTGCTTGGTTGGCCAAAAAGGGCGTATGCGTTTTTTCCTGAATATATTCAGGAAAAAACGCATACGCCCTTTTTGGCCAAGTGCATCATTGTGGACGTTCTGCCTCTTTTCCTATGCTTTCAATGCAATTCCAGTCTACCTCCTGAAATCGGTTTCCTGCAATTCTGCCCCGCTTTCAAGTCCTCTTGGCAGCCTTACTTCAGTCTATTTTTGGACGATAGCTGTCATTTATAACTCTGCAGGTTTGTGAATTACAGTGCCCCTGAGCTCCTTTCTTCAACTCGCTTTCTTTTGAGCTGGCCGCAACACCGCAGGATGGCTTCAGGCCCTAATCTGGTTCCGGCACGGCACGCTGAGCCTTTGGTTATTTCCTCTTCCTGGTGGGAAATGAGAGTTAAATTTGCCCGTCCAGACACCTCCAGCTAGCCTCTCATTGGTTCTCGCTATTCCTGTTCATCTTCCGCAGAAATTGCAAACTGGGCCAAACAGGAGGTTAAAGGCGCTGACTCTCCAAGTGGGGAGAGTGTTAGTAAAGCGTCTGGAATGTTGCACCCGAGTACCAGGGGAGGAAAACTGAGACATATTTGAACACGTCTCCCGTTCACATGGTTGAACATACTTGGGTTCCACATGCATGTTTTAGCTGAAGGAAGAATACCTAAAACCTGGGTAGTTGAAACCCGTGGAATGGGTACCATGCAATATGACTTCAAAGGGTCTTCATTTGCTCACCGAACCTCTCCAATCCTATCACTGCTGCGTTTATGCCCCTGTACACATGCTTGATTCTCTTTCGGAAACATAGCAATCCATAGGTTTTAAGATATTTACTATTCAAGTACATTCGTAGGCATTTAATATGCGGTGTTGAGTCCATTTCGTTGAGCAAGGAGTAGCTCTTGTCTATTCCATATTTGGCTTAAGGAACTTTATCTGTGCTCATTTCAATCTCTGGTTTTATGCAGCAACCCAACTCACCTTTCCCCTTAAGCAAGCATAAGTTGGTTTTCTAAATTTGAGAACCTGTTCTGTTTTGGAATTCAGTTCCTGTGTAGCCAAGTTTACATTCCGTGTATTAGTGATATCTTATGATGTTTCTTTTTCTGTGTGACTTATTTCAGTTAGAATCATCGTACCTGAATCTACTCACTATGCTGCTACGGGCCTGATGACATAGATTTCATTGCTGAGTGATACTGCATTGTACGTAAGTACCACAAGTTCTTTATCCATTTTTCACTTTCTGTGATGTTGAACTTGTACTGTAAACGAGGTTCTTGTAAACAGAGCCGTTCCAAACTTTGGGGTGGCTGTGTCTTTTTGATTTTAATTTCCCTAAGCTATAGGACCATAAGTGGAAGTGCCCTAGGCTCTGTTGCTTTGTTTTTTAGATGTTTCAGGAAACACCATACACTTCTCCCGAGTGGTTGTTGGCAATTTACATCCCGCCCATCAGCATAACAAGGCTCCCAGTTCTCCATGGCCTGTCCTGCCTTTCTGGATTTTACACTTTTTTCAGATGGCCCTTTTGACCGGGGGGAAGTGAGACTTCATTGTAGTGCAGATTTCCTTTGCAAGCTTGCTTGGTTGGCCAAAAAGGGCGTATGCGTTTTTTCCTGAATATATTCAGGAAAAAACGCATACGCCCTTTTTGGCCAAGTGCATCATTGTGGACGTTCTGCCTCTTTTCCTATGCTTTCAATGCAATTCCAGTCTACCTCCTGAAATCGGTTTCCTGCAATTCTGCCCCGCTTTCAAGTCCTCTTGGCAGCCTTACTTCAGTCTATTTTTGGACGATAGCTGTCATTTATAACTCTGCAGGTTTGTGAATTACAGTGCCCCTGAGCTCCTTTCTTCAACTCGCTTTCTTTTGAGCTGGCCGCAACACCGCATGATGGCTTCAGGCCCTAATCTGGTTCCGGTACGGCACGCTGAGCCTTTGGTTATTTCCTCTTCCTGGTGGGAAATGAGAGTTAAATTTGCCCGTCCAGACACCTCCAGCTAGCCTCTCATTGGTTCTCGCTATTCCTGTTCATCTTCCGCAGAAATTGCAAACTGGGCCAAACAGGAGGTTAAAGGCGCTGACTCTCCAAGTGGGGAGAGTGTTAGTAAAGCGTCTGGAATGTTGCACCTGAGTACCAGGGGAGGAAAACTGAGACATATTTGAACACGTCTCCCGTTCACATGGTTGATCATACTTGGGTTCCACATGCATGTTTTAGCTGAAGGAAGAATACCTAAAACCTGGGTAGTTGAAACCCGTGGAATGGGTACCATGCAATATGACTTCAAAGGGTCTTCATTTGCTCACCGAACCTCTCCAATCCTATCACTGCTGCGTTTATGCCCCTGTACACATGCTTGATTCTCTTTCGGAGACATAGCAATCCATAGGTTTTAAGATATTTACTATTCAGGTACATTCGTAGGCATTTAATATGCGGTGTTGAGTCCATTTCGTTGAGCAAGGAGTAGCTCTTGTCTATTCCATATTTGGCTTAAGGAACTTTATCTGTGCTCATTTCAATCTCTGGTTTTATGCAGCAACCCTACTCACCTTTCCCCTTAAGCAAGCATAAGTTGGTTTTCTAAATTTGAGAACCTGTTCTGTTTTGGAATTCAGTTCCTGTGTAGCCAAGTTTACATTCCGTGTATTAGTGATATCTTGTGATGTTTCTTTTTCTGTGTGACTTATTTCAGTTAGAATCATCGTACCTGAATCTACTCACTATGCTGCTACGGGCCTGATGACATAGATTTCATTGCTGAGTGATACTGCATTGTACGTAAGTACCACAAGTTCTTTATCCATTTTTCACTTTCTGCGATGTTGAACTTGTACTGTAAACGAGGTTCTTGTAAACAGAGCCGTTCCAAACTTTGGGGTGGCTGTGTCTTTTTGATTTTAATTTCCCTAAGCTATAGGACCATAAGTGGAAGTGCCCTAGGCTCTGTTGCTTTGTTTTTTAGATGTTTCAGGAAACACCATACACTTCTCCCGAGTGGTTGTTGGCAATTTACATCCCGCCCATCAGCATAACAAGGCTCCCAGTTCTCCATGGCCTGTCCTGCCTTTCTGGATTTTACACTTTTTTCAGATGGCCCTTTTGACCGGGGGGAAGTGTGACTTCATTGTAGTGCAGATTTCCTTTGCAAGCTTGCTTGGTTGGCCAAAAAGGGCGTATGCGTTTTTTCCTGAATATATTCAGGAAAAAACGCATACGCCCTTTTTGGCCAAGTGCATCATTGTGGACGTTCTGCCTCTTTTCCTATGCTTTCAATGCAATTCCAGTCTACCTCCTGAAATCGGTTTCCTGCAATTCTGCCCCGCTTTCAAGTCCTCTTGGCAGCCTTACTTCAGTCTATTTTTGGACGATAGCTGTCATTTATAACTCTGCAGGTTTGTGAATTACAGTGCCCCTGAGCTCCTTTCTTCAAGTTGCTTTCTTGTGACCTGGCCGCAACACCGCTGGATGGCTTCAGGCCCTAATCTGGTTCCGGCACGGCACGCTGAGCCTTTGGTTATTTCCTCTTCCTGGTGGGAAATGAGAGTTAAATTTGCCCGTCCAGACACCTCCAGCTAGTCTCTCATTGGTTCTCGCTATTCCTGTTCATCTTCCGCAGAAATTGCAAACTGGGCCAAACAGGAGGTTAAAGGCGCTGACTCTCCAAGTGGGGAGAGTGTTAGTAAAGCGTCTGGTATGTTGCACCCGAGTACCAGGGGAGGAAAACTGAGACATATTTGAACACGTCTCCCGTTCACATGGTTGATCATACTTGGGTTCCACATGCATGTTTTAGCTGAAGGAAGAATACCTTAAACCTGGAGAGTTGAGACCCGTGTAATGCGTACCATGCAATATGACTTCAAAGGGTCTTCATTTGCTCACCGAACCTCTCCAATCCTATCACTGCTGCGTTTATGCCCCTGTACACATGCTTGATTCTCTTTTGGAGACATAGCAATCCATAGGTTTTCTGATACTTACTAGTCAGGTACATTCTTAGGCGTTTAATATGCGGTGTTGAGTCCATTTCGTTGAGCAAGGAGTAGCTCTTGTCTATTCCATATTTGACTTAAGGAACTTTATCTGTGCTCATTTCAATCTCTGGTTTTATGCAGCACCCCAACTCACCTTTACCCTTAAGCAAGCATAAGTTGGTTTTCTAAATTTGAGACCCTGTTCTGTTCTGTAATTCAGTTCCTGTGTAGTCAAGTTTACATTCCGTGTATTACTGATATCTTATGATGTTTCTTTTCTGTGTGACTTATTTCAGTTAGAATCATCATACCTGAATCCACTCATTGTGCTGTTATGGGCCTGATGACACAGATTTCATTGCTGAGTGATATTGCTTTGTAAGTAAATACCACAATTTCTTTATCCATTTTTCACTTTCTGCGATGTTGAACTTGTACTGTAAACGAGGTTCTTGTAAACAGAGCCGTTCGAAAGTTTGGGGTGGCTGTGTCTTTTTGATTTTAATTTCCCTAAGCTATAGGACCATAAGTGGCAGTGCCCTAGGCTCTGTTGCTTTGTTTTTTAGATGTTTCAGGATACACCATACACTTCTCCCGAGTGTCTGTTGGCAATTTACATCCCGCCCATCAGCATAACAAGGCTCCCAGTTCTCCATGGCCTGTCCTGCCTTTCTGGATTTTACACTTTCTTCAGATGGCCCTTTTGACCGGGGGGAAGTGAGACTTCATTGTAGTGCAGATTTCCTTTGCAAGCTTGCTTGGTTGGCCAAAAAGGGCGTATGCGTTTTTTCCTGAATATATTCAGGAAAAAACGCATACGCCCTTTTTGGCCAAGTGCATCATTGTGGACGTTCTGCCTCTTTTCCTATGCTTTCAATGCAATTCCAGTCTACCTCCTGAAATCGGTTTCCTGCAATTCTGCCCCGCTTTCAAGTCCTCTTGGCAGCCTTACTTCAGTCTATTTTTGGACGATAGCTGTCATTTATAACTCTGCAGGTTTGTGAATTACAGTGCCCCTGAGCTCCTTTCTTCAACTCGCTTTCTTGTGACCTGGCCGCAACACCGCAGGATGGCTTCAGGCCCTAATCTGGTTCTGGCACGGCACGCTGAGCCTTTGGTTAATTCCTCTTCCTGGTGGGAAATGAGAGTTAAATTTGCCCGTCCAGACACCTCCAGCTAGTCTCTCATTGGTTCTCGCTATTCCTGTTCATCTTCCGCAGAAATTGCAAACTGGGCCAAACAGGAGGTTAAAGGGACTGACTCTCCAAGTCGGAAGAGTGTTAGTAAAGCGTCTGGAATGTTGCACCCGAGTACCAGGGGAGGAAAACTGAGACATATTAGAACACGTCTCCCGTTCACATGGTTGATCATACTCTGGGTTCCACATGCATGTTTTAGCTGAAGGAAGAATACCTTAAACCCTGAGAGTTGAGACCCGTGGAATGGGTACCATGCAATATGACTTCAAAGGGTCTTCATTTGCTCACCAAACCTCTCCAATCCTATCACTGCTGCGTTTATGCCCCTGTACACACGCTTGATTCTCTTTTGGAGACATAGCAATCCATAGGTTTTAAGATACTTACTAGTCAGGTACATTCTTAGGCGTTTAATATGGGGTGTTGAGTCCATTTCGTTGAGCAAGGAGTAGCTCTTGTCTATTCCATATTTGGCTTAAGGAACTTTATCTGTGCTCATTTCAATCTCTGGTTTTATGCAGCACCCCAACTCACCTTTACCCTTAAGCAAGCATAAGTTGGTTTTGTAAATTTGAGACCCTGTTCTGTTTTGGAATGCAGTTCCTGTGTAGCCAAGTTTACATTCCGTGTATTAGTGATATCTTATGATGTTTCTTTTTCTGTGTGACTTATTTCAGTTAGAATCATCGTACCTGAATACACTCATTATGCTGCTACGGGCCTGATGACATAGATTTCATTGCTGAGTGATACTGTATTGTACGTAAGTACCACAAGTTCTTTATCCATTTTTCACTTTCTGTGATGTTGAACTTGTATGGTAAACGAGGTTCTTGTAAACGGAGGGGTCCCAAACTTTGGGGTGGCTATGTCTTTTTGATTTTAATTTCCCTAAGCTATAGGACCATAAGTGGAAGTGCCCTAGGCTCTGTTGCTTTGTTTTTTAGATGTTTCAGGAAACACCATACACTTCTCCCGAGTGGTTGTTGGCAATTTACATCCCGCCCATCAGCATAACAAGGCTCCCAGTTCTCCATGGCCTGTCTTGCCTTTCTGGATTTTATACTTTTTTCAGGTGGCCGTTTTGACCGGGGGGAAGTGAGACTTCATTGTAGTGCAGATTTCCTTTGCAAGCTTGCTTGGTTGGCCAAAAAGGGCGTATGCGTTTTTTCCTGAATATATTCAGGAAAAAACGCATACGCCCTTTTTGGCCAAGTGCATCATTGTGGACGTTCTCCCTCTTTTCCTATGCTTTCAATGCAATTCCAGTCTACCTCCTGAAATCGGTTTCCTGCAATTCTGCCCCGCTTTCAAGTCCTCTTGGCAGCCTTACTTCAGTCTATTTTTGGACGATAGCTGTCATTTATAACTCTGCAGGTTTGTGAATTACAGTGCCCCTGAGCTCCTTTCTTCAAGTTGCTTTCTTGTGACCTGGCCGCAACACCGCTGGATGGCTTCAGGCCCTAATCTGGTTCCGGCACGGCACGCTGAGCCTTTGGTTATTTCCTCTTCCTGGTGGGAAATGAGAGTTAAATTTGCCCGTCCAGACACCTCCAGCTAGTCTCTCATTGGTTCTCGCTATTCCTGTTCATCTTCCGCAGAAATTGCAAACTGGGCCAAACAGGAGGTTAAAGGCGCTGACTCTCCAAGTGGGGAGAGTGTTAGTAAAGCGTCTGGAATGTTGCACCCGAGTACCAGGGGAGGAAAACTGAGACATATTTGAACACGTCTCCCGTTCACATGGTTGATCATACTTGGGTTCCACATGCATGTTTTAGCTGAAGGAAGAATACCTTAAACCTGGAGAGTTGAGACCCGTGTAATGCGTACCATGCAATATGACTTCAAAGGGTCTTCATTTGCTCACCGAACCTCTCCAATCCTATCACTGCTGCGTTTATGCCCCTGTACACATGCTTGATTCTCTTTTGGAGACATAGCAATCCATAGGTTTTCCGATACTTACTAGTCAGGTACATTCTTAGGTGTTTAATATGCGGTGTTCAGTCCATTTCGTTGAGCAAGGAGTAGCTCTTGTCTATTCCATATTTGACTTAAGGAACTTTATCTGTGCTCATTTCAATCTCTGGTTTTATGCAGCACCCCAACTCACCTTTACCCTTAAGCAAGCATAAGTTGGTTTTCTAAATTTGAGACCCTGTTCTGTTCTGTAATTCAGTTCCTGTGTAGCCAAGTTTACATTCCGTGTATTACTGATATCTTATGATGTTTCTTTTCTGTGTGACTTATTTCAGTTAGAATCATCATACCTAAATCCACTCATTGTGCTGTTATGGGCCGGATGACACAGATTTCATTGCTGAGTGATATTGCTTTGTAAGTAAATACCACAATTTCTTTATCCATTTTTCACTTTCTGCGATGTTGAACTTGTACTGTAAACGAGGTTCTTGTAAACAGAGCCGTTCAAAAGTTTGGGGTGGCTGTGTCTTTTTGATTTTAATTTCCCTAAGCTATAGGACCATAAGTGGCAGTGCCCTAGGCTCTGTTGCTTTGTTTTTTAGATGTTTCAGGATACACCATACACTTCTCCCGAGTGTCTGTTGGCAATTTACATCCCGCCCATCAGCATAACAAGGCTCCCAGTTCTCCATGGCCTGTCCTGCCTTTCTGGATTTTACACTTTTTTCAGATGGCCCTTTTGACCGGGGGGAAGTGAGACTTCATTGTAGTGCAGATTTCCTTTGCAAGCTTGCTTGGTTGGCCAAAAAGGGCGTATGCGCTTTTTCCTGAATATATTCAGGAAAAAACGCATACGCCCTTTTTGGCCAAGTGCATCATTGTGGACGTTCTGTCTCTTTTCCTATGCTTTCAATGCAATTCCAGTCTACCTCCTGAAATCGGTTTCCTGCAATTCTGCCCCGCTTTCAAGTCCTCTTGGCAGCCTTACTTCAGTCTATTTTTGGACGATAGCTGTCATTTATAACTCTGCAGGTTTGTGAATTACAGTGCCCCTGAGCTCCTTTCTTCAACTCGCTTTCTTTTGAGCTGGCCGCAACACCGCAGGATGGCTTCAGGCCCTAATCTGGTTCCGGTACAGCACGCTGAGCCTTTGGTTATTTCCTCTTCCTGGTGGGAAATGAGAGTTAAATTTGCCCGTCCAGACACCTCCAGCTAGCCTCTCATTGGTTCTCGCTATTCCTGTTCATCTTCCGCAGAAATTGCAAACTGGGCCAAACAGGAGGTTAAAGGCGCTGACTCTCCAAGTGGGGAGAGTGTTAGTAAAGCGTCTGGAATGTTGCACCCGAGTACCAGGGGAGGAAAACTGAGACATATTTGAACACGTCTCCCGTTCACATGGTTGATCATACTCTGGGTTCCACATGCATGTTTTAGCTGAAGGAAGAATACCTTAAACCTGGAGTGTTGAGACCCGTGTAATGGGTACCAAGCAATATGACTTCAAAGGGTCTTCATTTGCTCACCGAAACTCTCCAGTCCTATCACTGCTGCGTTTATTCCCCTGTACACACGCTTGATTGTCTTTTGGAGACATAGCAATCCATAGGTTTTAAGATACTTCCTAGTCAGGTACATTCTTAGGGGTTTAATATGGGGTTTTGAGTCCATTTCGTTGAGCAAGGAGTAGCTCTTGTCTATTCCATATTTGGCTTAAGGAACTTTATCTGTGCTCATTTCAATCTCTGGTTTTATGCAGCACCCCAACTCACCTTTCCCCTTAAGCAAGCATAAGTTGGTTTTCTAAATTTGAGAACCTGTTCTGTTTTGGAATGCAGTTCCTGTGTAGCCAAGTTTACATTCCGTGTATTAGTGATATCTTATGATGTTTCTTTTTCTGTGTGACTTATTTCAGTTAGAATCATCGTACCTGAATCTACTCACTATGCTGCTACGGGCCTGATGACATAGATTTCATTGCTGAGTGATACTGCATTGTACGTAAGTACCACAAGTTCTTTATCCATTTTTCACTTTCTGCGATGTTGAACTTGTACTGTAAACGAGGTTCTTGTAAACAGAGCCGTTCCAAACTTTGGGGTGGCTGTGTCTTTTTGATTTTAATTTCCCTAAGCTATAGGACCATAAGTGGAAGTGCCCTAGGCTCTGTTGCTTTGTTTTTTAGATGTTTCAGGAAACACCATACACTTCTCCCGAGTGGTGGTTGGCAATTTACATCCCGCCCATCAGCATAACAAGGCTCCCAGTTCTCCATGGCCTGTCCTGCCTTTCTGGATTTTACACTTTTTTCAGATGGCCCTTTTGACCGGGGGGAAGTGTGACTTCATTGTAGTGCAGATTTCCTTTGCAAGCTTGCTTGGTTGGCCAAAAAGGGCGTATGCGTTTTTTCCTGAATATATTCAGGAAAAAACGCATACGCCCTTTTTGGCCAAGTGCATCATTGTGGACGTTCTGCCTCTTTTCCTATGCTTTCAATGCAATTCCAGTCTACCTCCTGAAATCGGTTTCCTGCAATTCTGCCCCGCTTTCAAGTCCTCTTGGCAGCCTTACTTCAGTCTATTTTTGGACGATAGCTGTCATTTATAACTCTGCAGGTTTGTGCATTACAGTGCCCCTGAGCTCCTTTCTTCAACTCGCTTTCTTGTGACCTGGCCGCAACACCGCTGGATGGCTTCAGGCCCTAATCTGGTTGCGGCCCGGCACGCTGAGCCTTTGGTTATTTCCTCTTCCTGGAGGGAAATGAGAGTTAAATTTGCCCGTCCAGACACCTCCAGCTAGTCTCTCATTGGTTCTCGCTATTCCTGTTCATCTTCCGCAGAAATTGCAAACTGGGCCAAACAGGAGGTTAAAGGCGCTGACTCTCCAAGTGGGGAGAGTGTTAGTAAAGCGTCTGGAATGTTGCACCCGAGTACCAGGGGAGGAAAACTGAGACATATTTGAACACGTCTCCCGTTCACATGGTTGATCATACTTGGGTTCCACATGCATGTTTTAGCTGAAGGAAGAATACCTTAAACCTGGGTAGTTGAAACCCGTGGAATGGGTACTATGCAATATGACTTCAAAGGGTCTTCATTTGCTCACCGAACCTCTCCAATCCTATCACTGCTGCGTTTATGCCCCTGTACACATGCTTGATTCTCTTTTGGAGACATAGCAATCCATAGGTTTTAAGATACTTACTAGTCAGGAACATTCTTAGGCGTTTAATATGGGGTGTTGAGTCCATTTCATTGAGCAAGGAGTAGCTCTTGTCTATTCCATATTTGGCTTAAAGAACTTTATCTGTGCTCATTTCAATCTCTGGTTTTATGCAGCACCCCAACTCACCTTTACCCTTAAGCAAGCATAAGTTGGTTTTCTAAATTTGAGACCCTGTTCTATTCTGTAATTCAGTTCCTGTGTAGCCAAGTTTACATTCCGTGTATTAGTGATATCTTATGATGTTTCTTTTTCTGTGTGACTTATTTCAGTTAGAATCATCGTACCTGAATCCACTCATTGTGCTGCTAAGGGCCTGATGACATATATTTCATTGCTGAGTGATATTGCTTTGTAAGTGAATACCACAACTTCTTTATCCATTTTTCACTTTCTGCGATGTTGAACTTGTACTGTAAACGAGGTTCTTGTAAACAGAGCTGTTCCAAACTTTGGGGTGGCTATGTCTTTTTGATTTTAATTTCCCTAAGCTATAGGACCATAAGTGGAAGTGCCCTAGGCTCTGTTGCTTTGTTTTTTAGATGTTTCAGGAAACACCATACACTTCTCCCGAGTGTCTGTTGGCAATTTACATCCCGCCCATCAGCATAACAAGGCTCCCAGTTCTCCATGGCCTGTTGCCTTTCTGGATTTTACACTTTTTTCAGATGGCCCTTTTGACCGGGGGGAAGTGAGACTTCATTGTAGTGCAGATTTCCTTTGCAAGCTTGCTTGGTTGGCCAAAAAGGGCGTATGCGTTTTTTCCTGAATATATTCAGGAAAAAACGCATACGCCCTTTTTGGCCAAGTGCATCATTGTGGACGTTCTGCCTCTTTTCCTATGCTTTCAATGCAATTCCAGTCTACCTCCTGAAATCGGTTTCCTGCAATTCTGCCCCGCTTTCAAGTCCTCTTGGCAGCCTTACTTCAGTCTATTTTTGGACGATAGCTGTCATTTATAACTCTGCAGGTTTGTGAATTACAGTGCCCCTGAGCTCCTTTCTTCAACTCGCTTTCTTGTGAGCTGGCCGCAACACCGCAGGATGGCTTCAGGCGCTAATCTGGTTCCGGCACGGCATGCTGAACCTTTGGTTAATTCCTCTTCCTGGAGGGAAATGAGAGTTAAATTTGCCCGGCCAGACACCTCCAGCTAGCCTCTCATTGGTTCTCGCTATTCCTGTTCATCTTCCGCAGAAATTGCAAACTGGGCCAAACAGGAGGTTAAAGGGACTGACTCTCCAAGTCGGGAGAGTGTTAGTAAAGCGTCTGGAATGCTGCACCCGAGTACCAGGGGAGGAAAACTGAGACATATTTGAACACGTCTCCCGTTCACATGGTTGATCATACTCTGGGTTCCACATGCATGTTTTAGCTGAAGGAAGAATACCTTAAACCTGGAGTGTTGAGACCCGTGTAATGGGTACCAAGCAATATGACTTCAAAGGGTCTTCATTTGCTCACCGAACCTCTCCAGTCCTATCACTGCTGCGTTTATTCCCCTGTACACACGCTTGATTCTCTTTTGGAGACATAGCAATCCATAGGTTTTAAGATACTTCCTAGTCAGGTACATTCTTAGGGGTTTAATATGGGGTTTTGAGTCCATTTCGTTGAGCAAGGAGTAGCTCTTGTCTATTCCATATTTGGCTTAAGGAACTTTATCTGTGCTCATTTCAATCTCTGGTTTTATGCAGCACCCCAACTCACCTTTCCCCTTAAGCAAGCATAAGTTGGTTTTCTAAATTTGAGACCCTGTTCTGTTCTGTAATTCAGTTCCTGTGTAGCCAAGTTTACATTCCGTGTATTACTGATATCTTATGATGTTTCTTTTTCTGTGTGACTTATTTCAGTTAGAATCATCGTACCTGAATCTACTCACTATGCTGCTACGGGCCTGATGACATAGATTTCATTGCTGAGTGATACTGCATTGTACGTAAGTACCACAAGTTCTTTATCCATTTTTCACTTTCTGCGATGTTGAACTTGTACTGTAAACGAGGTTCTTGTAAACAGAGCCGTTCCAAACTTTGGGGTGGCTGTGTCTTTTTGATTTTAATTTCCCTAAGCTATAGGACCATAAGTGGAAGTGCCCTAGGCTCTGTTGCTTTGTTTTTTAGATGTTTCAGGAAACACCATACACTTCTCCCAAGTGTCTGTTGGCAATTTACATCCCGCCCATCAGCATAACAAGGCTCCCAGTTCTCCATGGCCTGTCCTGCCTTTCTGGATTTTACACTTTTTTCAGATGGCCCTTTTGACCGGGGGGAAGTGAGACTTCATTGTAGTGCAGATTTCCTTTGCAAGCTTGCTTGGTTGGCCAAAAAGGGCGTATGCGTTTTTTCCTGAATATATTCAGGAAAAAACGCATACGCCCTTTTTGGCCAAGTGCATCATTGTGGACGTTCTGCCTCTTTTCCTATGCTTTCAATGCAATTCCAGTCTACCTCCTGAAATCGGTTTCCTGCAATTCTGCCCCGCTTTCAAGTCCTCTTGGCAGCCTTACTTCAGTCTATTTTTGGACGATAGCTGTCATTTGTAACTCTGCAGGTTTGTGCATTACAGTGCCCCTGAGCTCCTTTCTTCAACTCGCTTTCTTTTGAGCTGGCCGCAACACCGCAGGATGGCTTCAGGCTCTAATCTGTTTCCGGCACGGCACGCTGAGCCTTTGGTTAATTCCTCTTCCTGGTGGGAAATGAGAGTTAAATTTGCCCGTCCAGACACCTCCAGCTAGCCTCTCATTGGTTCTCGCTATTCCTGTTCATCTTCCGCAGAAATTGCAATCTGGGCCAAACAGGAGGTTAAAGGGACTGACTCTCCAAGTCGGGAGAGTGTTAGTAAAGCGTCTGGAATGTTGCACCCGAGTAAAAGGGGAGGAAAACTGAGACATATTGAACACGTCTCCCGTTCACATGGTTGATCATACTCTGGGTTCCACATGCATGTTTTAGCTAGAGGAAGAATACCTTACACCTGGAGAGTTGAGACCCGTGGAATGGGTACCATGCAATATGACTTCAAAGGGTCTTCATTTGCTCACCGAACCTCTCCAATCCTATCACTGCTGCGTTTATGCCCCTGTACACACGCTTGATTCTCTTTTGGAGACATAGCAATCCATAGGTTTTAAGATACTTACTAGTCAGGTACATTCTTAGGCGTTTAATATGGGGTGTTGAGTCCATTTCGTTGAGCAAGGAGTAGCTCTTGTCTATTCCATATTTGGCTTAAGGAACTTTATCTGTGCTCATTTCAATCTCTGGTTTTATGCAGCACCCCAACTCACCTTTCCCCTTAAGCAAGCATAAGTTGGTTTTCTAAATTTGAGACCCTGTTCTGTTTTGGAATGCAGTTCCTGTGTAGCCAAGTTTACATTCCGTGTATTAGTGATATCTTATGATGTTTCTTTTTCTGTGTGACTTATTTCAGTTAGAATCATCGTACCTGAATCCACTCATTATGCTGCTACGGGCCTGATGACATAGATTTCATTGCTGAGTGATACTGCATTGTACGTAAGTACCACAACTTCTTTATCCATTTTTCACTTTCTGTGATATTGAACTTGTACTGTAAACGAGGTTCTTGTAAACGGAGGCGTTCCAAACTTTGGGGTGGCTGTGTGTTTTTGATTTTAATTTCCCTAAGCTATAGGACCATAAGTGGAAGTGCCCTAGGCTCTGTTGCTTTGTTTTTTAGATGTTTCAGGAAACACCATACACTTCTCCCAAGTGTCTGTTGGCAATTTACATCCCGCCCATCAGCATAACAAGGCTCCCAGTTCTCCATGGCCTGTCCTGCCTTTCTGGATTTTACACTTTTTTCAGATGGCCCTTTTGACCGGGGGGAAGTGAGACTTCATTGTAGTGCAGATTTCCTTTGCAAGCTTGCTTGGTTGGCCAAAAAGGGCGTATGCGTTTTTTCCTGAATATATTCAGGAAAAAACGCATACGCCCTTTTTGGCCAAGTGCATCATTGTGGACGTTCTGCCTCTTTTCCTATGCTTTCAATGCAATTCCAGTCTACCTCCTGAAATCGGTTTCCTGCAATTCTGCCCCGCTTTCAAGTCCTCTTGGCAGCCTTACTTCAGTATATTTTTGGACGATAGCTGTCATTTATAACTCTGCAGGTTTGTGAATTACAGTGCCCCTGAGCTCCTTTCTTCAACTTGCTTTCTTGTGACCTGGCCGCAACACCGCAGGATGGCTTCAGGCCCTAATCTGGTTCCGGCACGACACGCTGAGCCTTTGGTTATTTCCTCTTCCTGGTGGGAAATGAGAGTTAAATTTGCCCGTCCAGACACCTCCAGCTAGTCTCTCATTGGTTCTCGCTATTCCTGTTCATCTTCCGCAGAAATTGCAAACTGGGCCAAACAGGAGGTTAAAGGGACTGACTCTCCAAGTCGGGAGAGTGTTAGTAAAGCGTCTGGAATGTTGCACCCAAGTACCAGGGTACGAAAACTGAGACATATTTGAACACGTCTCCCGATCACATGGTTTATCATACTCTGGGTTCCACATGCGTGTTTTAGCTAGAGGAAGAATACCTAAAACCTGGGTAGTTGAGACCCGTGGAATGGGTACCATGCAATATGACTTCAAAGGGTCTTCATTTCCTCACGAACCTCTCCAATCCTATCACTGCTGCGTTTATGCCCCTGTACACATGCTTGATTCTCTTTTGGAGACATAGCAATCCATAGGTTTTAAGATACTTACTAGTCAGGTACATTCTTAGGCGTTTAATATGCGGTGTTGAGTCCATTTCGTTGAGCAAGGAGTAGCTCTTGTCTATTCCATATTTGGCTTAAGGAACTTTATCTGTGCTCATTTCAATCTCTGGTTTTATGCAGCACCCCAACTCACCTTTCCCCTTAAGCAAGCATAAGTTGGTTTTCTAAATTTGAGACCCTGTTCTGTTCTGTAATTCAGTTCCTGTGTAGCCAAGTTTACATTCCGTGTATTACTGATATCTTATGATGTTTCTTTTTCTGTGTGACTTACTTCAGTTAGAATCATCATACCTGAATCCACTCATTGTGCTGCTAAGGGCCTGATGACATAGATTTCATTGCTGAGTGATATTGCTTTGTAAGTAAATACCACAACTTCTTTATCCATTTTTCACTTTCTGCGATGTTGAACTTGTACTGTAAACGAGGTTCTTGTAAACAGAGCCGTTCCAAACATTGGGGTGGTTGTGTCTTTTTGATTTTAATTTCCCTAAGCTATAGGACCATAAGTGGCAGTGCCCTAAGCTCTGTTGCTTTGTTTTTTAGATGTTTCAGGAAACACCATACACTTCTCCCGAGTGGTTGTTGGCAATTTACATCCCGCCCATCAGCATAACAAGGCTCCCAGTTCTCCATGGCCTGTCCTGCCTTTCTGGATTTTACACTTTTTTCAGATGGCCCTTTTGACCAGGGGGAAGTGAGACTTCATTGTAGTGCAGATTTCCTTTGCAAGCTTGCTTGGTTGGCCAAAAAGGGCGTATGCGTTTTTTCCTGAATATATTCAGGAAAAAACGCATACGCCCTTTTTGGCCAAGTGCATCATTGTGGACGTTCTGCCTCTTTCCCTATGCTTTCAATGCAATTCCAGTCTACCTCCTGAAATCGGTTTCCTGCAATTCTGCCCCGCTTTCAAGTCCTCTTGGCAGCCTTACTTCAGTATATTTTTGGACGATAGCTGTCATTTATAACTCTGCAGGTTTGTGAATTACAGGGCCCCTGAGCTCCTTTCTTCAACTCGCTTTCTTTTGAGCTGGCCGCAACACCGCAGGATGGCTTCAGGCCCTAATCTGATTCTGGTACGCAACGCTGAGCCTTTGGTTATTTCCTCTTCCTGGTGGGAAATGAGAGTTAAATTTGCCCGTCCAGACACCTCCAGCTAGTCTCTCATTGGTTCTCACTATTCCTGTTCATCTTCCGCAGAAATTGCAAACTGGGCCAAACAGGAGGATAAAGGGACTGACTCTCCAAGTCGGGAGAGTGTTAGTAAAGCGTCTGGAATGTTGCACCCAAGTACCAGGGTACGAAAACTGAGACATATTTGAACACGTCTCCCGATCACATGGTTGATCATACTCTAGGTTCCACATGCATGTTTTAGCTGAAGGAAGAATACCTTAAACCTGGGTAGTTGAAACCCGTGGAATGGGTACCATGCAATATGACTTCAAAGGGTCTTCATTTGCTCACCGAACCTCTCCAATCCTATCACTGCTGCATTTATGCCCCTGTACACATGCTTGATTCTCTTTCGGAGACATAGCAATCCATAGGTTTTAAGATACTTACTAGTCAGGTACATTCTTAGGCGTTTAATATGGGGTGTTGAGTCCATTTCGTTGAGCAAGGAGTAGCTCTTGTCTATTCCATATTTGGCTTAAGGAACTTTATCTGTGCTCATTTCAATCTCTGGTTTTATGCAGCAATCCAACTCACGTTTCCCCTTAAGCAAGCATAAGTTGGTTTTCTAAATTTGAGAACCTGTTCTGTTCTGTCATTCAGTTCCTGTGTAGCCAAGTTTACAATCCGTGTATTAGTGATATCTTATGATGTTTCTTTTTCTGTGTGACTTATTTCAGTTAGAATCATCATACCTGAATCCACTCATTGTGCTGCAAAGGGCCTGATGACACAGATTTCATTGCTGAGTGATATTGCTTTGTAAGTAAATACCACAACTTCTTTATCCATTTTTCACTTTCTGCGATGTTGAACTTGTACTGTAAACGAGGTTCTTGTAAACAGAGCCGTTCCAAACTTTGGGGTGGCTGTGTCTTTTTGATTTTAATTTCCCTAAGCTATAGGACCATAAGTGGCAGTGCCCTAGGCTCTGTTGCTTTGTTTTTTAGATGTTTAAGGAAACACCATACACTTCTCCCGAGTGTCTGTTGGCAATTTACATCCCGCCCATCAGCATAACAAGGCTCCCAGTTCTCCATGGCCTGTCCTGCCTTTCTGGATTTTACACTTTTTTCAGATGGCCCTTTTGACCGGGGGGAAGTGAGACTTCATTGTAGTGCAGATTTCCTTTGCAAGCTTGCTTGGTTGGCCAAAAAGGGCGTATGCGTTTTTCCCTGAATATATTCAGGAAAAAACGCATACGCCCTTTTTGGCCAAGTGCATCATTGTGGACGTTCTGCCTCTTTTCCTATGCTTTCAATGCAATTCCAGTCTACCTCCTGAAATCGGTTTCCTGCAATTCTGCCCCGCTTTCAAGTCCTCTTGGCAGCCTTACTTCAGTCTATTTTTGGACGATAGCTGTCATTTATAACTCTGCAGGTTTGTGCATTACAGTGCCCCTGAGCTCCTTTCTTCAAGTTGCTTTCTTGTGACCTGGCCGCAACACCGCTGGATGGCTTCAGGCCCTAATCTGGTTGCGGCCCGGCACGCTGAGCCTTTGGTTATTTCCTCTTCCTGGAGGGAAATGAGAGTTAAATTTGCCCGTCCAGACACCTCCAGCTAGTCTCTCATTGGTTCTCGCTATTCCTGTTCATCTTCCGCAGAAATTGCAAACTGGGCCAAACAGGAGGTTAAAGGCGCTGACTCTCCAAGTGGGGAGAGTGTTAGTAAAGCGTCTGGAATGTTGCACCCGAGTACCAGGGGAGGAAAACTGAGACATATTTGAACACGTCTCCCGTTCACATGGTTGATCATACTTGGGTTCCACATGCATGTTTTAGCTGAAGGAAGAATACCTTAAACCTGGGTAGTTGAAACCCGTGGAATGGGTACCATGCAATATGACTTCAAAGGGTCTTCATTTGCTCACCGAACCTCTCCAATCCTATCACTGCTGCGTTTATGCCCCTGTACACATGCTTGATTCTCTTTCGGAGAGATAGCAATCCATAGGTTTTAAGATACTTACTAGTCAGGTACATTCTTAGGCGTTTAATATGCGGTGTTGAGTCCATTTCGTTGAGCAAGGAGTAGCTCTTGTCTATTCCATATTTGGCTTAAGGAACTTTATCTGTGCTCATTTCAATCTCTGGTTTTATGCAGCACCCCAACTCACCTTTACCCTTAAGCAAGCATAAGTTGGTTTTCTAAATTTGAGACCCTGTTCTGTTCTGTAATTCAGTTCCTGTGTAGCCAAGTTTACATTCCGTGTATTACTGATATCTTATGATGTTTCTTTTCTGTGTGACTTATTTCAGTTAGAATCATCATACCTAAATCCACTCATTGTGCTGTTATGGGCCGGATGACACAGATTTCATTGCTGAGTGATATTGCTTTGTAAGTAAATACCACAATTTCTTTATCCATTTTTCACTTTCTGCGATGTTGAACTTGTACTGTAAACGAGGTTCTTGTAAACAGAGCCGTTCAAAAGTTTGGGGTGGCTGTGTCTTTTTGATTTTAATTTCCCTAAGCTATAGGACCATAAGTGGCAGTGCCCTAGGCTCTGTTGCTTTGTTTTTTAGATGTTTCAGGATACACCATACACTTCTCCCGAGTGTCTGTTGGCAATTTACATCCCGCCCATCAGCATAACAAGGCTCCCAGTTCTCCATGGCCTGTCCTGCCTTTCTGGATTTTACACTTTTTTCAGATGGCCCTTTTGACCGGGGGGAAGTGAGACTTCATTGTAGTGCAGATTTCCTTTGCAAGCTTGCTTGGTTGGCCAAAAAGGGCGTATGCGCTTTTTCCTGAATATATTCAGGAAAAAACGCATACGCCCTTTTTGGCCAAGTGCATCATTGTGGACGTTCTGTCTCTTTTCCTATGCTTTCAATGCAATTCCAGTCTACCTCCTGAAATCGGTTTCCTGCAATTCTGCCCCGCTTTCAAGTCCTCTTGGCAGCCTTACTTCAGTCTATTTTTGGACGATAGCTGTCATTTATAACTCTGCAGGTTTGTGAATTACAGTGCCCCTGAGCTCCTTTCTTCAACTCGCTTTCTTTTGAGCTGGCCGCAACACCGCAGGATGGCTTCAGGCCCTAATCTGGTTCCGGTACAGCACGCTGAGCCTTTGGTTATTTCCTCTTCCTGGTGGGAAATGAGAGTTAAATTTGCCCGTCCAGACACCTCCAGCTAGCCTCTCATTGGTTCTCGCTATTCCTGTTCATCTTCCGCAGAAATTGCAAACTGGGCCAAACAGGAGGTTAAAGGCGCTGACTCTCCAAGTGGGGAGAGTGTTAGTAAAGCGTCTGGAATGTTGCACCCGAGTACCAGGGGAGGAAAACTGAGACATATTTGAACACGTCTCCCGTTCACATGGTTGATCATACTCTGGGTTCCACATGCATGTTTTAGCTGAAGGAAGAATACCTTAAACCTGGAGTGTTGAGACCCGTGTAATGGGTACCAAGCAATATGACTTCAAAGGGTCTTCATTTGCTCACCGAAACTCTCCAGTCCTATCACTGCTGCGTTTATTCCCCTGTACACACGCTTGATTGTCTTTTGGAGACATAGCAATCCATAGGTTTTAAGATACTTCCTAGTCAGGTACATTCTTAGGGGTTTAATATGGGGTTTTGAGTCCATTTCGTTGAGCAAGGAGTAGCTCTTGTCTATTCCATATTTGGCTTAAGGAACTTTATCTGTGCTCATTTCAATCTCTGGTTTTATGCAGCACCCCAACTCACCTTTCCCCTTAAGCAAGCATAAGTTGGTTTTCTAAATTTGAGAACCTGTTCTGTTTTGGAATGCAGTTCCTGTGTAGCCAAGTTTACATTCCGTGTATTAGTGATATCTTATGATGTTTCTTTTTCTGTGTGACTTATTTCAGTTAGAATCATCGTACCTGAATCTACTCACTATGCTGCTACGGGCCTGATGACATAGATTTCATTGCTGAGTGATACTGCATTGTACGTAAGTACCACAAGTTCTTTATCCATTTTTCACTTTCTGCGATGTTGAACTTGTACTGTAAACGAGGTTCTTGTAAACAGAGCCGTTCCAAACTTTGGGGTGGCTGTGTCTTTTTGATTTTAATTTCCCTAAGCTATAGGACCATAAGTGGAAGTGCCCTAGGCTCTGTTGCTTTGTTTTTTAGATGTTTCAGGAAACACCATACACTTCTCCCGAGTGGTGGTTGGCAATTTACATCCCGCCCATCAGCATAACAAGGCTCCCAGTTCTCCATGGCCTGTCCTGCCTTTCTGGATTTTACACTTTTTTCAGATGGCCCTTTTGACCGGGGGGAAGTGTGACTTCATTGTAGTGCAGATTTCCTTTGCAAGCTTGCTTGGTTGGCCAAAAAGGGCGTATGCGTTTTTTCCTGAATATATTCAGGAAAAAACGCATACGCCCTTTTTGGCCAAGTGCATCATTGTGGACGTTCTGCCTCTTTTCCTATGCTTTCAATGCAATTCCAGTCTACCTCCTGAAATCGGTTTCCTGCAATTCTGCCCCGCTTTCAAGTCCTCTTGGCAGCCTTACTTCAGTCTATTTTTGGACGATAGCTGTCATTTATAACTCTGCAGGTTTGTGCATTACAGTGCCCCTGAGCTCCTTTCTTCAACTCGCTTTCTTGTGACCTGGCCGCAACACCGCTGGATGGCTTCAGGCCCTAATCTGGTTGCGGCCCGGCACGCTGAGCCTTTGGTTATTTCCTCTTCCTGGAGGGAAATGAGAGTTAAATTTGCCCGTCCAGACACCTCCAGCTAGTCTCTCATTGGTTCTCGCTATTCCTGTTCATCTTCCGCAGAAATTGCAAACTGGGCCAAACAGGAGGTTAAAGGCGCTGACTCTCCAAGTGGGGAGAGTGTTAGTAAAGCGTCTGGAATGTTGCACCCGAGTACCAGGGGAGGAAAACTGAGACATATTTGAACACGTCTCCCGTTCACATGGTTGATCATACTTGGGTTCCACATGCATGTTTTAGCTGAAGGAAGAATACCTTAAACCTGGGTAGTTGAAACCCGTGGAATGGGTACTATGCAATATGACTTCAAAGGGTCTTCATTTGCTCACCGAACCTCTCCAATCCTATCACTGCTGCGTTTATGCCCCTGTACACATGCTTGATTCTCTTTTGGAGACATAGCAATCCATAGGTTTTAAGATACTTACTAGTCAGGAACATTCTTAGGCGTTTAATATGGGGTGTTGAGTCCATTTCATTGAGCAAGGAGTAGCTCTTGTCTATTCCATATTTGGCTTAAAGAACTTTATCTGTGCTCATTTCAATCTCTGGTTTTATGCAGCACCCCAACTCACCTTTACCCTTAAGCAAGCATAAGTTGGTTTTCTAAATTTGAGACCCTGTTCTATTCTGTAATTCAGTTCCTGTGTAGCCAAGTTTACATTCCGTGTATTAGTGATATCTTATGATGTTTCTTTTTCTGTGTGACTTATTTCAGTTAGAATCATCGTACCTGAATCCACTCATTGTGCTGCTAAGGGCCTGATGACATATATTTCATTGCTGAGTGATATTGCTTTGTAAGTGAATACCACAACTTCTTTATCCATTTTTCACTTTCTGCGATGTTGAACTTGTACTGTAAACGAGGTTCTTGTAAACAGAGCTGTTCCAAACTTTGGGGTGGCTATGTCTTTTTGATTTTAATTTCCCTAAGCTATAGGACCATAAGTGGAAGTGCCCTAGGCTCTGTTGCTTTGTTTTTTAGATGTTTCAGGAAACACCATACACTTCTCCCGAGTGTCTGTTGGCAATTTACATCCCGCCCATCAGCATAACAAGGCTCCCAGTTCTCCATGGCCTGTTGCCTTTCTGGATTTTACACTTTTTTCAGATGGCCCTTTTGACCGGGGGGAAGTGAGACTTCATTGTAGTGCAGATTTCCTTTGCAAGCTTGCTTGGTTGGCCAAAAAGGGCGTATGCGTTTTTTCCTGAATATATTCAGGAAAAAACGCATACGCCCTTTTTGGCCAAGTGCATCATTGTGGACGTTCTGCCTCTTTTCCTATGCTTTCAATGCAATTCCAGTCTACCTCCTGAAATCGGTTTCCTGCAATTCTGCCCCGCTTTCAAGTCCTCTTGGCAGCCTTACTTCAGTCTATTTTTGGACGATAGCTGTCATTTATAACTCTGCAGGTTTGTGAATTACAGTGCCCCTGAGCTCCTTTCTTCAACTCGCTTTCTTGTGAGCTGGCCGCAACACCGCAGGATGGCTTCAGGCGCTAATCTGGTTCCGGCACGGCATGCTGAACCTTTGGTTAATTCCTCTTCCTGGAGGGAAATGAGAGTTAAATTTGCCCGGCCAGACACCTCCAGCTAGCCTCTCATTGGTTCTCGCTATTCCTGTTCATCTTCCGCAGAAATTGCAAACTGGGCCAAACAGGAGGTTAAAGGGACTGACTCTCCAAGTCGGGAGAGTGTTAGTAAAGCGTCTGGAATGCTGCACCCGAGTACCAGGGGAGGAAAACTGAGACATATTTGAACACGTCTCCCGTTCACATGGTTGATCATACTCTGGGTTCCACATGCATGTTTTAGCTGAAGGAAGAATACCTTAAACCTGGAGTGTTGAGACCCGTGTAATGGGTACCAAGCAATATGACTTCAAAGGGTCTTCATTTGCTCACCGAACCTCTCCAGTCCTATCACTGCTGCGTTTATTCCCCTGTACACACGCTTGATTCTCTTTTGGAGACATAGCAATCCATAGGTTTTAAGATACTTCCTAGTCAGGTACATTCTTAGGGGTTTAATATGGGGTTTTGAGTCCATTTCGTTGAGCAAGGAGTAGCTCTTGTCTATTCCATATTTGGCTTAAGGAACTTTATCTGTGCTCATTTCAATCTCTGGTTTTATGCAGCACCCCAACTCACCTTTCCCCTTAAGCAAGCATAAGTTGGTTTTCTAAATTTGAGACCCTGTTCTGTTCTGTAATTCAGTTCCTGTGTAGCCAAGTTTACATTCCGTGTATTACTGATATCTTATGATGTTTCTTTTTCTGTGTGACTTATTTCAGTTAGAATCATCGTACCTGAATCTACTCACTATGCTGCTACGGGCCTGATGACATAGATTTCATTGCTGAGTGATACTGCATTGTACGTAAGTACCACAAGTTCTTTATCCATTTTTCACTTTCTGCGATGTTGAACTTGTACTGTAAACGAGGTTCTTGTAAACAGAGCCGTTCCAAACTTTGGGGTGGCTGTGTCTTTTTGATTTTAATTTCCCTAAGCTATAGGACCATAAGTGGAAGTGCCCTAGGCTCTGTTGCTTTGTTTTTTAGATGTTTCAGGAAACACCATACACTTCTCCCAAGTGTCTGTTGGCAATTTACATCCCGCCCATCAGCATAACAAGGCTCCCAGTTCTCCATGGCCTGTCCTGCCTTTCTGGATTTTACACTTTTTTCAGATGGCCCTTTTGACCGGGGGGAAGTGAGACTTCATTGTAGTGCAGATTTCCTTTGCAAGCTTGCTTGGTTGGCCAAAAAGGGCGTATGCGTTTTTTCCTGAATATATTCAGGAAAAAACGCATACGCCCTTTTTGGCCAAGTGCATCATTGTGGACGTTCTGCCTCTTTTCCTATGCTTTCAATGCAATTCCAGTCTACCTCCTGAAATCGGTTTCCTGCAATTCTGCCCCGCTTTCAAGTCCTCTTGGCAGCCTTACTTCAGTCTATTTTTGGACGATAGCTGTCATTTATAACTCTGCAGGTTTGTGAATTACAGTGCCCCTGAGCTCCTTTCTTCAACTCGCTTTCTTGTGACCTGGCCGCAACACCGCAGGATGGCTTCAGGCCCTAATCTGGTTCTGGCACGGCACGCTGAGCCTTTGGTTAATTCCTCTTCCTGGTGGGAAATGAGAGTTAAATTTGCCCGTCCAGACACCTCCAGCTAGTCTCTCATTGGTTCTCGCTATTCCTGTTCATCTTCCGCAGAAATTGCAAACTGGGCCAAACAGGAGGTTAAAGGGACTGACTCTCCAAGTCGGAAGAGTGTTAGTAAAGCGTCTGGAATGTTGCACCCGAGTACCAGGGGAGGAAAACTGAGACATATTAGAACACGTCTCCCGTTCACATGGTTGATCATACTCTGGGTTCCACATGCATGTTTTAGCTGAAGGAAGAATACCTTAAACCCTGAGAGTTGAGACCCGTGGAATGGGTACCATGCAATATGACTTCAAAGGGTCTTCATTTGCTCACCAAACCTCTCCAATCCTATCACTGCTGCGTTTATGCCCCTGTACACACGCTTGATTCTCTTTTGGAGACATAGCAATCCATAGGTTTTAAGATACTTACTAGTCAGGTACATTCTTAGGCGTTTAATATGGGGTGTTGAGTCCATTTCGTTGAGCAAGGAGTAGCTCTTGTCTATTCCATATTTGGCTTAAGGAACTTTATCTGTGCTCATTTCAATCTCTGGTTTTATGCAGCACCCCAACTCACCTTTACCCTTAAGCAAGCATAAGTTGGTTTTGTAAATTTGAGACCCTGTTCTGTTTTGGAATGCAGTTCCTGTGTAGCCAAGTTTACATTCCGTGTATTAGTGATATCTTATGATGTTTCTTTTTCTGTGTGACTTATTTCAGTTAGAATCATCGTACCTGAATACACTCATTATGCTGCTACGGGCCTGATGACATAGATTTCATTGCTGAGTGATACTGTATTGTACGTAAGTACCACAAGTTCTTTATCCATTTTTCACTTTCTGTGATGTTGAACTTGTATGGTAAACGAGGTTCTTGTAAACGGAGGGGTCCCAAACTTTGGGGTGGCTATGTCTTTTTGATTTTAATTTCCCTAAGCTATAGGACCATAAGTGGAAGTGCCCTAGGCTCTGTTGCTTTGTTTTTTAGATGTTTCAGGAAACACCATACACTTCTCCCGAGTGGTTGTTGGCAATTTACATCCCGCCCATCAGCATAACAAGGCTCCCAGTTCTCCATGGCCTGTCTTGCCTTTCTGGATTTTATACTTTTTTCAGGTGGCCGTTTTGACCGGGGGGAAGTGAGACTTCATTGTAGTGCAGATTTCCTTTGCAAGCTTGCTTGGTTGGCCAAAAAGGGCGTATGCGTTTTTTCCTGAATATATTCAGGAAAAAACGCATACGCCCTTTTTGGCCAAGTGCATCATTGTGGACGTTCTCCCTCTTTTCCTATGCTTTCAATGCAATTCCAGTCTACCTCCTGAAATCGGTTTCCTGCAATTCTGCCCCGCTTTCAAGTCCTCTTGGCAGCCTTACTTCAGTCTATTTTTGGACGATAGCTGTCATTTATAACTCTGCAGGTTTGTGAATTACAGTGCCCCTGAGCTCCTTTCTTCAAGTTGCTTTCTTGTGACCTGGCCGCAACACCGCTGGATGGCTTCAGGCCCTAATCTGGTTCCGGCACGGCACGCTGAGCCTTTGGTTATTTCCTCTTCCTGGTGGGAAATGAGAGTTAAATTTGCCCGTCCAGACACCTCCAGCTAGTCTCTCATTGGTTCTCGCTATTCCTGTTCATCTTCCGCAGAAATTGCAAACTGGGCCAAACAGGAGGTTAAAGGCGCTGACTCTCCAAGTGGGGAGAGTGTTAGTAAAGCGTCTGGAATGTTGCACCCGAGTACCAGGGGAGGAAAACTGAGACATATTTGAACACGTCTCCCGTTCACATGGTTGATCATACTTGGGTTCCACATGCATGTTTTAGCTGAAGGAAGAATACCTTAAACCTGGAGAGTTGAGACCCGTGTAATGCGTACCATGCAATATGACTTCAAAGGGTCTTCATTTGCTCACCGAACCTCTCCAATCCTATCACTGCTGCGTTTATGCCCCTGTACACATGCTTGATTCTCTTTTGGAGACATAGCAATCCATAGGTTTTCCGATACTTACTAGTCAGGTACATTCTTAGGTGTTTAATATGCGGTGTTCAGTCCATTTCGTTGAGCAAGGAGTAGCTCTTGTCTATTCCATATTTGACTTAAGGAACTTTATCTGTGCTCATTTCAATCTCTGGTTTTATGCAGCACCCCAACTCACCTTTACCCTTAAGCAAGCATAAGTTGGTTTTCTAAATTTGAGACCCTGTTCTGTTCTGTAATTCAGTTCCTGTGTAGCCAAGTTTACATTCCGTGTATTACTGATATCTTATGATGTTTCTTTTCTGTGTGACTTATTTCAGTTAGAATCATCATACCTAAATCCACTCATTGTGCTGTTATGGGCCTGATGACACAGATTTCATTGCTGAGTGATATTGCTTTGTAAGTAAATACCACAATTTCTTTATCCATTTTTCACTTTCTGCGATGTTGAACTTGTACTGTAAACGAGGTTCTTGTAAACAGAGACGTTCAAAAGTTTGGGGTGGCTGTGTCTTTTTGATTTTAATTTCCCTAAGCTATAGGACCATAAGTGGCAGTGCCCTAGGCTCTGTTGCTTTGTTTTTTAGATGTTTCAGGATACACCATACACTTCTCCCGAGTGTCTGTTGGCAATTTACATCCCGCCCATCAGCATAACAAGGCTCCCAGTTCTCCATGGCCTGTCCTGCCTTTCTGGATTTTACACTTTTTTCAGATGGCCCTTTTGACCGGGGGGAAGTGAGACTTCATTGTAGTGCAGATTTCCTTTGCAAGCTTGCTTGGTTGGCCAAAAAGGGCGTATGCGCTTTTTCCTGAATATATTCAGGAAAAAACGCATACGCCCTTTTTGGCCAAGTGCATCATTGTGGACGTTCTGTCTCTTTTCCTATGCTTTCAATGCAATTCCAGTCTACCTCCTGAAATCGGTTTCCTGCAATTCTGCCCCGCTTTCAAGTCCTCTTGGCAGCCTTACTTCAGTCTATTTTTGGACGATAGCTGTCATTTATAACTCTGCAGGTTTGTGAATTACAGTGCCCCTGAGCTCCTTTCTTCAACTCGCTTTCTTTTGAGCTGGCCGCAACACCGCAGGATGGCTTCAGGCCCTAATCTGGTTCCGGTACAGCACGCTGAGCCTTTGGTTATTTCCTCTTCCTGGTGGGAAATGAGAGTTAAATTTGCCCGTCCAGACACCTCCAGCTAGCCTCTCATTGGTTCTCGCTATTCCTGTTCATCTTCCGCAGAAATTGCAAACTGGGCCAAACAGGAGGTTAAAGGCGCTGACTCTCCAAGTGGGGAGAGTGTTAGTAAAGCGTCTGGAATGTTGCACCCGAGTACCAGGGGAGGAAAACTGAGACATATTTGAACACGTCTCCCGTTCACATGGTTGATCATACTCTGGGTTCCACATGCATGTTTTAGCTGAAGGAAGAATACCTTAAACCTGGAGTGTTGAGACCCGTGTAATGGGTACCAAGCAATATGACTTCAAAGGGTCTTCATTTGCTCACCGAAACTCTCCAGTCCTATCACTGCTGCGTTTATTCCCCTGTACACACGCTTGATTGTCTTTTGGAGACATAGCAATCCATAGGTTTTAAGATACTTCCTAGTCAGGTACATTCTTAGGGGTTTAATATGGGGTTTTGAGTCCATTTCGTTGAGCAAGGAGTAGCTCTTGTCTATTCCATATTTGGCTTAAGGAACTTTATCTGTGCTCATTTCAATCTCTGGTTTTATGCAGCACCCCAACTCACCTTTCCCCTTAAGCAAGCATAAGTTGGTTTTCTAAATTTGAGAACCTGTTCTGTTTTGGAATGCAGTTCCTGTGTAGCCAAGTTTACATTCCGTGTATTAGTGATATCTTATGATGTTTCTTTTTCTGTGTGACTTATTTCAGTTAGAATCATCGTACCTGAATCTACTCACTATGCTGCTACGGGCCTGATGACATAGATTTCATTGCTGAGTGATACTGCATTGTACGTAAGTACCACAAGTTCTTTATCCATTTTTCACTTTCTGCGATGTTGAACTTGTACTGTAAACGAGGTTCTTGTAAACAGAGCCGTTCCAAACTTTGGGGTGGCTGTGTCTTTTTGATTTTAATTTCCCTAAGCTATAGGACCATAAGTGGAAGTGCCCTAGGCTCTGTTGCTTTGTTTTTTAGATGTTTCAGGAAACACCATACACTTCTCCCGAGTGGTGGTTGGCAATTTACATCCCGCCCATCAGCATAACAAGGCTCCCAGTTCTCCATGGCCTGTCCTGCCTTTCTGGATTTTACACTTTTTTCAGATGGCCCTTTTGACCGGGGGGAAGTGTGACTTCATTGTAGTGCAGATTTCCTTTGCAAGCTTGCTTGGTTGGCCAAAAAGGGCGTATGCGTTTTTTCCTGAATATATTCAGGAAAAAACGCATACGCCCTTTTTGGCCAAGTGCATCATTGTGGACGTTCTGCCTCTTTTCCTATGCTTTCAATGCAATTCCAGTCTACCTCCTGAAATCGGTTTCCTGCAATTCTGCCCCGCTTTCAAGTCCTCTTGGCAGCCTTACTTCAGTCTATTTTTGGACGATAGCTGTCATTTATAACTCTGCAGGTTTGTGCATTACAGTGCCCCTGAGCTCCTTTCTTCAACTCGCTTTCTTGTGACCTGGCCGCAACACCGCTGGATGGCTTCAGGCCCTAATCTGGTTGCGGCCCGGCACGCTGAGCCTTTGGTTATTTCCTCTTCCTGGAGGGAAATGAGAGTTAAATTTGCCCGTCCAGACACCTCCAGCTAGTCTCTCATTGGTTCTCGCTATTCCTGTTCATCTTCCGCAGAAATTGCAAACTGGGCCAAACAGGAGGTTAAAGGCGCTGACTCTCCAAGTGGGGAGAGTGTTAGTAAAGCGTCTGGAATGTTGCACCCGAGTACCAGGGGAGGAAAACTGAGACATATTTGAACACGTCTCCCGTTCACATGGTTGATCATACTTGGGTTCCACATGCATGTTTTAGCTGAAGGAAGAATACCTTAAACCTGGGTAGTTGAAACCCGTGGAATGGGTACTATGCAATATGACTTCAAAGGGTCTTCATTTGCTCACCGAACCTCTCCAATCCTATCACTGCTGCGTTTATGCCCCTGTACACATGCTTGATTCTCTTTTGGAGACATAGCAATCCATAGGTTTTAAGATACTTACTAGTCAGGAACATTCTTAGGCGTTTAATATGGGGTGTTGAGTCCATTTCATTGAGCAAGGAGTAGCTCTTGTCTATTCCATATTTGGCTTAAAGAACTTTATCTGTGCTCATTTCAATCTCTGGTTTTATGCAGCACCCCAACTCACCTTTACCCTTAAGCAAGCATAAGTTGGTTTTCTAAATTTGAGACCCTGTTCTATTCTGTAATTCAGTTCCTGTGTAGCCAAGTTTACATTCCGTGTATTAGTGATATCTTATGATGTTTCTTTTTCTGTGTGACTTATTTCAGTTAGAATCATCGTACCTGAATCCACTCATTGTGCTGCTAAGGGCCTGATGACATATATTTCATTGCTGAGTGATATTGCTTTGTAAGTGAATACCACAACTTCTTTATCCATTTTTCACTTTCTGCGATGTTGAACTTGTACTGTAAACGAGGTTCTTGTAAACAGAGCTGTTCCAAACTTTGGGGTGGCTATGTCTTTTTGATTTTAATTTCCCTAAGCTATAGGACCATAAGTGGAAGTGCCCTAGGCTCTGTTGCTTTGTTTTTTAGATGTTTCAGGAAACACCATACACTTCTCCCGAGTGTCTGTTGGCAATTTACATCCCGCCCATCAGCATAACAAGGCTCCCAGTTCTCCATGGCCTGTTGCCTTTCTGGATTTTACACTTTTTTCAGATGGCCCTTTTGACCGGGGGGAAGTGAGACTTCATTGTAGTGCAGATTTCCTTTGCAAGCTTGCTTGGTTGGCCAAAAAGGGCGTATGCGTTTTTTCCTGAATATATTCAGGAAAAAACGCATACGCCCTTTTTGGCCAAGTGCATCATTGTGGACGTTCTGCCTCTTTTCCTATGCTTTCAATGCAATTCCAGTCTACCTCCTGAAATCGGTTTCCTGCAATTCTGCCCCGCTTTCAAGTCCTCTTGGCAGCCTTACTTCAGTCTATTTTTGGACGATAGCTGTCATTTATAACTCTGCAGGTTTGTGAATTACAGTGCCCCTGAGCTCCTTTCTTCAACTCGCTTTCTTGTGAGCTGGCCGCAACACCGCAGGATGGCTTCAGGCGCTAATCTGGTTCCGGCACGGCATGCTGAACCTTTGGTTAATTCCTCTTCCTGGAGGGAAATGAGAGTTAAATTTGCCCGGCCAGACACCTCCAGCTAGCCTCTCATTGGTTCTCGCTATTCCTGTTCATCTTCCGCAGAAATTGCAAACTGGGCCAAACAGGAGGTTAAAGGGACTGACTCTCCAAGTCGGGAGAGTGTTAGTAAAGCGTCTGGAATGCTGCACCCGAGTACCAGGGGAGGAAAACTGAGACATATTTGAACACGTCTCCCGTTCACATGGTTGATCATACTCTGGGTTCCACATGCATGTTTTAGCTGAAGGAAGAATACCTTAAACCTGGAGTGTTGAGACCCGTGTAATGGGTACCAAGCAATATGACTTCAAAGGGTCTTCATTTGCTCACCGAACCTCTCCAGTCCTATCACTGCTGCGTTTATTCCCCTGTACACACGCTTGATTCTCTTTTGGAGACATAGCAATCCATAGGTTTTAAGATACTTCCTAGTCAGGTACATTCTTAGGGGTTTAATATGGGGTTTTGAGTCCATTTCGTTGAGCAAGGAGTAGCTCTTGTCTATTCCATATTTGGCTTAAGGAACTTTATCTGTGCTCATTTCAATCTCTGGTTTTATGCAGCACCCCAACTCACCTTTCCCCTTAAGCAAGCATAAGTTGGTTTTCTAAATTTGAGACCCTGTTCTGTTCTGTAATTCAGTTCCTGTGTAGCCAAGTTTACATTCCGTGTATTACTGATATCTTATGATGTTTCTTTTTCTGTGTGACTTATTTCAGTTAGAATCATCGTACCTGAATCTACTCACTATGCTGCTACGGGCCTGATGACATAGATTTCATTGCTGAGTGATACTGCATTGTACGTAAGTACCACAAGTTCTTTATCCATTTTTCACTTTCTGCGATGTTGAACTTGTACTGTAAACGAGGTTCTTGTAAACAGAGCCGTTCCAAACTTTGGGGTGGCTGTGTCTTTTTGATTTTAATTTCCCTAAGCTATAGGACCATAAGTGGAAGTGCCCTAGGCTCTGTTGCTTTGTTTTTTAGATGTTTCAGGAAACACCATACACTTCTCCCAAGTGTCTGTTGGCAATTTACATCCCGCCCATCAGCATAACAAGGCTCCCAGTTCTCCATGGCCTGTCCTGCCTTTCTGGATTTTACACTTTTTTCAGATGGCCCTTTTGACCGGGGGGAAGTGAGACTTCATTGTAGTGCAGATTTCCTTTGCAAGCTTGCTTGGTTGGCCAAAAAGGGCGTATGCGTTTTTTCCTGAATATATTCAGGAAAAAACGCATACGCCCTTTTTGGCCAAGTGCATCATTGTGGACGTTCTGCCTCTTTTCCTATGCTTTCAATGCAATTCCAGTCTACCTCCTGAAATCGGTTTCCTGCAATTCTGCCCCGCTTTCAAGTCCTCTTGGCAGCCTTACTTCAGTCTATTTTTGGACGATAGCTGTCATTTGTAACTCTGCAGGTTTGTGCATTACAGTGCCCCTGAGCTCCTTTCTTCAACTCGCTTTCTTTTGAGCTGGCCGCAACACCGCAGGATGGCTTCAGGCTCTAATCTGTTTCCGGCACGGCACGCTGAGCCTTTGGTTAATTCCTCTTCCTGGTGGGAAATGAGAGTTAAATTTGCCCGTCCAGACACCTCCAGCTAGCCTCTCATTGGTTCTCGCTATTCCTGTTCATCTTCCGCAGAAATTGCAATCTGGGCCAAACAGGAGGTTAAAGGGACTGACTCTCCAAGTCGGGAGAGTGTTAGTAAAGCGTCTGGAATGTTGCACCCGAGTAAAAGGGGAGGAAAACTGAGACATATTGAACACGTCTCCCGTTCACATGGTTGATCATACTCTGGGTTCCACATGCATGTTTTAGCTAGAGGAAGAATACCTTACACCTGGAGAGTTGAGACCCGTGGAATGGGTACCATGCAATATGACTTCAAAGGGTCTTCATTTGCTCACCGAACCTCTCCAATCCTATCACTGCTGCGTTTATGCCCCTGTACACACGCTTGATTCTCTTTTGGAGACATAGCAATCCATAGGTTTTAAGATACTTACTAGTCAGGTACATTCTTAGGCGTTTAATATGGGGTGTTGAGTCCATTTCGTTGAGCAAGGAGTAGCTCTTGTCTATTCCATATTTGGCTTAAGGAACTTTATCTGTGCTCATTTCAATCTCTGGTTTTATGCAGCACCCCAACTCACCTTTCCCCTTAAGCAAGCATAAGTTGGTTTTCTAAATTTGAGACCCTGTTCTGTTTTGGAATGCAGTTCCTGTGTAGCCAAGTTTACATTCCGTGTATTAGTGATATCTTATGATGTTTCTTTTTCTGTGTGACTTATTTCAGTTAGAATCATCGTACCTGAATCCACTCATTATGCTGCTACGGGCCTGATGACATAGATTTCATTGCTGAGTGATACTGCATTGTACGTAAGTACCACAACTTCTTTATCCATTTTTCACTTTCTGTGATATTGAACTTGTACTGTAAACGAGGTTCTTGTAAACGGAGGCGTTCCAAACTTTGGGGTGGCTGTGTGTTTTTGATTTTAATTTCCCTAAGCTATAGGACCATAAGTGGAAGTGCCCTAGGCTCTGTTGCTTTGTTTTTTAGATGTTTCAGGAAACACCATACACTTCTCCCAAGTGTCTGTTGGCAATTTACATCCCGCCCATCAGCATAACAAGGCTCCCAGTTCTCCATGGCCTGTCCTGCCTTTCTGGATTTTACACTTTTTTCAGATGGCCCTTTTGACCGGGGGGAAGTGAGACTTCATTGTAGTGCAGATTTCCTTTGCAAGCTTGCTTGGTTGGCCAAAAAGGGCGTATGCGTTTTTTCCTGAATATATTCAGGAAAAAACGCATACGCCCTTTTTGGCCAAGTGCATCATTGTGGACGTTCTGCCTCTTTTCCTATGCTTTCAATGCAATTCCAGTCTACCTCCTGAAATCGGTTTCCTGCAATTCTGCCCCGCTTTCAAGTCCTCTTGGCAGCCTTACTTCAGTATATTTTTGGACGATAGCTGTCATTTATAACTCTGCAGGTTTGTGAATTACAGTGCCCCTGAGCTCCTTTCTTCAACTTGCTTTCTTGTGACCTGGCCGCAACACCGCAGGATGGCTTCAGGCCCTAATCTGGTTCCGGCACGACACGCTGAGCCTTTGGTTATTTCCTCTTCCTGGTGGGAAATGAGAGTTAAATTTGCCCGTCCAGACACCTCCAGCTAGTCTCTCATTGGTTCTCGCTATTCCTGTTCATCTTCCGCAGAAATTGCAAACTGGGCCAAACAGGAGGTTAAAGGGACTGACTCTCCAAGTCGGGAGAGTGTTAGTAAAGCGTCTGGAATGTTGCACCCAAGTACCAGGGTACGAAAACTGAGACATATTTGAACACGTCTCCCGATCACATGGTTTATCATACTCTGGGTTCCACATGCGTGTTTTAGCTAGAGGAAGAATACCTAAAACCTGGGTAGTTGAGACCCGTGGAATGGGTACCATGCAATATGACTTCAAAGGGTCTTCATTTCCTCACGAACCTCTCCAATCCTATCACTGCTGCGTTTATGCCCCTGTACACATGCTTGATTCTCTTTTGGAGACATAGCAATCCATAGGTTTTAAGATACTTACTAGTCAGGTACATTCTTAGGCGTTTAATATGCGGTGTTGAGTCCATTTCGTTGAGCAAGGAGTAGCTCTTGTCTATTCCATATTTGGCTTAAGGAACTTTATCTGTGCTCATTTCAATCTCTGGTTTTATGCAGCACCCCAACTCACCTTTCCCCTTAAGCAAGCATAAGTTGGTTTTCTAAATTTGAGACCCTGTTCTGTTCTGTAATTCAGTTCCTGTGTAGCCAAGTTTACATTCCGTGTATTACTGATATCTTATGATGTTTCTTTTTCTGTGTGACTTACTTCAGTTAGAATCATCATACCTGAATCCACTCATTGTGCTGCTAAGGGCCTGATGACATAGATTTCATTGCTGAGTGATATTGCTTTGTAAGTAAATACCACAACTTCTTTATCCATTTTTCACTTTCTGCGATGTTGAACTTGTACTGTAAACGAGGTTCTTGTAAACAGAGCCGTTCCAAACATTGGGGTGGTTGTGTCTTTTTGATTTTAATTTCCCTAAGCTATAGGACCATAAGTGGCAGTGCCCTAAGCTCTGTTGCTTTGTTTTTTAGATGTTTCAGGAAACACCATACACTTCTCCCGAGTGGTTGTTGGCAATTTACATCCCGCCCATCAGCATAACAAGGCTCCCAGTTCTCCATGGCCTGTCCTGCCTTTCTGGATTTTACACTTTTTTCAGATGGCCCTTTTGACCAGGGGGAAGTGAGACTTCATTGTAGTGCAGATTTCCTTTGCAAGCTTGCTTGGTTGGCCAAAAAGGGCGTATGCGTTTTTTCCTGAATATATTCAGGAAAAAACGCATACGCCCTTTTTGGCCAAGTGCATCATTGTGGACGTTCTGCCTCTTTCCCTATGCTTTCAATGCAATTCCAGTCTACCTCCTGAAATCGGTTTCCTGCAATTCTGCCCCGCTTTCAAGTCCTCTTGGCAGCCTTACTTCAGTATATTTTTGGACGATAGCTGTCATTTATAACTCTGCAGGTTTGTGAATTACAGGGCCCCTGAGCTCCTTTCTTCAACTCGCTTTCTTTTGAGCTGGCCGCAACACCGCAGGATGGCTTCAGGCCCTAATCTGATTCTGGTACGCAACGCTGAGCCTTTGGTTATTTCCTCTTCCTGGTGGGAAATGAGAGTTAAATTTGCCCGTCCAGACACCTCCAGCTAGTCTCTCATTGGTTCTCACTATTCCTGTTCATCTTCCGCAGAAATTGCAAACTGGGCCAAACAGGAGGATAAAGGGACTGACTCTCCAAGTCGGGAGAGTGTTAGTAAAGCGTCTGGAATGTTGCACCCAAGTACCAGGGTACGAAAACTGAGACATATTTGAACACGTCTCCCGATCACATGGTTGATCATACTCTAGGTTCCACATGCATGTTTTAGCTGAAGGAAGAATACCTTAAACCTGGGTAGTTGAAACCCGTGGAATGGGTACCATGCAATATGACTTCAAAGGGTCTTCATTTGCTCACCGAACCTCTCCAATCCTATCACTGCTGCATTTATGCCCCTGTACACATGCTTGATTCTCTTTCGGAGACATAGCAATCCATAGGTTTTAAGATACTTACTAGTCAGGTACATTCTTAGGCGTTTAATATGGGGTGTTGAGTCCATTTCGTTGAGCAAGGAGTAGCTCTTGTCTATTCCATATTTGGCTTAAGGAACTTTATCTGTGCTCATTTCAATCTCTGGTTTTATGCAGCAATCCAACTCACGTTTCCCCTTAAGCAAGCATAAGTTGGTTTTCTAAATTTGAGAACCTGTTCTGTTCTGTCATTCAGTTCCTGTGTAGCCAAGTTTACAATCCGTGTATTAGTGATATCTTATGATGTTTCTTTTTCTGTGTGACTTATTTCAGTTAGAATCATCATACCTGAATCCACTCATTGTGCTGCAAAGGGCCTGATGACACAGATTTCATTGCTGAGTGATATTGCTTTGTAAGTAAATACCACAACTTCTTTATCCATTTTTCACTTTCTGCGATGTTGAACTTGTACTGTAAACGAGGTTCTTGTAAACAGAGCCGTTCCAAACTTTGGGGTGGCTGTGTCTTTTTGATTTTAATTTCCCTAAGCTATAGGACCATAAGTGGCAGTGCCCTAGGCTCTGTTGCTTTGTTTTTTAGATGTTTAAGGAAACACCATACACTTCTCCCGAGTGTCTGTTGGCAATTTACATCCCGCCCATCAGCATAACAAGGCTCCCAGTTCTCCATGGCCTGTCCTGCCTTTCTGGATTTTACACTTTTTTCAGATGGCCCTTTTGACCGGGGGGAAGTGAGACTTCATTGTAGTGCAGATTTCCTTTGCAAGCTTGCTTGGTTGGCCAAAAAGGGCGTATGCGTTTTTCCCTGAATATATTCAGGAAAAAACGCATACGCCCTTTTTGGCCAAGTGCATCATTGTGGACGTTCTGCCTCTTTTCCTATGCTTTCAATGCAATTCCAGTCTACCTCCTGAAATCGGTTTCCTGCAATTCTGCCCCGCTTTCAAGTCCTCTTGGCAGCCTTACTTCAGTCTATTTTTGGACGATAGCTGTCATTTATAACTCTGCAGGTTTGTGCATTACAGTGCCCCTGAGCTCCTTTCTTCAAGTTGCTTTCTTGTGACCTGGCCGCAACACCGCTGGATGGCTTCAGGCCCTAATCTGGTTGCGGCCCGGCACGCTGAGCCTTTGGTTATTTCCTCTTCCTGGAGGGAAATGAGAGTTAAATTTGCCCGTCCAGACACCTCCAGCTAGTCTCTCATTGGTTCTCGCTATTCCTGTTCATCTTCCGCAGAAATTGCAAACTGGGCCAAACAGGAGGTTAAAGGCGCTGACTCTCCAAGTGGGGAGAGTGTTAGTAAAGCGTCTGGAATGTTGCACCCGAGTACCAGGGGAGGAAAACTGAGACATATTTGAACACGTCTCCCGTTCACATGGTTGATCATACTTGGGTTCCACATGCATGTTTTAGCTGAAGGAAGAATACCTTAAACCTGGGTAGTTGAAACCCGTGGAATGGGTACCATGCAATATGACTTCAAAGGGTCTTCATTTGCTCACCGAACCTCTCCAATCCTATCACTGCTGCGTTTATGCCCCTGTACACATGCTTGATTCTCTTTCGGAGAGATAGCAATCCATAGGTTTTAAGATACTTACTAGTCAGGTACATTCTTAGGCGTTTAATATGCGGTGTTGAGTCCATTTCGTTGAGCAAGGAGTAGCTCTTGTCTATTCCATATTTGGCTTAAGGAACTTTATCTGTGCTCATTTCAATCTCTGGTTTTATGCAGCACCCCAACTCACCTTTACCCTTAAGCAAGCATAAGTTGGTTTTCTAAATTTGAGACCCTGTTCTGTTCTGTAATTCAGTTCCTGTGTAGCCAAGTTTACATTCCGTGTATTACTGATATCTTATGATGTTTCTTTTCTGTGTGACTTATTTCAGTTAGAATCATCATACCTGAATCCACTCATTGTGCTGTTATGGGCCTGATGACACAGATTTCATTGCTGAGTGATATTGCTTTGTAAGTAAATACCACAATTTCTTTATCCATTTTTCACTTTCTGCGATGTTGAACTTGTACTGTAAACGAGGTTCTTGTAAACAGAGCCGTTCGAAAGTTTGGGGTGGCTGTGTCTTTTTGATTTTAATTTCCCTAATCTATAGGACCATAAGTGGCAGTGCCCTAGGCTCTGTTGCTTTGTTTTTTAGATGTTTCTGGATACACCATACACTTCTCCCGAGTGTCTGTTGGCAATTTACATCCCGCCCATCAGCATAACAAGGCTCCCAGTTCTCCATGGCCTGTCCTGCCTTTCTGGATTTTACACTTTTTTCAGATGGCCCTTTTGACCGGGGGGAAGTGAGACTTCATTGTAGTGCAGATTTCCTTTGCAAGCTTGCTTGGTTGGCCAAAAAGGGCGTATGCGTTTTTTCCTGAATATATTCAGGAAAAAACGCATACGCCCTTTTTGGCCAAGTGCATCATTGTGGACGTTCTGCCTCTTTTCCTATGCTTTCAATGCAATTCCAGTCTACCTCCTGAAATCGGTTTCCTGCAATTCTGCCCCGCTTTCAAGTCCTCTTGGCAGCCTTACTTCAGTCTATTTTTGGACGATAGCTGTCATTTGTAACTCTGCAGGTTTGTGCATTACAGTGCCCCTGAGCTCCTTTCTTCAACTCGCTTTCTTTTGAGCTGGCCGCAACACCGCAGGATGGCTTCAGGCTCTAATCTGTTTCCGGCACGGCACGCTGAGCCTTTGGTTAATTCCTCTTCCTGGTGGGAAATGAGAGTTAAATTTGCCCGTCCAGACACCTCCAGCTAGCCTCTCATTGGTTCTCGCTATTCCTGTTCATCTTCCGCAGAAATTGCAATCTGGGCCAAACAGGAGGTTAAAGGGACTGACTCTCCAAGTCGGGAGAGTGTTAGTAAAGCGTCTGGAATGTTGCACCCGAGTAAAAGGGGAGGAAAACTGAGACATATTGAACACGTCTCCCGTTCACATGGTTGATCATACTCTGGGTTCCACATGCATGTTTTAGCTAGAGGAAGAATACCTTACACCTGGAGAGTTGAGACCCGTGGAATGGGTACCATGCAATATGACTTCAAAGGGTCTTCATTTGCTCACCGAACCTCTCCAATCCTATCACTGCTGCGTTTATGCCCCTGTACACACGCTTGATTCTCTTTTGGAGACATAGCAATCCATAGGTTTTAAGATACTTACTAGTCAGGTACATTCTTAGGCGTTTAATATGGGGTGTTGAGTCCATTTCGTTGAGCAAGGAGTAGCTCTTGTCTATTCCATATTTGGCTTAAGGAACTTTATCTGTGCTCATTTCAATCTCTGGTTTTATGCAGCACCCCAACTCACCTTTCCCCTTAAGCAAGCATAAGTTGGTTTTCTAAATTTGAGACCCTGTTCTGTTTTGGAATGCAGTTCCTGTGTAGCCAAGTTTACATTCCGTGTATTAGTGATATCTTATGATGTTTCTTTTTCTGTGTGACTTATTTCAGTTAGAATCATCGTACCTGAATCCACTCATTATGCTGCTACGGGCCTGATGACATAGATTTCATTGCTGAGTGATACTGCATTGTACGTAAGTACCACAACTTCTTTATCCATTTTTCACTTTCTGTGATATTGAACTTGTACTGTAAACGAGGTTCTTGTAAACGGAGGCGTTCCAAACTTTGGGGTGGCTGTGTGTTTTTGATTTTAATTTCCCTAAGCTATAGGACCATAAGTGGAAGTGCCCTAGGCTCTGTTGCTTTGTTTTTTAGATGTTTCAGGAAACACCATACACTTCTCCCAAGTGTCTGTTGGCAATTTACATCCCGCCCATCAGCATAACAAGGCTCCCAGTTCTCCATGGCCTGTCCTGCCTTTCTGGATTTTACACTTTTTTCAGATGGCCCTTTTGACCGGGGGGAAGTGAGACTTCATTGTAGTGCAGATTTCCTTTGCAAGCTTGCTTGGTTGGCCAAAAAGGGCGTATGCGTTTTTTCCTGAATATATTCAGGAAAAAACGCATACGCCCTTTTTGGCCAAGTGCATCATTGTGGACGTTCTGCCTCTTTTCCTATGCTTTCAATGCAATTCCAGTCTACCTCCTGAAATCGGTTTCCTGCAATTCTGCCCCGCTTTCAAGTCCTCTTGGCAGCCTTACTTCAGTATATTTTTGGACGATAGCTGTCATTTATAACTCTGCAGGTTTGTGAATTACAGTGCCCCTGAGCTCCTTTCTTCAACTTGCTTTCTTGTGACCTGGCCGCAACACCGCAGGATGGCTTCAGGCCCTAATCTGGTTCCGGCACGACACGCTGAGCCTTTGGTTATTTCCTCTTCCTGGTGGGAAATGAGAGTTAAATTTGCCCGTCCAGACACCTCCAGCTAGTCTCTCATTGGTTCTCGCTATTCCTGTTCATCTTCCGCAGAAATTGCAAACTGGGCCAAACAGGAGGTTAAAGGGACTGACTCTCCAAGTCGGGAGAGTGTTAGTAAAGCGTCTGGAATGTTGCACCCAAGTACCAGGGTACGAAAACTGAGACATATTTGAACACGTCTCCCGATCACATGGTTTATCATACTCTGGGTTCCACATGCGTGTTTTAGCTAGAGGAAGAATACCTAAAACCTGGGTAGTTGAGACCCGTGGAATGGGTACCATGCAATATGACTTCAAAGGGTCTTCATTTCCTCACGAACCTCTCCAATCCTATCACTGCTGCGTTTATGCCCCTGTACACATGCTTGATTCTCTTTTGGAGACATAGCAATCCATAGGTTTTAAGATACTTACTAGTCAGGTACATTCTTAGGCGTTTAATATGCGGTGTTGAGTCCATTTCGTTGAGCAAGGAGTAGCTCTTGTCTATTCCATATTTGGCTTAAGGAACTTTATCTGTGCTCATTTCAATCTCTGGTTTTATGCAGCACCCCAACTCACCTTTCCCCTTAAGCAAGCATAAGTTGGTTTTCTAAATTTGAGACCCTGTTCTGTTCTGTAATTCAGTTCCTGTGTAGCCAAGTTTACATTCCGTGTATTACTGATATCTTATGATGTTTCTTTTTCTGTGTGACTTACTTCAGTTAGAATCATCATACCTGAATCCACTCATTGTGCTGCTAAGGGCCTGATGACATAGATTTCATTGCTGAGTGATATTGCTTTGTAAGTAAATACCACAACTTCTTTATCCATTTTTCACTTTCTGCGATGTTGAACTTGTACTGTAAACGAGGTTCTTGTAAACAGAGCCGTTCCAAACATTGGGGTGGTTGTGTCTTTTTGATTTTAATTTCCCTAAGCTATAGGACCATAAGTGGCAGTGCCCTAAGCTCTGTTGCTTTGTTTTTTAGATGTTTCAGGAAACACCATACACTTCTCCCGAGTGGTTGTTGGCAATTTACATCCCGCCCATCAGCATAACAAGGCTCCCAGTTCTCCATGGCCTGTCCTGCCTTTCTGGATTTTACACTTTTTTCAGATGGCCCTTTTGACCAGGGGGAAGTGAGACTTCATTGTAGTGCAGATTTCCTTTGCAAGCTTGCTTGGTTGGCCAAAAAGGGCGTATGCGTTTTTTCCTGAATATATTCAGGAAAAAACGCATACGCCCTTTTTGGCCAAGTGCATCATTGTGGACGTTCTGCCTCTTTCCCTATGCTTTCAATGCAATTCCAGTCTACCTCCTGAAATCGGTTTCCTGCAATTCTGCCCCGCTTTCAAGTCCTCTTGGCAGCCTTACTTCAGTATATTTTTGGACGATAGCTGTCATTTATAACTCTGCAGGTTTGTGAATTACAGGGCCCCTGAGCTCCTTTCTTCAACTCGCTTTCTTTTGAGCTGGCCGCAACACCGCAGGATGGCTTCAGGCCCTAATCTGATTCTGGTACGCAACGCTGAGCCTTTGGTTATTTCCTCTTCCTGGTGGGAAATGAGAGTTAAATTTGCCCGTCCAGACACCTCCAGCTAGTCTCTCATTGGTTCTCACTATTCCTGTTCATCTTCCGCAGAAATTGCAAACTGGGCCAAACAGGAGGATAAAGGGACTGACTCTCCAAGTCGGGAGAGTGTTAGTAAAGCGTCTGGAATGTTGCACCCAAGTACCAGGGTACGAAAACTGAGACATATTTGAACACGTCTCCCGATCACATGGTTGATCATACTCTAGGTTCCACATGCATGTTTTAGCTGAAGGAAGAATACCTTAAACCTGGGTAGTTGAAACCCGTGGAATGGGTACCATGCAATATGACTTCAAAGGGTCTTCATTTGCTCACCGAACCTCTCCAATCCTATCACTGCTGCATTTATGCCCCTGTACACATGCTTGATTCTCTTTCGGAGACATAGCAATCCATAGGTTTTAAGATACTTACTAGTCAGGTACATTCTTAGGCGTTTAATATGGGGTGTTGAGTCCATTTCGTTGAGCAAGGAGTAGCTCTTGTCTATTCCATATTTGGCTTAAGGAACTTTATCTGTGCTCATTTCAATCTCTGGTTTTATGCAGCAATCCAACTCACGTTTCCCCTTAAGCAAGCATAAGTTGGTTTTCTAAATTTGAGAACCTGTTCTGTTCTGTCATTCAGTTCCTGTGTAGCCAAGTTTACAATCCGTGTATTAGTGATATCTTATGATGTTTCTTTTTCTGTGTGACTTATTTCAGTTAGAATCATCATACCTGAATCCACTCATTGTGCTGCAAAGGGCCTGATGACACAGATTTCATTGCTGAGTGATATTGCTTTGTAAGTAAATACCACAACTTCTTTATCCATTTTTCACTTTCTGCGATGTTGAACTTGTACTGTAAACGAGGTTCTTGTAAACAGAGCCGTTCCAAACTTTGGGGTGGCTGTGTCTTTTTGATTTTAATTTCCCTAAGCTATAGGACCATAAGTGGCAGTGCCCTAGGCTCTGTTGCTTTGTTTTTTAGATGTTTAAGGAAACACCATACACTTCTCCCGAGTGTCTGTTGGCAATTTACATCCCGCCCATCAGCATAACAAGGCTCCCAGTTCTCCATGGCCTGTCCTGCCTTTCTGGATTTTACACTTTTTTCAGATGGCCCTTTTGACCGGGGGGAAGTGAGACTTCATTGTAGTGCAGATTTCCTTTGCAAGCTTGCTTGGTTGGCCAAAAAGGGCGTATGCGTTTTTCCCTGAATATATTCAGGAAAAAACGCATACGCCCTTTTTGGCCAAGTGCATCATTGTGGACGTTCTGCCTCTTTTCCTATGCTTTCAATGCAATTCCAGTCTACCTCCTGAAATCGGTTTCCTGCAATTCTGCCCCGCTTTCAAGTCCTCTTGGCAGCCTTACTTCAGTCTATTTTTGGACGATAGCTGTCATTTATAACTCTGCAGGTTTGTGCATTACAGTGCCCCTGAGCTCCTTTCTTCAAGTTGCTTTCTTGTGACCTGGCCGCAACACCGCTGGATGGCTTCAGGCCCTAATCTGGTTGCGGCCCGGCACGCTGAGCCTTTGGTTATTTCCTCTTCCTGGAGGGAAATGAGAGTTAAATTTGCCCGTCCAGACACCTCCAGCTAGTCTCTCATTGGTTCTCGCTATTCCTGTTCATCTTCCGCAGAAATTGCAAACTGGGCCAAACAGGAGGTTAAAGGCGCTGACTCTCCAAGTGGGGAGAGTGTTAGTAAAGCGTCTGGAATGTTGCACCCGAGTACCAGGGGAGGAAAACTGAGACATATTTGAACACGTCTCCCGTTCACATGGTTGATCATACTTGGGTTCCACATGCATGTTTTAGCTGAAGGAAGAATACCTTAAACCTGGGTAGTTGAAACCCGTGGAATGGGTACCATGCAATATGACTTCAAAGGGTCTTCATTTGCTCACCGAACCTCTCCAATCCTATCACTGCTGCGTTTATGCCCCTGTACACATGCTTGATTCTCTTTCGGAGAGATAGCAATCCATAGGTTTTAAGATACTTACTAGTCAGGTACATTCTTAGGCGTTTAATATGCGGTGTTGAGTCCATTTCGTTGAGCAAGGAGTAGCTCTTGTCTATTCCATATTTGGCTTAAGGAACTTTATCTGTGCTCATTTCAATCTCTGGTTTTATGCAGCACCCCAACTCACCTTTACCCTTAAGCAAGCATAAGTTGGTTTTCTAAATTTGAGACCCTGTTCTGTTCTGTAATTCAGTTCCTGTGTAGCCAAGTTTACATTCCGTGTATTACTGATATCTTATGATGTTTCTTTTCTGTGTGACTTATTTCAGTTAGAATCATCATACCTGAATCCACTCATTGTGCTGTTATGGGCCTGATGACACAGATTTCATTGCTGAGTGATATTGCTTTGTAAGTAAATACCACAATTTCTTTATCCATTTTTCACTTTCTGCGATGTTGAACTTGTACTGTAAACGAGGTTCTTGTAAACAGAGCCGTTCGAAAGTTTGGGGTGGCTGTGTCTTTTTGATTTTAATTTCCCTAATCTATAGGACCATAAGTGGCAGTGCCCTAGGCTCTGTTGCTTTGTTTTTTAGATGTTTCTGGATACACCATACACTTCTCCCGAGTGTCTGTTGGCAATTTACATCCCGCCCATCAGCATAACAAGGCTCCCAGTTCTCCATGGCCTGTCCTGCCTTTCTGGATTTTACACTTTTTTCAGATGGCCCTTTTGACCGGGGGGAAGTGAGACTTCATTGTAGTGCAGATTTCCTTTGCAAGCTTGCTTGGTTGGCCAAAAAGGGCGTATGCGTTTTTTCCTGAATATATTCAGGAAAAAACGCATACGCCCTTTTTGGCCAAGTGCATCATTGTGGACGTTCTGCCTCTTTTCCTATGCTTTCAATGCAATTCCAGTCTACCTCCTGAAATCGGTTTCCTGCAATTCTGCCCCGCTTTCAAGTCCTCTTGGCAGCCTTACTTCAGTCTATTTTTGGACGATAGCTGTCATTTATAACTCTGCAGGTTTGTGAATTACAGTGCCCCTGAGCTCCTTTGTTCAACTCGCTTTCTTTTGAGCTGGCCGCAACACCGCAGGATGGCTTCAGGCCCTAATCTGGTTCCGGTACAGCACGCTGAGCCTTTGGTTATTTCCTCTTCCTGGTGGGAAATGAGAGTTAAATTTGCCCGTCCAGACACCTCCAGCTAGCCTCTCATTGGTTCTCGCTATTCCTGTTCATCTTCCGAAGAAATTGCAAACTGGGCCAAACAGGAGGTTAAAGGCGCTGACTCTCCAAGTGGGGAGAGTGTTAGTAAAGCGTCTGGAATGTTGCACCCGAGTACCAGGGGAGGAAAACTGAGACATATTTGAACACGTCTCCCGTTCACATGGTTGATCATACTTGGGTTCCACATGCATGTTTTAGCTGAAGGAAGAATACCTAAAACCTGGGTAGTTGAAACCCTTGGAATGGGTACCATGCAATATGACTTCAAAGGGTCTTCATTTGCTCACCGAACCTCTCCAATCCTATCACTGCTGCGTTTATGCCCCTGTACACATGCTTGATTCTCTTTCGGAGACATAGCAATCCATAGGTTTTAAGATATTTACTAGTCAGGTACATTCTTAGGCATTTAATATGCGGTGTTGAGTCCATTTCGTTGAGCAAGGAGTAGCTCTTGTCTATTCCATATTTGGCTTAAGGAACTTTATCTGTGCTCATTTCAATCTCTGGTTTTATGCAGCAACCCAACTCACCTTTCCCCTTAAGCAAGCATAAGTTGGTTTTCTAAATTTGAGACCCTGTTCTGTTTTGGAATTCAGTTCCTGTGTAGCCAAGTTTACATTCCGTGTATTAGTGATATCTTATGATGTTTCTTTTTCTGTGTGACTTATTTCAGTTAGAATCATCGTACCTGAATCTACTCACTATGCTGCTACGGGCCTGATGACATAGATTTCATTGCTGAGTGATACTGCATTGTACGTAAGTACCACAAGTTCTTTATCCATTTTTCACTTTCTGCGATGTTGAACTTGTACTGTAAACGAGGTTCTTGTAAACAGAGCCGTTCCAAACTTTGGGGTGGCTGTGTCTTTTTGATTTTAATTTCCCTAAGCTATAGGACCATAAGTGGAAGTGCCCTAGGCTCTGTTGCTTTGTTTTTTAGATGTTTCAGGAAACACCATACACTTCTCCCAAGTGTCTGTTGGCAATTTACATCCCGCCCATCAGCATAACAAGGCTCCCAGTTCTCCATGGCCTGTCCTGCCTTTCTGGATTTTACACTTTTTTCAGATGGCCCTTTTGACCGGGGGGAAGTGTGACTTCATTGTAGTGCAGATTTCCTTTGCAAGCTTGCTTGGTTGGCCAAAAAGGGCGTATGCGTTTTTTCCTGAATATATTCAGGAAAAAACGCATACGCCCTTTTTGGCCAAGTGCATCATTGTGGACGTTCTGCCTCTTTTCCTATGCTTTCAATGCAATTCCAGTCTACCTCCTGAAATCGGTTTCCTGCAATTCTGCCCCGCTTTCAAGTCCTCTTGGCAGCCTTACTTCAGTCTATTTTTGGACGATAGCTGTCATTTATAACTCTGCAGGTTTGTGCTTTACAGTGCCCCTGAGCTCCTTTCTTCAAGTTGCTTTCTTGTGACCTGGCCGCAACACCGCTGGATGGCTTCAGGCCCTAATCTGGTTGCGGCCCGGCATGCTGAGCCTTTGGTTATTTCCTCTTCCTGGAGGGAAATGAGAGTTAAATTTGCCCGTCCAGACACCTCCAGCTAGTCTCTCATTGGTTCTCGCTATTCCTGTTCATCTTCCGCAGAAATTGCAAACTGGGCCAAACAGGAGGTTAAAGGCGCTGACTCTCCAAGTGGGGAGAGTGTTAGTAAAGCGTCTGGAATGTTGCACCCGAGTACCAGGGGAGGAAAACTGAGACATATTTGAACACGTCTCCCGTTCACATGGTTGATCATACTTGGGTTCCACATGCATGTTTTAGCTGAAGGAAGAATACCTTAAACCTGGGTAGTTGAAACCCGTGGAATGGGTACCATGCAATATGACTTCAAAGGGTCTTCATTTGCTCACCGAACCGCTCCAATCCTATCACTGCTGCGTTTATTCCCCTGTACACATGCTTGATTCTCTTTTGGAGACATAGCAATCCATAGGTTTTAAGATACTTACTAGTCAGGAACATTCTTAGGCGTTTAATATGGGGTGTTGAGTCCATTTCGTTGAGCAAGGTGTAGCTCTTGTCTATTCCATATTTGGCTTAAAGAACTTTATCTGTGCTCATTTCAATCTCTGGTTTTATGCAGCACCCCAACTCACCTTTACCCTTAAGCAAGCATAAGTTGGTTTTCTAAATTTGAGACCCTGTTCTATTCTGTAATTCAGTTCCTGTGTAGCCAAGTTTACATTCCGTGTATTAGTGATATCTTATGATGTTTCTTTTTCTGTGTGACTTATTTCAGTTAGAATCATCGTACCTGAATCCACTCATTGTGCTGCTAAGGGCCTGATGACATAGATTTCATTGCTGAGTGATATTGCTTTGTAAGTGAATACCACAACTTCTTTATCCATTTTTCACTTTCTGCGATGTTGAACTTGTACTGTAAACGAGGTTCTTGTAAACAGAGCTGTTCCAAACTTTGGGGTGGCTATGTCTTTTTGATTTTAATTTCCCTAAGCTATAGGACCATAAGTGGAAGTGCCCTAGGCTCTGTTGCTTTGTTTTTTAGATGTTTCAGGAAACACCATACACTTCTCCCGAGTGTCTGTTGGCAATTTACATCCCGCCCATCAGCATAACAAGGCTCCCAGTTCTCCATGGCCTGTTGCCTTTCTGGATTTTACACTTTTTTCAGATGGCCCTTTTGACCGGGGGGAAGTGAGACTTCATTGTAGTGCAGATTTCCTTTGCAAGCTTGCTTGGTTGGCCAAAAAGGGCGTATGCGTTTTTTCCTGAATATATTCAGGAAAAAACGCATACGCCCTTTTTGGCCAAGTGCATCATTGTGGACGTTCTGCCTCTTTTCCTATGCTTTCAATGCAATTCCAGTCTACCTCCTGAAATCGGTTTCCTGCAATTCTGCCCCGCTTTCAAGTCCTCTTGGCAGCCTTACTTCAGTCTATTTTTGGACGATAGCTGTCATTTATAACTCTGCAGGTTTGTGAATTACAGTGCCCCTGACCTCCTTTCTTCAACTCGCTTTCTTGTGACCTGGCCGCAACACCGCCGGATGGCTTCAGGCCCTAATCTGGTTCCGGCACGGCATGCTGAGCCTTTGGTTAATTCCTCTTCCTGGTGGGAAATGAGAGTTAAATTTGCCCGGCCAGACACCTCCAGCTAGCCTCTCATTGGTTCTCGCTATTCCTGTTCATCTTCCGCAGAAATTGCAAACTGGGCCAAACAGGAGGTTAAAGGGACTGACTCTCCAAGTCGGGAGTGTGTTAGTAAAGCGTCTGGAATGCTGCACCCGAGTACCAGGGGAGGAAATCTGAGACATATTTGAACACGTCTCCCGTTCACATGGTTGATCATACTCTGGGTTCCACATGCATGTTTTAGCTGAAGGAAGAATACCTTAAACCTGGAGTGTTGAGACCCGTGTAATGGGTACCAAGCAATATGACTTCAAAGGGTCTTCATTTGCTCACCGAACCTCTCCAGTCCTATCACTGCTGCGTTTATTCCCCTGTACACATGCTTGATTCTCTTTTGGAGACATAGCAATCCATAGGTTTTAAGATACTTACTAGTCAGGTACATTCTTAGGGGTTTAATATGGGGTTTTGAGTCCATTTCGTTGAGCAAGGAGTAGCTCTTGTCTATTCCATATTTGGCTTAAGGAACTTTATCTGTGCTCATTTCAATCTCTGGTTTTATGCAGCACCCCAACTCACCTTTCCCCTTAAGCAAGCATAAGTTGGTTTTCTAAATTTGAGAACCTGTTCTGTTTTGGAATGCAGTTCCTGTGTAGCCAAGTTTACATTCCGTGTATTAGTGATATCTTATGATGTTTCTTTTTCTGTGTGACTTATTTCAGTTAGAATCATCGTACCTGAATCTACTCACTATGCTGCTACGGGCCTGATGACATAGATTTCATTGCTGAGTGATACTGCATTGTACGTAAGTACCACAAGTTCTTTATCCATTTTTCACTTTCTGCGATGTTGAACTTGTACTGTAAACGAGGTTCTTGTAAACAGAGCCGTTCCAAACTTTGGGGTGGCTGTGTCTTTTTGATTTTAATTTCCCTAAGCTATAGGACCATAAGTGGAAGTGCCCTAGGCTCTGTTGCTTTGTTTTTTAGATGTTTCAGGAAACACCATACACTTCTCCCGAGTGTCTGTTGGCAATTTACATCCCGCCCATCAGCATAACAAGGCTCCCAGTTCTCCATGGCCTGTCCTGCCTTTCTGGATTTTACACTTTTTTCAGATGGCCCTTTTGACCGGGGGGAAGTGTGACTTCATTGTAGTGCAGATTTCCTTTGCAAGCTTGCTTGGTTGGCCAAAAAGGGCGTATGCGTTTTTTCCTGAATATATTCAGGAAAAAACGCATACGCCCTTTTTGGCCAAGTGCATCATTGTGGACGTTCTGCCTCTTTTCCTATGCTTTCAATGCAATTCCAGTCTACCTCCTGAAATCGGTTTCCTGCAATTCTGCCCCGCTTTCAAGTCCTCTTGGCAGCCTTACTTCAGTCTATTTTTGGACGATAGCTGTCATTTGTAACTCTGCAGGTTTGTGCATTACAGTGCCCCTGAGCTCCTTTCTTCAACTCGCTTTCTTTTGAGCTGGCCGCAACACCGCAGGATGGCTTCAGGCCCTAATCTGGTTCCGGCACGGCACGCTGAGCCTTTGGTTAATTCCTCTTCCTGGTGGGAAATGAGAGTTAAATTTGCCCGTCCAGACACCTCCAGCTAGCCTCTCATTGGTTCTCGCTATTCCTGTTCATCTTCCGCAGAAATTGCAATCTGGGCCAAACAGGAGGTTAAAGGGACTGACTCTCCAAGTCGGGAGAGTGTTAGTAAAGCATCTGGAATGTTGCACCCGAGTAAAAGGGGAGGAAAACTGAGACATATTGAACACGTCTCCCGTTCACATGGTTGATCATACTCTGGGTTCCACATGCATGTTTTAGCTGAAGGAAGAATACCTTACACCTGGAGAGTTGAGACCCGTGGAATGGGTACCATGCAATATGACTTCAAAGGGTCTTCATTTGCTCACCGAACCTCTCCAATCCTATCACTGCTGCGTTTATGCCCCTGTACACACGCTTGATTCTCTTTTGGAGACATAGCAATCCATAGGTTTTAAGATACTTACTAGTCAGGTACATTCTTAGGCGTTTAATATGGGGTGTTGAGTCCATTTCGTTGAGCAAGGAGTAGCTCTTGTCTATTCCATATTTGGCTTAAGGAACTTTATCTGTGCTCATTTCAATCTCTGGTTTTATGCAGCACCCCAACTCACCTTTCCCCTTAAGCAAGCATAAGTTGGTTTTCTAAATTTGAGACCCTGTTCTGTTTTGGAATGCAGTTCCTGTGTAGCCAAGTTTACATTCCGTGTATTAGTGATACCTTATGATGTTTCTTTTTCTGTGTGACTTATTTCAGTTAGAATCATCGTACCTGAATCCACTCATTATGCTGCTACGGGCCTGATGACATAGATTTCATTGCTGAGTGATACTGCATTGTACGTAAGTACCACAACTTCTTTATCCATTTTTCACTTTCTGTGATATTGAACTTGTACTGTAAACGAGGTTCTTGTAAACGGAGGCGTTCCAAACTTTGGGGTGGCTGTGTGTTTTTGATTTTAATTTCCCTAAGCTATAGGACCATAAGTGGAAGTGCCCTAGGCTCTGTTGCTTTGTTTTTTAGATGTTTCAGGAAACACCATACACTTCTCCCAAGTGTCTGTTGGCAATTTACATCCCGCCCATCAGCATAACAAGGCTCCCAGTTCTCCATGGCCTGTCCTGCCTTTCTGGATTTTACACTTTTTTCAGATGGCCCTTTTGACCGGGGGGAAGTGAGACTTCATTGTAGTGCAGATTTCCTTTGCAAGCTTGCTTGGTTGGCCAAAAAGGACGTATGCGTTTTTTCCTGAATATATTCAGGAAAAAACGCATACGCCCTTTTTGGCCAAGTGCATCATTGTGGACGTTCTGCCTCTTTTCCTATGCTTTCAATGCAATTCCAGTCTACCTCCTGAAATCGGTTTCCTGCAATTCTGCCCCGCTTTCAAGTCCTCTTGGCAGCCTTACTTCAGTATATTTTTGGACGATAGCTGTCATTTATAACTCTGCAGGTTTGTGAATTACAGTGCCCCTGAGCTCCTTTCTTCAACTTGCTTTCTTGTGACCTGGCCGCAACACCGCAGGATGGCTTCAGGCCCTAATCTGGTTCCGGCACGACACGCTGAGCCTTTGGTTATTTCCTCTTCCTGGTGGGAAATGAGAGTTAAATTTGCCCGTCCAGACACCTCCAGCTAGTCTCTCATTGGTTCTCGCTATTCCTGTTCATCTTCCGCAGAAATTGCAAACTGGGCCAAACAGGAGGTTAAAGGGACTGTCTCTCCAAGTCGGGAGAGTGTTAGTAAAGCGTCTGGAATGTTGCACCCGAGTACCAGGGTACGAAAACTGAGACATATTTGAACACGTCTCCCGATCACATGGTTGATCATACTCTGGGTTCCACATGCGTGTTTTAGCTAGAGGAAGAATACCTAAAACCTGGGTAGTTGAAACCCGTGGAATGGGTACCATGCAATATGACTTCAAAGGGTCTTCATTTGCTCACGAACCTCTCCAATCCTATCACTGCTGCATTTATGCCCCTGTACACATGCTTGATTCTCTTTCGGAGACATAGCAATCCATAGGTTTTAAGATACTTACTAGTCAGGTACATTCTTAGGCGTTTAATATGCGGTGTTGAGTCCATTTCGTTGAGCAAGGAGTAGCTCTTGTCTATTCCATATTTGGCTTAAGGAACTTTATCTGTGCTCATTTCAATCTCTGGTTTTATGCAGCACCCCAACTCACCTTTACCCTTAAGCAAGCATAAGTTGGTTTTCTAAATTTGAGACCCTGTTCTGTTCTGTAATTCAGTTCCTGTGTAGCCAAGTTTACATTCCGTGTATTACTGATACCTTATGATGTTTCTTTTTCTGTGTGACTTATTTCAGTTACAATCATCATACCTGAATCCACTCATTGTGCTGCTAAGGGCCTGATGACATAGATTTCACTGCTGAGTGATATTGCTTTGTAAGTAAATACCACAACTTCTTTATCCATTTTTCACTTTCTGCGATGTTGAACTTGTACTGTAAACGAGGTTCTTGTAAACAGAGCCGTTCCAAACATTGCGGTGGCTGTGTCTTTTTGATTTTAATTTCCCTAAGCTATAGGACCATAAGTGGCAGTGCCCTAAGCTCTGTTGCTTTGTTTTTTAGATGTTTCAGGAAACACCATACACTTCTCCCGAGTGGTTGTTGGCAATTTACATCCCGCCCATCAGCATAACAAGGCTCCCAGTTCTCCATGGCCTGTCCTGCCTTTCTGGATTTTACACTTTTTTCAGATGGCCCTTTTGACCAGGGGGAAGTGAGACTTCATTGTAGTGCAGATTTCCTTTGCAAGCTTGCTTGGTTGGCCAAAAAGGGCGTATGCGTTTTTTCCTGAATATATTCAGGAAAAAACGCATACGCCCTTTTTGGCCAAGTGCATCATTGTGGACGTTCTGCCTCTTTTCCTATGCTTTCAATGCAATTCCAGTCTACCTCCTGAAATCGGTTTCCTGCAATTCTGCCCCGCTTTCAAGTCCTCTTGGCAGCCTTACTTCAGTATATTTTTGGACGATAGCTGTCATTTATAACTCTGCATGTTTGTGAATTACAGGGCCCCTGAGCTCCTTTCTTCAACTCGCTTTCTTTTGAGCTGGCCGCAACACCGCAGGATGGCTTCAGGCCCTAATCTGATTCTGGTACGCAACGCTGAGCCTTTGGTTATTTCCTCTTCCTGGTGGGAAATGAGAGTTAAATTTGCCCGTCGAGACACCTCCAGCTAGTCTCTCATTGGTTCTCACTATTCCTGTTCATCTTCCGCAGAAATTGCAAACTGGGCCAAACAGGAGGTTAAAGGGACTGACTCTCCAAGTCGGGAGAGTGTTAGTAAAGCATCTGGAATGTTGCACCCAAGTACCAGGGTACGAAAACTGAGACATATTTGAACACGTCTCCCGATCACATGGTTGATCATACTCTAGGTTCCACATGCATGTTTTAGCTGAAGGAAGAATACCTTAAACCTGGGTAGTTGAAACCCGTGGAATGGGTACCATGCAATATGACTTCAAAGGGTCTTCATTTGCTCACCGAACCTCTCCAATCCTATCACTGCTGCATTTATGCCCCTGTACACATGCTTGATTCTCTTTCGGAGACATAGCAATCCATAGGTTTTAAGATACTTACTAGTCAGGTACATTCTTAGGCGTTTAATATGCGGTGTTGAGTCCATTTCGTTGAGCAAGGAGTAGCTCTTGTCTATTCCATATTTGGCTTAAGGAACTTTATCTGTGCTCATTTCAATCTCTGGTTTTATGCAGCAATCCAACTCACGTTTCCCCTTAAGCAAGCATAAGTTGCTTTTCTAAATTTGAGAACCTGTTCTGTTCTGTCATTCAGTTCCTGTGTAGCCAAGTTTACATTCCGTGTATTACTGATATCTTATGATGTTTCTTTTTCTGTGTGACTTATTTCAGTTAGAATCATCATACCTGAATCCACTCATTGTGCTGCAAAGGGCCTGATGACACAGATTTCATTGCTGAGTGATATTGCTTTGTAAGTAAATACCACAACTTCTTTATCCATTTTTCACTTTCTGCGATGTTGAACTTGTACTGTAAACGAGGTTCTTGTAAACAGAGCCGTTCCAAACATTGCGGTGGCTGTGTCTTTTTGATTTTAATTTCCCTAAGCTATAGGACCATAAGTGGCAGTGCCCTAGGCTCTGTTGCTTTGGTTTTTAGATGTTTAAGGAAACACCATACACTTCTCCCGAGTGTCTGTTGGCAATTTACATCCTGCCCATCAGCATAACAAGGCTCCCAGTTCTCCATGGCCTGTCCTGCCTTTCTGGATTTTACACTTTTTTCAGATGGCCCTTTTGACTGGGGGGAAGTGAGACTTCATTGTAGTGCAGATTTCCTTTGCAAGCTTGCTTGGTTGGCCAAAAAGGGCGTATGCGTTTTTTCCTGAATATATTCAGGAAAAAACGCATACGCCCTTTTTGGCCAAGTGCATCATTGTGGACGTTCTGCCTCTTTTCCTTTGCTTTCAATGCAATTCCAGTCTACCTCCTGAAATCGGTTTCCTGCAATTCTGCCCCGCTTTCAAGTCCTCTTGGCAGCCTTACTTCAGTCTATTTTTGGACGATAGCTGTCATTTATAACTCTGCAGGTTTGTGCATTACAGTGCCCCTGAGCTCCTTTCTTCAAGTTGCTTTCTTGTGACCTGGCCGCAACACCGCTGGATGGCTTCAGGCCCTAATCTGGTTGCGGCCCGGCTCGCTGAGCCTTGGTTATTTCCTCTTCCTGGAGGGAAATGAGAGTTAAATTTGCCCGTCCAGACACCTCCAGCTAGTCTCTCATTGGTTCTCGCTATTCCTGTTCATCTTCCGCAGAAATTGCAAACTGGGCCAAACAGGAGGTTAAAGGCGCTGACTCTCCAAGTGGGGAGAGTGTTAGTAAAGCGTCTGGAATGTTGCACCCGAGTACCAGGGGAGGAAAACTGAGACATATTTGAACACGTCTCCCGTTCACATGGTTGATCATACTTGGGTTCCACATGCATGTTTTAGCTGAAGGAAGAATACCTTAAACCTGGGTAGTTGAAACCCGTGGAATGGGTACCATGCAATATGACTTCAAAGGGTCTTCATTTGCTCACCGAACCTCTCCAATCCTATCACTGCTGCGTTTATGCCCCTGTACACATGCTTGATTCTCTTTTGGAGACATAGCAATCCATAGGTTTTAAGATACTTACTAGTCAGGAACATTCTTAGGCGTTTAATATGCGGTGTTGAGTCCATTTCGTTGAGCAAGGAGTAGCTCTTGTCTATTCCATATTTGGCTTAAGGAACTTTATCTGTGCTCATTTCAATCTCTGGTTTTATGCAGCACCCCAACTCACCTTTACCCTTAAGCAAGCATAAGTTGGTTTTCTAAATTTGAGACCCTGTTCTGTTCTGTAATTCAGTTCCTGTGTAGCCAAGTTTACATTCCGTGTATTAGTGATATCTTATGATGTTTCTTTTTCTGTGTGACTTATTTCAGTTAGAATCATCGTACCTGAATCCACTCATTGTGCTGCTAAGGGCCTGATGACATAGATTTCATTGCTGAGTGATATTGCTTTGTAAGTGAATACCACAACTTCTTTATCCATTTTTCACTTTCTGCGATGTTGAACTTGTACTGTAAACGAGGTTCTTGTAAACAGAGCTGTTCCAAACTTTGGGGTGGCTATGTCTTTTTGATTTTAATTTCCCTAAGCTATAGGACCATAAGTGGAAGTGCCCTAGGCTCTGTTGCTTTGTTTTTTAGATGTTTCAGGAAACACCATACACTTCTCCCGAGTGTCTGTTGGCAATTTACATCCCGCCCATCAGCATAACAAGGCTCCCAGTTCTCCATGGCCTGTTGCCTTTCTGGATTTTACACTTTTTTCAGATGGCCCTTTTGACCGGGGGGAAGTGAGACTTCATTGTAGTGCAGATTTCCTTTGCAAGCTTGCTTGGTTGGCCAAAAAGGGCGTATGCGTTTTTTCCTGAATATATTCAGGAAAAAACGCATACGCCCTTTTTGGCCAAGTGCATCATTGTGGACGTTCTGCCTCTTTTCCTATGCTTTCAATGCAATTCCAGTCTACCTCCTGAAATCGGTTTCCTGCAATTCTGCCCCGCTTTCAAGTCCTCTTGGCAGCCTTACTTCAGTCTATTTTTGGACGATAGCTGTCATTTATAACTCTGCAGGTTTGTGAATTACAGTGCCCCTGAGCTCCTTTCTTCAACTCGCTTTCTTGTGACCTGGCCGCAACACCGCAGGATGGCTTCAGGCGCTAATCTGGTTCCGGCACGGCATGCTGAGCCTTTGGTTAATTCCTCTTCCTGGTGGGAAATGAGAGTTAAATTTGCCCGTCCAGACACCTCCAGCTAGCCTCTCATTGGTTCTCGCTATTCCTGTTCATCTTCCGCAGAAATTGCAAACTGGGCCAAACAGGAGGTTAAAGGGACTGACTCTCCAAGTCGGGAGAGTGTTAGTAAAGCGTCTGGAATGCTGCACCCGAGTACCAGGGGAGGAAATCTGAGACATATTTGAACACGTCTCCCGTTCACATGGTTGATCATACTCTGGGTTCCACATGCATGTTTTAGCTGAAGGAAGAATACCTTAAACCTGGGTAGTTGAAACCCGTGGAATGGGTACCATGCAATATGACTTCAAAGGGTCTTCATTTGCTCACCGAACCTCTCCAATCCTATCACTGCTGCATTTATGCCCCTGTACACATGCTTGATTCTCTTTCGGAGACATAGCAATCCATAGGTTTTAAGATACTTACTAGTCAGGTACATTCTTAGGCGTTTAATATGCGGTTTTGAGTCCATTTCATTGAGCAAGGAGTAGCTCTTGTCTGTTCCATATTTGGCTTAAGGAACTTTATCTGTGCTCATTTCAATCTCTGGTTTTATGCAGCAATCCAACTCACATTTCCCCTTAAGCAAGCATAAGTTGGTTTTCTAAATTTGAGACCCTGTTCTGTTCTGTCATTCAGTTCCTGTGTAGCCAAGTTTACAATCCGTGTATTAGTGATATCTTATGATGTTTCTTTTTCTGTGTGACTTATTTCAGTTAGAATCATCATATCTGAATCCACTCATTGTGCTGCAAAGGGCCTGATGACACAGATTTCATTGCTGAGTGATATTGCTTTGTAAGTAAATACCACAACTTCTTTATCCATTTTTCACTTTCTGCGATGTTGAACTTGTACTGTAAACGAGGTTCTTGTAAACAGAGCCGTTCCAAACTTTGGGGTGGCTGTGTCTTTTTGATTTTAATTTCCCTAAGCTATAGGACCATAAGTGGCAGTGCCCTAGGCTCTGTTGCTTTGTTTTTTAGATGTTTAAGGAAACACCATACACTTCTCCCGAGTGTCTGTTGGCAATTTACATCCCGCCCATCAGCATAACAAGGCTCCCAGTTCTCCATGGCCTGTCCTGCCTTTCTGGATTTTACACTTTTTTCAGATGGCCCTTTTGACCAGGGAGAAGTGAGACTTCATTGTAGTGCAGATTTCCTTTGCAAGCTTGCTTGGTTGGCCAAAAAGGGCGTATGCGTTTTTTCCTGAATATATTCAGGAAAAAACGCATACGCCCTTTTTGGCCAAATGCATCATTGTGGACGTTCTGCCTCTTTTCCTATGCTTTCAATGCAATTCCAGTCTACCCCTGAAATCGGTTTCCTGCAATTCTGTCCCGCTTTCAAGTCCTCTTGGCAGCCTTACTTCAGTCTATTTTTGGACGATAGCTGTCATTTATAACTCTGCAGGTTTGTGAATTACAGTGCCCCTGAGCTCCTTTCTTCAACTCGCTTTCTTGTGACCTGGCCGCAACACCGCAGGATGGCTTCAGGCCCTAATCTGGTTCCGGTACGGCACGCTGAGCCTTTGGTTATTTCCTCTTCCTGGTGGGAAATGAGAGTTAAATTTGCCCGTCCAGACACCTCCAGCTAGTCTCTCATTGGTTTTCGCTATTCCTGTTCATCTTCCACAGAAATTGCAAACTGGGCCAAACAGGAAGTTAAAGGGACTGACTCTCCAAGTGGGGAGAGTGTTAGTAAAGCGTCTGGAATGTTGCACCCGAGTACCAGGGGAGGAAAACTGAGACATATTTGAACACGTCTCCCGTTCACATGGTTGATCATACTTGGGTTCCACATGCATGTTTTAGCTGAAGGAAGAATACCTTAAACCTGGGTAGTTGAAACCCGTGGAATGGGTACCATGCAATATGACTTCAAAGGGTCTTCATTTGCTCACCGAACCTCTCCAATCCTATCACTGCTGCGTTTATGCCCCTGTACACATGCTTGATTCTCTTTTGGAGACATAGCAATCCATAGGTTTTAAGATACTTACTAGTCAGGAACATTCTTAGGCGTTTAATATGCGGTGTTGAGTCCATTTCGTTGAGCAAGGAGTAGCTCTTGTCTATTCCATATTTGGCTTAAGGAACTTTATCTGTGCTCATTTCAATCTCTGGTTTTATGCAGCACCCCAACTCACCTTTACCCTTAAGCAAGCATAAGTTGGTTTTCTAAATTTGAGACCCTGTTCTGTTCTGTAATTCAGTTCCTGTGTAGCCAAGTTTACATTCCGTGTATTAGTGATATCTTATGATGTTTCTTTTTCTGTGTGACTTATTTCAGTTAGAATCATCGTACCTGAATCCACTCATTGTGCTGCTAAGGGCCTGATGACATAGATTTCATTGCTGAGTGATATTGCTTTGTAAGTGAATACCACAACTTCTTTATCCATTTTTCACTTTCTGCGATGTTGAACTTGTACTGTAAACGAGGTTCTTGTAAACAGAGGCGTCCCAAACTTTGGGGTGGCTGTGTCTTTTTGATTTTAATTTCCCTAAGCTATAGGACCATAAGTGGCAGTGCCCTAGGCTCTGTTGCTTTGTATTTTAGATGTTTCAGGAAACACCATACACTTCTCCCGAGTGTCTGTTTGCAATTTACATCCCGCCCATCAGCATAACAAGGCTCCCAGTTGTCCATGGCCTGTCCTGCCTTTCTGGATTTTACACTTTTTTCAGATGGCCCTTTTGACCGGGGGGAAGTGAGACTTCATTGTAGTGCAGATTTCCTTTGCAAGCTTGCTTGGTTGGCCAAAAAGGGCGTATGCGTTTTTTCCTGAATATATTCAGGAAAAAACGCATACGCCCTTTTTGGCCAAGTGCATCATTGTGGACGTTCTGCCTCTTTTCCTATGCTTTCAATGCAATTCCAGTCTACCTCCTGAAATCGGTTTCCTGCAATTCTGCCCCGCTTTCAAGTCCTCTTGGCAGCCTTACTTCAGTCTATTTTTGGACGATAGCTGTCATTTATAACTCTGCAGGTTTGTGAATTACAGTGCCCCTGAGCTCCTTTCTTCAACTCGCTTTCTTTTGAGCTGGCCGCAACACCACAGGATGGCTTCAGGCCCTAATCTGGTTCCGGCACGGCACGCTGAGCCTTTGATTAATTCCTCTTCCTGGTGGGAAATGAGAGTTAAATTTGCCCGTCCAGACACCTTCAGCTAGCCTCTCATTGGTTCTCGCTATTCCTGTTCATCTTCCGCAGAAATTGCAAACTGGGCCAAACAGGAGGTTAAAGGGACTGACTCTCCAAGTCGGGAGAGTGTTAGTAAAGCGTCTGGAATGTTGCACCCGAGTACCAGGGTACGAAAACTGGGACATATTTGAACACGTCTCTCGATCACATGGTTGATCATACTCTAGGTTCCACATGCATGTTTTAGCTGAAGGAAGAATACCTTAAACCTGGGTAGTTGAAACCCGTGGAATGGGTACCATGCAATATGACTTCAAAGGGTCTTCATTTGCTCACCGAACCTCTCCAATCCTATCACTGCTGCGTTTATGCCCCTGTACACATGCTTGATTCTCTTTCGGAGACATAGCAATCCATAGGTTTTAAGATACTTACTAGTCAGGTACATTCTTAGGCGTTTAATATGCGGTGTTGAGTCCATTTCGTTGAGCAAGGAGTAGCTCTTGTCTATTCCATATTTGGCTTAAGGAACTTTATCTGTGCTCATTTCAATCTCTGGTTTTATGCAGCACCCCAACTCACCTTTACCCTTAAGCAAGCATAAGTTGGTTTTCTAAATTTGAGACCCTGTTCTGTTCTGTAATTCAGTTCCTGTGTAGCCAAGTTTACATTCCGTGTATTAGTGATATCTTATGATGTTTCTTTTTCTGTGTGACTTATTTCAGTTAGAATCATCGTACCTGAATCCACTCATGATGCTGCTACGGGCTTGATGACATAGATTTCATTGCTGAGTGATACTGCATTGTACGTAAGTACCACAAGTTCTTTATCCATTTTTCACTTTCTGTGATATTGAACTTGTACGGTAAACGAGGTTCTTGTAAACAGAGGCGTCCCAAACTTTGGGGTGGCTGTGTCTTTTTGATTTTAATTTCCCTAAGCTATAGGACCATAAGTGGAAGTGCCCTAGGCTCTGTTGCTTTGTTTTTTAGATGTTTCAGGAAACACCATACACTTCTCCCGAGTGTCTGTTGGCAATTTACATCCCGCCCATCAGCATAACAAGGCTCCCAGTTCTCCATGGCCTGTCCTGCCTTTCTGGATTTTACACTTTTTTCAGATGGCCCTTTTGACCGGGGGGAAGTGAGACTTCATTGTAGTGCAGATTTCCTTTGCAAGCTTGCTTGGTTGGCCAAAAAGGGCGTATGCGTTTTTTCCTGAATATATTCAGGAAAAAACGCATACGCCCTTTTTGGCCAAGTGCATCATTGTGGACGTTCTGCCTCTTTTCCTATGCTTTCAATGCAATTCCAGTCTACCTCCTGAAATCGGTTTCCTGCAATTCTGCCCTGCTTTCAAGTCCTCTTGGCAGCCTTACTTCAGTATATTTTTGGACGATAGCTGTCATTTATAACTCTGCAGGTTTGTGAATTACAGTGCCCCTGAGCTCCTTTCTTCAACTCGCTTTCTTTTGAGATGGCCGCAACACCGCAGGATGGCTTCAGGCCCTAATCTGATTCTGGTACGGCACGCTGAGCCTTTGGTTATTTCCTCTTCCTGGTGGGAAATGAGAGTTAAATTTGCCCGTCCAGACACCTCCAGCTAGTCTCTCATTGGTTCTCGCTATTCCTGTTCATCTTCCGCAGAAATTGCAAACTGCGCCAAACAGGAGGTTAAAGGGACTGACTCTCCAAGTCGGGAGAGTGTTAGTAAAGCATCTGGAATGTTGCACCCGAGTACCAGGGTACGAAAACTGAGACATATTTGAACACGTCTCCCGATCACATGGTTGATCATACTCTAGGTTCCACATGCATGTTTTAGCTGAAGGAAGAATACCTTAAACCTGGGTATTTGAAACCCGTGGAATGGGTACCATGCAATATGACTTCAAAGGGTCTTCATTTGCTCACCGAACATCTCCAATCCTATCACTGCTGCGTTTATGCCCCTGTACACATGCTTGATTCTCTTTCGGAGACATAGCAATCCATAGGTTTTAAGATACTTACTAGTCAGGTACATTCTTAGGCGTTTAATATGCGGTGTTGAGTCCATTTCGTTGAGCAAGGAGTAGCTCTTGTCTATTCCATATTTTGCTTAAGGAACTTTATCTGTGCTCATTTCAATCTCTGGTTTTATGCAGCAATCCAACTCACCTTTCCCCTTAAGCAAGCATAAGTTGGTTTTCTAAATTTGAGACCCTGTTCTGTTTTGGAATTCAGTTCCTGTGTAGCCAAGTTTACATTCCGTGTATTAGTGATATCTTATGATGTTTCTTTTTCTGTGTGACTTATTTCAGTTAGAATCATCGTACCTGAATCCACTCATGATGCTGCTACGGGCCTGATGACATAGATTTCATTGCTGAGTGATACTGCATTGTACGTAAGTACCACAAGTTCTTTATCCATTTTTCACCTTCTGTGATATTGAACTTGTACGGTAAACGAGGTTCTTGTAAACAGAGGCGTCCCAAACTTTGGGGTGGCTGTGTCTTTTTGATTTTAATTTCCCTAAGCTATAGGACCATAAGTGGAAGTGCCCTAGGCTCTGTTGCTTTGTTTTTTAGATGTTTCAGGAAACACCATACACTTCTCCCGAGTGTCTGTTGGCAATTTACATCCCGCCCATCAGCATAACAAGGCTCCCAGTTCTCCATGGCCTGTCCTGCCTTTCTGGATTTTACACTTTTTTCAGATGGCCCTTTTGACCGGGGGGGAGTGAGACTTCATTGTAGTGCAGATTTCCTTTGCAAGCTTGCTTGGTTGGCCAAAAAGGGCGTATGCGTTTTTTCCTGAATATATTCAGGAAAAAACGCATACGCCCTTTTTGGCCAAGTGCATCATTGTGGACGTTCTGCCTCTTTTCCTATGCTTTCAATGCAATTCCAGTCTACCTCCTGAAATCGGTTTCCTGCAATTCTGCCCCGCTTTCAAGTCCTCTTGGCAGCCTTACTTCAGTCTATTTTTGGACGATAGCTGTCATTTATAACTCTGCAGGTTTGTGAATTACAGTGCCCCTGAGCTCCTTTCTTCAACTCGCTTTCTTGTGACCTGGCAGCAACACCGCAGGATGGCTTCAGGCCCTAATCTGGTCCCGGCATGGCACGCTGAGCCTTTGGTTAATTCCTCTTCCTGGTGGGAAATGAGAGTTAAATTTGCCCGTTCAGACACCTCCAGGTAGTCTCTCATTGGTTCTCGCTATTCCTGTTCATCTTCCGCAGAAATTGCAAACTGGGCCAAACAGGAGGTTAAAGGGACTGACTCTCCAAGTTGGGAGTGTGTTAGTAAAGCATCTGGAATGTTGCACCCGAGTACCAGGGTACGAAAACTGAGACATATTTGAACACGTCTCCCGATCACATGGTTGATCATACTCTAGGTTCCACATGCATGTTTTAGCTGAAGGAAGAATACCTTAAACCTGGGTAGGTGAAACCCGTGGAATGGGTACCATGCAATATGACTTCAAAGGGTCTTCATTTGCTCACCGAACCTCTCCAATCCTATCACTGCTGCGTTTATGCCCCTGTACACATGCTTGATTCTCTTTCGGAGACATAGCAATCCATAGGTTTTAAGATACTTACTAGTCAGGTACATTCTTAGGCGTTTAATATGCGGTGTTGAGTCCATTTCGTTGAGCAAGGAGTAGCTCTTGTCTATTCCATATTTGGCTTAAGGAACTTTATCTGTGCTCATTTCAATCTCTGGTTTTATGCAGCACCCCAACTCACCTTTACCCTTAAGCAAGCATAAGTTGGTTTTCTAAATTTGAGACCCTGTTCTGTTCTGTAATTCAGTTCCTGTGTAGCCAAGTTTACATTCCGTGTATTACTGATATCTTATGATGTTTCTTTTTCTGTGTCACGTATTTCAGTTAGAATCATCATACCTGAATCCACTCATTGTGCTGCTAAGGGCCTGATGACACAGATTTCATTGCTGAGTGATATTGCTTTGTAAGTAAATACCACATCTTTTTTATCCATTTTTAACTTTCTTCGATGTTGAACTTGTACTGTAAACGAGGTTCTTGTAAACAGAGCCGTTCGAAACTTTGGGGTGGCTGTGTCTTTTTGATTTTAAATTCCCTAAGCTATAGGACCATAAGTGGAAGTGCCCTAGGCTCTGTTGCTTTGTTTTTTAGATGTTTCAGGAAACACCAAACACTTCTCCCGAGTGTTTGTTGGCAATTTACATCCCGCCCTTCAGCATAACAAGGCTCCCAGTTCTCCATGGCCTGTCCTGCCTTTCTGGATTTTACACTTTTTTCAGATGGCCCTTTTGACCGGGGGGGAGTGAGACTTCATTGTAGTGCAGATTTCCTTTGCAAGCTTGCTTGGTTGGCCAAAAAGGGCGTATGCGTTTTTTCCTGAATATATTCAGGAAAAAACGCATACGCCCTTTTTGGCCAAGTGCATCATTGTGGACGTTCTGCCTCTTTTCCTATGCTTTCAATGCAATTCCAGTCTACCTCCTGAAATCGGTTTCCTGCAATTCTGCCCCGCTTTCAAGTCCTCTTGGCAGCCTTACTTCAGTATATTTTGGATGATAGCTGTCATTTATAACTCTGCAGGTTTGTGAATTACAGTGCCCCTGAGCTCCTTTCTTCAACTCGCTTTCTTGTGACCTGGCCGCAACACCGCAGGATGGCTTCAGGCCCTAATCTGGTTCCGGCCCGGCATGCTGAGCCTTTGGTTAATTCCTCTTCCTGGTGGGAAATGAGAGTTAAATTTGCCCGTCCAGACACCTGCAGCTAGCCTCTCATTGGTTCTCGCTATTCCTGTTCAGCTTCCGCAGAAATTGCAAACTGGGCCAAACAGGAGGTTAAAGGGACTGACTCTCCAAGTCGGGAGAGTGTTAGTAAAGCGTCTGGAATGTTGCACCCGAGTACCAGGGGAGGAAAACTGAGACATATTTGAACACGTCTCCCGATCACATGGTTGATCATATTCTAGGTTCCACATGCATGTTTTAGCTGAAGGAAGAATACCTTAAACCTGGGTAGTTGAAACCCGTGGAATGGGTACCATGCAATATGACTTCAAAGGGTCTTCATTTGCTCACCGAACCTCTCCAATCCTATCACTGCTGCGTTTATGCCCCTGTACACATGTTTGATTCTCTTTCGGAGACATAGCAATCCATAGGTTTTAAGATACTTACTAGTCAGGTACATTCTTAGGTGTTTAATATGCGGTGTTGAGTCCATTTCGTTGAGCAAGGAGTAGCTCTTGTCTATTCCATATTTGGCTTAAGGAACTTTATCTGTGCTCATTTCAATCTCTGGTTTTATGCAGCACCCCAACTCACCTTTCCCCTTAAGCAAGCATAAGTTGGTTTTCTAAATTTGAGACCCTGTTCTGTTCTGTAATTCAGTTCCTGTGTAGCCAAGTTTACATTCCGTGTATTACTGATATCTTATGATGTTTCTTTTTCTGTGTGACTTATTTCAGTTAGAATCATCATACCTGAATCCACTCATTGTGCTGCTAAGGGCCTGATGACACAGATTTCATTGATTGGTGATATTGCTTTGTAAGTAAATACCACAACTTCTTTATCCATTTTTCACTTTCTACGATGTTGAACTTGTACTGTAAACGAGGTTCTTGTAAACAGAGCCGTTCCAAACTTTGGGGTGGCTGTGTCTTTTTGATTTTAATTTCCCTAAGCTATAGGACCATAAGTGGAAGTGCCCTAGGTTCTGTTGCTTTGTTTTTTAGATGTTTCAGGAAACACCATACACTTCTCCTGAGTGGTTGTTGACAATTTACATCCCGCCCATCAGCATAACAAGGCTCCCAGTTCTCCATGGCCTGTCCTGCCTTTCTGGATTTTACCCTTTTTTCAGATGGCCCTTTTGACCGGGGGGAAGTGAGACTTCATTGCAGTGCAGATTTCCTTTGCAAGCTTGCTTGGTTGGCCAAAAAGGGCGTATGCGTTTTTTCCTGAATATATTCAGGAAAAAACGCATACGCCCTTTTTGGCCAAGTGCATCATTGTGGACGTTCTGCCTCTTTTCCTATGCTTTCAATGCAATTCCAGTCTACCTCCTGAAATCGGTTTCCTGCAATTCTGCCCCGCATTCAAGTCCTCTTGGCAGCCTTACTTCAGTCTATTTTTGGACGATAGCTGTCATTTGTAACTCTGCAGGTTTGTGAATTACAGTGCCCCTGAGCTCCTTTCTTCAACTCGCTTTCTTGTGACCTGGCCGCAACACCACAGGATGGCTTCAGGCCCTAATCTGGTTCCGGCACGGCACGCTGAGCCTTTGGTTATTTCCTCTTCCTGGTGGGAAATGAGAGTTAAATTTGCCCGTCCAGACACCTCCAGCTAGTCTCTCATTGGTTCTCGCTATTCCTGTTCATCTTCCGCAGAAATTGCAAACTGGGCCAAACAGGAGGTTAAAGGCGCTGACTCTCCAAGTGGGGAGAGTGTTAGTAAAGCGTCTGGAATGTTGCACGCGAGTACCAGTGGATGAAAACTGAGACATATTTGAACACGTCTCCCGTTCACATGGTTGATCATACTTGGGTTCCACATGCATGTTTTAGCTGAAGGAAGAATACCTTAAACCTGGAGAGTTAAGACCCGTGGAATGGGTACCATGCAATATGACTTCAAACGGTCTTCATTTGCTCACCGAACCTCTCCAATCCTATCACTGCTGCGTTTATGCCCCTGTACACACGCTTGATTCTCTTTCAGAGACATAGCTATCCATAGGTTTTAAGATACTTACTAGTCAGGTACATTCTTAGGCGTTTAATATGCGGTGTTGAGTCCATTTCGTTGAGCAAGGAGTAGCTCTTGTCTATTCCATATTTGGCTTAAGGAACTTTATCTGTGCTCATTTCAATCTCTGGTTTTATGCAGCACCCCAACTCACCTTTACCCTTAAGCAAGCATAAGTTGGTTTTCTAAATTTGAGACCCTGTTCTGTTCTGTAATTCAGTTCCTGTGTAGCCAAGTTTACATTCCGTGTATTACTGATATCTTATGATGTTTCTTTTTCTGTGTGACTTATTTCAGTTAGAATCATCATACCTGAATCCACTCATTGTGCTGCTAAGGGCCTGATGACATAGATTTCATTGCTGAGTGATATTGCTTTGTAAGTAAATACCACAACTTCTTTATCCATTTTTCACTTTCTGCGATGTTGAACTTGTACTGTAAACGAGGTTCTTGTAAGCAGAGGCGTCCCAAACTTTGGGGTGGCTGTGTCTTTTTGATTTTAATTTCCCTAAGCTATAGGACCATAAGTGGCAGTGCCCTAGGCTCTGTTGCTTTGTTTTTTAGATGTTTCAGGAAACACCATACACTTCTCCCGAGTGTCTGTTTGCAATTTACATCCCGCCCATCAGCATAACAAGGCTCCCAGTTCTCCATGGCCTGTCCTGCCTTTCTGGATTTTACACTTTTTTCAGATGGCCCTTTTGACCGGGGGGAAGTGAGACTTCATTGTAGTGCAGATTTCCTTTGCAAGCTTGCTTGGTTGGCCCAAAAGTGCGTATGCGTTTTTTCCTGAATATATTCAGGAAAAAACGCATACGCCCTTTTTGGCCAAGTGCATCATTGTAGACGTTCTGCCTCTTTTCCTATGCTTTCAATGCAATTCCAGTCTACCTCCTGAAATCGGTTTCCTGCAATTCTGCCCCGCTTTCAAGTCCTCTTGGCAGCCTTACTTCAGTCTATTTTTGGACGATAGCTGTCATTTATAACTCTGCAGGTTTGTGAATTACAGTGCCCCTGAGCTCCTTTCTTCAACTCGCTTTCTTGTGACCTGGCAGCAACACCGCAGGATGGCTTCAGGCCCTAATCTGGTTCCGGCACGGCACGCTGAGCCTTTGGTTAATACCTCTTCCTGGTGGGAAATGAGAGTTAAATTTGCCCGTTCAGACACCTCCAGGTAGTCTCTGATTGGTTCTCGCTATTCCTGTTCATCTTCCGCAGAAATTGCAAACTGGGCCAAACAGGAGGTTAAAGGGACTGACTCTCCAAGTCGGGAGTGTGTTAGTAAAGCGTCTGGAATGTTGCACCCGAGTACCAGGGTACGAAAACTGAGACATATTTGAACACGTCTCCCGATCACATGGTTGATCATACTCTAGGTTCCACATGCATGTTTTAGCTGAAGGAAGAATACCTTAAACCTGGGTAGGTGAAACCCGTGGAATGGGTACCATGCAATATGACTTCAAAGGGTCTTCATTTGCTCACCGAACCTCTCCAATCCTATCACTGCTGCGTTTATGCCCCTGTACACATGCTTGATTCTCTTTCGGAGACATAGCAATCCATAGGTTTTAAGATACTTACTAGTCAGGTACATTCTTAGGCGTTTAATATGCGGTGTTGAGTCCATTTCGTTGAGCAAGGAGTAGCTCTTGTCTATTCCATATTTGGTTTAAGGAACTTTATCTGTGCTCATTTCAATCTCTGGTTTTATGCAGCACCCCAACTCACCTTTACCCTTAAGCAAGCATAAGTTGGTTTTCTAAATTTGAGACCCTGTTCTGTTCTGTAATTCAGTTCCTGTGTAGCCAAGTTTACATTCCGTGTATTACTGATATCTTATGATGTTTCTTTTTCTGTGTCACTTATTTCAGTTAGAATCATCATACCTGAATCCACTCATTGTGCTGCTAAGGGCCTGATGACACAGATTTCATTGCTGAGTGATATTGCTTTGTAAGTAAATACCACAACTTTTTTATCCATTTTTAACTTTCTTCGATGTTGAACTTGTACTGTAAACGAGGTTCTTGTAAACAGAGCCGTTCGAAACTTTGGGGTGGCTGTGTCTTTTTGATTTTAAATTCCCTAAGCTATAGGACCATAAGTGGAAGTGCCCTAGGCTCTGTTGCTTTGTTTTTTAGATGTTTCAGGAAACACCATACACTTCTCCCGAGTGTTTGTTGGCAATTTACATCCCGCCCTTCAGCATAACAAGGCTCCCAGTTCTCCATGGCCTGTCCTGCCTTTCTGGATTTTACACTTTTTTCAGATGGCCCTTTTGACCGGGGGGAAGTGAGACTTCATTGTAGTGCAGATTTCCTTTGCAAGCTTGCTTGGTTGGCCAAAAAGGGCGTATGCGTTTTTTCCTGAATATATTCAGGAAAAAACGCATACGCCCTTTTTGGCCAAGTGCATCATTGTGGACGTTCTGCCTCTTTTCCTATGCTTTCAATGCAATTCCAGTCTACCTCCTGAAATCGGTTTCCTGCAATTCTGCCCCGCTTTCAAGTCCTCTTGGCAGCCTTACTTCAGTCTATTTTTGGACGATAGCTGTCATTTATAACCCTGCAGGTTTGTGAATTACAGTGCCCCTTAGCTCCTTTCTTCAACTCGCTTTCTTGTGACCTGGCAGCAACACCGCAGGATGGCTTCAGGCCCTAATCTGGTTCCGGCACGGCACGCTGAGCCTTTGGTTAATTCCTCTTCCTGGTGGGAAATGAGAGTTAAATTTGCCCGTCCAGACACCTGAGGCTAGCCTCTCATTGGTTCTCGCTATTCCTGTTCATCTTCCGCAGAAATTGCAAACTGTGCCAAACAGGAGGTTAAAGGGACTGACTCTCCAAGTCGGGAGTGTGTTAGTAAAGCGTCTGGAATGTTGCACCCGAGTACCAGGGTACGAAAACTGAGACATATTTGAACACGTCTCCCGATCACATGGTTGATCACACTCTAGGTTCCACATGCATGTTTTAGCTGAAGGAAGAATACCTTAAACCTGGGTAGATGAAACCCGTGGAATGGGTACCATGCAATATGACTTCAAAGGGTCTTCATTTGCTCACCGAACCTCTCCAATCCTATCACTGCTGCGTTTATGCCCCTGTACACATGCTTGATTCTCTTTTGGAGACATAGCAATCCATAGGTTTTAAGATACTTACTAGTCAGGTACATTCTTAGGCGTTTAATATGCGGTGTTGAGTCCATTTCGTTGAGCAAGGAGTAGCTCTTGTCTATTCCATATTTGGCTTAAGGAACTTTATCTGTGCTCATTTCAATCTCTGGTTTTATGCAGCACCCCAACTCACCTTTACCCTTAAGCAAGCATAAGTTGGTTTTCTAAATTTGAGACCCTGTTCTGTTCTGTAATTCAGTTCCTGTGTAGCCAAGTTTACATTCCGTGTATTACTGATATCTTATGATGTTTCTTTTTCTGTGTGACTTATTTCAGTTAGAATCATCATACCTGAATCCACTCATTGTGCTGCTAAGGGCCTGATGACACAGATTTCATTGCTGAGTGATATTGCTTTGTAAGTAAATACCACAACTTTTTTATCCATTTTTAACTTTCTTCGATGTTGAACTTGTACTGTAAACGAGGTTCTTGTAAACAGAGCCGTTCGAAACTTTGGGGTGGCTGTGTCTTTTTGATTTTAAATTCCCTAAGCTATAGGACCATAAGTGGCAGTGCCCTAGGCTCTGTTGCTTTGTTTTTTAGATGTTTCAGGAAACACCATACACTTCTCCTGAGTGTTTGTTGGCAATTTACATCCCGCCCTTCAGCATAACAAGGCTCCCAGTTCTCCATGGCCTGTCCTGCCTTTCTGGATTTTACACTTTTTTCAGATGGCCCTTTTGACCGGGGGGAAGTGAGACTTCATTGTAGTGCAGATTTCCTTTGCAAGCTTGCTTGGTTGGCCAAAAAGGGCGTATGCGTTTTTTCCTGAATATATTCAGGAAAAAAGGCATACGCCCTTTTAGGCCAAGTGCATCATTGTGGACGTTCTGCCTCTTTTCCTATGCTTTCAATGCAATTCCAGTCTACCTCCTGAAATCGGTTTCCTGCAATTCTGCCCCGCTTTCAAGTCCTCTTGGCAGCCTTACTTCAGTCTATTTTTGGACGATAGCTGTCATTTATAACTCTGCAGGTTTGTGAATTACAGTGCCCCTGAGCTCCTTTCTTCAACTCGCTTTCTTGTGACCTGGCCGCAACACCGCAGGATGGCTTCAGGCCCTAATCTGGTTCCGGCCCGGCATGCTGAGCCTTTGGTTAATTCCTCTTCCTGGTGGGAAATGAGAGTTAAATTTGCCCGTCCAGACACCTGAGGCTAGCCTCTCATTGGTTCTCGCTATTCCTGTTCAGCTTCCGCAGAAATTGCAAACTGGGCCAAACAGGAGGTTAAAGGGACTGACTCTCCAAGTCGGGAGAGTGTTAGTAAAGCGTCTGGAATGTTGCACCCGAGTACCAGGGGAGGAAAACTGAGACATATTTGAACACGTCTCCCGATCACATGGTTGATCATACTCTAGGTTCCACATGCATGTTTTAGCTGAAGGAAGAATACCTTAAACCTGGGTAGTTGAAACCCGTGGAATGGGTACCATGCAATATGACTTCAAAGGGTCTTCATTTGCTCACCGAACCTCTCCAATCCTATCACTGCTGCGTTTATGCCCCTGTACACATGCTTGATTCTCTTTCGCAGACATAGCAATCCATAGGTTTTAAGATACTTACTAGTCAGGTACATTCTTAGGCGTTTAATATGCGGTGTTGAGTCCATTTCGTTGAGCAAGGAGTAGCTCTTGTCTATTCCATATTTGGCTTAAGGAACTTTATCTGTGCTCATTTCAATCTCTGGTTTTATGCAGCACCCCAACTCACCTTTACCCTTAAGCAAGCATAAGTTGGTTTTCTAAATTTGAGACCCTGTTCTGTTCTGTAATTCAGTTCCTGTGTAGCCAAGTTTACATTCCATGTATTACTGATATCTTATGATGTTTCTTTTTCTGTGTGACTTATTTCAGTTAGAATCATCATACCTGAATCCACTCATTGTGCTGCTAAGGGCCTGATGACACAGATTTCATTGCTGAGTGATATTGCTTTGTAAGTAAATACCACAACTTTTTTATCCATTTTTCACTTTCTGCGATGTTGAACTTGTACTGTAAACGAGGTTCTTGTAAACAGAGCCGTTCCAAACTTTGGGGTGGCTGTGTCTTTTTGATTTTAAATTCCCTAAGCTATAGGACCATAAGTGGAAGTGCCCTAGGCTCTGTTGCTTTGTTTTTTAGATGTTTCAGGAAACACCATACACTTCTCCTGAGTGGTTGTTGGCAATTTACATCCCGCCCATCAGCATAACAAGGCTCCCAGTTCTCCATGGCCTGTTCTGCCTTTCTGGATTTTACACTTTTTTCAGATGGCCCTTTTGACCGGGGGGAAGTGAGACTTCATTGTAGTGCAGATTTCCTTTGCAAGCTTGCTTGGTTGGCCAAAAAGGGCGTATGCGTTTTTTCCTGAATATATTCAGGAAAAAACGCATATGCCCTTTTTGGCCAAGTGCATCATTGTGGACGTTCTGCCTCTTTTCCTATGCTTTCAATGCAATTCCAGTCTACCTCCTGAAATCGGTTTCCTGCAATTCTGCCCCGCTTTCAAGTCCTCTTGGCAGCCTTACTTCAGTCTATTTTTGGACGATAGCTGTCATTTATAACTCTGCAGGTTTGTGAATTACAGTGCCCCTGAGCTCCTTTCTTCAACTCGCTTTCTTTTGAGCTGGCCGCAACACCGCAGGATGGCTTCAGGCCCTAATCTGGTTCCGGCACGGCACGCTGAGGCTTTGGTTATTTCCTCTTCCTGGTGGGAAATGAGAGTTAAATTTGCCTGTCCAGACACCTCCAGCTAGCCTCTCATTGGTTCTCGCTATTCCTGTTCATCTTCCGCAGAAATTGCAAACTGGGCCAAACAGGAGGTTAAAGGCGCTGACTCTCCAAGTGGGGAGAGTGTTAGTAAAGCGTCTGGAATGCTGCACCCGAGTACCAGTGGAGGAAAACTGAGACATATTTGAACACGTCTCCCGTTCACATGGTTGATCATACTTGGGTTCCACATGCATGTTTTAGCTGAAGGAAGAATACCTTAAACCTGGAGAGTTAAGACCCGTGGAATGGGTACCATGCAATATGACTTCAAACGGTCTTCATTTGCTCACCGAACCTCTCCAATCCTATCACTGCTGCGTTTATGCCCCTGTACACACGCTTGATTCTCTTTCAGAGACATAGCAATCCATAGGTTTTAAGATACTTACTAGTCAGGTACATTCTTAGGCGTTTAATATGCGGTGTTGAGTCCATTTCGTTGAGCAAGGAGTAGCTCTTGTCTATTCCATATTTGGCTTAAGGAACTTTATCTGTGCTCATTTCAATCTCTGGTTTTATGCAGCACCCCAACTCACCTTTACCCTTAAGCAAGCATAAGTTGGTTTTCTAAATTTGAGACCCTGTTCTGTTCTGTAATTCAGTTCCTGTGTAGCCAAGTTTACATTCCGTGTATTACTGATATCTTATGATGTTTCTTTTTCTGTGTGACTTATTTCAGTTAGAATCATCATACCTGAATCCACTCATTGTGCTGCTAAGGGCCTGATGACATAGATTTCATTGCTGAGTGATATTGCTTTGTAAGTAAATACCACAACTTCTTTATCCATTTTTCACTTTCTGCGATGTTGAACTTGTACTGTAAACGAGGTTCTTGTAAGCAGAGGCGTCCCAAACTTTGGGGTGGCTGTGTCTTTTTGATTTTAATTTCCCTAAGCTATAGGACCATAAGTGGCAGTGCCCTAGGCTCTGTTGCTTTGTTTTTTAGATGTTTCAGGAAACACCATACACTTCTCCCGAGTGTCTGTTTGCAATTTACATCCCGCCCATCAGCATAACAAGGCTCCCAGTTCTCCATGGCCTGTCCTGCCTTTCTGGATTTTACACTTTTTTCAGATGGCCCTTTTGACCGAGGGGAAGTGAGACTTCATTGTAGTGCAGATTTCCTTTGCAAGCTTGCTTGGTTGGCCCAAAAGTGCGTATGCGTTTTTTCCTGAATATATTCAGGAAAAAACGCATACGCCCTTTTTGGCCAAGTGCATCATTGTGGACGTTCTGCCTCTTTTCCTATGCTTTCAATGCAATTCCAGTCTACCTCCTGAAATCGGTTTCCTGCAATTCTGCCCCGCTTTCAAGTCTTCTTGGCAGCCTTACTTCAGTCTATTTTTGGACGATAGCTGTCATTTATAACTCTGCAGGTTTGTGAATTACAGTGCCCCTGAGCTCCTTTCTTCAACTCGCTTTCTTGTGACCTGGCAGCAACACCGCAGGATGGCTTCAGGCCCTAATCTGGTTCCGGCACGGCACGCTGAGCCTTTGGTTAATACCTCTTCCTGGTGGGAAATGAGAGTTAAATTTGCCCGTTCAGACACCTCCAGGTAGTCTCTGATTGGTTCTCGCTATTCCTGTTCATCTTCCGCAGAAATTGCAAACTGGGCCAAACAGGAGGTTAAAGGGACTGACTCTCCAAGTCGGGAGTGTGTTAGTAAAGCGTCTGGAATGTTGCACCCGAGTACCAGGGTACGAAAACTGAGACATATTTGAACACGTCTCCCGATCACATGGTTGATCATACTCTAGGTTCCACATGCATGTTTTAGCTGAAGGAAGAATACCTTAAACCTGGGTAGTTGAAACCCGTGGAATGGGTACCATGCAATATGACTTCAAAGGGTCTTCATTTGCTCACCGAACCTCTCCAATCCTATCACTGCTGCGTTTATGCCCCTGTACACATGCTTGATTCTCTTTCGCAGACATAGCAATCCATAGGTTTTAAGATACTTACTAGTCAGGTACATTCTTAGGCGTTTAATATGCGGTGTTGAGTCCATTTCGTTGAGCAAGGAGTAGCTCTTGTCTATTCCATATTTGGCTTAAGGAACTTTATCTGTGCTCATTTCAATCTCTGGTTTTATGCAGCACCCCAACTCACCTTTACCCTTAAGCAAGCATAAGTTGGTTTTCTAAATTTGAGACCCTGTTCTGTTCTGTAATTCAGTTCCTGTGTAGCCAAGTTTACATTCCATGTATTACTGATATCTTATGATGTTTCTTTTTCTGTGTGACTTATTTCAGTTAGAATCATCATACCTGAATCCACTCATTGTGCTGCTAAGGGCCTGATGACACAGATTTCATTGCTGAGTGATATTGCTTTGTAAGTAAATACCACAACTTTTTTATCCATTTTTCACTTTCTGCGATGTTGAACTTGTACTGTAAACGAGGTTCTTGTAAACAGAGCCGTTCCAAACTTTGGGGTGGCTGTGTCTTTTTGATTTTAAATTCCCTAAGCTATAGGACCATAAGTGGAAGTGCCCTAGGCTCTGTTGCTTTGTTTTTTAGATGTTTCAGGAAACACCATACACTTCTCCTGAGTGGTTGTTGGCAATTTACATCCCGCCCATCAGCATAACAAGGCTCCCAGTTCTCCATGGCCTGTTCTGCCTTTCTGGATTTTACACTTTTTTCAGATGGCCCTTTTGACCGGGGGGAAGTGAGACTTCATTGTAGTGCAGATTTCCTTTGCAAGCTTGCTTGGTTGGCCAAAAAGGGCGTATGCGTTTTTTCCTGAATATATTCAGGAAAAAACGCATATGCCCTTTTTGGCCAAGTGCATCATTGTGGACGTTCTGCCTCTTTTCCTATGCTTTCAATGCAATTCCAGTCTACCTCCTGAAATCGGTTTCCTGCAATTCTGCCCCGCTTTCAAGTCCTCTTGGCAGCCTTACTTCAGTCTATTTTTGGACGATAGCTGTCATTTATAACTCTGCAGGTTTGTGAATTACAGTGCCCCTGAGCTCCTTTCTTCAACTCGCTTTCTTTTGAGCTGGCCGCAACACCGCAGGATGGCTTCAGGCCCTAATCTGGTTCCGGCACGGCACGCTGAGGCTTTGGTTATTTCCTCTTCCTGGTGGGAAATGAGAGTTAAATTTGCCTGTCCAGACACCTCCAGCTAGCCTCTCATTGGTTCTCGCTATTCCTGTTCATCTTCCGCAGAAATTGCAAACTGGGCCAAACAGGAGGTTAAAGGCGCTGACTCTCCAAGTGGGGAGAGTGTTAGTAAAGCGTCTGGAATGCTGCACCCGAGTACCAGTGGAGGAAAACTGAGACATATTTGAACACGTCTCCCGTTCACATGGTTGATCATACTTGGGTTCCACATGCATGTTTTAGCTGAAGGAAGAATACCTTAAACCTGGAGAGTTAAGACCCGTGGAATGGGTACCATGCAATATGACTTCAAACGGTCTTCATTTGCTCACCGAACCTCTCCAATCCTATCACTGCTGCGTTTATGCCCCTGTACACACGCTTGATTCTCTTTCAGAGACATAGCAATCCATAGGTTTTAAGATACTTACTAGTCAGGTACATTCTTAGGCGTTTAATATGCGGTGTTGAGTCCATTTCGTTGAGCAAGGAGTAGCTCTTGTCTATTCCATATTTGGCTTAAGGAACTTTATCTGTGCTCATTTCAATCTCTGGTTTTATGCAGCACCCCAACTCACCTTTACCCTTAAGCAAGCATAAGTTGGTTTTCTAAATTTGAGACCCTGTTCTGTTCTGTAATTCAGTTCCTGTGTAGCCAAGTTTACATTCCGTGTATTACTGATATCTTATGATGTTTCTTTTTCTGTGTGACTTATTTCAGTTAGAATCATCATACCTGAATCCACTCATTGTGCTGCTAAGGGCCTGATGACATAGATTTCATTGCTGAGTGATATTGCTTTGTAAGTAAATACCACAACTTCTTTATCCATTTTTCACTTTCTGCGATGTTGAACTTGTACTGTAAACGAGGTTCTTGTAAGCAGAGGCGTCCCAAACTTTGGGGTGGCTGTGTCTTTTTGATTTTAATTTCCCTAAGCTATAGGACCATAAGTGGCAGTGCCCTAGGCTCTGTTGCTTTGTTTTTTAGATGTTTCAGGAAACACCATACACTTCTCCCGAGTGTCTGTTTGCAATTTACATCCCGCCCATCAGCATAACAAGGCTCCCAGTTCTCCATGGCCTGTCCTGCCTTTCTGGATTTTACACTTTTTTCAGATGGCCCTTTTGACCGTGGGGAAGTGAGACTTCATTGTAGTGCAGATTTCCTTTGCAAGCTTGCTTGGTTGGCCCAAAAGTGCGTATGCGTTTTTTCCTGAATATATTCAGGAAAAAACGCATACGCCCTTTTTGGCCAAGTGCATCATTGTGGACGTTCTGCCTCTTTTCCTATGCTTTCAATGCAATTCCAGTCTACCTCCTGAAATCGGTTTCCTGCAATTCTGCCCCGCTTTCAAGTCCTCTTGGCAGCCTTACTTCAGTCTATTTTTGGACGATAGCTGTCATTTATAACTCTGCAGGTTTGTGAATTACAGTGCCCCTGAGCTCCTTTCTTCAACTCGCTTTCTTGTGACCTGGCAGCAACACCGCAGGATGGCTTCAGGCCCTAATCTGGTTCCGGCACGGCACGCTGAGCCTTTGGTTAATACCTCTTCCTGGTGGGAAATGAGAGTTAAATTTGCCCGTTCAGACACCTCCAGGTAGTCTCTGATTGGTTCTCGCTATTCCTGTTCATCTTCCGCAGAAATTGCAAACTGGGCCAAACAGGAGGTTAAAGGGACTGACTCTCCAAGTCGGGAGTGTGTTAGTAAAGCGTCTGGAATGTTGCACCCGAGTACCAGGGTACGAAAACTGAGACATATTTGAACACGTCTCCCGATCACATGGTTGATCATACTCTAGGTTCCACATGCATGTTTTAGCTGAAGGAAGAATACCTTAAACCTGGGTAGGTGAAACCCGTGGAATGGGTACCATGCAATATGACTTCAAAGGGTCTTCATTTGCTCACCGAACCTCTCCAATCCTATCACTGCTGCGTTTATGACCCTGTACACATGCTTGATTCTCTTTCGGAGACATAGCAATCCATAGGTTTTAAGATACTTACTAGTCAGGTACATTCTTAGGCGTTTAATATGCGGTGTTGAGTCCATTTCGTTGAGCAAGGAGTAGCTCTTGTCTATTCCATATTTGGTTTAAGGAACTTTATCTGTGCTCATTTCAATCTCTGGTTTTATGCAGCACCCCAACTCACCTTTACCCTTAAGCAAGCATAAGTTGGTTTTCTAAATTTGAGACCCTGTTCTGTTCTGTAATTCAGTTCCTGTGTAGCCAAGTTTACATTCCGTGTATTACTGATATCTTATGATGTTTCTTTTTCTGTGTCACTTATTTCAGTTAGAATCATCATACCTGAATCCACTCATTGTGCTGCTAAGGGCCTGATGACACAGATTTCATTGCTGAGTGATATTGCTTTGTAAGTAAATACCACAACTTTTTTATCCATTTTTAACTTTCTTCGATGTTGAACTTGTACTGTAAACGAGGTTCTTGTAAACAGAGCCGTTCGAAACTTTGGGGTGGCTGTGTCTTTTTGATTTTAAATTCCCTAAGCTATAGGACCATAAGTGGAAGTGCCCTAGGCTCTGTTGCTTTGTTTTTTAGATGTTTCAGGAAACACCATACACTTCTCCTGAGTGTTTGTTGGCAATTTACATCCCGCCCTTCAGCATAACAAGGCTCCCAGTTCTCCATGGCCTGTCCTGCCTTTCTGGATTTTACACTTTTTTCAGATGGCCCTTTTGACCGGGGGGAAGTGAGACTTCTTTGTAGTGCAGATTTCCTTTGCAAGCTTGCTTGGTTGGCCAAAAAGGGCGTATGCGTTTTTTCCTGAATATATTCAGGAAAAAAGGCATACGCCCTTTTAGGCCAAGTGCATCATTGTGGACGTTCTGCCTCTTTTCCTATGCTTTCAATGCAATTCCAGTCTACCTCCTGAAATCGGTTTCCTGCAATTCTGCCCCGCTTTCAAGTCCTCTTGGCAGCCTTACTTCAGTCTATTTTTGGACGATAGCTGTCATTTATAACTCTGCAGGTTTGTGAATTACAGTGCCCCTGAGCTCCTTTCTTCAACTCGCTTTCTTGTGACCTGGCCGCAACACCGCAGGATGGCTTCAGGCCCTAATCTGGTTCCGGCCCGGCATGCTGAGCCTTTGGTTAATTCCTCTTCCTGGTGGGAAATGAGAGTTAAATTTGCCCGTCCAGACACCTGAGGCTAGCCTCTCATTGGTTCTCGCTATTCCTGTTCAGCTTCCGCAGAAATTGCAAACTGGGCCAAACAGGAGGTTAAAGGGACTGACTCTCCAAGTCGGGAGAGTGTTAGTAAAGCGTCTGGAATGTTGCACCCGAGTACCAGGGGAGGAAAACTGAGACATATTTGAACACGTCTCCCGATCACATGGTTGATCATACTCTAGGTTCCACATGCATGTTTTAGCTGAAGGAAGAATACCTTAAACCTGGGTAGTTGAAACCCGTGGAATGGGTACCATGCAATATGACTTCAAAGGGTCTTCATTTGCTCACCGAACCTCTCCAATCCTATCACTGCTGCGTTTATGCCCCTGTACACATGCTTGATTCTCTTTCGGAGACATAGCAATCCATAGGTTTTAAGATACTTACTAGTCAGGTACATTCTTAGGAGTTTAATATGCGGTGTTGAGTCCATTTCGTTGAGCAAGGAGTAGCTCTTGTCTATTCCATATTTGGCTTAAGGAACTTTATCTGTGCTCATTTCAATCTCTGGTTTTATGCAGCACCCCAACTCACCTTTACCCTTAAGCAAGCATAAGTTGGTTTTCTAAATTTGAGACCCTGTTCTGTTCTGTAATTCAGTTCCTGTGTAGCCAAGTTTACATTCCATGTATTACTGATATCTTATGATGTTTCTTTTTCTGTGTGACTTATTTCAGTTAGAATCATCATACCTGAATCCACTCATTGTGCTGCTAAGGGCCTGATGACACAGATTTCATTGCTGAGTGATATTGCTTTGTAAGTAAATACCACAACTTTTTTATCCATTTTTCACTTTCTGCGATGTTGAACTTGTACTGTAAACGAGGTTCTTGTAAACAGAGCCATTCCAAACTTTGGGGTGGCTGTGTCTTTTTGATTTTAAATTCCCTAAGCTATAGGACCATAAGTGGAAGTGCCCTAGGCTCTGTTGCTTTGTTTTTTAGATGTTTCAGGAAACACCATACACTTCTCCTGAGTGGTTGTTGGCAATTTACATCCCGCCCATCAGCATAACAAGGCTCCCAGTTCTCCATGGCCTGTTCTGCCTTTCTGGATTTTACACTTTTTTCAGATGGCCCTTTTGACCGGGGGGAAGTGAGACTTCATTGTAGTGCAGATTTCCTTTGCAAGCTTGCTTGGTTGGCCAAAAAGGGCGTATGCGTTTTTTCCTGAATATATTCAGGAAAAAACGCATATGCCCTTTTTGGCCAAGTGCATCATTGTGGACGTTCTGCCTCTTTTCCTATGCTTTCAATGCAATTCCAGTCTACCTCCTGAAATCGGTTTCCTGCAATTCTGCCCCGCTTTCAAGTCCTCTTGGCAGCCTTACTTCAGTCTATTTTTGGACGATAGCTGTCATTTATAACTCTGCAGGTTTGTGAATTACAGTGCCCCTGAGCTCCTTTCTTCAACTCGCTTTCTTTTGAGCTGGCCGCAACACCGCAGGATGGCTTCAGGCCCTAATCTGGTTCCGGCACGGCACGCTGAGGCTTTGGTTATTTCCTCTTCCTGGTGGGAAATGAGAGTTAAATTTGCCTGTCCAGACACCTCCAGCTAGCCTCTCATTGGTTCTCGCTATTCCTGTTCATCTTCCGCAGAAATTGCAAACTGGGCCAAACAGGAGGTTAAAGGCGCTGACTCTCCAAGTGGGGAGAGTGTTAGTAAAGCATCTGCAATGTTGCACCCGAGTACCAGGGGAGGAAAACTGAGACATATTTGAACACGTCTCTCGTTCACATGGTTGATCATACTCTGGGTTCCACATGCATGTTTTAGCTGAAGGAAGAATACCTTAAACCTGGGTAGTTGAAACCCGTGGAATGGGTACCATGCAATATGACTTCAAACGGTCTTCATTTGCTCACCGAACCTCTCCAATCCTATCACTGCTGCGTTTATGCCCCTGTACACACGCTTGATTCTCTTTTGGAGACATAGCAATCCATAGGTTTTAAGATACTTACTAGTCAGGTACATTCTTAGGCGTTTAATATGGGGTGTTGAGTCCATTTCGTTGAGCAAGGAGTAGCTCTTGTCTATTCCATATTTGGCTTAAGGAACTTTATCTGTGCTCATTTCAATCTCTGGTTTTATGCAGCACCCCAACTCACCTTTCCCCTTAAGCAAGCATAAGTTGGTTTTCTAAATTTGAGACCCGGTTCTGTTCTGTAATTCAGTTCCTGTGTAGCCAAGTTTACATTCCGTGTATTACTGATATCTTATGATGTTTCTTTTTCTGTGTGACTTATTTCAGTTAGAATCATCATACCTGAATCCACTCATTGTGCTGCAAAGGGCCTGATGACACAGATTTCATTGCTGAGTGATATTGCTTTGTAAGTAAATACCACAACTTTTTTATCCATTTTTCACTTTCTGCGATGTTGAACTTGTACTGTAAACGAGGTTCTTGTAAACAGAGCCATTCCAAACTTTGGGGTGGCTGTGTCTTTTTGATTTTAAATTCCCTAAGCTATAGGACCATAAGTGGAAGTGCCCTAGGCTCTGTTGCTTTGTTTTTTAGATGTTTCAGGAAACACCATACACTTCTCCCGAGTGGTTGTTGGCAATTTACATCCCGCCCTTCAGCATAACAAGGCTCCCAGTTCTCCATGGCCTGTCCTGCCTTTCTGGATTTTACACTTTTTTCAGATGGCCCTTTTGACCGAGGGGAAGTGAGACTTCATTGTAGTGCAGATTTCCTTTGCAAGCTTGCTTGGTTGGCCAAAAAGGGCGTATGCGTTTTTTCCTGAATATATTCAGGAAAAAACGCATACGCCCTTTTTGGCCAAGTGCATCATTGTGGACGTTCTGCCTCTTTTCCTATGCTTTCAATGCAATTCCAGTCTACCTCCTGAAATCGGTTTCCTGCAATTCTGCCCCGCTTTCAAGTCCTCTTGGCAGCCTTACTTCAGTCTATTTTTGGACGATAGCTGTCATTTATAACTCTGCAGGTTTGTGAATTACAGTGCCCCTGAGCTCATTTCTTCAACTCGCTTTCTTTTGAGCTGGCCGCAACACCGCAGGATGGCTTCAGGCCCTAATCTGGTTCCGGCACGGCACGCTGAGCCTTTGGTTATTTCCTCTTCCTGGTGGGAAATGAGAGTTAAATTTGCCCGTCCAGACACCTCCAGCTAGCCTCTCATTGGTTCTCGCTATTCCTGTTCATCTTCCGCAGAAATTGCAAACTGGGCCAAACAGGAGGTTAAAGGCGCTGACTCTCCAAGTGGGGAGAGTGTTAGTAAAGCATCTGGAATGTTGCACCCGAGTACCAGGGGAGGAAAACTGAGACATATTTGAACACGTCTCTCGTTCACATGGTTGATCATACTTGGGTTCCACATGCATGTTTTAGCTGAAGGAAGAATACCTTAAACCTGGAGAGTTGAGACCCGTGTAATGGGTACCATGCAATATGACTTCAAAGGGTCTTCATTTGCTCACCGAACCTCTCCAATCCTATCACTGCTGCGTTTATGCCCCTGTACACACGCTTGATTCTCTTTCGGAGACATAGCAATCCATAGGTTTTAAGATACTTACTAGTCAGGTACATTCTTAGGCGTTTAATATGCGGTGTTGAGTCCATTTCGTTGAGCAAGGAGTAGCTCTTGTCTATTCCATATTTGTCTTAAGGAACTTTATCTGTGCTCATTTCAATCTCTGGTTTTATGCAGCACCCCAACTCACCTTTACCCTTAAGCAAGCATAAGTTGGTTTTCTAAATTTGAGACCCTGTTCTGTTCTGTAATTCAGTTCCTGTGTAGCCAAGTTTATATTCCGTTTATTACTGATATCTTATGATGTTTCTTTTTCTCTGTGACTTATTGCAGTTAGAATCATCGTACCTGAATCCACTCATTATGCTGCTACGGGCCTGATGACATAGATTTCATTGCTGAGTGATACTGCATTGTACGTAAGTACCACAAGTTCTTTATCCATTTTTCACTTTCTGTGATATTGAACTTGTACGGTAAACGAGGTTCTTGTAAACGGAGGCGTCCCAAACTTTGGGGTGGCTGTGTCTTTTTGATTTTAATTTCCCTAAGCTATAGGACCATAAGTGGAAGTGCCCTAGGCTCTGTTGCTTTGTTTTTTAGATGTTTCAGGAAACACCATACACTTCTCCTGAGTGTCTGTTGGCAATTTACATCCCGCCCATCAGCATAACAAGTCTCCCAGTTCTCCATGGCCTGTCCTGCCTTTCTGGATTTTACACTTTTTTCAGATGGCCCTTTTGACCGGGGGGAAGTGAGACTTCATTGTAGTGCAGATTTCGTTTGCAAGTTTGCTTTGTTGGCCGAAAAGTGCGTATGCGTTTTTTCCTGAATATATTCAGGAAAAAACGCATACGCCCTTTTTGGCCAAGTGCATCATTGTGGACGTTCTGCCTCTTTTCCTATGCTTTCAATGCAATTCCAGTCTACCTCCTGAAATCGGTTTCCTGCAATTCTGCCCCGCTTTCAAGTCCTCTTGGCAGCCTTACTTCAGTCTATTTTTGGACGATAGCTGTCATTTATAACTCTGCAGGTTTGTGAATTACAGTGCCCCTGAGCTCCTTTCTTCAACTCGCTTTCTTGTGAGCTGGCCGCAACACCGCAGGATGGCTTCAGGCCCTAATCTGGTTCCGGTACAGCACACTGAGCCTTTGGTTATTTCCTCTTCCTGGTGGGAAATGATAGTTAAATTTTCCCGTCCAGACACCTCCAGCTAGCCTCTCATTGGTTCTCGATATTCCTGTTCATCTTCTGCAGAAATTGCAAACTGGGCCAAACAGGAGGTTAAAGGCGCTGACTCTCCAAGTGGGGAGAGTTTTAGTAAAGCGTCTGGAATGTTGCACCCGAGTACCAGGGGAGGAAAACTGAGACATATTTGAACACGTCTCCCGTTCACATGGTTGATCATACTTGGGTTCCACATGCATGTTTTAGCTGAAGGAAGAATACCTTAAACCTGGAGAGTTAAGACCCGTGTAATGGGTACCATGCAATATGACTTCAAAGGGTCTTCATTTGCTCACCGAACCTCTCCAATCCTATCACTGCTGCGTTTATGCCCCTGTACACACGCTTGATTCTCTTTCGGAGACGTAGCAATCCATAGGTTTTAAGATACTTACTAGTCAGGTACATTCTTAGGCGTTTAATATGGGGTGTTGAGTCCATTTCGTTGAGCAAGGAGTAGCTCTTGTCTATTCCATATTTGGCTTAAGGAACTTTATCTGTGCTCATTTCAATCTCTGGTTTTATGCAGCACCCCAACTCACCTTTACCCTTAAGCAAGCATAAGTTGGTTTTCTAAATTTGAGACCCTGTTCTGTTCTGTAATTCAGTTCCTGTGTAGCCAAGTTTACATTCCGTGTATTACTGATATCTTATGATGTTTCTTTTTCTGTGTGACTTATTTCAGTTAGAATCATCATACCTGAATCCACTCATTGTGCTGCTAAGGGCCTGATGACATAGATTTCATTGCTGAGTGATATTGCTTTGTAAGTAAATACCACAACTTCTTTATCCATTTTTCACTTTCTGCGATGTTGAACTTGTACTGTAAACGAGGTTCTTGTAAACAGAGGCGTCCCAAACTTTGGGGTGGCTGTGTCTTTTTGATTTTAATTTCCCTAAGCTATAGGACCATAAGTGGAAGTGCCCTAGGCTCTGTTGCTTTGTTTTTTAGATGTTTCAGGAAACACCATACACTTCTCCCGAGGGGTTGTTGGCAATTTACATCCCGCCCTTCAGCATAACAAGGCTCCCAGTTCTCCATGGCCTGTCCTGCCTTTCTGGATTTTACACTTTTTTCAGATGGCCCTTTTGACCGGGGGGAAGTGAGACTTCATTGTAGTGCAGATTTCCTTTGCAAGCTTGCTTGGTTGGCCAAAAAGGGCGTATGCGTTTTTTCCTGAATATATTCAGGAAAAAACGCATACGCCCTTTTTGGCCAAGTGCATCATTGTGGACGTTCTGCCTCTTTTCCTATGCTTTCAATGCAATTCCAGTCTACCTCCTGAAATCGGTTTCCTGCAATTCTGCCCCGCTTTCAAGTCCTCTTGGCAGCCTTACTTCAGTCTATTTTTGGACGATAGCTGTCATTTATAACTCTGCAGGTTTGTGAATTACAGTGTCCCTGAGCTCCTTTCTTCAACTCGCTTTCTTTTGAGCTGGCCGCAACACCGCAGGATGGCTTCAGGCCCTAATCTGGTTCCGGCACGGCACACTGAGCCTTTGGTTATTTCCTCTTCCTGGTGGGAAATGAGAGTTAAATTTGCCCGTCCAGACACCTCCAGCTAGCCTCTCATTGGTACTCGCTATTCCTGTTCATCTTCCGCAGAAATTGCAAACTGGGCCAAACAGGAGGTTAAAGGCGCTGACTCTCCAAGTGGGGAGAGTGTTAGTAAAGCATCTGGAATGTTGCACCCGAGTACCAGGGGAGGAAAACTGAGACATATTTGAACACGTCTCTCGTTCACATGGTTGATCATACTTGGGTTCCACATGCATGTTTTAGCTGAAGGAAGAATACCTTAAACCTGGAGAGTTGAGACCCGTGTAATGGGTATCATGCAATATGACTTCAAAGGGTCTTCATTTGCTCACCGAACCTCTCCAATCCTATCACTGCTGCGTTTATGCCCCTGTACACACGCTTGATTCTCTTTCGGAGACATAGCAATCCATAGGTTTTAAGATACTTACTAGTCAGGTACATTCTTAGGCGTTTAATATGCGGTGTTGAGTCCATTTCGTTGAGCAAGGAGTAGCTCTTGTCTATTCCATATTTGGCTTAAGGAACTTTATCTGTGCTCATTTCAATCTCTGGTTTTATGCAGCACCCCAACTCACCTTTACCCTTAAGCAAGCATAAGTTGGTTTTCTAAATTTGAGACCCTGTTCTGTTCTGTAATTCAGTTCCTGTGTAGCCAAGTTTACATTCCGTGTATTACTGATATCTTATGATGTTTCTTTTTCTGTGTGACTTATTTCAGTTAGAATCATCATACCTGAATCCACTCATTGTGCTGCTAAGGGCCTGATGACATAGATTTCATTGCTGAGTGATATTGCTTTGTAAGTAAATACCACAACTTCTTTATCCATTTTTCACTTTCTGCGATGTTGAACTTGTACTGTAAATGAGGTTCTTGTAAACAGAGCCGTCCCAAACTTTGGGGTGGCTGTGTCTTTTTGATTTTAATTTCCCTAAGCTATAGGACCATAAGTGGCAGTGCCCTAGGCTCTGTTGCTTTGTTTTTTAGATGTTTCAGGAAACACCATACACTTCTCCCGAGTGGTTGTTGGCAATTTACATCCCGCCCATCAGCATAACAAGTCTCCCAGTTCTCCATGGCCTGTCCTGCCTTTCTGGATTTTACACTTTTTTCAGATGGCCCTTTTGACCGGGGGGAAGTGAGACTTCATTGTAGTGCAGATTTCCTTTGCAAGCTTGCTTGGTTGGCCAAAAAGGGCGTATGCGTTTTTTCCTGAATATATTCAGGAAAAAACGCATACGCCCTTTTTGGCCAAGTGCATCATTGTGGACGTTCTGCCTCTTTTCCTATGCTTTCAATGCAATTCCAGTCTACCTCCTGAAATCGGTTTCCTGCAATTCTGCCCCGCTTTCAAGTCCTCTTGGCAACCTTACTTCAGTATATTTTGGACGATAGCTGTCATTTATAACTCTGCAGGTTTGTGAATTACAGTGCCCCTGAGCTCCTTTCTTCAACTCGCTTTCTTGTGACCTGGCCGCAACACCGCAGGATGGCTTCAGGACCTAATCTGGTTCCGGGCCGGCATGCTGAGCCTTTGGTTAATTCCTCTTCCTGGTGGGAAATGAGAGTTAAATTTGCCCTTCCAGACACCTGCAGCTAGCCTCTCATTGGTTCTCGCTATTCCTGTTCATCTTCCACAGAAATTGCAAACTGGGCCAAACAGGAGGTTAAAGGGACTGACTCTCCAAGTCGGGAGAGTGTTAGTAAAGCGTCTGGAGTGTTGCACCCGAGTACCAGGGTAGGAAAACTGAGACATATTTGAACACGTCTCCCGTTCACATGGTTGATCATACTCTGGGTTCCACATGCATGTTTTAGCTGAAGGAAGAATACCTTAAACCTGGAGAGTTGAGACCCGTGGAATGGGTACCGTGCAATATGACTTCAAAGGGTCTTCATTTGCTCACCGAACCTCTCCAATCCTATCACTGCTGCGTTTATGTCCCTGTACACACGCTTGATTCTCTTTCGGAGACATAGCAATCCATAGGTTTTAAGCTACTTACTAGTCAGGTACATTCTTAGGCGTTTAATATGCGGTGTTGAGTCCATTTCGTTGAGCAAGGAGTAGCTCTTGTCTATCCCATATTTGGCTTAAGGAAATTTATCTGTGCTCATTTCAATCTCTGGTTTTATGCAGCACCCCAACTCACCTTTCCCCTTAAGCAAGCATAAGTTGGTTTTCTAAATTTGACACCCTGTTCTGTTTTGGAATTCAGTTCCTGTGTAGGCAAGTTTACATTCCGTGTATTAGTGATATCTTATGATGTTTCTTTTTCTGTGTGACTTATTTCAGTTAGAATCATCGTACCTGAATCCACTCATTGTGCTGCTTTGGGCCTGATGACATAGATTTCATTGCTGAGTGATACTGCATTGTACGTAAGTACCACAAGTTCTTTATCCATTTTTCACTTTCTGTGATATTGAACTTGTACGGTAAACGAGGTTCTTGTAAACAGAGATGTCCCAAACTTTGGGGTGGCTGTGTCTTTTTGATTTTAATTTCCCTAAGCTATAGGACCATATGTGGAAATGCCCTAGGCTCTGTTGCTTTGTTTTTTAGATGTTTCAGGAAACACCATACACTTCTCCCGAGTGTCTGTTGGCAATTTACATCCCGCCCATCAGCATAACAAGGCTCCCAGTTCTCCATGGCCTGTCCTGCCTTTCTGGATTTTACACTTTTTTCAGATGGCCCTTTTGACCGGGGGGAAGTGAGACTTCATTGTAGTGCAGATTTCCTTTGCAAGTTTGCTTGGTTGGCCAAAAAGGGCGTATGCGCTTTTTCCTGTATATATTCAGGAAAAAACGCATACGCCCTTTTTGGCCAAGTGCATCATTGTGGACGTTCTGCCTCATTTCCTATGCTTTCAATGCAATTCCAGTCTACCTCCTGAAATCGGTTTCCTGCAATTCTGCCCCGCTTTCAAGTCCTCTTGGCAGCCTTACTTCAGTATATTTTTGGACGATAGCTGTCATTTATAACTCTACAGGTTTGTGCATTACAGTGCCCCAGAGCTCCTTTCTTCAACTTGCTTTCTTGTGAGCTGGACAAAACACGGCAGGATGGCTTCAGGCCCTAATCTGGTTCCGGCACGGCACGCTGAGCCTTTGGTTATTTCCTCTTCCTGGTGGGAAATGAGAGTTAAATTTGCCCGTCCAGACACCGCCAGCTAGTCTCTCATTGGTTTTCACTATTCCTGTTCATCTTCCGCAGAAATTGCAAACTGGGCCAAACAGGAGGTTAAAGGGACTGACTCTCCAAGTCGGGAGAGTGTTAGTAAAGCGTCTGGAATGTTGCACCCAAGGACCAGGGTATGAAAGCTGAGACATATTTGAACACATCTCCCGATCACATGGTTGATCATACTCTAGGTTCCACATGCATGTTTTAGCTGAAGGAAGAATACCTTAAACCTGGGTAGTTGAAACCCGTGGAATGGGTACCATGCAATATGACTTCAAAGGGTCTTCATTTGCTCACCAAACCTCTCCAATCCTATCACTGCTGCGTTTATGCCCCTGTACACATGCTTGATTCTCTTTCGGAGATATAGCAATCCATAGGTTTTAAGATACTTACTAGTCAGGTACATTCTTAGGCGTTTAATATGCGGTGTTGAGTCCATTTCGTTGAGCAAGGAGTAGCTCTTGTCTATTCCATATTTGGCTTAAGGAACTTTATCTGTGCTCATTTCAATCTCTGGTTTTATGCAGCACCCCAACTCACCTTTCCCCTTAAGCAAGCATAAGTTGGTTTTCTAAATTTAAGACCCTGTTCTGTTCTGTAATTCAGTATCTGTGTAGCCAAGTTTACATTCCGTGTATTACTGATATCTTATGATGTTTCTTTTTCTGTGTGACTTATTTCAGTTAGAATCATCATACCTGAATCCACTCATTGTGCTGCTACGGGCCTGATGACATAGATTTCATTGCTGAGTGATACTGCATTGTACGTAAGTACCAGAAGATCTTTATCCATTTTTCACTTTCTGTGATATTGAACTTGTACGGTAAACGAGGTTCTTGTAAACAGAGGCGTCCCAAACTTTGAGGTGGCTGTGTCTTTTTGATTTTAATTTCCCTAAGCTATAGGACCATAAGTGGAAGTGCCCTAGGTTCTGTTGCTTTGTTTTTTAGATGTTTCAGGAAACACCATACACTTCTCCCGAGTGTCTGTTGGCAATTTACATCCCGCCCATCAGCATAACAAGGCTCCCCGTTCTCCATGGCCTGTCCTCCCTTTCTGGATTTTACACTTTTTTCAGATGGCCCTTTTGACCGGTTGGAAGTGAGACTTCATTGTAGTGCAGATTTCCTTTGCAAGCTTGCTTGGTTGGCCAAAAAGGGCGTATGCGTTTTTTCCTGAATATATTCAGGAAAAAACGTATATGCACTTTTTGGCCAAGTGCATCATTGTGGACGTTCTGCCTCTTTTCCTATGCTTTCAATGCAATTCCAGTCTACCTCCTGAAATCGGTTTCCTGCAATTCTTCCCTGCTTTCAAGTCCTCTTGGCAGCCTTACTTCAGTCTATTTTTGGATGATAGCTGTCATTTATAACTCTGCAGGTTTGTGCATTACAGTGCCCCTGAGCTCCTTTCTTCAACTCGCTTTCTTGTGACCTGGCCGCAACACCGCAGGATGGCTTCAGGCCCTAATCTGGTTCCGGCACGGCACGCTGAGCCTTTGGTTAATTCCTCTTCCTGGTGGGAAATGAGAGTTAAATTTGCCCGTCCAGATACCTCCAGCTAGTCTCTCATTGGTTCTCGCTATTCCTGTTTATCTTCCACAGAAATTGCAAACTGGGCCAAACAGGAGGTTAAAGGGACTGACTCTCCAAGTCGGGAGAGTGTTAGTAAAGCGTCTGGAATGTTGCACGTGAGTACCAGGGTACGAAAACTGAGACATATTTGAACACGTCTCCCGATCACATGGTTGATCATACTCTAGGTTCCACATGCATGTTTTAGCTGAAGGAAGAATACCTTAAACCTGGAGAGTTGAGACCCGTGGAATGGGTACCATGCAATATGACTTCAAAGGGTCTTCATTTGCTCACCGAACCTCTCCAATCCTATCACTGCTGCGTTTATGCCCCTGTACACACGCTTGATTCTCTTTCGGAGACATAGCAATCCATAGGTTTTAAGATACTTACTAGTCAGGTACATTCTTAGGCGTTTAATATGCGGTGTTGAGTCCATTTCGTTGAGCAAGGAGTAGCTCTTGTCTATCCCATATTTGGCTTAAGGAAATTTATCTGTGCTCATTTCAATCTCTGGTTTTATGCAGCACCCCAACTCACCTTTCCCCTTAAGCAAGCATAAGTTGGTTTTCTAAATTTGACACCCTGTTCTGTTTTGGAATTCAGTTCCTGTGTAGGCAAGTTTACATTCCGTGTATTAGTGATATCTTATGATGTTTCTTTTTCTGTGTGACTTATTTCAGTTAGAATCATCGTACCTGAATCCACTCATTGTGCTGCTTTGGGCCTGATGACATAGATTTCATTGCTGAGTGATACTGCATTGTACGTAAGTACCACAAGTTCTTTATCCATTTTTCACTTTCTGTGATATTGAACTTGTACGGTAAACGAGGTTCTTGTAAACAGAGATGTCCCAAACTTTGGGGTGGCTGTGTCTTTTTGATTTTAATTTCCCTAAGCTATAGGACCATATGTGGAAATGCCCTAGGCTCTGTTGCTTTGTTTTTTAGATGTTTCAGGAAACACCATACACTTCTCCCGAGTGTCTGTTGGCAATTTACATCCCGCCCATCAGCATAACAAGGCTCCCAGTTCTCCATGGCCTGTCCTGCCTTTCTGGATTTTACACTTTTTTCAGATGGCCCTTTTGACCGGGGGGAAGTGAGACTTCATTGTAGTGCAGATTTCCTTTGCAAGTTTGCTTGGTTGGCCAAAAAGGGCGTATGCGCTTTTTCCTGAATATATTCAGGAAAAAACGCATACGCCCTTTTTAGCCAAGTGCATCATTGTGGACGTTCTGCCTCATTTCCTATGCTTTCAATGCAATTCCAGTCTACCTCCTGAAATCGGTTTCCTGCAATTCTGCCCCGCTTTCAAGTCCTCTTGGCAGCCTTACTTCAGTATATTTTTGGACGATAGCTGTCATTTATAACTCTACAGGTTTGTGCATTACAGTGCCCCAGAGCTCCTTTCTTCAACTTGCTTTCTTGTGAGCTGGACAAAACACGGCAGGATGGCTTCAGGCCCTAATCTGGTTCCGGCACGGCACGCTGAGCCTTTGGTTATTTCCTCTTCCTGGTGGGAAATGAGAGTTAAATTTGCCCGTCCGGACACCGCCAGCTAGTCTCTCATTGGTTTTCGCTATTCCTGTTCATCTTCCGCAGAAATTGCAAACTGGGCCAAACAGGAGGTTAAAGGGACTGACTCTCCAAGTCGGGAGAGTGTTAGTAAAGCGTCTGGAATGTTGCACCCGAGGACCAGGGTACGAAAGCTGAGACATATTTGAACACATCTCCCGATCACATGGTTGATCATACTCTAGGTTCCACATGCATGTTTTAGCTGAAGGAAGAATACCTTAAACCTGGGTAGTTGAAACCCGTGGAATGGGTACCATGCAATATGACTTCAAAGGGTCTTCATTTGCTCACCGAACCTCTCCAATCCTATCACTGCTGCGTTTATGCCCCTGTACACATGCTTGATTCTCTTTCGGAGACATAGCAATCCATAGGTTTTAAGATACTTACTAGTCAGGTACATTCTTAGGCGTTTAATATGCGGTGTTGAGTCCATTTCGTTGAGCAAGGAGTAGCTCTTGTCTATTCCATATTTGGCTTAAGGAACTTTATCTGTGCTCATTTCAATCTCTGGTTTTATGCAGCACCCCAACTCACCTTTACCCTTAAGCAAGCATAAGTTGGTTTTCTAAATTTAAGACCCTGTTCTGTTCTGTAATTCAGTATCTGTGTAGCCAAGTTTACATTCCGTGTATTACTGATATCTTATGATGTTTCTTTTTCTGTGTGACTTATTTCAGTTAGAATCATCATACCTGAATCCACTCATTGTGCTGCTAAGGACCTGATGACATAGATTTCATTGCTGATTGATATTGCTTTGTAAGTAAATACCACAAGTTCTTTATCCATTTTTCACTTTCTGCGATGTTGAACTTGTACTGTAAATGAGGTTCTTGTAAACAGAGGCGTCCCAAACTTTGGGGTGGCTGTGTCTTTTTGATTTTAATTTCCCTAAGCTATAGGACCATAAGTGGAAGTGCCCTAGGCTCTGTTGCTTTGTTTTTTAGATGTTTCAGGAAACACCATACACTTCTCCTGAGTGTCTGTTGGCAATTTACATCCCGCCCATCAGCATAACAAGGCTCCCGGTTCTCCATGGCCTGTCCTGCCTTTCTGGATTTTACACTTTTTTCAGATGGCCCTTTTGACCAGGGGGAAGTGAGACTTCATTGTAGTGCAGATTTCCTTTGCAAGCTTGCTTGGTTGGCCAAAAAGGGCGTATGCGTTTTTTCCTGAATATATTCAGGAAAAAACGCATACGCCCTTTTTGGCCAAGTGCATCATTGTGGACGTTCTGCCTCTTTTCCTATGCTTTCAATGCAATTCCAGTCTACCTCCTGAAATCGGTTTCCTGCAATTCTGCCCCGCTTTCAAGTCCTCTTGGCAGCCTTACTTCAGTCTATTTTTGGACGATAGCTGTCATTTATAACTCTGCAGTTTTGTGAATTACAGTGCCCCTGAGCTCCTTTCTTCAACTCGCTTTCTTTTGAGCTGGCCGCAACACCGCAGGGTGTCTTCAGGCCCTAATCTGGTTCCGGCACGGCACGCTGAGCCTTTGGTTATTTCCTCTTCCCGGTGGGAAATGAGAGTTATATTTGCCCGTCCAGACACCTCCAGCTAGTCTCTCATTGGTTCTCCCTATTCCTGTTCATCTTCCGCAGAAATTGCAAACTGGGCCAAACAGGAGGTTAAAGGTGCTGACTCTCCAAGTGGGGAGAGTGTTAGTAAAGCATGTGGAATGTTGCACCCGAGTGCCAGGGGAGGAAAACTGAGACATATTTGAACACATCTCCCGTTCACACGGTTGATCATACTCTGGGTTCCACATGCATGTTTTAGCTGAAGGAAGAATACCTTAAACCTGGAGAGTTGAGACCCGTGGAATGGGTACCATGCAATATGACTTCAAAGGGTCTTCATTTGCTCACCGAACCTCTCCAATCCTATCACTGCTGCGTTTATGCCCCTGCACACATGCTTGATTCTCTTTTGGAGACATAGCAATCCATAGGTTTTAAGATACTTACTAGTCAGGTACATTCTTAGGCGTTTAATATGGGGTGTTGAGTCCATTTCGTTGAGCAAGGAGTAGCTCTTGTCTATTCCATATTTGGCTTAAGGAACTTTATCTGTGCTCATTTCAATCTCTGGTTTTATGCAGCACCCCAACTCACCTTTCCCCTTAAGCAAGCATAAGTTGGTTTTCTAAATTTGAGACCCTGTTCTGTTCTGTAATTCAGTTCCTGTGTAGCCAAGTTTACATTCCGTGTATTACTGATATCTTATGATGTTTCTTTTTTTGTGTGACTTATTTCAGTTAGAATCATCATACCTGAATCCACTCATTGTGCTGCTAAGGGCCTGATGACATAGATTTCATTGCTGAGTGATACTGCATTGTACATAAGTACCACAAGTTCTTTATCCATTTTTCACTTTCTGCGATGTTGAACTTGTACTGTAAACGAGGTTCTTGTAAACAGAGGCGTTCCATACTTTGGGATGGCTGTGTCTGTTTGATTTTAATTTCCCTAAGCTATAGGACCATAAGTGGAAGTGCCCTAGGCTCTGTTGCTTTGTTTTTTCCATGTTTCAGGAAACACCATACACTTCTCCTGAGTGTCTGTTGGCAATTTACATCCCGCCCATCAGCATAACAAGGCTCCCAGTTCTCCATGGCCTGTCCTGCCTTTCTGGATTTTACACTTTTTTCAGATGGCCCTTTTGACCGGGGGGAAGTGAGACTTCATTGTAGTGCAGATTTCCTTTGCAAGTTTGCTTGGTTGGCCAAAAAGGGCGTATGCGCTTTTTCCTGAATATATTCAGGAAAAAACGCATACGCCCTTTTTAGCCAAGTGCATCATTGTGGACGTTCTTCCTCATTTCCTATGCTTTCAATGCAATTCCAGTCTACCTCCTGAAATCGGTTTCCTGCAATTCTGCCCCGCTTTCAAGTCCTCTTGGCAGCCTTACTTCAGTATATTTTTGGACGATAGCTGTCATTTATAACTCTACAGGTTTGTGCATTACAGTGCCCCAGAGCTCCTTTCTTCAACTTGCTTTCTTGTGAGCTGGACAAAACACGGCAGGAGGCTTCAGGCCCTAATCTGGTTCCGGCACGGCACGCTGAGCCTTTGGTTATTTCCTCTTCCTGGTGGGAAATGAGAGTTAAATTTGCCCGTCCGGACACCGCCAGCTAGTCTCTCATTGGTTTTCGCTATTCCTGTTCATCTTCCGCAGAAATTGCAAACTGGGCCAAACAGGAGGTTAAAGGGACTGACTCTCCAAGTCGGGAGAGTGTTAGTAAAGCGTCTGGAATGTTGCACCCAAGGACCAGGGTACGAAAGCTGAGACATATTTGAACACATCTCCCGATCACATGGTTGATCATACTCTAGGTTCCACATGCATGTTTTAGCTGAAGGAAGAATACCTTAAACCTGGGTAGTTGAAACCCGTGGAATGGGTACCATGCAATATGACTTCAAAGGGTCTTCATTTGCTCACCGAACCTCTCCAATCCTATCACTGCTGCGTTTATGCCCCTGTACACATGCTTGATTCTCTTTCGGAGACATAGCAATCCATAGGTTTTAAGATACTTACTAGTCAGGTACATTCTTAGGCGTTTAATATGCGGTGTTGAGTCCATTTCGTTGAGCAAGGAGTAGCTCTTGTCTATTCCATATTTGGCTTAAGGAACTTTATCTGTGCTCATTTCAATCTCTGGTTTTATGCAGCACCCCAACTCACCTTTCCCCTTAAGCAAGCATAAGTTGGTTTTCTAAATTTAAGACCCTGTTCTGTTCTGTAATTCAGTATCTGTGTAGCCAAGTTTACATTCCGTGTATTACTGATATCTTATGATGTTTCTTTTTCTGTGTGACTTATTTCAGTTAGAATCATCATACCTGAATCCACTCATTGTGCTGCTAAGGACCTGATGACATAGATTTCATTGCTGATTGATATTGCTTTGTAAGTAAATACCACAAGTTCTTTATCCATTTTTCACTTTCTGCGATGTTGAACTTGTACTGTAAATGAGGTTCTTGTAAACAGAGGCGTCCCAAACTTTGGGGTGGCTGTGTCTTTTTGATTTTAATTTCCCTAAGCTATAGGACCATAAGTGGAAGTGCCCTAGGCTCTGTTGCTTTGTTTTTTAGATGTTTCAGGAAACACCATACACTTCTCCTGAGTGTCTGTTGGCAATTTACATCCCGCCCATCAGCATAACAAGGCTCCCGGTTCTCCATGGCCTGTCCTGCCTTTCTGGATTTTACACTTTTTTCAGATGGCCCTTTTGACCAGGGGGAAGTGAGACTTCATTGTAGTGCAGATTTCCTTTGCAAGCTTGCTTGGTTGGCCAAAAAGGGCGTATGCGTTTTTTCCTGAATATATTCAGGAAAAAACGCATACGCCCTTTTTGGCCAAGTGCATCATTGTGGACGTTCTGCCTCTTTTCCTATGCTTTCAATGCAATTCCAGTCTACCTCCTGAAATCGGTTTCCTGCAATTCTGCCCCGCTTTCAAGTCCTCTTGGCAGCCTTACTTCAGTATATTTTTGGACGATAGCTGTCATTTATAACTCTGCAGTTTTGTGAATTACAGTGCCCCTGAGCTCCTTTCTTCAACTCGCTTTCTTTTGAGCTGGCCGCAACACCGCAGGGTGTCTTCAGGCCCTAATCTGGTTCCGGCACGGCACGCTGAGCCTTTGGTTATTTCCTCTTCCCGGTGGGAAATGAGAGTTATATTTGCCCGTCCAGACACCTCCAGCTAGTCTCTCATTGGTTCTCCCTATTCCTGTTCATCTTCCGCAGAAATTGCAAACTGGGCCAAACAGGAGGTTAAAGGTGCTGACTCTCCAAGTGGGGAGAGTGTTAGTAAAGCATGTGGAATGTTGCACCCGAGTGCCAGGGGAGGAAAACTGAGACATATTTGAACACATCTCCCGTTCACACGGTTGATCATACTCTGGGTTCCACATGCATGTTTTAGCTGAAGGAAGAATACCTTAAACCTGGAGAGTTGAGACCCGTGGAATGGGTACCATGCAATATGACTTCAAAGGGTCTTCATTTGCTCACCGAACCTCTCCAATCCTATCACTGCTGCGTTTATGCCCCTGCACACATGCTTGATTCTCTTTTGGAGACATAGCAATCCATAGGTTTTAAGATACTTACTAGTCAGGTACATTCTTAGGCGTTTAATATGGGGTGTTGAGTCCATTTCGTTGAGCAAGGAGTAGCTCTTGTCTATTCCATATTTGGCTTAAGGAACTTTATCTGTGCTCATTTCAATCTCTGGTTTTATGCAGCACCCCAACTCACCTTTCCCCTTAAGCAAGCATAAGTTGGTTTTCTAAATTTGAGACCCTGTTCTGTTCTGTAATTCAGTTCCTGTGTAGCCAAGTTTACATTCCGTGTATTACTGATATCTTATGATGTTTCTTTTTTTGTGTGACTTATTTCAGTTAGAATCATCATACCTGAATCCACTCATTGTGCTGCTAAGGGCCTGATGACATAGATTTCATTGCTGAGTGATACTGCATTGTACATAAGTACCTGAAGTTCTTTATCCATTTTTCACTTTCTGCGATGTTGAACTTGTACTGTAAACGAGGTTCTTGTAAACAGAGGCGTTCCATACTTTGGGATAGCTGTGTCTGTTTGATTTTAATTTCCCTAAGCTATAGGACCATAAGTGGAAGTGCCCTAGGCTCTGTTGCTTTGTTTTTTCCATGTTTCAGGAAACACCATACACTTCTCCTGAGTGTCTGTTGGCAATTTACATCCCGCCCATCAGCATAACAAGGCTCCCAGTTCTCCATGGCCTGTCCTGCCTTTCTGGATTTTACACTTTTTTCAGATGGCCCTTTTGACCAGGGGGAAGTGAGACTTCATTGTAGTGCAGATTTCCTTTGCAAGCTTGCTTTGTTGGCCAAAAAGGGCGTATGCGTTTTTTCCTGAATATATTCAGAAAAAAACGCATACGCCCTTTTTGGCCAAGTGCATCATTTTGGACGTTCTGCCTCTTTTCCTATGCTTTCAATGCAATTCCAGTCTACCTCCTGAAATCGGTTTCCTGCAATTCTGCCCCGCTTTCAAGTCCTCTTGGCAGCCTTACTTCAGTCTATTTTTGGACGATAGCTGTCATTTATAACTCTGCAGGTTTATGCATTACAGTGCCACTGAGCTCCTTTCGTCAACTCGCTTTCTTGTGACCTGTCCGCAACACCGCAGGATGGCTTCAGGCCCTAATCTGGTTCCGGCACGGCACGCTGAGCCTTTGGTTATTTCCTCTTCCTGGTGGGAAATGAGAGTTAAATTAGCCCGTCCAGACACCTCCAGCTAGTCTCTCATTGGTTCTCACTATTCCTGTTCATCTTCCGCAGAAATTGCAAACTGGGCCAAACAGGAGGTTAAAGGGACTGACTCTCCAAGTCGGGAGAGTGTTAGTAAAGCGTCTGGAATGTTGCACCCGAGTACCAGGGTACGAAAACTGAGACATATTTGAACACGTCTCCCGATCACATGGTTGATCATACTCTAGGTTCCACATGCATGTTTTAGCTGAAGGAAGAATACCTTAAACCTGGGTAGTTGAAACCCGTGGAATGGGTACCATGCAATATGACTTCAAAGGGTCTTCATTTGCTCACCGAACCTCTCCAATCCTATCACTGCTGCGTTTATGCCCCTGTACACATGCTTGATTCTCTTTCGGAGACATAGCAATCCATAGGTTTTAAGATACTTACTAGTCAGGTACATTCTTAGGCGTTAAATATGCGGTGTTGAGTCCATTTCGTTGAGCAAGGAGTAGCTCTTGTCTATTCCATATTTGGCTTAAGGAACTTTATCTGTGCTCATTTCAATCTCTGGTTTTATGCAGCACCCCAACTCACCTTTCCCCTTAAGCAAGCATAAGTTGGTTTTCTAAATTTGAGACCCTGTTCTGTTCTGTAATTCAGTTCCTGTGTAGCCAAGTTTACATTCCGTGTATTACTGATATCTTATGATGTTTCTTTTTCTGTGTGACTTATTTCAGTTAGAATCATCATACCTGAATCCACTCATTGTGCTGCTAAGGGCCTGATGACATAGATTTCATTGCTGAGTGATATTGCTTTGTAAGTAAATACCACAACTTCTTTATCCATTTTTCACTTTCTGCGATGTTGAACTTGTACTGTAAATGAGGTTCTTGTAAACATAGGCGTCCTAAACTTTGGGGTGGCTGTGTCTTTTTGATTTTAATTTCCCTAAGCTATAGGACCATAAGTGGAAGTGCTCTAGGCTCTGTTGCTTTGTTTTTTAGATGTTTCAGGAAACACCATACACTTCTCCCGAGTGTCTGTTGGCAATTTACATCCCGCCCATCAGCACAACAAGGCTCCCAGTTCTCCATGGCCTGTCCTGCCTTTCTGGATTTTACACTTTTTTCAGATGGCCCTTTTGACTGGGGCGAAGTGAGACTTCATTTTAGTGCAGATTTCCTTTGCAAGCTTGCTTGGTTGGCCAAAAAGTGTGTATGCGTTTTTTCCTGAATATATTCAGGAAAAAACGCATACGCCCTATTTGGCCAAGTGCATCATTGTGGACGTTCTGCCTCTTTTCCTATGCTTTCAATGCAATTCCAGTCTACCTCCTGAAATTGGTTTCCTGCAATTCTGCCCCGCTTTCAAGTCCTCTTGGCAGCCTTACTTCAGTATATTTTTGGACCATAGCTGTCATTTATAACTCTGCAGGTTTGTGAATTACAGTGCCCCTGAGCTCCTTTCTTCAACTTGCTTTCTTGTGACCTTGCCGCAACACCGCAGGATGGCTTCAGGCCCTAATCTGGTTCCGGCACGGCATGCTAAGCCTTTGGTTAATTCCTCTTCCTGGTGGGAAATGAGAGTTAAATTTGTCAGTCCAGACACCTCCAGCTAGTCTCTCATTGGTTCTCGCTATTCCTGTTCATCTTCCGCAGAAATTGCAAACTGGGCCAAACAGGAGGTTAAAGGGACTGACTCTCCAAGTCGGGAGAGTGTTAGTAAAGCGTCTGGAATGTTGCACCCGAGTACCAGGGTACGAAAACTGAGACATATTTGAACACGTCTCCCGATCACATGGTTGATCATACTCTGGGTTCCACATGCATGTTTTAGCTGAAGGAAGAATACCTTAAACCTGGGTAGTTGAAACCCGTGGAATGGGTACCATGCAATATGACTTCAAAGGGTCTTCATTTGCTCACTGAACCTCTCCAATCCTATCACTGCTGTGTTTATGCCCCTGTACACATGCTTGATTCTCTTTCAGAGACATAGCAATCCATAGGTTTTAAGATACTCACTAGTCAGGTACATTCATAGGCGTTTAATATGCGGTGTTGAGTCCATTTCGTTGAGCAAGGAGTAGCTCTTGTCTATTCCATATTTGGCTTAAGGAACTTTATCTGTGCTCATTTCAATCTCTGGTTTTATGCAGCACCCCAACTCACCTTTACCCTTAAGCAAGCATAAGTTGGTTTTCTAAATTTGAGACCCTGTTCTGTTCTGTAATTCAGTTCCTGTGTAGCCAAGTTTACATTCCATGTATTACTGATATCTTATGATGTTTCTTTTTCTGTGTGACTTATTTCAGTTAGAATCATCATACCTGAATCCACTCATTGTGCTGCTAAGGGCCTGATGACATAGACTTCATTGCTGAGTGATATTGCTTCGTAAGTAAATACCACAACTTCTTTATCCATTTTTCACTTTCTGCGATGTTGAACTTGTACTGTAAATGAGGTTCTTGTAAACATAGGCGTCCTAAACTTTGGGGTGGCTGTGTCTTTTTGATTTTAAATTCCCTAAGCTATAGGACCATAAGTGGAAGTGCTCTAGGCTCTGTTGCTTTGTTTTTTAGATGTTTAAGGAAACACCATACACTTCTCCCGAGTGTCTGTTGGCAATTTACATCCCGCCCATCAGCATAACAAGGCTCCCAGTTCTCCATGGCCTGTCCTGCCTTTCTGGATTTTACACTTTTTTCAGATGGCCCTTTTGACTGGGGCGAAATGAGACTTCATTGTAGTGCAGATTTCCTTTGCAAGCTTGCTTGGTTGGCCAAAAAGGGCGTATGCGTTTTTTCCTGAATATATTCAGGAAAAAACGCATACGCCCTTTTTGGCCAAGTGCATCATTGTGGACGTTCTGCCTCTTTTCCTATGCTTTCAATGCAATTCCAGTCTACCTCCTGAAATCGGTTTCCTGCAATTCTGCCCCGCTTTCAAGTCCTCTTGGCAGCCTTACTTCAGTATATTTTTGGACGATAGCTGTCATTTATAACTCTGAAGGTTTGTGAATTACAGTGCCCCTGAGCTCCTTTCTTCAACTCGCTTTCTTTTGAGCTGGCCGCAACACTGCAGGATGGCTTCAGGCCCTAATCTGGTTCCGGCACGGCACACTGAGCCTTTGTTTATTTCCTCTTCCTGGTGGGAAATGAGAGTTAAATTTGCCCGTCCAGACACCTCCAGCTAGTCTCTCATTGGGTCTCCCTATTCCTGTTCATCTTCCGCAGAAATTGCAAACTGGGCCAAACAGGAGGTTAAAGGCACTGACTCTCCAAGATGGGAGAGTGTTAGTAAAGCGTCTGGAATGTTGCAGCCGATTACCAGGGTACGAAAACTGAGACATATTTGAACACGTCTCCCGATCACACGGTTGATGATACTCTGGGTTCCACATGCATGTTTTTGCTGAAGGAAGAATCCCTTAAACCTGGAGAGTTGAGACCCGTGGAATGGGTACCATGCAATATGACTTCAAAGGGTCTTCATTTGCTCACCGAACCTCTCCAATCCTATCACTGCTGCGTTTATGCCCCTGTACACACGCTTGATTCTCTTTCGGAGACATAGCAATCCATAGGTTTTAAGATACTTACTAGTCAGGTACATTCTTAGGCGTTTAATATGCGGTGTTGAGTCCATTTCGTTGAGCAAGGAGTAGCTCTTGTCTATTCCATATTTGGCTTAAGGAACTTTATCTGTGCTCATTTCAATCTCTGGTTTTATGCAGCACCCCAACTCACCTTTCCCCTTAAGCAAGCATAAGTTGGTTTTCTAAATTTAAGACCCTGTTCTGTTCTGTAATTCAGTATCTGTGTAGCCAAGTTTACATTCCGTGTATTACTGATATCTTATGATGTTTCTTTTTCTGTGTGACTTATTTCAGTTAGAATCATCATACCTGAATCCACTCATTGTGCTGCTACGGGCCTGATGACATAGATTTCATTGCTGAGTGATACTGCATTGTACGTAAGTACCAGAAGATCTTTATCCATTTTTCACTTTCTGTGATATTGAACTTGTACGGTAAACGAGGGTCTTGTAAACAGAGGCGTCCCAAACTTTGAGGTGGCTGTGTCTTTTTGATTTTAATTTCCCTAAGCTATAGGACCATAAGTGGAAGTGCCCTAGGTTCTGTTGCTTTGTTTTTTAGATGTTTCAGGAAACACCATACACTTCTCCCGAGTGTCTGTTGGCAATTTACATCCCGCCCATCAGCATAACAAGGCTCCCCGTTCTCCATGGCCTGTCCTCCCTTTCTGGATTTTACACTTTTTTCAGATGGCCCTTTTGACCGGTTGGAAGTGAGACTTCATTGTAGTGCAGATTTCCTTTGCAAGCTTGCTTGGTTGGCCAAAAAGGGCGTATGCGTTTTTTCCTGAATATATTCAGGAAAAAACGTATATGCACTTTTTGGCCAAGTGCATCATTGTGGACGTTCTGCCTCTTTTCCTATGCTTTCAATGCAATTCCAGTCTACCTCCTGAAATCGGTTTCCTGCAATTCTTCCCTGATTTCAAGTCCTCTTGGCAGCCTTACTTCAGTCTATTTTTGGATGATAGCTGTCATTTATAACTCTGCAGGTTTGTGCATTACAGTGCCCCTGAGCTCCTTTCTTCAACTCGCTTTCTTGTGACCTGGCCGCAACACCGCAGGATGGCTTCAGGCCCTAATCTGGTTCCGGCACGGCACGCTGAGCCTTTGGTTAATTCCTCTTCCTGGTGGGAAATGAGAGTTAAATTTGCCCGTCCAGATACCTCCAGCTAGTCTCTCATTGGTTCTCGCTATTCCTGTTTATCTTCCACAGAAATTGCAAACTGGGCCAAACAGGAGGTTAAAGGGACTGACTCTCCAAGTCGGGAGAGTGTTAGTAAAGCGTCTGGAATGTTGCACGTGAGTACCAGGGTACGAAAACTGAGACATATTTGAACACGTCTCCCGATCACATGGTTGATCATACTCTAGGTTCCACATGCATGTTTTAGCTGAAGGAAGAATACCTTAAACCTGGAGAGTTGAGACCCGTGGAATGGGTACCATGCAATATGACTTCAAAGGGTCTTCATTTGCTCACCGAACCTCTCCAATCCTATCACTGCTGCGTTTATGCCCCTGTACACACGCTTGATTCTCTTTCGGAGACATAGCAATCCATAGGTTTTAAGATACTTACTAGTCAGGTACATTCTTAGGCGTTTAATATGCGGTGTTGAGTCCATTTCGTTGAGCAAGGAGTAGCTCTTGTCTATCCCATATTTGGCTTAAGGAAATTTATCTGTGCTCATTTCAATCTCTGGTTTTATGCAGCACCCCAACTCACCTTTCCCCTTAAGCAAGCATAAGTTGGTTTTCTAAATTTGACACCCTGTTCTGTTTTGGAATTCAGTTCCTGTGTAGGCAAGTTTACATTCCGTGTATTAGTGATATCTTATGATGTTTCTTTTTCTGTGTGACTTATTTCAGTTAGAATCATCGTACCTGAATCCACTCATTGTGCTGCTTTGGGCCTGATGACATAGATTTCATTGCTGAGTGATACTGCATTGTACGTAAGTACCACAAGTTCTTTATCCATTTTTCACTTTCTGTGATATTGAACTTGTACGGTAAACGAGGTTCTTGTAAACAGAGATGTCCCAAACTTTGGGGTGGCTGTGTCTTTTTGATTTTAATTTCCCTAAGCTATAGGACCATATGTGGAAATGCCCTAGGCTCTGTTGCTTTGTTTTTTAGATGTTTCAGGAAACACCATACACTTCTCCCGAGTGTCTGTTGGCAATTTACATCCCGCCCATCAGCATAACAAGGCTCCCAGTTCTCCATGGCCTGTCCTGCCTTTCTGGATTTTACACTTTTTTCAGATGGCCCTTTTGACCGGGGGGAAGTGAGACTTCATTGTAGTGCAGATTTCCTTTGCAAGTTTGCTTGGTTGGCCAAAAAGGGCGTATGCGCTTTTTCCTGAATATATTCAGGAAAAAACGCATACGCCCTTTTTAGCCAAGTGCATCATTGTGGACGTTCTGCCTCATTTCCTATGCTTTCAATGCAATTCCAGTCTACCTCCTGAAATCGGTTTCCTGCAATTCTGCCCCGCTTTCAAGTCCTCTTGGCAGCCTTACTTCAGTATATTTTTGGACGATAGCTGTCATTTATAACTCTACAGGTTTGTGCATTACAGTGCCCCAGAGCTCCTTTCTTCAACTTGCTTTCTTGTGAGCTGGACAAAACACGGCAGGATGGCTTCAGGCCCTAATCTGGTTCCGGCACGGCACGCTGAGCCTTTGGTTATTTCCTCTTCCTGGTGGGAAATGAGAGTTAAATTTGCCCGTCCGGACACCGCCAGCTAGTCTCTCATTGGTTTTCGCTATTCCTGTTCATCTTCCGCAGAAATTGCAAACTGGGCCAAACAGGAGGTTAAAGGGACTGACTCTCCAAGTCGGGAGAGTGTTAGTAAAGCGTCTGGAATGTTGCACCCAAGGACCAGGGTACGAAAGCTGAGACATATTTGAACACATCTCCCGATCACATGGTTGATCATACTCTAGGTTCCACATGCATGTTTTAGCTGAAGGAAGAATACCTTAAACCTGGGTAGTTGAAACCCGTGGAATGGGTACCATGCAATATGACTTCAAAGGGTCTTCATTTGCTCACCGAACCTCTCCAATCCTATCACTGCTGCGTTTATGCCCCTGTACACATGCTTGATTCTCTTTCGGAGACATAGCAATCCATAGGTTTTAAGATACTTACTAGTCAGGTACATTCTTAGGCGTTTAATATGCGGTGTTGAGTCCATTTCGTTGAGCAAGGAGTAGCTCTTGTCTATTCCATATTTGGCTTAAGGAACTTTATCTGTGCTCATTTCAATCTCTGGTTTTATGCAGCACCCCAACTCACCTTTCCCCTTAAGCAAGCATAAGTTGGTTTTCTAAATTTAAGACCCTGTTCTGTTCTGTAATTCAGTATCTGTGTAGCCAAGTTTACATTCCGTGTATTACTGATATCTTATGATGTTTCTTTTTCTGTGTGACTTATTTCAGTTAGAATCATCATACCTGAATCCACTCATTGTGCTGCTAAGGACCTGATGACATAGATTTCATTGCTGATTGATATTGCTTTGTAAGAAAATACCACAAGTTCTTTATCCATTTTTCACTTTCTGCGATGTTGAACTTGTACTGTAAATGAGGTTCTTGTAAACAGAGGCGTCCCAAACTTTGGGGTGGCTGTGTCTTTTTGATTTTAATTTCCCTAAGCTATAGGACCATAAGTGGAAGTGCCCTAGGCTCTGTTGCTTTGTTTTTTAGATGTTTCAGGAAACACCATACACTTCTCCTGAGTGTCTGTTGGCAATTTACATCCCGCCCATCAGCATAACAAGGCTCCCGGTTCTCCATGGCCTGTCCTGCCTTTCTGGATTTTACACTTTTTTCAGACGGCCCTTTTGACCAGGGGGAAGTGAGACTTCATTGTAGTGCAGATTTCCTTTGCAAGCTTGCTTGGTTGGCCAAAAAGGGCGTATGCGTTTTTTCCTGAATATATTCAGGAAAAAACGCATACGCCCTTTTTGGCCAAGTGCATCATTGTGGACGTTCTGCCTCTTTTCCTATGCTTTCAATGCAATTCCAGTCTACCTCCTGAAATCGGTTTCCTGCAATTCTGCCCCGCTTTCAAGTCCTCTTGGCAGCCTTACTTCAGTATATTTTTGGACGATAGCTGTCATTTATAACTCTGCAGTTTTGTGAATTACAGTGCCCCTGAGCTCCTTTCTTCAACTCGCTTTCTTTTGAGCTGGCCGCAACACCGCAGGGTGTCTTCAGGCCCTAATCTGGTTCCGGCACGGCACGCTGAGCCTTTGGTTATTTCCTCTTCCCGGTGGGAAATGAGAGTTATATTTGCCCGTCCAGACACCTCCAGCTAGTCTCTCATTGGTTCTCCCTATTCCTGTTCATCTTCCGCAGAAATTGCAAACTGGGCCAAACAGGAGGTTAAAGGTGCTGACTCTCCAAGTGGGGAGAGTGTTAGTAAAGCATGTGGAATGTTGCACCCGAGTGCCAGGGGAGGAAAACTGAGACATATTTGAACACATCTCCCGTTCACACGGTTGATCATACTCTGGGTTCCACATGCATGTTTTAGCTGAAGGAAGAATACCTTAAACCTGGAGAGTTGAGACCCGTGGAATGGGTACCATGCAATATGACTTCAAAGGGTCTTCATTTGCTCACCGAACCTCTCCAATCCTATCACTGCTGCGTTTATGCCCCTGCACACATGCTTGATTCTCTTTTGGAGACATAGCAATCCATAGGTTTTAAGATACTTACTAGTCAGGTACATTCTTAGGCGTTTAATATGGGGTGTTGAGTCCATTTCGTTGAGCAAGGAGTAGCTCTTGTCTATTCCATATTTGGCTTAAGGAACTTTATCTGTGCTCATTTCAATCTCTGGTTTTATGCAGCACCCCAACTCACCTTTCCCCTTAAGCAAGCATAAGTTGGTTTTCTAAATTTGAGACCCTGTTCTGTTCTGTAATTCAGTTCCTGTGTAGCCAAGTTTACATTCCGTGTATTACTGATATCTTATGATGTTTCTTTTTTTGTGTGACTTATTTCAGTTAGAATCATCATACCTGAATCCACTCATTGTGCTGCTAAGGGCCTGATGACATAGATTTCATTGCTGAGTGATACTGCATTGTACATAAGTACCTGAAGTTCTTTATCCATTTTTCACTTTCTGCGATGTTGAACTTGTACTGTAAACGAGGTTCTTGTAAACAGAGGCGTTCCATACTTTGGGATGGCTGTGTCTGTTTGATTTTAATTTCCCTAAGCTATAGGACCATAAGTGGAAGTGCCCTAGGCTCTGTTGCTTTGTTTTTTCCATGTTTCAGGAAACACCATACACTTCTCCTGAGTGTCTGTTGGCAATTTACATCCCGCCCATCAGCATAACAAGGCTCCCAGTTCTCCATGGCCTGTCCTGCCTTTCTGGATTTTACACTTTTTTCAGATGGCCCTTTTGACCGGGGGGAAGTGAGACTTCATTGTAGTGCAGATTTCCTTTGCAAGTTTGCTTGGTTGGCCAAAAAGGGCGTATGCGCTTTTTCCTGAATATATTCAGGAAAAAACGCATACGCCCTTTTTAGCCAAGTGCATCATTGTGGACGTTCTTCCTCATTTCCTATGCTTTCAATGCAATTCCAGTCTACCTCCTGAAATCGGTTTCCTGCAATTCTGCCCCGCTTTCAAGTCCTCTTGGCAGCCTTACTTCAGTCTATTTTTGGACGATAGCTGTCATTTATAACTCTGCAGGTTTATGCATTACAGTGCCACTGAGCTCCTTTCGTCAACTCGCTTTCTTGTGACCTGTCCGCAACACCGCAGGATGGCTTCAGGCCCTAATCTGGTTCCGGCACGGCACGCTGAGCCTTTGGTTATTTCCTCTTCCTGGTGGGAAATGAGAGTTAAATTAGCCCGTCCAGACACCTCCAGCTAGTCTCTCATTGGTTCTCACTATTCCTGTTCATCTTCCGCAGAAATTGCAAACTGGGCCAAACAGGAGGTTAAAGGGACTGACTCTCCAAGTCGGGAGACTGTTAGTAAAGCGTCTGGAATGTTGCACCCGAGTACCAGGGTACGAAAACTGAGACATATTTGAACACGTCTCCCGATCACATGGTTGATCATACTCTAGGTTCCACATGCATGTTTTAGCTGAAGGAAGAATACCTTAAACCTGGGTAGTTGAAACCCGTGGAATGGGTACCATGCAATATGACTTCAAAGGGTCTTCATTTGCTCACCGAACCTCTCCAATCCTATCACTGCTGCGTTTATGCCCCTGTACACATGCTTGATTCTCTTTCGGAGACATAGCAATCCATAGGTTTTAAGATACTTACTAGTCAGGTACATTCTTAGGCGTTAAATATGCGGTGTTGAGTCCATTTCGTTGAGCAAGGAGTAGCTCTTGTCTATTCCATATTTGGCTTAAGGAACTTTATCTGTGCTCATTTCAATCTCTGGTTTTATGCAGCACCCCAACTCACCTTTCCCCTTAAGCAAGCATAAGTTGGTTTTCTAAATTTGACACCCTGTTCTGTTTTGGAATTCAGTTCCTGTGTAGGCAAGTTTACATTCCGTGTATTAGTGATATCTTATGATGTTTCTTTTTCTGTGTGACTTATTTCAGTTAGAATCATCGTACCTGAATCCACTCATTGTGCTGCTTTGGGCCTGATGACATAGATTTCATTGCTGAGTGATACTGCATTGTACGTAAGTACCACAAGTTCTTTATCCATTTTTCACTTTCTGTGATATTGAACTTGTACGGTAAACGAGGTTCTTGTAAACAGAGATGTCCCAAACTTTGGGGTGGCTGTGTCTTTTTGATTTTAATTTCCCTAAGCTATAGGACCATATGTGGAAATGCCCTAGGCTCTGTTGCTTTGTTTTTTAGATGTTTCAGGAAACACCATACACTTCTCCCGAGTGTCTGTTGGCAATTTACATCCCGCCCATCAGCATAACAAGGCTCCCAGTTCTCCATGGCCTGTCCTGCCTTTCTGGATTTTACACTTTTTTCAGATGGCCCTTTTGACCGGGGGGAAGTGAGACTTCATTGTAGTGCAGATTTCCTTTGCAAGTTTGCTTGGTTGGCCAAAAAGGGCGTATGCGCTTTTTCCTGAATATATTCAGGAAAAAACGCATACGCCCTTTTTAGCCAAGTGCATCATTGTGGACGTTCTGCCTCATTTCCTATGCTTTCAATGCAATTCCAGTCTACCTCCTGAAATCGGTTTCCTGCAATTCTGCCCCGCTTTCAAGTCCTCTTGGCAGCCTTACTTCAGTATATTTTTGGACGATAGCTGTCATTTATAACTCTACAGGTTTGTGCATTACAGTGCCCCAGAGCTCCTTTCTTCAACTTGCTTTCTTGTGAGCTGGACAAAACACGGCAGGATGGCTTCAGGCCCTAATCTGGTTCCGGCACGGCACGCTGAGCCTTTGGTTATTTCCTCTTCCTGGTGGGAAATGAGAGTTAAATTTGCCCGTCCGGACACCGCCAGCTAGTCTCTCATTGGTTTTCGCTATTCCTGTTCATCTTCCGCAGAAATTGCAAACTGGGCCAAACAGGAGGTTAAAGGGACTGACTCTCCAAGTCGGGAGAGTGTTAGTAAAGCGTCTGGAATGTTGCACCCAAGGACCAGGGTACGAAAGCTGAGACATATTTGAACACATCTCCCGATCACATGGTTGATCATACTCTAGGTTCCACATGCATGTTTTAGCTGAAGGAAGAATACCTTAAACCTGGGTAGTTGAAACCCGTGGAATGGGTACCATGCAATATGACTTCAAAGGGTCTTCATTTGCTCACCGAACCTCTCCAATCCTATCACTGCTGCGTTTATGCCCCTGTACACATGCTTGATTCTCTTTCGGAGACATAGCAATCCATAGGTTTTAAGATACTTACTAGTCAGGTACATTCTTAGGCGTTTAATATGCGGTGTTGAGTCCATTTCATTGAGCAAGGAGTAGCTCTTGTCTATTCCATATTTGGCTTAAGGAAATTTATCTGTGCTCATTTCAATCTCTGGTTTTATGCAGCACCCCAACTCACCTTTCCCCTTAAGCAAGCATAAGTTGGTTTTCTAAATTTAAGACCCTGTTCTGTTCTGTAATTCAGTATCTGTGTAGCCAAGTTTACATTCCGTGTATTACTGATATCTTATGATGTTTCTTTTTCTGTGTGACTTATTTCAGTTAGAATCATCATACCTGAATCCACTCATTGTGCTGCTAAGGACCTGATGACATAGATTTCATTGCTGATTGATATTGCTTTGTAAGAAAATACCACAAGTTCTTTATCCATTTTTCACTTTCTGCGATGTTGAACTTGTACTGTAAATGAGGTTCTTGTAAACAGAGGCGTCCCAAACTTTGGGGTGGCTGTGTCTTTTTGATTTTAATTTCCCTAAGCTATAGGACCATAAGTGGAAGTGCCCTAGGCTCTGTTGCTTTGTTTTTTAGATGTTTCAGGAAACACCATACACTTCTCCTGAGTGTCTGTTGGCAATTTACATCCCGCCCATCAGCATAACAAGGCTCCCGGTTCTCCATGGCCTGTCCTGCCTTTCTGGATTTTACACTTTTTTCAGATGGCCCTTTTGACCAGGGGGAAGTGAGACTTCATTGTAGTGCAGATTTCCTTTGCAAGCTTGCTTGGTTGGCCAAAAAGGGCGTATGCGTTTTTTCCTGAATATATTCAGGAAAAAACGCATACGCCCTTTTTGGCCAAGTGCATCATTGTGGACGTTCTGCCTCTTTTCCTGTGCTTTCAATGCAATTCCAGTCTACCTCCTGAAATCGGTTTCCTGCAATTCTGCCCCGCTTTCAAGTCCTCTTGGCAGCCTTACTTCAGTATATTTTTGGACGATAGCTGTCATTTATAACTCTGCAGTTTTGTGAATTACAGTGCCCCTGAGCTCCTTTCTTCAACTCGCTTTCTTTTGAGCTGGCCGCAACACCGCAGGGTGTCTTCAGGCCCTAATCTGGTTCCGGCACGGCACGCTGAGCCTTTGGTTATTTCCTCTTCCCGGTGGGAAATGAGAGTTATATTTGCCCGTCCAGACACCTCCAGCTAGTCTCTCATTGGTTCTCCCTATTCCTGTTCATCTTCCGCAGAAATTGCAAACTGGGCCAAACAGGAGGTTAAAGGTGCTGACTCTCCAAGTGGGGAGAGTGTTAGTAAAGCATGTGGAATGTTGCACCCGAGTGCCAGGGGAGGAAAACTGAGACATATTTGAACACATCTCCCGTTCACACGGTTGATCATACTCTGGGTTCCACATGCATGTTTTAGCTGAAGGAAGAATACCTTAAACCTGGAGAGTTGAGACCCGTGGAATGGGTACCATGCAATATGACTTCAAAGGGTCTTCATTTGCTCACCGAACCTCTCCAATCCTATCACTGCTGCGTTTATGCCCCTGCACACATGCTTGATTCTCTTTTGGAGACATAGCAATCCATAGGTTTTAAGATACTTACTAGTCAGGTACATTCTTAGGCGTTTAATATGGGGTGTTGAGTCCATTTCGTTGAGCAAGGAGTAGCTCTTGTCTATTCCATATTTGGCTTAAGGAACTTTATCTGTGCTCATTTCAATCTCTGGTTTTATGCAGCACCCCAACTCACCTTTCCCCTTAAGCAAGCATAAGTTGGTTTTCTAAATTTGAGACCCTGTTCTGTTCTGTAATTCAGTTCCTGTGTAGCCAAGTTTACATTCCGTGTATTACTGATATCTTATGATGTTTCTTTTTTTGTGTGACTTATTTCAGTTAGAATCATCATACCTGAATCCACTCATTGTGCTGCTAAGGGCCTGATGACATAGATTTCATTGCTGAGTGATACTGCATTGTACATAAGTACCTGAAGTTCTTTATCCATTTTTCACTTTCTGCGATGTTGAACTTGTACTGTAAACGAGGTTCTTGTAAACAGAGGCGTTCCATACTTTGGGATGGCTGTGTCTGTTTGATTTTAATTTCCCTAAGCTATAGGACCATAAGTGGAAGTGCCCTAGGCTCTGTTGCTTTGTTTTTTCCATGTTTCAGGAAACACCATACACTTCTCCTGAGTGTCTGTTGGCAATTTACATCCCGCCCATCAGCATAACAAGGCTCCCAGTTCTCCATGGCCTGTCCTGCCTTTCTGGATTTTACACTTTTTTCAGATGGCCCTTTTGACCGGGGGGAAGTGAGACTTCATTGTAGTGCAGATTTCCTTTGCAAGTTTGCTTGGTTGGCCAAAAAGGGCGTATGCGCTTTTTCCTGAATATATTCAGGAAAAAACGCATACGCCCTTTTTAGCCAAGTGCATCATTGTGGACGTTCTTCCTCATTTCCTATGCTTTCAATGCAATTCCAGTCTACCTCCTGAAATCGGTTTCCTGCAATTCTGCCCCGCTTTCAAGTCCTCTTGGCAGCCTTACTTCAGTCTATTTTTGGACGATAGCTGTCATTTATAACTCTGCAGGTTTATGCATTACAGTGCCACTGAGCTCCTTTCGTCAACTCGCTTTCTTGTGACCTGTCCGCAACACCGCAGGATGGCTTCAGGCCCTAATCTGGTTCCGGCACGGCACGCTGAGCCTTTGGTTATTTCCTCTTCCTGGTGGGAAATGAGAGTTAAATTAGCCCGTCCAGACACCTCCAGCTAGTCTCTCATTGGTTCTCACTATTCCTGTTCATCTTCCGCAGAAATTGCAAACTGGGCCAAACAGGAGGTTAAAGGGACTGACTCTCCAAGTCGGGAGAGTGTTAGTAAAGCGTCTGGAATGTTGCACCCGAGTACCAGGGTACGAAAACTGAGACATATTTGAACACGTCTCCCGATCACATGGTTGATCATACTCTAGGTTCCACATGCATGTTTTAGCTGAAGGAAGAATACCTTAAACCTGGGTAGTTGAAACCCGTGGAATGGGTACCATGCAATATGACTTCAAAGGGTCTTCATTTGCTCACCGAACCTCTCCAATCCTATCACTGCTGCGTTTATGCCCCTGTACACATGCTTGATTCTCTTTCGGAGACATAGCAATCCATAGGTTTTAAGATACTTACTAGTCAGGTACATTCTTAGGCGTTAAATATGCGGTGTTGAGTCCATTTCGTTGAGCAAGGAGTAGCTCTTGTCTATTCCATATTTGGCTTAAGGAACTTTATCTGTGCTCATTTCAATCTCTGGTTTTATGCAGCACCCCAACTCACCTTTCCCCTTAAGCAAGCATAAGTTGGTTTTCTAAATTTGAGACCCTGTTCTGTTCTGTAATTCAGTTCCTGTGTAGCCAAGTTTACATTCCGTGTATTACTGATATCTTATGATGTTTCTTTTTCTGTGTGACTTATTTCAGTTAGAATCATCATACCTGAATCCACTCATTGTGCTGCTAAGGGCCTGATGACATAGATTTCATTGCTGAGTGATATTGCTTTGTAAGTAAATACCACAACTTCTTTATCCATTTTTCACTTTCTGCGATGTTGAACTTGTACTGTAAATGAGGTTCTTGTAAACATAGGCGTCCTAAACTTTGGGGTGGCTGTGTCTTTTTGATTTTAATTTCCCTAAGCTATAGGACCATAAGTGGAAGTGCTCTAGGCTCTGTTGCTTTGTTTTTTAGATGTTTCAGGAAACACCATACACTTCTCCCGAGTGTCTGTTGGCAATTTACATCCCGCCCATCAGCACAACAAGGCTCCCAGTTCTCCATGGCCTGTCCTGCCTTTCTGGATTTTACACTTTTTTCAGATGGCCCTTTTGACTGGGGCGAAGTGAGACTTCATTTTAGTGCAGATTTCCTTTGCAAGCTTGCTTGGTTGGCCAAAAAGGGCGTATGCGTTTTTTCCTGAATATATTCAGGAAAAAACGCATACGCCCTTTTTGGCCAAGTGCATCATTGTGGACGTTCTGCCTCTTTTCCTATGCTTTCAATGCAATTCCAGTCTACCTCCTGAAATTGGTTTCCTGCAATTCTGCCCCGCTTTCAAGTCCTCTTGGCAGCCTTACTTCAGTATATTTTTGGACCATAGCTGTCATTTATAACTCTGAAGGTTTGTGAATTACAGTGCCCCTGAGCTCCTTTCTTCAACTCGCTTTCTTTTGAGCTGGCCGCAACACTGCAGGATGGCTTCAGGCCCTAATCTGGTTCCGGCACGGCACACTGAGCCTTTGTTTATTTCCTCTTCCTGGTGGGAAATGAGAGTTAAATTTGCCCGTCCAGACACCTCCAGCTAGTCTCTCATTGGGTCTCCCTATTCCTGTTCATCTTCCGCAGAAATTGCAAACTGGGCCAAACAGGAGGTTAAAGGCACTGACTCTCCAAGATGGGAGAGTGTTAGTAAAGCGTCTGGAATGTTGCAGCCGATTACCAGGGTACGAAAACTGAGACATATTTGAACACGTCTCCCGATCACACGGTTGATGATACTCTGGGTTCCACATGCATGTTTTAGCTGAAGGAAGAATACCTTAAACCTGGAGAGTTGAGACCCGTGGAATGGGTACCATGCAATATGACTTCAAAGGGTCTTCATTTGCTCACCGAACCTCTCCAATCCTATCACTGCTGCGTTTATGCCCCTGTACACACGCTTGATTCTCTTTCGGAGACATAGCAATCCATAGGTTTTCAGATACTTACTAGTCAGGTACATTCTTAGGCGTTTAATATGGGGTGTTGAGTCTATTTCGTTGAGCAAGGAGTAGCTCTTGTCCATTCCATATTTGGCTTAAGGAAATTTATCTGTGCTCATTTCAATCCCTGGTTTTATGCAGCACCCCAACTCACCTTTCCTCTTAAGCAAGCATAAGTTGGTTTTCTAAATTTGAGACCCTGTTCTGTTTTGCAATCCAGTTCCTGTGTAGCCAAGTTTCCATTCCGTGTATTAGTGATATCTTATGATGTTTCTTTTTCTGTGTGACTTATTTCAGTTAGAATTATCATACCTGAATCCACTCATTATGCTGCTACGGGCCTGATGACATAGATTTCATTGTTGAGTGATATTGCATTCTACGTAAGTACCACAACTTCTTTATCCATTTTTCACTTTCTGCGATATTGAACTTTTACCATAAATGAGGTTCTTGTAAACAGAGCTGTCCCAAACTTTGGGGTGGCTGTGTCTTTTTGATTTTAATTTCCCTAAGCTATAGGACCATAAGTGGAAGTGCCCTAGGCTCTGTTGCTTTGTTTTTTAGATGTTTCAGGAAACACCATACAGTTCTCCCCGAGTGGCTGTTGGCAATTTACATCCCGCCCATCAGCATAACAAGGCTCCCAGTTCTCCATGGCCTGTCCTGCCTTTCTGGATTTTACACTTTTCTCAGATGGCCCTTTTAACCAGTGGGAAGTGAGACTTCATTGTAGTGCAGATTTCCTTTGCAAGCTTGCTTGGTTGTACAAAAAGTGCATATGCGTTTTTTCCTGAATATATTCAGGAAAAAACACATACGCCCTTTTTGGCCAAGTGCATCATTGTCGACGTTCTGCCTCATTTCCTATGCTTTAAATGCAATTCCAGTCTACCTCCTGAAATCGGTTTCCTGCAATTCTGCCTTTCTTTCAATGCCTCTTCATAGCCTTTCCTCAATATCCTTTTTGAAAATTGTTGGCCTTTATAACTCTGCACGTTTTTGAATTGCAGTGGCCCTGAGCTCCATTTTTCAGCTCTTATTTTTGTGATCTTGCCTCATAACCGCAGGATTCCTTCAGGCCCTATTGTTCTTGTGGGACACCTTGCTGTGCCTTTGGTTAATTCTTCTTACTGATGTGAAATTAGAGTGACATGTGCCCATTGAAACCACTACATTAGTTTCTCACTGGTTCCCCCTAACCCATTCATCCTCCGCACTATCTGCAGACTGTGCCATACTGGGACTTAAAGGCATTGACTCTCCATGTGAGGTTGTTGTTAGTAAAGCGGCTGGAATGTCGATCCGGAGCCCCAGGAGAGGAACAATGAGGTGTGTTTTAGAAACCTTTCCTGATCATATGGTATACCAGTCGCTGGGTTTCCCAAGCATGGTTTAGCTGTAGGAAGATTCCCTTCAACCTGGAGTGTTGGGACCCTTGGAATGAGTAGCATGAAGTATTGCATTAAACTTTTGGCAGTTGCTCACCAAAGCTCACCAATCCTCTCAGCCCCAAGTGTCCAGCCTTATGTCTTATCCAGCTGTGGGTTTATATGTGGTCAATCCAGGTTGCATCACAGCCCCTGAGCGAATTTTGTAAGAATTTTTCTCTCTTTCATTGTTTCTGCGTTTTGTTTTTAAAATTTATTTCTATAATGGGGTTTAGCTCATCTTCACTGCTGTGTTTGTGCCGCTCTGCACACACTTGATTCCCTTATGGAGATATATCAATACATGGGTTTTAAGATTCTTATTACTCAGATATATTTCTCTGCGGTGTATAGGGTGTGTTGAGGCCAGTTCATTGAGCAAGGTGTAGATCTTGTCTAATACCTATTTGGTTTATTGAACGGTATCTGTGCTAATTTCAAACTCTGGTTTTATGCATCACCCCACCTCTCCTTTCCCCTTAAGCTGACATAAGTGTGTTTTCTAAATGTGAGACACTGTTCTGTTCTGTAATTCATTTCTTGTGCAGCCATATTTACCCTCCCTCTATAAGTGATATCTTATGATATGTTTCTTTTTCTGTTTGACTTATTTCAAGTAGTATTATCGGACCTAAATCCACTCTTTATCCTTTTACTAGCCTTATTACATTGATTTCATGGTGAAGAGATATTCCATTGTACATAAGTACCACATCTTCTTTATCCATTGTTCTCTTTCCTGGGATATTTAAGGTGTACTGAAGTTGAGGTTCTTGTAAACAGAGTAGCCCTAAACTGTGGTGTGCTTGTGTCTTGTTGATTTTTAGACTTCCCTAGATATACTCCCATGATTGGAAGTGTCCTATGCTCTGTAGCTCTGTTTTTTAGATGATTTAGGAACCACCATACACTCCTCCAGAGTGGCTCTCGGCAGTTCACACACTGCCCATCAGCGTATAAAGGCTCCCTGTTCTCCATGGCCTGTCCTGCATTTCTGGTTTTTACAATTTTTTAGGATGGCCCTTTTGACCGGTGGGAAGTGAGACTTCTTTGTTGTGCACATTTGCATTGCTTGCTTGGTTCCTTGCCCATAAGGTGCATATGCGTTTTTTCCTGGATATAATCAGGAAAAAACGCATACGCCCTTTTGGGCCAACTGCATCATTGTCGAAATTCTGCCGCTTTTCATGTGCTTTAAAGACGAGTCCAATCTATCTCTTGAAATCTGTTTCTTGCAATTCTGTCTTGCATTCAGATCCTCTTCTTTGCCTTACCTCAACATAATTTTGGACGTTAGTTTTCATTTATAACTCTGCAGGTTTGTGAATTGCAGTGACCCTGAGCTCCATTTTTTAAGTTGCTCTTTTGTGAGCTGGCCTCAAAACCACAGGATTGCTTCAGGCCCTATTTTGGCTCCAGCGAGGTGGGCTGAGCCTTTTTTTAATTCTTATTCTTAATGGGAAATTAGAGTGATATGTGCCCGTCCAAACCCCTACAACTATTCTCTCATTGGTTCCCCCTCTTCCCGTTCATCCTCCTCACAATTTGCAAAATGTGTGAAACAGAAGTTGAAATGTGCTGATTCTCCAAGTGGGGAGATTCTAAGTAACGTGGCTGGAATGGTGAACAGGAGCACCAGGAGAGGATAAATGAGCTGCATTTTAGACACATCTCCCGATCACATGGTGTACAGTCCTCTGGGTTTTCCATGCATGTTTTAGCTGTAGGAAGATCCCTTGAACCTGCAGATTTGGGACCCATTGAATGGGCACCAGGTAGTATTACTTTAAAGGGTGTGCATTTCCTCACCCAAGCTCACATTTCTCTTAGCGCGAACAGTTTCCAGCCTTATGTCTCATCCTGCTGTGGGTCTAGACGTGTTCAATCCATGTTGCATCACCGTCCCTGAGGAAAAGTTGTAAGAGGTTTTCTCTGTCTCTCTGTCGTTTATTTTTTTCAATTTATTACTATATTGGTTACAGCTGATTTTCAAAGCTCTGTTTCTTGCTGCTGTACATCCACTTGATTCACGTACAGAGAGACATCAGTAAATTCTTTTTCAGATTCTTACCAGTCGTATATATTCTTTTCCGGTGACTTGAGTGTGCTGAGTGTAGTTCTTTTAGCTACCGTGTAGGCCTTGTTGATTATCAGTTTGGTATTTGGAATGGTATCTTTGCTAATTTCAACCTCCTGGATGATGCCTCACCCCTCCCCACCTTTCCCGTTTAGCAGCCTTATGCGTGTTTTCTACATATTTGACTATGTTTTTGTTTTGTGATTTATTTCATGTGTAGCTATTTTGGATTCCACCTTTAAGTGATATCTTATGATATGTGTCTTTTTCTTTTTGAATTCTGTCACTTAGAATGATCATACGTAACTCCTCCAGAGTTGTTACAACTGGCCATATTTCATTGATTTCCAGGCTGAGTAATATTCCACTCTACATAAGTACCTCATCTCTATCCATTTTTTCCCTCCAGAGACATTTAAGTTATATCCTAGTCGAGGATCTTTTAAACAGAGAAGGGGTAAACATTGGGGTGCCTGTGTCCTCTCGATTTTTGTTTTTCCCAAGATATACGCCCATGAGTGCAAGTGCCCTATGCTCTGTAGCTCATTTTTTAGATGCTTTAGTAAACACAATATACTTCTCCAGAATGGCCGTTGGCAATATACATTTCCACTATAAGTCTCACAGGGCTCCCTCTTCTCATTGCCCTGTCCTGCATTTCTGTTGTTTACGCTTTATGAGGATGGCTCTTGTGACTGATGCGAAGTGATATCTTTTGTAGTATTGATTTCCAGTGCCCACCTGTTTGGTTGGCTAAAAAAGTGTATGCCCTTTTCTTGAATATATACAGAAAAGAACGCATACACCCTTTTTGGCCAACTGCAATGTTGGCAATGTTCAGCTCCTTTTCTTGTGCTTAATGGCGAGTCCTTTCTACCTCCTCAAATCCCTTTCCTGCCATTCTCCCTTGCTTACAAGTCCTTTTCTCTGACTTTCCTCAAGACATTTTTCAGTGATGGATATTTTCAACTCTGCAGTTTCGTGAATTTTACTGCCCCTGAGTTCCATTGTTCAACTCGTGTTTATGGGAACTGGCCACAAAGCAGCGGGATTTCCTCAAGCCCTATACTGTTTCCATGGGCAACCCTAGCCTTTGGTCAATTCGTCTTCCTGATTGGAAATTAGAGTGACATGTGCCTGTCTGAACACCTAGGACTTGTCTCTCATTGTTCCTCATCCTTCCACTTCATCCTCTGGACAAATTCCAAACTGTACGCAACAGGATGTTGACAGTGCTGACATCTCCAAGTGGGGAGACTGTTAGTAAAGACGCTGGAGGGGTGAACCCGAGCACCAGGAGATGAGGAGATGAGATGCCTTTTCCAAACTCTTCCCGATCAGACGGTATACTATCCTCTGGGTGTGACAGACATGTTTTAGCAGTAGGAAGAGTCCCATTCATGTAAGGAGAACACCAGGGCTTTTTCAAAATCAGTGTCTCCCCGAAACCCAAACTGGGGAATTTTTTAAGCTACGGCTACACATATGTTCATTAAGGGCCTTGGGAAGTAGGCAGAGTCCAAACTTTAGATGATTGAAGTCTTCAGGGTCAGAAGCACTCACCACCAGCTTCCCTTAGGCTACACTTTAACTGTCATTGATAGATGATGTCAATAAAAATATCTATTCTTTTTCAGATTATTTCCCCTTATAGGTTATTGCAAAATGTTGAGTGTAGTTCCCTGTGCTATACAGTAGTTCCTTGTTGATGATCTATTTTATACATAGCAGTGTGTATGTGTTAATCCCAAACTGTTAATTTATCCCTCCTCCCACCTTTCCCCTTTGGTAATAATAAATTATAAGATTTTATACTTCTCAGAAATGGGGGAGCTGAAAGAGAGGTATCATTTTCAATGGAAAAGCATTTAAAACAAGATTGAAGGTTTAACCAAGATTATTAGATGTACATCCTTGGAAAGAAATCACTTCGTTTCTCTAATATTGACCTGACAAATAAGACAAACCCTTTCACTGAACTTGCTTATAATAAAGTGATGGAAATATCAAATGGAAGTGTTAGAAACATCTTATTTTACCCGAGCCTTATACACTGTTCTATGTTAACTACAGTTTGGCTCACACATCTGTTCATTGAGGTTACAATAGTCTCAATTTCTGTTACTGATCCTCCAGAGTGGACCCCAACAAGTGTTCCCCTGCCCAGTGTCATTGGGGCCAACAGATCGAGACTGAGTTTGGTTCACAAGCAAAGGAAACTTTATATTTTGATCAGAGAATGGAGAGGTGAGAGCATGCACTACCCCGTGGGCTGTGGGCTGGGCTGCTGTGTAGAGATCCTGTCAGAGTCAGTGGGAGGGAGGGGACAGAGCTTTCAAGGGCTGGGTTGGCTGCAGCTCAGGCTCTATATCGTGGAGTCTGCACTGGGCCCCAGGAGCTGAGGTGTCGACCCAGCCATTCTGCACTAGGAAATCTGGTCTGAAGTGGCGGGTGTGGAGCCTCTGCATGCGAGACCCTAGGAGTACGTGAAATTAGACAAAGCACAAAGGATAAAAAAGTTAGACTTGACTTTATTGCACAGATTCTATTTTTATCTCCCAGGGATTTTTAATGGGCTTTGCTGGGGACAAACCCCTCCTCTGCCTTTTGTCCCGTTCCTCATTCTTGGAGTTCTGAGGGTGCAGACCCTTCTTCTGTAACTGCTGAGTGCTGAGTTGGGAGCCCTCATACCCAGGGGCGAGGGTCAGAACTTCTCCCCAGCAGCCTCCAGGTGACGTTGATTTTCCCCAGGCCCCCTGCCTCCTTGCTCGTCCACCTGAACACCAGCATTGGAAGTGTTATAGATTCTAATGACCTTTAAGGGTCCAGGAAAGAGATGTGCAGAGACGTTGTGGGGGCCGGTTTCACCCCGCCCCACATTTGTTCGGCCACCTTAGGCTGACCGTTTCTGCCAGCCTAGATGCTCTGACCAGTAGTCTGTGCTTTCTTCAATTAGGCCCCTGAATTAACGTACAAACAGCACCAGGTGTCAGAGCCCTGCCCACTCAACTCCCAGACAGTCCAGGGTCAGTGGTGATCAAGGACCATGATGGCCACTGAGTCAACAGCCTTTTGAAGTAAACAGGAGTCCAGCCGGTCTTATTGGCCACCATCATCACGGTGTCTGTAGGCTTTTCTATAGTGACAGTGTGATATACGGTTCCCCCGCCAAGATTATTAGCTCCCCTCTGGGTGCAGTAAGTCCTGCAAGCAGTAGTCTACTGTTTTGGGACACACTCTTGTTGTTTTATGAGAAAAACTCCAGGTCAAGTGATGTTCACACGAGTCGTCATGGTGCCCTGTTGCCCCCGGTTATCTCTCTGGATGTTGGAGTTGGAAGGCCTCCTCACTCGAGGTCGGTGTGCCAACGGAACGAACCCTGCAACTTCAGGGCATGGTTGGTGGTTAGGATCACCACGTGGGGTCCTTTTCCCTTAGGAGGGAGGTGGCCTTTTGGGCTGCTGATTTCCAGGTTTTTAGATACCGCCAGTATCTTGGCCAGATGTGGCAGTGGGTCAAGCCCCTTGGTGACCATAGTTTATCCTACCTGGATGGCATTCTTGCATTGTTCCATTTCAAGTGGTCCCAGTTTTTGCACTAATTCTCCAATGGCGATTCACCTTTCACCGGGAATGTAAAGGTCAAAGGGTTTAGCTAAATTAGGGAGTTCCAGGGCAAGGGTCTGAATTGACTGCTCTTTCCATTCTTGAAAGGCCACTTCTGGATTCTATTCAAAAGGATCATCATCTTTTCCTTTCAGTGTTTCATATAGAGGCCCAGCTAGTAGACTGTAGTTAGGGATCCAGAAGCAGCAAACCCTGGCCTCCCCAGGAACCCCTAAGCTGTCTTCTAGTTTTAGAAAGGGGTAAGGCTGAAAATGGTTTCTTCCCTTTCCTGGGATGGGCTTCTCTGACCTTCTGTGAGAATGAAGCCCAGGCAGGTCACCGCAGTCTGTGATATTTGAGCTTCTTTTTGGACGACTTCTATCCTTTATTGGCTTGGTAGTTCAGAGGCCTCCTTAGTAGGGCTGGCGATCAGAATGTCATCTGCGTATTGAAGGAGGGTTTCCTTTTCCAGAGGTAGAACTTTTAGGTCTTTACCTAAGCTTTCCCCAAAGATGGTGTGGGAATTTTTGCACCCTTGGGGCAAGACGGCCCGGAAGTATTGTTTTAGTTGTATGTTGAGTCCTGCCACTCACAAGCCAAAATTTCTTGTGACTCTGGGACTAATGGAATACAAAAGAAGGCATCATTGAAGACTAATACAGAATACCATGTCCTGGTGGTTGGTAGAATGACCAGCAGGGTGTAGGAATTAGGAGCAGCTGGAGGTATATCCTCGGTGGCTTCACTGACTGTCCTGACATTCTTTACCAGGTCCCCAGCAGCCCATGGGGCTCTCGTGGTCAGACCAATCCCCGGATACAGAGCTACCCTTGCAGGTACCGTGGCAGGGCTGGGCACACAGGAACCATGCACATAGCCCTCATTGCAGAGCACCCCCAGCTCACCTGTCACTCAGAGCTGACACAGAGCACCTCAGAGCAGGACTTGAACTAACAAACAGCAGCTGCGACAGGTCTGTGACCCTGGTCATCACTCTGTACGGCCTCCCTCCACCTGGTCTTCCAGAGACTTCCACTGCACCCGGGGCACCAGGCCTCTGTCTCCAACCACCACCCACCCCTCCTCTCCCTGACTCCTGGGTTCCTCTCATTAGGAGAGTGTTTTCTTGAAGTTGTCTCCCACTCATGGGCCAGATAAAATGATTAGAAAACAAGCCAAAGCTGCAGCCCCTTGTCTATCTTGACTCTCAGGAGCCCACACCTGTTCCTTGGACCTGGCCGGTTCAGCAAGTTCCATTTTCTGCAACTGTGAGCCCCTGAGGGGTGATGATTGGCTGACCTGGGCAGCCTTACCGTGCCGGCCAGCCCTCCCCAGGTGTGCCTGGGTTGAGATCAATATAAATACCACTCCAGGCAGCAAGAGCCCCTGCAGCCGTGCCTGACGCCATTTTCTCTGCCCTGTCAGCAGTCTCGGGGCTGGGCTGGTGGGAGGGAGTGAGAGGCCACAGCTTTGTGGGTGGCCCAGTGTGAGTGGGGCTCTGTTGGACTTTCTGCAGCAGTTGCCAGGCTGCCACCTGCTAAGGAAGAGGATGTGTCACCCATACCTGCTGCTGGAATTTCTCCCTGGGCAGAGGTGAGGAAGGAAAAAAGCAGTGGGGGCAGGGACAGGACGGGTATCTCAGGCAGGGAAATGGAAATCTTCCAGAAGAGCACCCAGGGCCAGTACCATCCTGGCTGGCCTGCAGGCACCAAGTCGGCTGGCATGCTGTCACTCGTGTGGCTCCATGGCCCTTCCTCTAGGCTTTCAAGTCCTTGTACATATTCAGGTGTTTTACCTGGGAAGGTTGGGAACAGTTCAGCAGCAGCTGGCCTGGGGCTCATCTCACGTTTACTCACAGATGCCTCGGCACAGTCCCCCAGGCTTGTAATGAGGACACTCCTTGCGGGGGGGCTGCTGGCTGCATGCGAGATGATTCCCCACCTCTGACCAACTTCAGAATTGTCTACCACTGAAGCAAGTGCCCTGATAGGGTTTTCATCTGTATAACTGGTGGGTTCTGTTTTGTTTTTTCTTTTTTGTTTCAAGGTAGGTTTTATTCCTCTTTTTTGTACTTATGGATGTAAGCATGGAAATAATTCATTCATATAAATACATGTATGTGAAGGGAATAACTTTTTTCCGTTTTTTAAAAAATTTTATTTTTCATTTTATTTTATTTATTTTTATACAGCAGGTTCTTATTGGTTATCTATTTTATACATATAAATGTATACATGTCAATCCCAATCTCCCAACTCCTCCCACCGCCACCCCCCCCCCATGGTTTTCCCCTCTTTGTGTCCATACATTTGTTCTCTACATCTGTGTCTCTATTTCTGCCCTTCAAACTGGTTCATCTGTACCATTTTTCTAGGTTCCACATATATGCGTTAATATACAATATTTGTTTTTCTCTCTCTGACTTACTCCACTCTGTATGACAGTCTCTAGATCCATCGACGTCTCTACAAATGACACAATTTCATTCCTTTTTATGGCTAATAGTCCATTTTATATATGTACCACATCTTTATCCATTCGTCTGTCTGTGGGCATTTAGGTTGCTTCCATTACCTGGCTATTGTAAATAGTGCTGCAATGAACATTGTGGTGAATGTGTCTTTTTGATTTATGGTTTTCTCTGGGTATATGCCCAGTAGTGGGTTGCTGGATCATATGGTAATTCTATTTTTAGTTTTTTAAGGAACCTCCATACTGTTCTCCATAGTGACTATCAATTTACATTCCCACCAATCGTGGAAGAGGGTTCCTTTTCTCCACACCCTCTCCAGCATTTGTTGTTTGTAGATTTTCTGATGATGCCCATTCTAACAGGTGTGAGGTGATACCTCATTGTAGTTTTGATTTGCATTTCTCTAATAATTAGTGATGTAGAGCAGCTTTTCATGTGCTCCTTGGCCATCTCTACATCTTTTTGGAAGAAATGTCTATTTAGATCTTCTGCCCATTTTTGTATTGGGTTGTTTGTTTTTTTAATATTGAGCTGCATCAGCTGTTTATATATATTGGAGATTAATCCTTTGTCCATTGATTCAGTTGCAAATATATTCTCCCATTCTGAGGGTTGTCTTTTTGTGTTTGTAGTTTCCATTGCTTTGCAAAAGCTTTTACGTTTCATTAGGTCCCATTTGTTTAGTTTTCTTTTTTATGTCATTACTCTAGGAGGTGGATCAAAAAAGATCTTGCTGTGATTTATGTTAGAGTATTCTTCCTATGTTTTCCTCTAAGAGTTTTATACTGTCCGGTCTTACATTAAGGTCTCTAATCCATTTTGAATTTATTTTTGTGTATGGTGTTAGGGGGTGTTCTAATTTCATTCTTTTACATGTAGCTGTCCATTTTTCCCAGCACCACTGATTGAAGACACTGTCTTTTCTCCATTGTATAGTCTTGCCTACTTTGTCATAGATTAGTTGACCATAGGTGTGTAGGTTTATCTCTGGGCTTCTTTCTTTTTTATTTTCCTTTTACACCTTTATTGGAGTATAATTGCTTTACAATGGAGTGTTAGTTTCTGCTGTATAACAAAGTGAGTCAATTATACATATACATATATCACCATATCCCCTCCCTCTTACATCTCCCTCCCACCCTCCACATCCCACCCCTTTAGGTGGTCGCAAAGCACCGAGCTGATCTCCCTGTGCTATGTGGCTGCTTCCCAGTAGCTATCAATGTTACATTTGGTAATGTATATATGTCCATGGCACTCTCTCACTTCGTCCCAGCTTACCCTTCCCCCTCCCCGTGTCCTCAAGTCCTTTCTCTATGTCTGTGTCCTTAATCCTGTCCTGCCCCTAGGTTCTTCATAAACTTTTTTCTTTAGATTCCATATATCTCTGTTAGTACACGGTATTTATTTTTCTCTTTCTGACTTACTTCACTGTGTAGGACAGACTCTAAGTCCATCCCCCTCACTACAAATAACTCAGTTTTGTTTCTTTTTATGGCTGAGTAATATTCCATTTATATATGTGCCAGATATTCTTTATCCATTTATCTGTCGATGGACACTTAGGTTGCTTCCATGTCCTGGCTATTGTAAGTAGAACTGCAATGAACATTGTTGTATATAACTCTTTTTGAATTATGGTTTTCTCAGGGCAAATGCCCAGTAGTTGGATTGCTGGGTCGTATGGTACTTCTATTTTTAGTTTTTTCAGGAACCTCTATACTGTTATCCCTAGTGGGTATAGCAATTTACATTCCCAGCAACAGTGCAAGAACGTTCCCTTTTCTCCAGTAAATGCCTCTCCAGCATTTATTGTTTGTAGATTTTTTGATGATTGCCATTCTGACTGCTGGGAGTTGATACCTCACTGTAGTTTTGATTTGCATTTCTCTAATGATTAGTGATGTTCAGCATCCTTTCACGTGTTTATTGGCAATCTGTATATCTCCTTTGGAGAAATGTCTATTTAGGTCTTCTGCCCATTTTTGGATTGTGTTGTTTGTTTTTGTGATATTGAGCTACACGAGCTGCTTGTAAATTTTGGAGATTAATCTTTTGTCATTTGCTTCATTTGAAAACATTTTCTCCCATTCTGAGGGTTGTATTTTCGTCTTGTTTATGTTTTCCTTTGCTGTGCAAAAGCTTTGAAGTTTCATTAGGTCCCATTTGTTTATTTTTGTTTTTATTTCCACTTCTCTAGGAGGTGGGTCAAAAAGGATCTTGCTGTGATTTATGTCATAGAGTGTTCTGCCTATGTTTTCCTCTAATAATTTTATAGTGTCTGGTCTAACATTTAGATCTCTAATTCATTTTGAGTTTATTTTTGTGTATGGTGTTATGGAGTGTTCTAATTTCATTCTTTCACGTGTAGTTGTCCAGTTTTCCCAGCACCACTTACTGAAGAGACTGTCTTTTCTTCATTGTATATCTTTGCCTCCTTTGTCATAGATGAGTTAGCCATAGGTACGTAGGTTTATCTCTGGGCTTTCTATCTTGTTCAATTGATCTATATTTCTGTTTTTGTGCCAGTACCATATAGTCTTGATTAATGTAGCTTTGTAGTATAGTCTGAAGTTAGGAAGTCTGATTCCTCCAGCTCTTTTAATTTCCCTCAAGACTGCTTTGGCTATTCGGGGTCTTTTGTGTCTCCATACAAATTTTAAGATTTTTTTGTTCTAGTTCTGTAGAAAATGCCAGTGATATTTGATAGGGATTGCATTGAATCTGTAGCTTGCTTTGGGTACTATAGTCATTTTCACAATATTGATTCTTCTAATCCAAGAACATGGTTTATACCTCCATATGTTTATATCATCTTTGATTTCTTTCAGCAGTGTCTTATAGTTTTCTGAGTACAGGTCTTTTACCTCCTTATGTAGGGTCATTCCTCCGTATTTTATTCTTTTTGTTGCAATGGTGAATGAGATTGTTTCCTTAATTTCTCTTTCTGATCTTTCATTGTTAGTGTATAGGAATGCAAGAGATTTCTGTGCATTAATTTTGTATCCTGCAACTTTACCAAATTCATTGATTAGCTCTGGTAGTTTTCTGGTGGCATCTTTAGGATTCACTATGTGTAGTATCGTGTCATTTGCAAACAGTGACAATTTTACTTCTTCTTTTCCAATTTGTATTCCTTTTATTTCTTTTTCTTCTCTGATTACTGTGTCTAGGACTTCCAAAAACTATGTTGAGTAATAGTGGTGAGAGTGGACATCCTTGTCTTGTTCCTGATCTTAGAGGAAATGCTTTTAGTTTTTCACTATTGAGAATGATGTTTGCTGTGGGTTTGTCATATACTGCCTTTATTATGTTGAGGTAGATTCCCTCTATGCCCACTTTTTGGAGACTTTTAATCATAAATTGGTGTTGAATTTTGTCAAAAGCTTTTCCTGCATCTATTGGGATGATCATATTTTTATTCTACAATTTGTTAATATGGTGTATCACATTGATTGATTTGTGTATATTGAAGAATTCTTGCATCCCTGGGATAAACCCCACCTGATCATGGTGCATGATCCTTTTAATGTGTTGTTTAATTCTGTTTCCTAGTATTTTGTTGAGGATTTTTACATCTATATTAATCAGTGATATTGGTCTTTAATTTTCTTTTTCTGTAGTATCTTTGTCTGGTTTTGGTATCAGGGTGATTGTGACCTCATATAATGAGTTTGGGAGTGTTCCTTCCCCTGAAAAGTTCTGAAGAGTTTGAGAAGATTGGGTGTTAGCTCTTGTCTAAATGTTTGACAGAATTCACTTCTGATGCCATCTCGTTCTGGACTTTTGTTTGTTGGAAGATTTTTAATCACACTTTCAATTTCATTACTTGTGATTGGTCTGTTCATATTTTCTATTTCTTCCCGGTTCAGTCTTGGAAGGTTATACCTTTCTAAGAATTTGTCCATTTCTTCCAGGTTGTCCATTTTATTGGCATAAAGTTGCTTGTAGAGGTCTCTTAGGATGCTTTGTATTTCTGTGGTGTCTGTTACAACTTCTCCTGTTTCATTTCTAATTTTATTGATTTGAGTCCTCTCCCTCTTTTACTTGAGTCTGGCTAAAGGTTTATCATTTTTGTTTATCTTCTCAAAGAACCAGCTTTTAGTTTTATTGATCTTTGCTATTGTTTTTATTTCATTTATTTCTGCTCTGATCTTTATGATTTCTTTCCTTCTATTAACTTTGGGTTTTGTTCTTCATTCTCTAGTTCCTTTAGGTGTAGGGTTAGATTGTTTATTTGAGATTTTTCTGGTTTCTTGAGGTAGGCTTTTATTGCTATAAACTTCCCTCTTAGAACTGTTTTTGCTGCATCCCATAGGTTTTGGATCATCGTGTTTTTGTTGTCATTTGTCTCTAGGTATTTTTTGATTTCCTCTTTGATTTCCTCAGTGATCTCTTGGTTATTTAGAAATGTATTGTTTAGCCTCCATGTGTTTGTTTTTTACGTTACTTTCCCTGTAATTGATTTCTAATCTCATAGCATTGTGGTCGGAACAGCTGCTTGATATGATTTCAGTTTTCTTAAATTTACTGAGGCTTTATTTGTGACCCAAGATGTGATCTATCCCGGAGAATGTTCCGTGTGCCATTGAGAAGAACTTGTAGTCTGCTGTTTTTGGATGGAATGTCCTATAAATATCCATTAAATCTATCTGGTCTATTGTGTCATTTAAAGCTTGTGTTTCCTTATTAATTTTCTGTCTGGATGATCTCCATTGGTGTAAGTGAGGTGTTAAAGTCCCTTGCTATTATTGTGTTACTGTTGATTTCCTCTTTTATAGCTGTTAGCAGTTGCCTTATGTATTGAGGTGTTCCTGTGTTGGGTACATATATATTTATAATTGTTATATCTTGGATTGATCCCTTGATCATTATGTAGTGTCCTTCCTTGTCTCTTGTAACATTCTTTATTTTAAAATCTATTTTATCTGATATGAGTATTGCTACTCCAGCTTTCTTTTGATTTTCATTTGCATGGAATATATTTTTCCATCCTCTCACTTTCAGTCTGTATGTGTCCCTAGGTCTGAAATGGGTCTCTTGTAGACAGCATATATATGGATCTTGTTTTTGTATCCATTCAGTGAGCCTGTGTCATTTGGTTGGAGCATTTAATCCATTCACGTTTAAGGTAATTATCAATATGTATGTTCCTATTATTATTTTCTTAATTGTTATGGGTTTGTCTTAGTGGGTCCTTTTCTTCTCTTGTGTTTCCCACTTAGAGAAGTTCCTTTAGCATTTGTTGTAGAGCTGGTTTCGTGGTGCTGAATTCTCTTAGCTTTTGCTTGTCTGTAAAGCTTTTGATTTCTCCATCAAATCTGAATGAGATACTTGCTGGGTGGAGTACTCTTGGTGGTAGGTTCTTCCCTTTCATCACGTTAAATTTATCATGCCACTCCCTTCTGGCTTGTAGATTTTCTGCTGAGAAATCAGCTGTTAACCTTATGGGAATTCCGTTGTATGTTGTCATTTTTCCCTTGTTGCTTTCAATAATTTTTCTTTGTCTTTAATTTTTTCAATTTGATTACTGTGTGTCTCGGCATTTTTCTCCTTTGGTTTATCCTGCCTGGGACTCTCTGCGCTTCGTGGACTTCGGTGGCTATTTCTTTTCCCATGCTAGGGAAGTTTTCAACTATAATCTCTTCAGATATTTTCTCGAGTCCTTTCTCTCTCTGTTCTCCATCTGGGACCCCTATAATGCGAATGTTGTTGCATTTAATGTTGTCCCAGAAGTCTCTTAGGTTGTCTTCATTTATTTTCATTCTTTTTCTTTATTTTGTTCCATGGCAGTGATTTCCACCTTTCTGTCTTCCAGGTCACTTATCTGTTCTTCTGTCACAGTTATTCTGCTACTGATTCCTTCTAGTGTATTTTTCATTTCAGTTATTGTATTGTTCATCTCTGTTTGTTTGTTCTTTAATTCTTCTAGGTGTTTGTTCCTTAATTCTTCTAGGTCTTTGTTAAGCATTTCTTGCATCTTCTCGATCTTTGCCTCCATTATTTTTCTAAGGTTTTGGATCATCTTCACTATCATTATTCTGAATTCTTTTACTGGAAGGTTACCTATCCCCACTTCATTTCGTTGTTTTTCTGAGGATTTATCTTGTTCCTTGATCTGGTATAAAGTCCTCTGCCTTTTCATTTTCTCTATCTTTCTGTGAATGTGGTTTTCCTTCCACAGGCTGCAGAATTGTAGTTCTTCTTGCTTCTGCTGTCTGCTCTCCAGTGATTGAGTCTATCTGAGAGGCTTGTGCAAGCTTCCTTATGCGAGGGACTGGTGATGGGTAGAGCTGGGTGTTGTTCTGGTGGGCAGAGCTTTAATCTGCTTGTCTGTGGATTAAATAAAAGTTTAATAAAAAGTTTAATCCACTTGTCTGCTAATGCATGGGGCTGGGTTCCCTCCCTGTTGGTTGTTTGGACTGAGGCGACCCAGCACTGGAGCCTACCTTGCTCTTGGTGGGGCTAATGGTGGACTCTGGGAGAGTTCACGCCAAGGAGTATTTCCCAGAACTTCTGCTGTCAGTGTCGTTGTCCCCATGGTGAGCTGCAGCCACACCCCACCTCTGCAGGAGACCCTCTAAAACTAGCAGCTAGGTATGATCATTCACCTACGGGGTGACTGCTCCTTCCCTTGGGTCCTGATGTGCACACTACTTTGTGTGTGTCCTCCAAGAGTGGAGTCTCTGTTGAGACTCTGAGTCTCTGAATGCAGTTGAGACTCTGAGTGGAGTCGCACAGACTCTGGGTCCTGTGAAGCTTCGATGTTTTGTGGTTCTAGAAATCCTATAGGAGACAGTCCACAGCAGGTGAAGCTAATGCTGTCATAGAGGTGGTGAAACCAAAGATCTGCAGTTCCGACTAGAGGTGCTGATGTACAAACAGGACAAAATCATCTCATGTGAATGTAGTTCAGGCACGTTTAAAATGAATGCAGTCATGTTAATGCCTAACATCTTCTATCTTGTGCCTCTCCTCAAGGACCCCCTCCTCAGTTCCTGAGGCTCCTGTAAGTCATGTACAGGGGAATGGAGAGTGGGCTCTGTCCAGTCTGAGCCCTGAGTTACCCTGTGTGTATCTTAGGATACTTTGTATTTCTGTGGTGGCTCTTGTAACATCATCTCTTTCAGTTCTGATTTATTTGGCCCCTCTCTTTAAAAAAAATACTACTGTTGTCTTTTATTCTTTACAGAAGTTTAATAAGTGTTTGATCTACTACCCTTACTCTATGTATACTTTTTGCCGTGAGATTTTTACTTTTGTTTGTTTTCTTGTTACTGTCAATAATTAGTGAGAATTCTTTTAAGCTACCTTCAACATTGCTTATAAAGCTGCTTTATTAGTGATGACAGAGCTTTAATGGAAGTCGTGTTCTGGTTGTAAATTAGAATGCAATGTGCCAGCAAAAAGCCCCTTAAGTGTATGTCTCATTACTTCTCGTTCTTTTTTTCCCCTTTTTTTCTCTCTTTTTTTTCTTGTTCTTTTTTTAATGTTTATTTTTTATCAGAGCAAATTTGATTAAAATGTTTTGTTTGTTCTAGGTGTGTAAGATGTTGTTCTTTTACACATATACATGTATCTATACTTCTTCAGATCGTTTTCTCATGTAGCTTGTGACACAATGTTGAGTAGTCTTCTCTTGGTATTCCATAGGTCTTTGGTGATTATATATTTCACATGTGTTTCTATATCTATGTTAACCCCAATATCCTAATGTATCCAGTCCTCACACCTTTCCATTTGGTGAACCATAACTTTGTTTAATGAATCTGTGATTGCCTTTCTCTGTGGAAATATCTTCATTGGTATCAATTTTTAGCTAACACCTATAAGTGATATTATAGGATATGTGTCTTTTGCTGTCTGACTTAGTACAATTTGCCTGATTACCTCTAGAATCATCTACGGTGCTGCAAATGGCATTGTTTCATTTTTTTCCCTAGATAATATTCCATCTGTACATGTACCAGTTCTTCTTTGTCCACTCACCTGTTGATGGACTTTTTGGTTGCCTCCATGTCTTGGCTATTGTAATACTGCTGCACTGCACATTTGCCTGCCTGTGTCTTTACAATTCTGTCTTCTTATGTTATAGGCCCAGGAGTGGGCATCCTGTATCATATGGTATCTCGGGGTTTACCGTTTAAATGCACCACGATTCTGTGCTCATTATTGGCTCTTTCCAGGTTACATCCCACTTAAAGTTGAGGGTATGCATTTCTCCACAACACCTTCAGCATTTATTTATTTATTTATTTTTAATATCTTTATTGAAGTATAATTGCTTTACAATGGTGTGCTAGCTTGTGCTTTACAACAAAATGAATCAGTTATACATATACATATGTTCCCATATCACTTCCCTCTTGCGTCTCCCTCCCTCCCACCCTCCCTCCCCTCCAGGCGGTCACAAAGCACCGAGCTGATCTCCCTGTGCCATGCTGCTGCTTCCCACTAGCTATCTACCTTACGTTTGGTAGTGTATATATGTCCATGCCTCTCTCTCCCTTTGTCACAGCTTACCCTTCCCCCTCCCCATATCCTCAAGTCCATTCTCTAGTAGATCTCTGTCTTTATTCCTGTTTTACCCCTAGGTTCTTCATGACATTTTTTTCCCTTAAATTCCAGGTATATGTGTTAGCATACGGTATTTGTCTCTCTCTTTCTGACTTACTTCACTGTGTATGACAGACTCTAGGTCTATCCACCTCATTACAAATAGCTCAATTTCGTTTCTTTTTATGGCTTCAGCATTTATTGTTTGTAGTTTTCTTGCTGATGGATATTCTGACTGGTGTGAGCTGATACCTCTTTGTGGTTGAATTTGCATATGACTCATAATCCTTTGAAATTGAGCTTTAAGTCATGTCCTTTTTATTTTTCAAACTGTGATTACAGCTTAGCTCTTCAAAGTGTTTTCTAAAGTATGTGTTACATTTTGAAATTTATTGGCCATTACCTCCCTCAAAACATTTTGAGGGCAGGTTTCATTTACAGCCCTGCAGTACTTGTTCACATGAAGTGACCATTAGCACAGGCTTTAAAGCTGCTTTTGCAGGTAACGGCCAGATTGCGGCAGCCTTTCTTTGTTCCCCATGCTGGTACTAGGGAAACAGAGCTTCCGGCCGGTGGTCTTCCTCGGTTATAAATTAGAGTGGAATGTGCCCGGATAAACCCCCAAAGGCTGATGTCTCCTTACTTTTGTTTGTTTTTTTAATTTAATTTATATTTTTATCGGAATAATATTCCATTTTGTATATGGACCACTTCTTGGTGCATTGCTCTGTTGAGGGACATTTTCGTTGCTTCCAAGTGTTGGCTATATTAAATATTGCTGGAGTGCAAGATTGCCAGCTTGTGACTTTTTGATTCTCATTTTCTCAGGTGATAGTCCCAGCAGTGGGTATGACTGATTGACTAGTAGCTCAATGTTTACCTTTTCAAAGCACCTCCATTGTGTTTTCATTAGTGGCTCTTACCATGTCTCCCTTAGAGCCGAGGGTACGAACTTCTCCACAATCCCTTCAGCATTTATAGTTTGCAGCATTTTTGCTAATGGCCAATCTGACTGTTGTGACCTGATAGGTTTTTGTAATTTGGGTTTGCATGACTTTAAAAATTCCTAAAATTCATCATTTTCCACGCCTTTTTCCTTTCTGTTAAAAATCAAGTGTGAGTACAATCTATCTCTTGAAGCTGTCTTCTTGGAAGGTTGCCCTCTTTTGAATTTTTGGTGGATATTCGACCCCAGGATTTTTTTGGAGGGCAGATGTCATTACAGAACTGCAAGTTTGGTGAATATTTAGTGACCATTAGCACTGGGTTTAAAGCTGCTGTTGTGGGAAACGGCCACAAGGAGGCAGCATTTGTCCTTTCCCAAATCTGGGTACTAGGGCAGCAGAGCCTTTCTGGAAGTCGTGGTCCTAGGTTTTAAGTTAGAATGGAATGTGCCAGGAGGAACGCCCATAAGTTTATGTCTCATTACATCTTGGTTTTTAAAATTTATTTAATCGGGGTAATGATTAGATATTGTTTGTCCAGATGTACACAATCTGGTTCATTTGTACAATATATATGTCTATTCATGTTCAGATCCTCTTCCCATGTAAAATATTACAGTGTTCCATAGATCTCCCTTGCTATATGGTCCGTCTTTTTGATATATGTTTATTATATGTATTTGTATACGTATGGTAACGTTAATCTTAATTTATCCATTCTGCCCACCTTTCCTTTTAGATAAGCATACTTAATTTCTAAGTCTGTAAGTGTCTTTCTCTGTGGAAATATGTTCATTTGTGTTAGTTATTAGATAACGCCTATAAGTGATATCATAGGATATAGGTCTTTTGCTTTCTGACTTACCTCATATTCTGTGATTATCTCCAAGCTCATCTATGGCACCTCAAATAGCAGTGTTTCATTGTTTTCCATGGCTAATATTCTATTGTGAACGTGGACCACTTCTTCTTCATCCATACATCTGTTGATGGACATTTTGGTGGCTTCACTGTCTTGGCTATTGTGAATAAGGCTGCAGTGCAGCTTTTGCAGCCCGCGTCTTCTCGATTCTGGTCTTCTCAGGTGAGAGGCCCAGTGGTGTGACTGCTGCATCGAATGGTACCTCAACTTTTACTTTTAATCGTAGCTCCTTTCTGTTCTCATTATTGGCTCTTACCACGTTACATCTCACCAGCAGCTAGAGGGTACACAGTTCTCTAAAACCCCTTCAGAATTTATTGTTTGTAGACCTTTTGCTGATGGTCAGTCGACTGGTGTGAGTTGAAACCTTTTTGTACATTAGATTTGCATGAGTCTAATAATTCCTGAGGTTGAGCTTTCACCCATTTTCCTTTTTTTAAACAAGAGAGTGAGTCAAACTTACCTCTTCATACTATCGTCTTGAAAAATTTGCCAGTTTTGAATTTTATTGTCCATTCCCTACCTCAGCACAGTTGTTTAGGGCAGGTGTCCTTTGCAGCCCTGAGTCCTTGTGAATGTTAAGAGAACATTAGCTGTGGGCTTAACGCCGCTCTTGCGGAAAACGGCCACAAGGCAGCAGAATTTCTACATTTCCAACTCTGGGTTTTTGGGCAGCAGAGCCTTCCTGGAAATCGTGTTAGTAGGCTGCAAATTAGAGTGGAATGTGCCAGAGCACATCCCCAAGAGCTTATATCTCCTTACTTCTTGTTTGTTTTATAAATTTAATTTTTATTAATTATCAGAGCAAACTTGATAAAAATATTTTGTTTCTCCTAGGTGTACAGAATCTCGTTCCTTATATCAATGTATCTGTCATTTATCTTTGCATTCTTTACCATGTAGGTTATTACAGAGTGTTGCCTAGACCTCTCTTGGTATTCCATAGGTATTTTGTGATTATATATTTCATATGTATTAGTACATGTCTGTTAACCCTCATATCCTAATTCACACATTCCTTACACTTTTCCATTGGTTAAACATAATTTTTTTTTCTTAATCCATGCTTTTCCTTCTCTTGGAAATAAGTTCATGAGTATCAACTTTTAGGTAACACCTAGAAGTGATGTCATAGGATATCTGTCTTTCACTTTCTTTCTTTAATTTGAGTGATTATCTCTAGGTCCTTATATGGTGGTGCAAACGGCACTGTTTCATTGTTTTCCATGGCTTATATTCCATTGTTTACATGGACCACTTCCTCTTTGTGCATTTTTCTGTTGATGGACATTTTGGTTTCTTCCAAGTCTTGGCTATGTTAAATATTCCTGCAGTGCAGGATTGCCAGTCTGTGTCTTTTCCATTCTGCTCTGCTCAGGTGATAGGCACATCAAAGGACCTACCAGATCACATGGTAGCTCAATTTTTACCCTTAAACGCACCTCCATTATGTTCTCACTACTGGCTGTTACCAGTTTACATCCCCCCCAGCAGCTGGAGGGTACACAGTTCTCTGAAACCCCTTCAGCATTTATTCTTTGTAGACTTTTTGCTGAAGAACATTCTGACGGCTGTGAGGTGAACATTTCTGTAATTGGATTTGCATGGCTTTATTCATTGCTGATGTTGCGCATTTTTCAATTCCCTTTTATTTTAAAGAGAAAAAAAAGAAAAGACAAAATGTGCGTAAAATATGCCTCTTGACATTGTCTTCTTGAAATGTTGACGTCTTTTGAATTTTCTGGTCGATTACGACCCCAGGACATTTTTGAGGCCCGGTGTCCTTTACAGTGCTGCACATATTTTGAATATTAAGTGACCATTACCTCTTGGTTTAAAGCTGCTGTTGTGTGAAACAGTCACAAGGCGGCAGCATTTCTCCTTTACCAAATCTGGTTACCAGGGCAACAGAGCCTTAATGGAAGTCCTGTTCTAGGTTGAAAATTAGAATGGGATGTGCCAGGAAAAATTCCTTTCAGTTTATGTCTCATTATTTCTTGTTCATATTTTTAATTTAATTTTTATTTTTTATCGCAGCAAATTTGATTACAATGTTGTTTTTTTTTTGTTCTAGGTGTGCAAGATGTGGTTCTTTCACACACATACATATATCTATTCTTCTTCAGAACCTTTTCCCAGGTAGGTTATGACACAATGTTGAGTAGTCTTCTCTTGGTATTCCGTAGGTCTTTGGTGATTATATATTTCACATGTGTTTCTATATCTATGTTAACCCCAATATCGTAATGTATCCAATCCTCACACCTTTCGATTTGGGGAACCATAAGTTTGTTCAATGAATCTGTGATTGCCTTTCTCTGTGGAAATATCTTCATTGTTATCAATTTTCAGGTAACACCTATAAGTGATATACGTTAGGTGTCTTTCGCTTTCTCACTTACTACAAGTTGCATGGTTACCTCTAGACTCATCTATGGTGCTGCAAATGGCATTGTTTCACTTTTTTCCCGAGCTAATATTCCATCTCTACATGTAACAGTTCCTCTTTGTCCACTCATCTGTTGATGGACTTTTGGTTGCTTCCATGTCTTGGCTATTGTAATACTGCTGCAGTGCAGATTTGCCTGCCTGTGTCTTTCCAATTCTGTCTTCTTATGTTATAGGCCCAGGAGTGGGCCTGCTGGATCATATAATAGCTCAATATTTACCTTTTAAAGGCACCTCCACCCTGTTCCCATTAGTGACTCTTACCAGGTTACGTCCCACTTCAAATTAAGGGTATGCATTTCTCCACAACCTCTTCAGCATTGATCGTTTGTAGTTTCTTTCCTGATGGTTATTCTGAATGGTGTGAGCTGATACCTCTGTGTGGTTGGATTTGCATGTGTCTCATAATCCTTTGAAACTGAGCTTTCAGGCATGTCCTTTTATTTTTCAAACGGTTATTACAGCTTAGTTCTTCAAATGGTTTTCTTGAAATATGTGCCACATTTTGAAATACTTTGGCCTTTACCTCCCGCAAGACATGATGAAGGCAGGTTTCCTTTACAGCCCTGCAGGACTTGTTCATATGAAGTGACAATTAGCATAGGTTTTAAAGCTGTTTTTTCAGGTAATGGCCAGAGGGTGGAGCATTTCATAATTCTATGAAACGTAACTGAACACACAATATATATTTTTTCTTTTAAATTTCCATTGTTACTTTTTTAAAGTACAATTATAATTGAAGTTCTTTGTAACAAGTGAAATTTAAAAAATTAAAGGAAAAGATAATATTTTACCACTTGCCATCCTTTCCCATTTACTGAAACGACCAGCATAATGTGTAGATTTCTCATTTTATCCAGGTGTTCTATACATCTGGAATATCATGCTTCTCACTGTAGAAAAACAGATTTAGCTCTCACACTTTTTATAGGCTACATAACATTCCATAGAACAGAAGTACCAACTATTTCAGACTTAGCTTTTTGAGGGACACTCAGGTTACTTTCTGTTTTATTTTGTTGTTCTTTTTTTGGGGGGGGTAGGAGTTTATTATTTATTTATTTATTTTTGTTGTGTTGGGTCTGAGTTTCCGTGTGAGGGCTTTCTCTAGTTGTGGCAAGTGGGGGGCCACTCTTGATCTCGGTGCGCAGGCCTCTCACTATTGCGGCCTCTCTTGTTGCAGAGCACAGGCTCCAGATGCGAGGGCTCACTGGTTGTGGCTTATGGGCCTAGTTGCTCCATGGCATGTGGGATCCTCCCAGACCAGGGCTCGAACCTGTGTCCCCTGCATTAGCAGGCAGATTCTAACCACCGCACCACCAGCGAAGCCCTCTATTTTGTTGTTCTGCTAGTTTGTTTTAACCCAAGAAAATATTTTTTTAAATACAAAAAAACAAAATTAAGCTAAGGGTAAGGATTAGGGTTTAGGGTAAGATTTAGGGTTAGGGTACGGGTTAGGATTATTGTATGGCTTAGAGTATGGTTTAGGGTTATGGTTATGGTACGGGTTAGTGTTAGGGTACAGTTTAGGGTATGGCTATGGTTTAGTGTTAGGGTACGGGTTAAGGTATGGGTTAGTGTTAGGGTATGGGTTAGGATTCAGGTACGGTTTATGTTCAGGGTTATGGTTAGGTTTAGTGTATGGGTTAGTGTTAGGTACGGGTTAGGGTTAGGTTTAGTGTTAAGGAAGGGGTAGAGTTTAGGGTACAGGATAGGGAACAACAAAGGGTTAGGGTTAGGGTACGTGTTAGGGTACAGTTTAGTGTTAGTGTACGGGTTAGGATTAGGGTACGGTTTAGGGTAAGGTTTAGAGTTAGGGTTAGGGGACGGGTATGGTTTGGGGTACAGTTTAGGGTATGACCACGGGTTAGGAGTAGGGTAAGTGTTAGGGTACGGTTTAGTGTTAGTGTACAGGTTAGGATTATGGTACGGGATAGTGTAAGGGTTAGGGTTAGGGAATGGGTACAGATTAGGTTGCAGGTTAGGGTATGACAACGGGTTAAGGTTAGGGTACGTGTTAGTGTATGGGTTAGGATTAGGGTACGGGTTAGGTTATGGGTTAGTGTTAGGGGATGGGTTAGGATTAGGATACGGGTTATGGTACGGTTTAGGGAAAGGGTTAGGATACGGGGTAGGGTTAGGATAAAGTTTAGTGTATGGCTATGTGTTACTGTTAGGGTACATGTTAGCGTACGGGTTAGTGTTCGTGTACAGCTTAGGGTAAGGGTTAGGGTTAGGGAACGGGTACGGTCTCAGGTACAGGTTAGGGTATGGTAGCGGGATAGGGATAGTGTACGTGTTAGGATGAGATTTCTTTGTAGTGCAGATTTGAATTTCCCGCTTGCTTAGTGGGCCAAAAAGTGTGTATGCATTTTATCCTGAATATACTCAGGAAAAAACGTATACGCCCTTTTTGGCCAAGTGCATCGCTGCCAAACGATGTGCCAAACAGGAGGTTACAAGCACTGACTCTCCAAGTGGGGAGATTGTTAGTAAAGCGTCTGGAATGGCGAACCCGAGTACCAGAGGACGAATAATGAGATGCGTTTTAGAAACCTTGCCCGATCACACTGTGGACCATCCTCTGGGTTTCCCACGCATGTTTTAGCTGTAGGAAGAATCCCTTAAACCTGGAGGGTTGGGACCCATGGAATGGGTAGCACGCAGTACTACTTCAAAGGGTCTGCATTTGCTCACCGAACCTCACCAATCCTCACAGCCCCAAGTGTCCAGCCTTATGCCTCACTCAGCTGTGGGTGTAGATGTGGTAAATCCAGGTTTCATCACAAGCCTGAACGAGTTATTTAAGAATTTCTCTCTCTTTCACTGTCTTTGTGTTTTGATTTTGAAATTTATTTTTATAATGGGGTTTAGCTGATTTGCACTGCTGTGTTTATGCCGCTCGATGCACACTTGATTCTCTTACGGAGACATATAAATACATAGGTTTTAAGATTCTTACTACTCAGATATATTCCTCTGCGGTGAATAGGGGGTGTTGAGTCCACTTCGTTGAACAAGGAGTATATCTTGTCTATTACTGGCTTATGGAACGGTATCTGTGCTCATTTCAATCTCTGGATTTATGCAGCACCCCAACTCACCTTTCCCCTTAAGCAAGCATAAGTTGGTTTTCTAAATGTGAGACTCTGTTCTGTTTTGTAATTCAGTTCATGTGTAGCCAAGTTTACATTCCCTGTATAAGTGTTATCTTATGACTAGTTTCTTTTTCTGTGTGACTTATTTCACTCAGAATCATCGAACCTAAATCCACTCATTATGCTGCTATGGGCCTGATGACATTGATTTCATTGCGGAGTGATATTCCATTGTATGTAAGTACCACAACTTCTTTATCCATTTTTCTCTTTCTGGGATATTTAAGTTGTTCCGTTGTCGAGGTTCTTGTAAACACAGCAGCCCTAAACTTTGGGGTGGCTGTGTCTTTTTTATTTTAATTTCCCTAAGCTATAGGACCATAAGTGGAAGTGCCCGAGTCTCTGTAACTTTGTTTTTTAGATGTTTCAGGAAACACCATACACTTCTCCAGAGTGGCTGTTGGCCATTTACATCCCGCCCATCAGCATAACAAGGCTCCCAGTTCTCCATGGCCTGTCCTGCCTTTCTGGATTTTACACTTTTTTCAGATGGCCCATTTAACCGGTGGGAAGTGAGACTTCATTGTAGTGCGGATTTCCATTGCACGCTTCCTTGGTTGGCAAAAATGGCCGTATGCGTTTTTTCCTGGATATATTCAGGAAAAAACGCATATGCAGTTTTTGGCCAAGTGCATCATTGTCGAAGTTCTGCCGCTTTTCATATGCTTTAAATGCAATTCCAATCTACCTCCTGAAATCTGTTTCCTGCAATTGTGCCTTGCTTTCAAGTCCTCTTCACAGCCTTACCTCAATATATTTTTGGACGATAGTTGTCCTTTATAACTCTGCAAGTTTGTGAATTGCAGTGACCCTGAGCTCCTTTTTCCAACTCGCTTTTTTGTGAGCTGGACGCAAAACGGCAGGATTGCTTCAGGCCCTAATCTGGTTCCAGCGTGGCACGCTGAGCCTTTGGTTAATTCTTCTTCTTGGTGGGAAATTAGAGTGAAATGTGCCCGTCCAAACAACTACAGCTAGTCTCTCATTGGTTCTCCCTATTCCCGTTCATCCTCCGCAGAAATTGCAGAGTGTGCCAAACAGGAGGTTACAAGCACTGACTCTCCAAGTGGGGAGATTGTTACTAAAGCGTCTGGAATGGCGAACCCGAGTACCAGAGGACGAATAATGAGATGCGTTTTAGAAACCTTGCCCGATCACACTGTGGACCATCCTCTGGGTTTCCCACGCATGTTTTAGGTGTAGGAAGAATCCCTTAAACCTGGAGAGTTGGGACCCATGGAATGGGTAGCACGCAGTACTACTTCAAAGAGCCTGCATTTGCTCACCGAATCTCACCAATTCTCTCAGCCCCAAGTGTCCAGCCTTATGTCTCACCCAGCTGTGGGTGTAGATGTGGTAAATCCAGGTTTCATCACAAGCCTGAACGAATTATTTAAGAATTTCTCTCTCTTTCACTGTCTTTCTGTTTTGTTTTTGAAGTTTATTTTTATAATGGGGTTGAGCTAATTTTCACTGCTGTGTTTATGCGTCTGTACACACACTTGATTCTCTTACGGGGACATATAAATACATAGATTTTAAGATTCTTACTAGTCAGATATATTCCTCTGCGGTGAATAGGGGGTGTTGAGTCCACTTCGCTGAGCAAGGAGTAGGTCTTGTCTATTACATATTTGGCTTATGGAACGGTATCTGTGCTCATTTCAATCTCTGGATTTATGCAGCACCCCAACTCACCTTTCCCCTTAAGCAAACATGTTTGTTTTCTAAATGTGAGACTCTGTTCTGTTTTGTAATTCAGTTCATGTGTAGCCAAGTTTACATTCCCTCTATAAGTGATATCTTATGATAAGTTTCTTTATCTGTGTGACTTATTTCCTTAGAATCATCGTACCTAAATTCACTCATTATGCTCCTACGGGCCTGATGATATTGATTTCATTGCTGAGTGATATTTCATTGTACATAAGTACCACAACTTCTTTATCCCTTTTCCTCTTTCTGGGATATTTAAATTGTACCATAGTTGAGGTTCTTGTAAACACAGCAGCCCTAAACTTTGGGGTGGCTGTGTCTTGTTGATTTTAATTTTCCTAAGCTATAGGACCATAAGTGGAAGCAACCTAGGCTCTGTAGCTTTGTTTTTTAGAGGTTTCAGGAAACACCATACACTTCTCCAGAGTGGCTGTTGGCAATTTACATCCCGCCCATCAGCATAACAAGGCTCCCAGTTCTCCATGGCCTGTCCTGCCTTTCTGGTTTTTACACTTTTTTCAGATGGCCCTTTTGACCGGTGGGAAGTGAGACTTCATTGTAGTGCAGATCTCCGTTGCAGGCTTGCTTATTTGGACAAAAAGAGCATATGCGTTTTTTCCTGCATGTATTCAGGAAAAAAACGCATACGCCCTTTTTGGCCAAGTGCATCATTGTCAAAGTTCTGCCGCTTTTCATATGCTTTAAATGCAGTTTCCATCTACCTCCTGAAATATATTTCCTGCAATTGTGCCATGCTTTCAAGTCCTCTTCGCAGCCTTACCTCAATATATTTTTGGACGATAGCTGTCATTTATAACTCTGCAGGTTTATGAATTACAGTGCCCCTGAGGTCCTTTCTTCAACTCGCTTTCTTGTGCGCTGGCCGCAGAACTGCAGGATTGCTTCAGGCCCTAATCTTGTTTCATCACGGCACGCTGAGCCTTTTGTTAATTCCTCTTCCTGGTGGGAAATTAGAGTGAAATGTGACCGTCCAAACACCTACAGCTAGTCTCTCATTGGTTCTCCCGATTCCCGTTCAACCTCCGCAGAAATTGCTAACTGTGCCAAACAGGAGTTTTAAGGCACTGACTCTCCACGTGGGGAGATGTTTAGTAAAGCGTCTGGAATGGCGAACCCGTGTACCAGGGGACAAAAAATGAGATGGGTTTTAGAAACGTTGCCCGATCACATGGTGTACAATCCTCTGGGTTTCCCATGCATGTTTTAGCTGTAGGAAGAATCCCTTAAACCAGGAGAGTTGGGACCCAGGGAATGGGTAGCATACAGTATTACTTCAAAGGGTCTGCATTTGCTCACCGAACCTCACCAATCCTCTCAGCCCCAAATGTCCTGCCTTATGTCTCACCCAGCTGTGGGTGTAGATGTGGTAAATCCAAGTTTCATCACAAGCCGTGAACGAATTATTTAAGAACTTTCTCTCCTTCACTGTCTTTGTTTTTGAAATTTATTTTAATAATGGGGTTTAGTTGATTTTTCACGGCTGTGTATACTGCTCTACACACACTTGATTCTCTTACAGAGACATATAGATACATATGTTTTAATATTCTTATTGTCAGATATATTCCTCTGTGGTGAATAGGTGGTGTTGAGTCTAATTCGTTGAGCAAGGAGTATATCTTGTCTATTATATATTTGGCTTATGGAATAGTATCTGTGCTCATTTCAGTCTCTGGTTTTACGCAGCACCCCAACTCACCATTCCCCTTAAGAAAGCATAAGTTTGTTTTCTAAATGTGAGACTCTGTTCTGTTTTGTAATTCAGTTCATGTGTAGCCAAGTTTACATTCCCTCTATAAGTGATATCTTATGATAAGTTTCTTTTTCTGTGTGACTTATTTCCTTTGAATCATCGTACCTAAATCCATTCATTATGCTTGTACGGGCCTGACGACATTGATTTCATTATTGAGTGATATTCCATTGTACGTAAGTACGAAAACTTCTTTATCCATTTCTCTCTTTCAAGGATATTTAATTTGTACCGTAGTCGAGGCTTTTGTAAACAGAGCAGCCCTAAACTTTGCGGTGGTTGTTTCTTGTTATTTTAATTTTCCTGAGCTATAGTGCAATAAGTGGGTTTAGGGTAGGGTTAAGGTTAGCATTAGGGAACGGGTATGGTTTAGGATGCGACAATGGTTTAGGGTGAGCGAAAGTGTTAGGGTACAGGTCAGTGTTAGTGTACCGTTTAGGATTAGGGTAAGTGTTAGGGTAATGCTTCGGGTTAGGGTTACAGTTAGGGAATGGGGACGGTTTAGGGTACAGGTTAGGGTACGACAACAGTTTAGGGATAGCGTACATGTAAGGGTAAGATTTAGTGTTAGCGTACGGGTAAGGATTAGGGGACGGGTGAGGGTCAGGCTTCGGGGAAGGGTTAGGGTTAGGGTTCGGGCTAGGGTTAGGGTTAGGGGACGGGGACGGTTTAGGGTCCAGGTGAGGGTACGGCAACGCTTTAGGGGGAGCGTGCGTGTGAGGGCGCGGGTTAGTGTTAGCGTACGGGTTAGGATTAGGGGACGGGTGAGGGTCAGGCTTCGGGGAAGGGTTAGGGTTAGGGTTCGGGCTAGGGTTAGGGTTAGGGGACGGGGACGGTTTAGGGTCCAGGTGAGGGTACGGCAACGCTTTAGGGGGAGCGTGCGTGTGAGGGCGCAGGTTAGTGTTAGCGTACGGGTTAGGATTAGGGGACGGGTGAGGGTCAGGCTTCGGGGAAGGGTTAGGGTTAGGGTTCGGGCTAGGGTTAGGGTTAGGGGACGGGGACGGTTTAGGGTCCAGGAGAGGGTACGGCAACGCTTTAGGGGGAGCGTGCGTGTGAGGGCGCGGGTTAGTGTTAGCGTACGGGTTAGGATTAGGGGACGGGTGAGGGTCAGGCTTCAGGGAAGTGTTAGGGTTAGGGTTCGGGATAGGGTTAGGGGACGGGGACGGTTTAGGGTCCAGGTGAGGGTACGGCAACGCTTTAGGGGGAGCGTGCGTGTGAGGGCACGGGTTAGTGTTAGCGTACGGGTTAGGATTAGGGGACAGGTGAGGGTCAGGCTTCGGGGAAGGGTTAGGGTTAGGGTTCGGGCTAGGGTTAGGGTTAGGGGACGGGGACGGTTTAGGGTCCAGGTGAGGGTACGGCAACGCTTTAGGGGGAGCGTGCGTGTGAGGGCGCGGGTTAGTGTTAGCGTACGGCTTAGGATTAGGGGACGGGTGAGGGTCAGGCTTCGGGGAAGGGTTAGGGTTAGGGTTCGGGCTAGGGTTACGGTTAGGAGACGGGGACGGTTTAGGGTCCAGGTGAGGGTACGGCAACGCTTTAGGGGGAGCGTGCGTGTGAGGGCGTGGGTTAGTGTTAGTGTACGGGTTAGGATTAGGGGACGGGTGAGGGTCAGGCTTCGGGGAAGGATTAGGGTTAGGTTTCGGGCTAGGGTTAGGGGACGGGGACGGTTTAGGGTCCAGGTGAGGGTACGGCAACGCTTTAGGGGGAGCGTGCGTGTGAGGGCGCGGGTTAGTGTTAGCGTACGGGTTAGGATTAGGGGACGGGTGAGGGTCAGGCTTCGGGGAACGGTTAGGGTTAGGGTTCGGGCTAGGGTTAGGGTTAGGGGACGGGGACGGTTTAGGGTCCAGGTGAGGGTACGGCAACGCTTCAGGGGGAGCATGCGTGTGAGGGCGTGGGTTAGTGTTAGCGTACGGGTTAGGATTAGGGGACGGGTGAGGGTCAGGCTTCGGGGAAGGGTTAGGGTTAGGGTTCGGGCTAGGGTTAGGGTTAGGGGACGGGGACGGTTTAGGGTCCACGTGAGGGTACGGCAACGCTTTAGGGGGAGCGTGCGTGTGAGGGCGCGGGTTAGTGTTAGCGTACGGGTTAGGATTAGGGGACGGGTGAGGGTCAGGCTTCGGGGAAGGGTTAGGGTTAGGGTTCGGGCTAGGGTTAGGGTTAGGTGACGGGGAAGGTTTAGGGTCCAGGTGAGGGTACGGCAATGCTTTAGGGGGAGCGTACGTGTGAGGGCGCGGGTTAGTGTTAGCGTACGGGTTAGGATTAGGGGACGGGTGAGGGTCAGGCTTTGGGGAAGGGTTAGGGTTAGGGTTCGGGCTAGGGTTAGGGTTAGGGGACGGGGACGGTTTAGGGTCCAGGTGAGGGTACGGCAATGCTTTAGGGGGAGCGTGGTGTGAGGGCGCGGGTTAGTGTTAGCGTACGGGTTAGGATTAGGGGACGATTGAGCGTCAGGCTTCGGGGAACGGTTAGGGTTAGGGATCGGCCTAGGGTTAGGGTTAGGGGACAGGGACGGTTTAGGGTCCAGGTGAGGGTACGGAAACGCTTTAGGGGGAGCGTGCGTGTGAGGGCGCGGCTTAGTGTTAGCGTACGGGTTAGGATTAGGGGACGGGTGAGGGTCAGGCTTCGGGGAAGGGTTAGGGTTAGGGTTCGGGCTAGGGTTAGGGTTAGGGGACGGGGACGGTTTAGGGTCCAGGTGAGGGTACGGCAACGCTTTAGGGGGAGCGTGCGAGTGAGGGCGCGGGTTAGTGTTAGCGTACGGGATAGGATTAGTGCACGGGTGAGGTTCAGGCTTCGGGGAAGGGTTAGGGTTAGGGTTCGTGCTAGGGTTAGCTTTAGGGGACGGGGACGGTTTAGGGTCCAGGTGAGGGTACGGCAACGCTTTAGGGGGAGCGTGCGTGTGAGGGCGCGGGTTAGTGTTAGCGTACGGGTTAGGATTAGGGGATGGGTGAGGGTCAGGCTTCGGGGAAGGGTTAGGGTTAGGGTTCGGGCTAGGGTTAGGGTTAGGGGACGGGGACGGTTTAGGGTCCAGGAGAGGGTACGGCAACGCTTTAGGGGGAGCGTGCGTGTGAGGGCGCGGGTTAGTGTTAGCGTACGGGTTAGGATTAGTGGACGGGTGAGGGTCAGGCTTCAGGGAAGGGTTAGGGTTAGGGTTCGGGCTAGGGTTAGGGGACGGGGACGGTTTAGGGTCCAGGTGAGGGTACGGCAACGCTTTAGGGGGAGCGTGCGTGTGAGGGCGCGGGTTAGTGTTAGCGTACGGGTTAGGATTAGGGGACGGGTGAGGGTCAGGCTTCGGGGAACGGTTACGGTTAGGGTTCGGGCTAGGGTTAGGGTTAGGGGACGGGGACGGTTTAGGGTCCAGGTGAGGGTACGGCAACGCTTCAGGGGGAGCATGCGTGTGAGGGCGTGGGTTAGTGTTAGCGTACGGGTTAGGATTAGGGGACGGGTGAGGGTCAGGCTTCGGGGAAAGGTTAGGGTTAGGGTTCGGGCTAGGGTTAGGGTTAGTGGACGGGGACGGTTTAGGGTCCAGGTGAGGGTACGGCAACGCTTTAGGGGGAGCGTGCGTGTGAGGGCGCGGGTTAGTGTTAGCGTACGGGTTAGGATTAGGGGACGGGTGAGGGTCAGGCTTCGGGGAAGGGTTAGGGTTAGGGTTCGGGCTAGGGTTAGGGTTAGGGGACGGGGACGGTTTAGGGTCCAGGTGAGGGTACGGCAACGCTTTAGGGGGAGCGTGCATGTGAGGGCGCGGGTTAGTGTTAGCTTACGGGTTAGGATTAGGGGACGGGTGAGGGTCAGGCATCGGGGAAGGGTTAGGGTTAGGGTTCGGGCTAGGGTTAGGGTTAGGGGACGGGGACGGTTTAGGGTCCACGTGAGGGTACGGCAACGCTTTAGGGGGAGCGTGCGTGTGAGGGCGCGGGTTAGTGTTAGCGTACGGGTTAGGATTAGGGGACGGGTGAGGGTCAGGCTTCGGGGAAGGGTTAGGGTTAGGGTTCGGGCTAGGGTTAGGGTTAGGTGACGGGGAAGGTTTAGGGTCCAGGTGAGGGTACGGCAATGCTTTAGGGGGAGCGTACGTGTGAGGGCGCGGGTTAGTGTTAGCGTACGGGTTAGGATTAGGGGACGGGTGAGGGTCAGGCTTTGGGGAAGGGTTAGGGTTAGGGTTCGGGCTAGGGTTAGGGTTAGGGGACGGGGACGGTTTAGGGTCCAGGTGAGGGTACGGCAATGCTTTAGGGGGAGCATGGTGTGAGGGCGCGGGTTAGTGTTAGCGTACGGGTTAGGATTAGGGGACGATTGAGCGTCAGGCTTCGGGGAACGGTTAGGGTTAGGGATCGGGCTAGGGTTAGGGTTAGGGGACGGGGACGGTTTAGGGTCCAGGTGAGGGTACGGAAACGCTTTAGGGGTAGCGTGCGTGTGAGGGCGCGGCTTAGTGTTAGCGTACGGGTTAGGATTAGGGGACGGGTGAGGGTCAGGCTTCGGGGAAGGGTTAGGGTTAGGGTTCGGGCTAGGGTTAGGGTTAGGGGACGGGGACGGTTTAGGGTCCAGGTGAGGGTACGGCAACGCTTTAGGGGGAGCGTGCGAGTGAGGGCGCGGGTTAGTGTTAGCGTAAGGGATAGGATTAGTGCACGGGTGAGGTTCAGGCTTCGGGGAAGGGTTAGGGTTAGGGTTCGTGCTAGGGTTAGCTTTAGGGGACAGGGACGGTTTAGGGTCCAGGTGAGGGTACGGCAACGCTTTAGGGGGAGCGTGCGTGTGAGGGCGCGGGTTAGTGTTAGCGTACGGGTTAGGATTAGGGGATGGGTGAGGGTCAGGCTTCGGGGAAGGGTTAGGGTTAGGGTTCGGGCTAGGGTTAGGGTTAGGGGACGGGGATGGTTTAGGGTCCAGGTGAGGGTACGGCAACGCTTTAGGGGGAGCGTGCGTGTGAGGGCGCCAGTTAGTGTTAGCGTAAGGGTTAGGATTAGGGGACGTGTGAGGGTCAGGCTTCGGGGAATGGTTAGGGTTAGGGGACGGGGACGGCTTTGGGTCCAGGTGAGGGTACGGAAACACTTTAGGGGGGGCGTGCATGTGAGGGCACGAGTTAGTGTTAGCGTACGGGTTAGGATTAGGGGATGGGTGAGAGTCAGGCTTCGGGGAAGGGTTACGGTTAGGGTTCGGGCTAGGGTTAGGGTTAGGGGACGGGGACGGTTTAGGGTCCAGGTGAGGGTACGGCAACGCTTTAGGGGGAGCGTGCGTGTGAGGGCGCGGGTTAGTGTTAGCGTACGGGTTAGGATTAGGGGACGGGTGAGGGTCAGGCTTCGGGGAAGGGTTAGGGTTAGGGTTCGGGCTAGGGTTAGGGTTAGGGGACGGGGATGGTTTAGGGTCCAGGTGAGGGTACGGCAACGCTTTAGGGGGAGCGTGCGTGTGAGGGCGCGGGTTAGTGTTAGCGTACGGGTTAGGATTAGGGGACGGGTGAGGGTCAGGCTTCGGGGAAGGGTTAGGGTTAGGGTTCGGGCTAGGGTTAGGGTTAGGGGATGGGGACGGTTTAGGGTCCAGGTGAGGGTACGGCAACGCTTTAGGGGGAGCGTGCGTGTGAGGGCGTGGGTTAGTGTTAGCGTACGGGTTAGGATTATGGGACGGGTGAGGGTCAGGCTTCGGGGAAGGGTTAGGGTTAGGGTTCGGGCTAGGGTTAGGATTAAGGGACGGGGAAGGTTTAGGGTCCAGGTGAGGGTACGGCAACGCTTTTGGGGGAGCGTGCGTGTGAGGGCGTGGGTTAGTGTTAGCGTACGGGTTAGGATTAGGGGACGGGTGAGGGTCAGGCTTCGGGGAAGGGTTAGGGTTAGGGTTCGGGCTAGGGTTAGGGTTAGGGGACGGGGACGGTTTAGGGTCCAGGTGAGGGTACGGCAACGCTTTAGGTGGAGCGTGCGTGTGAGGGCGCGGGTTAGTGTTAGCGTACGGGTTAGGATTAGGGGACGGGTGAGGGTCAGGCTTCGGGGAAGGGTTAGGGTTAGGGTTCGGGCTAGGGTTAGGGTTAGGGGACGGGGACGGTTTAGGGTCCAGGTGAGGGTACGGCAACGCTTTAGGGGGAGCGTCCGTGTGAGGGCGCGGGTTAGTGTTAGCGTACGGGTTAGGATTAGGGGACGGGTGAGGGTCAGGCTTCGGGGAAGGGTTAGGGTTAGGGTTCGGGCTAGGGTTAGGGTTAGGGGACTGGGACGGTTTAGGGTCAAGGTGAGGATACGGCAACGCTTTAAGGGGAGCGTGCGTGTGAGGGCGCGGGTTAGTGTTAGCGTACGGGTTAGGATTAGGGGACGGGTGAGGGTCAGGCTTCGGGGAAGGGTTAGGGTTAGGGTTCGGGCTAGGGTTAGGGTTAGGGGACGGGGAAGGTTTAGGGTCCAGGTGAGGTTACGGCAACGCTTTAGGGGGAGCGTGCGTGTGAGGGCGCGGGTTAGTGTTAGCGTACGGGTTAGGATTAGGGGACGGGTGAGGGTCAGGCTTCGTGGAAGGGTTAGGGTTAGGGTTCGGGCTAGGGTTAGGGTTAGGGGACGGGGACGGTTTAGGGTCCAGGTGAGGGTACGGCAACGCTTTAGGGGGAGCGTGCGTGTGAGGGCGCGGGTTAGTGTTAGCGTAAGGGTTAGGATTAGGTGACGGGTGAGGGTAAGGCTTCGGGGAAGGGTTAGGGTTAGGGTTCGGGCTAGGGTTAGGGTTAGGGGACGGGGACGGTTTAGGGTCCAGGTGAGGGTACGGCAACGCTTTAGGGGGAGCGTGCGTGTGAGGGCATGGGTTAGTGTTAGCGTACGGGTTAGGATTAGGGGACGGGTGAGGGTCAGGCTTCGGGGAAGGGTTAGGGTTAGGGTTCGGGCTAGGGTTAGGGTTAGGGGACGGGGACGGTTTAGGGTCCAGGTGAGGTTACGGCAACGCTTTAGGGGGAGCGTGCGTGTGAGGGCACGGGTTAGTGTTAGCGTACGGGTTAGGATTAGGGGACGGGTGAGGGTCAGGCTTCGGGGAAGGGTTAGGGTTAGGGTTCGGGCTAGGGTTAGGGTTAGTTGACGGGGACGGTTTCGGGTCCAGGTGAGGGTACGGCAACGCTTTAGGGGGAGCGTGCGTGTGAGGGCGCGGGTTAGTGTTAGCGTGCGGGTTAGGATTAGGGGACGGGTGAGGGTCAGGCTTCGGGGAAGGGTTAGGGTAAGGGTTCGGGCTAGGGTTAGGGTTAGGGGACGGGGACGATTTAGGGTCCAGGTGAGGGTACGGCAACGCTTTAGGGGGAGTGTGCGTGTGAGGGCGCGGGTTAGTGTTAGCGTACGGGTTAGGATTAGGGGACGGGTTAGGGTCAGGCTTCGGGGAAGGGTTAGGGTTAGGGTTCGGGCTAGGGTTAGGGTTAGGGGACGGGGACGTATTAGGGTCCAGGTGAGGGTACGGCAACGCTTTAGGGGGAGCGTGCGTGTGAGGGCGCGGGTTAGTGTTAGCGTACGGGTTAAGATTAGGGGACGGGAGAGGGTCAGGCTTCGGGGAAGTGTTAGGGTTAGGGTTCGGGCTAGGGTTAGGATTAGGGGACGGGGACGGTTTAGGGTCCAGGTGAGCGTACGGCAACGGTTTAGGGGGTGCGTGGGTGTGAGGGCGCGGGTTAGTGTTAGCGTACGGGTTAGGATTAGGGGACGGGTGAGGGTCAGGCTTCGGGGAAGGGTTAGGGTTAGGGTTCGGGCTAGGGTTAGGGTTAGGGGACGGGGACGGTTTAGAGTCCAGGTGAGGGTACGGCAACGCTTTAGGGGGAGCGTGCGTGTGAGGGCGTGGGTTAGTGTTAGCGTACGGGTTAGGATTATGGGACGGGTGAGGGTCAGGCTTCGGGGAAGGGTTAGGGTTAGGGTTCGGGCTAGGGTTAGGATTAAGGGACGCGGAAGGTTTAGGGTCCAGGTGAGGGTACGGCAACGCTTTAGGGGGAGCGTCCGTGTGAGGGCGCGGGTTAGTGTTAGCGTACGGGTTAGGATTATGGGACGGGTGAGGGTCAGGCTTCGGGGAAGGGTTAGGTTTAGGGTTCGGGCTAGGGTTAGGGTTAGGGGACGGGGACGGTTTAGGGTCAAGGTGAGGGTACGGCAACGCTTTAAGGGGAGCGTGCGTGTGAGGGCGCGGGTTAGTGTTAGCGTACGGGTTAGGATTAGGGGACGGGTGAGGGTCAGGCTTCGAGGAAGGGTTAGGGTTAGGGTTCGGGCTAGGGTTAGGGTTAGGGGACGGGGAAGGTTTAGGGTCCAGGTGAGGGTACGGCAACGCTTTAGGGGGAGCGTGCGTGTGAGGGCGCGGGTTAGTGTTAGCGTACGGGTTAGGATTAGGGGACGGGTGAGGGTCAGGCTTCGGGGAAGGGTTAGGGTTAGGGTTCGGGCTAGGGTTAGGGTTAGGGGACGGGGACGGTTTAGGGTCCAGGTGAGGGTACGGCAACGCTTAAGGGGGAGCGTGCGTGTGAGGGCGCGGGTTAGTGTTAGCGTAAGGGTTAGGATTAGGTGACGGGTGAGGGTAAGGCTTCGGGGAAGGGTTAGGGTTAGGGTTCGGGCTAGGGTTAGGGTTAGGGGACGGGGACGGTTTAGGGTCAGGTGAGGGTACGGCAACGCTTTAGGGGGAGCGTGCGTGTGAGGGCATGGGTTAGTGTTAGCGTACGGGTTAGGATTAGGGGACGGGTGAGGGTCAGGCTTCGGGGAAGGGTTAGGGTTAGGGTTCGGGCTAGGGTTAGGGTTAGGGGACGGGGACGGTTTAGGGTCCCGGTGAGGGTACGGCAACGCTTTAGGGGGAGCGTGCGTGTGAGGGCACGGGTTAGTGTTAGCGTACGGGTTAGGATTAGGGGACGGGTGAGGGTCAGGCTTCGGGGAAGGGTTAGGGTTAGGGTTCGGGCTAGGGTTAGGGTTAGTTGACGGGGACGGTTTCGGGTCCAGGTGAGGGTACGGCAACGCTTTAGGGGGAGCGTGCGTGTGAGGGCGCGGGTTAGTGTTAGCGTGCGGGTTAGGATTAGGGGACGGGTGAGGGTCAGGCTTCGGGGAAGGGTTAGGGTAAGGGTTCGGGCTAGGGTTAGGGTTAGGGGACGGGGACGATTTAGGGTCCAGGTGAGGGTACAGCAACGCTTTAGGGGGAGCGTGCGTGTGAGGGCGCGGGTTAGTGTTAGCGTACGGGTTAGGATTAGGGGACGGGTTAGGGTCAGGCTTCGGGGAAGGGTTAGGGTTAGGGTTCGGGCTAGGGTTAGGGTTAGGGGACGGGGACGTATTAGGGTCCAGGTGAGGGTACGGCAACGCTTTAGGGGGAGCGTGCGTGTGAGGGCGCGGGTTAGTGTTAGCGTACGGGTTAAGATTAGGGGACGGGAGAGGGTCAGGCTTCGGGGAAGGGTTAGGGTTAGGGTTCGGGCTAGGGTTAGGGTTAGGTGACGGGGAAGGTTTAGGGTCCAGGTGAGGGTACGGCAATGCTTTAGGGGGAGCGTACGTGTGAGGGCGCGGGTTAGTGTTAGCGTACGGGTTAGGATTAGGGGACGGGTGAGGGTCAGGCTTTGGGGAAGGGTTAGGGTTAGGGTTCGGGCTAGGGTTAGGGTTAGGGGACGGGGACAGTTTAGGGTCCAGGTGAGGGTACGGCAATGCTTTAGGGGGAGCGTGGTGTGAGGGCGCGGGTTAGTGTTAGCGTACGGGTTAGGATTAGGGGACGATTGAGCGTCAGGCTTCGGGGAACGGTTAGGGTTAGGGATCGGCCTAGGGTTAGGGTTAGGGGACAGGGACGGTTTAGGGTCCAGGTGAGGGTACGGAAACGCTTTAGGGGGAGCGTGCGTGTGAGGGCGCGGCTTAGTGTTAGCGTACGGGTTAGGATTAGGGGACGGGTGAGGGTCAGGCTTCGGGGAAGGGTTAGGGTTAGGGTTCGGGCTAGGGTTAGGGTTAGGGGACGGGGACGGTTTAGGGTCCAGGTGAGGGTACGGCAACGCTTTAGGGGGAGCGTGCGAGTGAGGGCGCGGGTTAGTGTTAGCGTACGGGATAGGATTAGTGCACGGGTGAGGTTCAGGCTTCGGGGAAGGGTTAGGGTTAGGGTTCGTGCTAGGGTTAGCTTTAGGGGACGGGGACGGTTTAGGGTCCAGGTGAGGGTACGTCAACGCTTTAGGGGGAGCGTGCGTGTGAGGGCGCGCGTTAGTGTTAGCGTACGGGTTAGGATTAGGGGATGGGTGAGGGTCAGGCTTCGGGGAAGGGTTAGGGTTAGGGTTCGGGCTAGGGTTAGGGTTAGGGGACGGGGACGGTTTAGGGTCCAGGAGAGGGTACGGCAACGCTTTAGGGGGAGCGTGCGTGTGAGGGCGCGGGTTAGTGTTAGCGTACGGGTTAGGATTAGTGGACGGGTGAGGGTCAGGCTTCAGGGAAGGGTTAGGGTTAGGGTTCGGGCTAGGGTTAGGGGACGGGGACGGTTTAGGGTCCAGGTGAGGGTACGGCAACGCTTTAGGGGGAGCGTGCGTGTGAGGGCACGGGTTAGTGTTAGCGTACGGGTTAGGATTAGGGGACAGGTGAGGGTCAGGCTTCGGGGAAGGGTTAGGGTTAGGGTTCGGGCTAGGGTTAGGGTTAGGGGACGGGGACAGTTTAGGGTCCAGGTGAGGGTACGGCAACGCTTTAGGGGGAGCGTGCGTGTGAGGGCGCGGGTTAGTGTTAGCGTACGGCTTAGGATTAGGGGACGGGTGAGGGTCAGGCTTCGGGGAAGGGTTAGGGTTAGGGTTCGGGCTAGGGTTACGGTTAGGAGACGGGGACGGTTTAGGGTCCAGGTGAGGGTACGGCAACGCTTTAGGGGGAGCGTGCGTGTGAGGGCGCGGGTTAGTGTTAGCGTACGGGTTAGGATTAGGGGACGGGTGAGGGTCAGGCTTCGGGGAAGGATTAGGGTTAGGTTTCGGGCTAGGGTTAGGGGACGGGGACGGTTTAGGGTCCAGGTGAGGGTACGGCAACGCTTTAGGGGGAGCGTGCGTGTGAGGGCGCGGGTTAGTGTTAGCGTACGGGTTAGGATTAGGGGACGGGTGAGGGTCAGGCTTCGGGGAACGGTTAGGGTTAGGGTTCGGGCTAGGGTTAGGGTTAGGGGACGGGGACGGTTTAGGGTCCAGGTGAGGGTACGGCAACGCTTCAGGGGGAGCATGCGTGTGAGGGCGTGGGTTAGTGTTAGCGTATGGGTTAGGATTAGGGGACGGGTGAGGGTCAGGCTTCGGGGAAAGGTTAGGGTTAGGGTTCGGGCTAGGGTTAGGGTTAGTGGACGGGGACGGTTTAGGGTCCAGGTGAGGGTACGGCAACGCTTTAGGGGGAGCGTGCGTGTGAGGGCGCGGGTTAGTGTTAGCGTACGGGTTAGGATTAGGGGACGGGTGAGGGTCAGGCTTCGGGGAAGGGTTAGGGTTAGGGTTCGGGCTAGGGTTAGGGTTAGGGGACGGGGACGGTTTAGGGTCCAGGTGAGGGTACGGCAACGCTTTAGGGGGAGCGTGCATGTGAGGGCGCGGGTTAGTGTTAGCTTACGGGTTAGGATTAGGGGACGGGTGAGGGTCAGGCATCGGGGAAGGGTTAGGGTTAGGGTTCGGGCTAGGGTTAGGGTTAGGGGACGGGGACGGTTTAGGGTCCACGTGAGGGTACGGCAACGCTTTAGGGGGAGCGTGCGTGTGAGGGCGCGGGTTAGTGTTAGCGTACGGGTTAGGATTAGGGGACGGGTGAGGGTCAGGCTTCGGGGAAGGGTTAGGGTTAGGGTTCGGGCTAGGGTTAGGGTTAGGTGACGGGGAAGGTTTAGGGTCCAGGTGAGGGTACGGCAATGCTTTAGGGGGAGCGTACGTGTGAGGGCGCGGGTTAGTGTTAGCGTACGGGTTAGGATTAGGGGACGGGTGAGGGTCAGGCTTTGGGGAAGGGTTAGGGTTAGGGTTCGGGCTAGGGTTAGGGTTAGGGGACGGGGACGGTTTAGGGTCCAGGTGAGGGTACGGCAATGCTTTAGGGGGAGCGTGGTGTGAGGGCGCGGGTTAGTGTTAGCGTACGGGTTAGGATTAGGGGACGATTGAGCGTCAGGCTTCGGGGAACGGTTAGGGTTAGGGATCGGGCTAGGGTTAGGGTTAGGGGACGGGGACGGTTTAGGGTCCAGGTGAGGGTACGGAAACGCTTTAGGGGGAGCGTGCGTGTGAGGGCGCGGCTTAGTGTTAGCGTACGGGTTAGGATTAGGGGACGGGTGAGGGTCAGGCTTCGGGGAAGGGTTAGGGTTAGGGTTGGGGCTAGGGTTAGGGTTAGGGGACGGGAACGGTTTAGGGTCCAGGTGAGGGTACGGCAACGCTTTAGGGGGAGCGTGCGAGTGAGGGCGCGGGTTAGTGTTAGCGTACGGGATAGGATTAGTGCACGGGTGAGGTTCAGGCTTCGGGGAAGGGTTAGGGTTAGGGTTCGTGCTAGGGTTAGCTTTAGGGGACGGGGACGGTTTAGGGTCCAGGTGAGGGTACGGCAACGCTTTAGGGGGAGCGTGCGTGTGAGGGCGCGGGTTAGTGTTAGCGTACGGGTTAGGATTAGGGGATGGGTGAGGGTCAGGCTTCGGGGAAGGGTTAGGGTTAGGGTTCGGGCTAGGGTTAGGGTTAGGGGACGGGGATGGTTTAGGGTCCAGGTGAGGGTACGGCAACGCTTTAGGGGGAGCGTGCGTGTGAGGGCGCCAGTTAGTGTTAGCGTAAGGGTTAGGATTAGGGGACGTGTGAGGGTCAGGCTTCGGGGAATGGTTAGGGTTAGGGGACGGGGACGGCTTTGGGTCCAGGTGAGGGTACGGAAACACTTTAGGGGGGGCGTGCATGTGAGGGCACGAGTTAGTGTTAGCGTACGGGTTAGGATTAGGGGATGGGTGAGAGTCAGGCTTCGGGGAAGGGTTAGGGTTAGGGTTCGGGCTAGGGTTAGGGTTAGGGGACGGGGACGATTTAGGGTCCAGGTGAGGGTACAGCAACGCTTTAGGGGGAGCGTGCGTGTGAGGGCGCGGGTTAGTGTTAGCGTACGGGTTAGGATTAGGGGACGGGTTAGGGTCAGGCTTCGGGGAAGGGTTAGGGTTAGGGTTCGGGCTAGGGTTAGGGTTAGGGGACGGGGACGTATTAGGGTCCAGGTGAGGGTACGGCAACGCTTTAGGGGGAGCGTGCGTGTGAGGGCGCGGGTTAGTGTTAGCGTACGGGTTAAGATTAGGGGACGGGAGAGGGTCAGGCTTCGGGGAAGGGTTAGGGTTAGGGTTCGGGCTAGGGTTAGGGTTAGGTGACGGGGAAGGTTTAGGGTCCAGGTGAGGGTACGGCAATGCTTTAGGGGGAGCGTACGTGTGAGGGCGCGGGTTAGTGTTAGCGTACGGGTTAGGATTAGGGGACGGGTGAGGGTCAGGCTTTGGGGAAGGGTTAGGGTTAGGGTTCGGGCTAGGGTTAGGGTTAGGGGACGGGGACGGTTTAGGGTCCAGGTGAGGGTACGGCAATGCTTTAGGGGGAGCGTGGTGTGAGGGCGCGGGTTAGTGTTAGCGTACGGGTTAGGATTAGGGGACGATTGAGCGTCAGGCTTCGGGGAACGGTTAGGGTTAGGGATCGGCCTAGGGTTAGGGTTAGGGGACAGGGACGGTTTAGGGTCCAGGTGAGGGTACGGAAACGCTTTAGGGGGAGCGTGCGTGTGAGGGCGCGGCTTAGTGTTAGCGTACGGGTTAGGATTAGGGGACGGGTGAGGGTCAGGCTTCGGGGAAGGGTTAGGGTTAGGGTTCGGGCTAGGGTTAGGGTTAGGGGACGGGGACGGTTTAGGGTCCAGGTGAGGGTACGGCAACGCTTTAGGGGGAGCGTGCGAGTGAGGGCGCGGGTTAGTGTTAGCGTACGGGATAGGATTAGTGCACGGGTGAGGTTCAGGCTTCGGGGAAGGGTTAGGGTTAGGGTTCGTGCTAGGGTTAGCTTTAGGGGACGGGGACGGTTTAGGGTCCAGGTGAGGGTACGTCAACGCTTTAGGGGGAGCGTGCGTGTGAGGGCGCGGGTTAGTGTTAGCGTACGGGTTAGGATTAGGGGATGGGTGAGGGTCAGGCTTCAGGGAAGGGTTAGGGTTAGGGTTCGGGCTAGGGTTAGGGTTAGGGGACGGGGACGGTTTAGGGTCCAGGAGAGGGTACGGCAACGCTTTAGGGGGAGCGTGCGTGTGAGGGCGCGGGTTAGTGTTAGCGTACGGGTTAGGATTAGTGGACGGGTGAGGGTCAGGCTTCAGGGAAGGGTTAGGGTTAGGGTTCGGGCTAGGGTTAGGGGACGGGGACGGTTTAGGGTCCAGGTGAGGGTACGGCAACGCTTTAGGGGGAGCGTGCGTGTGAGGGCACGGGTTAGTGTTAGCGTACGGGTTAGGATTAGGGGACAGGTGAGGGTCAGGCTTCGGGGAAGGGTTAGGGTTAGGGTTCGGGCTAGGGTTAGGGTTAGGGGACGGGGACGGTTTAGGGTCCAGGTGAGGGTACGGCAACGCTTTAGGGGGAGCGTGCGTGTGAGGGCGCGGGTTAGTGTTAGCGTACGGCTTAGGATTAGGGGACGGGTGAGGGTCAGGCTTCGGGGAAGGGTTAGGGTTAGGGTTCGGGCTAGGGTTACGGTTAGGAGACGGGGACGGTTTAGGGTCCAGGTGAGGGTACGGCAACGCTTTAGGGGGAGCGTGCGTGTGAGGGCGCGGGTTAGTGTTAGCGTACGGGTTAGGATTAGGGGACGGGTGAGGGTCAGGCTTCGGGGAAGGATTAGGGTTAGGTTTCGGGCTAGGGTTAGGGGACGGGGACGGTTTAGGGTCCAGGTGAGGGTACGGCAACGCTTTAGGGGGAGCGTGCGTGTGAGGGCGCGGGTTAGTGTTAGCGTACGGGTTAGGATTAGGGGACGGGTGAGGGTCAGGCTTCGGGGAACGGTTAGGGTTAGGGTTCGGGCTAGGGTTAGGGTTAGGGGACGGGGACGGTTTAGGGTCCAGGTGAGGGTACGGCAACGCTTCAGGGGGAGCATGGGTGTGAGGGCGTGGGTTAGTGTTAGCGTATGGGTTAGGATTAGGGGACGGGTGAGGGTCAGGCTTCGGGGAAAGGTTAGGGTTAGGGTTCGGGCTAGGGTTAGGGTTAGTGGACGGGGACGGTTTAGGGTCCAGGTGAGGGTACGGCAACGCTTTAGGGGGAGCGTGCGTGTGAGGGCGCGGGTTAGTGTTAGCGTACGGGTTAGGATTAGGGGACGGGTGAGGGTCAGGCTTCGGGGAAGGGTTAGGGTTAGGGTTCGGGCTAGGGTTAGGGTTAGGGGACGGGGACGGTTTAGGGTCCAGGTGAGGGTACGGCAACGCTTTAGGGGGAGCGTGCATGTGAGGGCGCGGGTTAGTGTTAGCTTACGGGTTAGGATTAGGGGACGGGTGAGGGTCAGGCATCGGGGAAGGGTTAGGGTTAGGGTTCGGGCTAGGGTTAGGGTTAGGGGACGGGGACGGTTTAGGGTCCACGTGAGGGTACGGCAACGCTTTAGGGGGAGCGTGCGTGTGAGGGCGCGGGTTAGTGTTAGCGTACGGGTTAGGATTAGGGGACGGGTGAGGGTCAGGCTTCGGGGAAGGGTTAGGGTTAGGGTTCGGGCTAGGGTTAGGGTTAGGTGACGGGGAAGGTTTAGGGTCCAGGTGAGGGTACGGCAATGCTTTAGGGGGAGCGTACGTGTGAGGGCGCGGGTTAGTGTTAGCGTACGGGTTAGGATTAGGGGACGGGTGAGGGTCAGGCTTTGGGGAAGGGTTAGGGTTAGGGTTCGGGCTAGGGTTAGGGTTAGGGGACGGGGACGGTTTAGGGTCCAGGTGAGGGTACGGCAATGCTTTAGGGGGAGCGTGGTGTGAGGGCGCGGGTTAGTGTTAGCGTACGGGTTAGGATTAGGGGACGATTGAGCGTCAGGCTTCGGGGAACGGTTAGGGTTAGGGATCAGGCTAGGGTTAGGGTTAGGGGACGGGGACGGTTTAGGGTCCAGGTGAGGGTACGGAAACGCTTTAGGGGGAGCGTGCGTGTGAGGGCGCGGCTTAGTGTTAGCGTACGGGTTAGGATTAGGGGACGCGTGAGGGTCAGGCTTCGGGGAAGGGTTAGGGTTAGGGTTCGGGCTAGGGTTAGGGTTAGGGGACGGGAACGGTTTAGGGTCCAGGTGAGGGTACGGCAACGCTTTAGGGGGAGCGTGCGAGTGAGGGCGCGGGTTAGTGTTAGCGTACGGGATAGGATTAGTGCACGGGTGAGGTTCAGGCTTCGGGGAAGGGTTAGGGTTAGGGTTCGTGCTAGGGTTAGCTTTAGGGGACGGGGACGGTTTAGGGTCCAGGTGAGGGTACGGCAACGCTTTAGGGGGAGCGTGCGTGTGAGGGCGCGGGTTAGTGTTAGCGTACGGGTTAGGATTAGGGGATGGGTGAGGGTCAGGCTTCGGGGAAGGGTTAGGGTTAGGGTTCGGGCTAGGGTTAGGGTTAGGGGACGGGGATGGTTTAGGGTCCAGGTGAGGGTACGGCAACGCTTTAGGGGGAGCGTGCGTGTGAGGGCGCCAGTTAGTGTTAGCGTAAGGGTTAGGATTAGGGGACGTGTGAGGGTCAGGCTTCGGGGAATGGTTAGGGTTAGGGGACGGGGACGGCTTTGGGTCCAGGTGAGGGTACGGAAACACTTTAGGGGGGGCGTGCATGTGAGGGCACGAGTTAGTGTTAGCGTACGGGTTAGGATTAGGGGATGGGTGAGAGTCAGGCTTCGGGGAAGGGTTAGGGTTAGGGTTCGGGCTAGGGTTAGGGTTAGGGGACGGGGACGGTTTAGGGTCCAGGTGAGGGTACGGCAACGCTTTAGGTGGAGCGTGCGTGTGAGGGCGCGGGTTAGTGTTAGCGTACGGGTTAGGATTAGGGGACGGGTGAGGGTCAGGCTTCGGGGAAGGGTTAGGGTTAGGGTTCGGGCTAGGGTTAGGGTTAGGGGACGGGGACGGTTTAGGGTCCAGGTGAGGGTACGGCAACGCTTTAGGGGGAGCGTCCGTGTGAGGGCGCGGGTTAGTGTTAGCGTACGGGTTAGGATTAGGGGACGGGTGAGGGTCAGGCTTCGGGGAAGGGTTAGGGTTAGGGTTCGGGCTAGGGTTAGGGTTAGGGGACTGGGACGGTTTAGGGTCAAGGTGAGGATACGGCAACGCTTTAAGGGGAGCGTGCGTGTGAGGGCGCGGGTTAGTGTTAGCGTACGGGTTAGGATTAGGGGACGGGTGAGGGTCAGGCTTCGGGGAAGGGTTAGGGTTAGGGTTCGGGCTAGGGTTAGGGTTAGGGGACGGGGAAGGTTTAGGGTCCAGGTGAGGTTACGGCAACGCTTTAGGGGGAGCGTGCGTGTGAGGGCGCGGGTTAGTGTTAGCGTACGGGTTAGGATTAGGGGACGGGTGAGGGTCAGGCTTCGGGGAAGGGTTAGGGTTAGGGTTCGGGCTAGGGTTAGGGTTAGGGGACGGGGACGGTTTAGGGTCCAGGTGAGGGTACGGCAACGCTTTAGGGGGAGCGTGCGTGTGAGGGCGCGGGTTAGTGTTAGCGTAAGGGTTAGGATTAGGTGACGGGTGAGGGTAAGGCTTCGGGGAAGGGTTAGGGTTAGGGTTCGGGCTAGGGTTAGGGTTAGGGGACGGGGACGGTTTAGGGTCCAGGTGAGGGTACGGCAACGCTTTAGGGGGAGCGTGCGTGTGAGGGCATGGGTTAGTGTTAGCGTACGGGTTAGGATTAGGGGACGGGTGAGGGTCAGGCTTCGGGGAAGGGTTAGGGTTAGGGTTCGGGCTAGGGTTAGGGTTAGGGGACGGGGACGGTTTAGGGTCCAGGTGAGGTTACGGCAACGCTTTAGGGGGAGCGTGCGTGTGAGGGCACGGGTTAGTGTTAGCGTACGGGTTAGGATTAGGGGACGGGTGAGGGTCAGGCTTCGGGGAAGGGTTAGGGTTAGGGTTCGGGCTAGGGTTAGGGTTAGTTGACGGGGACGGTTTCGGGTCCAGGTGAGGGTACGGCAACGCTTTAGGGGGAGCGTGCGTGTGAGGGCGCGGGTTAGTGTTAGCGTGCGGGTTAGGATTAGGGGACGGGTGAGGGTCAGGCTTCGGGGAAGGGTTAGGGTAAGGGTTCGGGCTAGGGTTAGGGTTAGGGGACGGGGACGATTTAGGGTCCAGGTGAGGGTACGGCAACGCTTTAGGGGGAGTGTGCGTGTGAGGGCGCGGGTTAGTGTTAGCGTACGGGTTAGGATTAGGGGACGGGTTAGGGTCAGGCTTCGGGGAAGGGTTAGGGTTAGGGTTCGGGCTAGGGTTAGGGTTAGGGGACGGGGACGTATTAGGGTCCAGGTGAGGGTACGGCAACGCTTTAGGGGGAGCGTGCGTGTGAGGGCGCGGGTTAGTGTTAGCGTACGGGTTAAGATTAGGGGACGGGAGAGGGTCAGGCTTCGGGGAAGTGTTAGGGTTAGGGTTCGGGCTAGGGTTAGGATTAGGGGACGGGGACGGTTTAGGGTCCAGGTGAGCGTACGGCAACGGTTTAGGGGGTGCGTGGGTGTGAGGGCGCGGGTTAGTGTTAGCGTACGGGTTAGGATTAGGGGACGGGTGAGGGTCAGGCTTCGGGGAAGGGTTAGGGTTAGGGTTCGGGCTAGGGTTAGGGTTAGGGGACGGGGACGGTTTAGAGTCCAGGTGAGGGTACGGCAACGCTTTAGGGGGAGCGTGCGTGTGAGGGCGTGGGTTAGTGTTAGCGTACGGGTTAGGATTATGGGACGGGTGAGGGTCAGGCTTCGGGGAAGGGTTAGGGTTAGGGTTCGGGCTAGGGTTAGGATTAAGGGACGCGGAAGGTTTAGGGTCCAGGTGAGGGTACGGCAACGCTTTAGGGGGAGCGTCCGTGTGAGGGCGCGGGTTAGTGTTAGCGTACGGGTTAGGATTATGGGACGGGTGAGGGTCAGGCTTCGGGGAAGGGTTAGGGTTAGGGTTCGGGCTAGGGTTAGGGTTAGGGGACGGGGACGGTTTAGGGTCAAGGTGAGGGTACGGCAACGCTTTAAGGGGAGCGTGCGTGTGAGGGCGCGGGTTAGTGTTAGCGTACGGGTTAGGATTAGGGGACGGGTGAGGGTCAGGCTTCGAGGAAGGGTTAGGGTTAGGGTTCGGGCTAGGGTTAGGGTTAGGGGACGGGGAAGGTTTAGGGTCCAGGTGAGGGTACGGCAACGCTTTAGGGGGAGCGTGCGTGTGAGGGCGCGGGTTAGTGTTAGCGTACGGGTTAGGATTAGGGGACGGGTGAGGGTCAGGCTTCGGGGAAGGGTTAGGGTTAGGGTTCGGGCTAGGGTTAGGGTTAGGGGACGGGGACGGTTTAGGGTCCAGGTGAGGGTACGGCAACGCTTAAGGGGGAGCGTGCGTGTGAGGGCGCGGGTTAGTGTTAGCGTAAGGGTTAGGATTAGGTGACGGGTGAGGGTAAGGCTTCGGGGAAGGGTTAGGGTTAGGGTTCGGGCTAGGGTTAGGGTTAGGGGACGGGGACGGTTTAGGGTCAGGTGAGGGTACGGCAACGCTTTAGGGGGAGCGTGCGTGTGAGGGCATGGGTTAGTGTTAGCGTACGGGTTAGGATTAGGGGACGGGTGAGGGTCAGGCTTCGGGGAAGGGTTAGGGTTAGGGTTCGGGCTAGGGTTAGGGTTAGGGGACGGGGACGGTTTAGGGTCCCGGTGAGGGTACGGCAACGCTTTAGGGGGAGCGTGCGTGTGAGGGCACGGGTTAGTGTTAGCGTACGGGTTAGGATTAGGGGACGGGTGAGGGTCAGGCTTCGGGGAAGGGTTAGGGTTAGGGTTCGGGCTAGGGTTAGGGTTAGTTGACGGGGACGGTTTCGGGTCCAGGTGAGGGTACGGCAACGCTTTAGGGGGAGCGTGCGTGTGAGGGCGCGGGTTAGTGTTAGCGTGCGGGTTAGGATTAGGGGACGGGTGAGGGTCAGGCTTCGGGGAAGGGTTAGGGTAAGGGTTCGGGCTAGGGTTAGGGTTAGGGGACGGGGACGATTTAGGGTCCAGGTGAGGGTACAGCAACGCTTTAGGGGGAGCGTGCGTGTGAGGGCGCGGGTTAGTGTTAGCGTACGGGTTAGGATTAGGGGACGGGTTAGGGTCAGGCTTCGGGGAAGGGTTAGGGTTAGGGTTCGGGCTAGGGTTAGGGTTAGGGGACGGGGACGTATTAGGGTCCAGGTGAGGGTACGGCAACGCTTTAGGGGGAGCGTGCGTGTGAGGGCGCGGGTTAGTGTTAGCGTACGGGTTAAGATTAGGGGACGGGAGAGGGTCAGGCTTCGGGGAAGGGTTAGGGTTAGGGTTCGGGCTAGGGTTAGGGTTAGGTGACGGGGAAGGTTTAGGGTCCAGGTGAGGGTACGGCAATGCTTTAGGGGGAGCGTACGTGTGAGGGCGCGGGTTAGTGTTAGCGTACGGGTTAGGATTAGGGGACGGGTGAGGGTCAGGCTTTGGGGAAGGGTTAGGGTTAGGGTTCGGGCTAGGGTTAGGGTTAGGGGACGGGGACGGTTTAGGGTCCAGGTGAGGGTACGGCAATGCTTTAGGGGGAGCGTGGTGTGAGGGCGCGGGTTAGTGTTAGCGTACGGGTTAGGATTAGGGGACGATTGAGCGTCAGGCTTCGGGGAACGGTTAGGGTTAGGGATCGGCCTAGGGTTAGGGTTAGGGGACAGGGACGGTTTAGGGTCCAGGTGAGGGTACGGAAACGCTTTAGGGGGAGCGTGCGTGTGAGGGCGCGGCTTAGTGTTAGCGTACGGGTTAGGATTAGGGGACGGGTGAGGGTCAGGCTTCGGGGAAGGGTTAGGGTTAGGGTTCGGGCTAGGGTTAGGGTTAGGGGACGGGGACGGTTTAGGGTCCAGGTGAGGGTACGGCAACGCTTTAGGGGGAGCGTGCGAGTGAGGGCGCGGGTTAGTGTTAGCGTACGGGATAGGATTAGTGCACGGGTGAGGTTCAGGCTTCGGGGAAGGGTTAGGGTTAGGGTTCGTGCTAGGGTTAGCTTTAGGGGACGGGGACGGTTTAGGGTCCAGGTGAGGGTACGTCAACGCTTTAGGGGGAGCGTGCGTGTGAGGGCGCGGGTTAGTGTTAGCGTACGGGTTAGGATTAGGGGATGGGTGAGGGTCAGGCTTCGGGGAAGGGTTAGGGTTAGGGTTCGGGCTAGGGTTAGAGTTAGGGGACGGGGACGGTTTAGGGTCCAGGAGAGGGTACGGCAACGCTTTAGGGGGAGCGTGCGTGTGAGGGCGCGGGTTAGTGTTAGCGTACGGGTTAGGATTAGTGGACGGGTGAGGGTCAGGCTTCAGGGAAGGGTTAGGGTTAGGGTTCGGGCTAGGGTTAGGGGACGGGGACGGTTTAGGGTCCAGGTGAGGGTACGGCAACGCTTTAGGGGGAGCGTGCGTGTGAGGGCACGGGTTAGTGTTAGCGTACGGGTTAGGATTAGGGGACAGGTGAGGGTCAGGCTTCGGGGAAGGGTTAGGGTTAGGGTTCGGGCTAGGGTTAGGGTTAGGGGACGGGGACGGTTTAGGGTCCAGGTGAGGGTACGGCAACGCTTTAGGGGGAGCGTGCGTGTGAGGGCGCGGGTTAGTGTTAGCGTACGGCTTAGGATTAGGGGACGGGTGAGGGTCAGGCTTCGGGGAAGGGTTAGGGTTAGGGTTCGGGCTAGGGTTACGGTTAGGAGACGGGGACGGTTTAGGGTCCAGGTGAGGGTACGGCAACGCTTTAGGGGGAGCGTGCGTGTGAGGGCGCGGGTTAGTGTTAGCGTACGGGTTAGGATTAGGGGACGGGTGAGGGTCAGGCTTCGGGGAAGGATTAGGGTTAGGTTTCGGGCTAGGGTTAGGGGACGGGGACGGTTTAGGGTCCAGGTGAGGGTACGGCAACGCTTTAGGGGGAGCGTGCGTGTGAGGGCGCGGGTTAGTGTTAGCGTACGGGTTAGGATTAGGGGACGGGTGAGGGTCAGGCTTCGGGGAACGGTTAGGGTTAGGGTTCGGGCTAGGGTTAGGGTTAGGGGACGGGGACGGTTTAGGGTCCAGGTGAGGGTACGGCAACGCTTCAGGGGGAGCATGCGTGTGAGGGCGTGGGTTAGTGTTAGCGTATGGGTTAGGATTAGGGGACGGGTGAGGGTCAGGCTTCGGGGAAAGGTTAGGGTTAGGGTTCGGGCTAGGGTTAGGGTTAGTGGACGGGGACGGTTTAGGGTCCAGGTGAGGGTACGGCAACGCTTTAGGGGGAGCGTGCGTGTGAGGGCGCGGGTTAGTGTTAGCGTACGGGTTAGGATTAGGGGACGGGTGAGGGTCAGGCTTCGGGGAAGGGTTAGGGTTAGGGTTCGGGCTAGGGTTAGGGTTAGGGGACGGGGACGGTTTAGGGTCCAGGTGAGGGTACGGCAACGCTTTAGGGGGAGCGTGCATGTGAGGGCGCGGGTTAGTGTTAGCTTACGGGTTAGGATTAGGGGACGGGTGAGGGTCAGGCATCGGGGAAGGGTTAGGGTTAGGGTTCGGGCTAGGGTTAGGGTTAGGGGACGGGGACGGTTTAGGGTCCACGTGAGGGTACGGCAACGCTTTAGGGGGAGCGTGCGTGTGAGGGCGCGGGTTAGTGTTAGCGTACGGGTTAGGATTAGGGGACGGGTGAGGGTCAGGCTTCGGGGAAGGGTTAGGGTTAGGGTTCGGGCTAGGGTTAGGGTTAGGTGACGGGGAAGGTTTAGGGTCCAGGTGAGGGTACGGCAATGCTTTAGGGGGAGCGTACGTGTGAGGGCGCGGGTTAGTGTTAGCGTACGGGTTAGGATTAGGGGACGGGTGAGGGTCAGGCTTTGGGGAAGGGTTAGGGTTAGGGTTCGGGCTAGGGTTAGGGTTAGGGGACGGGGACGGTTTAGGGTCCAGGTGAGGGTACGGCAATGCTTTAGGGGGAGCGTGGTGTGAGGGCGCGGGTTAGTGTTAGCGTACGGGTTAGGATTAGGGGACGATTGAGCGTCAGGCTTCGGGGAACGGTTAGGGTTAGGGATCGGGCTAGGGTTAGGGTTAGGGGACGGGGACGGTTTAGGGTCCAGGTGAGGGTACGGAAACGCTTTAGGGGGAGCGTGCGTGTGAGGGCGCGGCTTAGTGTTAGCGTACGGGTTAGGATTAGGGGACGGGTGAGGGTCAGGCTTCGGGGAAGGGTTAGGGTTAGGGTTCGGGCTAGGGTTAGGGTTAGGGGACGGGAACGGTTTAGGGTCCAGGTGAGGGTACGGCAACGCTTTAGGGGGAGCGTGCGAGTGAGGGCGCGGGTTAGTGTTAGCGTACGGGATAGGATTAGTGCACGGGTGAGGTTCAGGCTTCGGGGAAGGGTTAGGGTTAGGGTTCGTGCTAGGGTTAGCTTTAGGGGACGGGGACGGTTTAGGGTCCAGGTGAGGGTACGGCAACGCTTTAGGGGGAGCGTGCGTGTGAGGGCGCGGGTTAGTGTTAGCGTACGGGTTAGGATTAGGGGATGGGTGAGGGTCAGGCTTCGGGGAAGGGTTAGGGTTAGGGTTCGGGCTAGGGTTAGGGTTAGGGGACGGGGATGGTTTAGGGTCCAGGTGAGGGTACGGCAACGCTTTAGGGGGAGCGTGCGTGTGAGGGCGCCAGTTAGTGTTAGCGTAAGGGTTAGGATTAGGGGACGTGTGAGGGTCAGGCTTCGGGGAATGGTTAGGGTTAGGGGACGGGGACGGCTTTGGGTCCAGGTGAGGGTACGGAAACACTTTAGGGGGGGCGTGCATGTGAGGGCACGAGTTAGTGTTAGCGTACGGGTTAGGATTAGGGGATGGGTGAGAGTCAGGCTTCGGGGAAGGGTTACGGTTAGGGTTCGGGCTAGGGTTAGGGTTAGGGGACGGGGACGGTTTAGGGTCCAGGTGAGGGTACGGCAACGCTTTAGGGGGAGCGTGCGTGTGAGGGCGCGGGTTAGTGTTAGCGTACGGGTTAGGATTAGGGGACGGGTGAGGGTCAGGCTTCGGGGAAGGGTTAGGGTTAGGGTTCGGGCTAGGGTTAGGGTTAGGGGACGGGGATGGTTTAGGGTCCAGGTGAGGGTACGGCAACGCTTTAGGGGGAGCGTGCGTGTGAGGGCGCGGGTTAGTGTTAGCGTACGGGTTAGGATTAGGGGACGGGTGAGGGTCAGGCTTCGGGGAAGGGTTAGGGTTAGGGTTCGGGCTAGGGTTAGGGTTAGGGGATGGGGACGGTTTAGGGTCCAGGTGAGGGTACGGCAACGCTTTAGGGGGAGCGTGCGTGTGAGGGCGTGGGTTAGTGTTAGCGTACGGGTTAGGATTATGGGACGGGTGAGGGTCAGGCTTCGGGGAAGGGTTAGGGTTAGGGTTCGGGCTAGGGTTAGGATTAAGGGACGGGGAAGGTTTAGGGTCCAGGTGAGGGTACGGCAACGCTTTTGGGGGAGCGTCCGTGTGAGGGCGTGGGTTAGTGTTAGCGTACGGGTTAGGATTAGGGGACAGGTGAGGGTCAGGCTTCGGGGAAGGGTTAGGGTTAGGGTTCGGGCTAGGGTTAGGGTTAGGGGACGGGGACGGTTTAGGGTCCAGGTGAGGGTACGGCAACGCTTTAGGTGGAGCGTGCGTGTGAGGGCGCGGGTTAGTGTTAGCGTACGGGTTAGGATTAGGGGACGGGTGAGGGTCAGGCTTCGGGGAAGGGTTAGGGTTAGGGTTCGGGCTAGGGTTAGGGTTAGGGGACGGGGACGGTTTAGGGTCCAGGTGAGGGTACGGCAACGCTTTAGGGGGAGCGTCCGTGTGAGGGCGCGGGTTAGTGTTAGCGTACGGGTTAGGATTAGGGGACGGGTGAGGGTCAGGCTTCGGGGAAGGGTTAGGGTTAGGGTTCGGGCTAGGGTTAGGATTAGGGGACGGGGACGGTTTAGGGTCAAGGTGAGGATACGGCAACGCTTTAAGGGGAGCGTGCGTGTGAGGGCGTGGGTTAGTGTTAGCGTACGGGTTAGGATTAGGGGACGGGTGAGGGTCAGGCTTCGGGGAAGGGTTAGGGTTAGGGTTCGGGCTAGGGTTAGGGTTAGGGGACGGGGAAGGTTTAGGGTCCAGGTGAGGGTACGGCAACGCTTTAGGGGGAGCGTGCGTGTGAGGGCGCGGGTTAGTGTTAGCGTACGGGTTAGGATTAGGTGACGGGTGAGGGTAAGGCTTCGGGGAAGGGTTAGGGTTAGGGTTCGGGCTAGGGTTAGGGTTAGGGGACGGGGACGGTTTAGGGTCCAGGTGAGGGTACGGCAACGCTTTAGGGGGAGCGTGCGTGTGAGGGCGTGGGTTAGTGTTAGCGTACGGGTTAGGATTAGGGGACGGGTGAGGGTCAGGCTTCGGGGAAGGGTTAGGGTTAGGGTTCGGGCTAGGGTTAGGGTTAGGGGACGGGGACGGTTTAGGGTCCAGGTGAGGTTACGGCAACGCTTTAGGGGGAGCGTGCGTGTGAGGGCACGGGTTAGTGTTAGCGTACGGGTTAGGATTAGGGGACGGGTGAGGGTCAGGCTTCGGGGAAGGGTTAGGGTTAGGGTTCGGGCTAGGGTTAGGGTTAGTTGACGGGGACGGTTTCGGGTCCAGGTGAGGGTACGGCAACGCTTTAGGGGGAGCGTGCGAGTGAGGGCGCGGGTTAGTGTTAGCGTGCGGGTTAGGATTAGGGGACGGGTGAGGGTCAGGCTTCGGGGAAGGGTTAGGGTAAGGGTTCGGGCTAGGGTTAGGGTTAGGGGACGGGGACGATTTAGGGTCCAGGTGAGGGTACAGCAACGCTTTAGGGGGAGCGTGCGTGTGAGGGCGCGGGTTAGTGTTAGCGTACGGGTTAGGATTAGGGGACGGGTTAGGGTCAGGCTTCGGGGAAGGGTTAGGGTTAGGGTTCGGGCTAGGGTTAGGGTTAGGGGACGGGGACGTATTAGGGTCCAGGTGAGGGTACGGCAACGCTTTAGGGGGAGCGTGCGTGTGAGGGCGCGGGTTAGTGTTAGCGTACGGGTTAAGATTAGGGGACGGGAGAGGGTCAGGCTTCGGGGAAGTGTTAGGGTTAGGGTTCGGGCTAGGGTTAGGATTAGGGGACGGGGATGGTTTAGGGTCCAGGTGAGCGTACGGCAACGGTTTAGGGGTTGCGTGGGTGTGAGGGCGCGGGTTAGTGTTAGCGTACGGGTTAGGATTAGGGGACGGGTGAGGGTCAGGCTTCGGGGAAGGGTTAGGGTTAGGGTTCGGGCTAGGGTTAGGGTTAGGGGACGGGGACGGTTTAGGGTCCAGGTGAGGGTACGGCAACGCTTTAGGGGGAGCGTGCGTGTGAGGGCGTGGGTTAGTGTTAGCGTACGGGTTAGGATTATGGGACGGGTGAGGGTCAGGCTTCGGGGAAGGGTTAGGGTTAGGGTTCGGGCTAGGGTTAGGATTAAGGGACGCGGAAGGTTTAGGGTCCAGGTGAGGGTACGGCAACGCTTTAGGGGGAGCGTGCGTGTGAGGGCGCGGGTTAGTGTTAGCGTACGGGTTAGGATTAGGGGACGGGTGAGGGTCAGGCTTCGGGGAAGGGTTAGGGTTAGGGTTCGGGCTAGGGTTAGGGTTAGGGGACGGGGACGGTTTAGGGTCAAGGTGAGGGTACGGCAACGCTTTAAGGGGAGCGTGCGTGTGAGGGCGCGGGTTAGTGTTAGCGTACGGGTTAGGATTAGGGGACGGGTGAGGGTCAGGCTTCGGGGAAGGGTTAGGGTTAGGGTTCGGGCTAGGGTTAGGGTTAGGGGACGGGGACGGTTTAGGGTCCAGGTGAGGGTACGGCAACGCTTTAGGGGGAGTGTGCGTGTGAGGGCGCGGGTTAGTGTTAGCGTAAGGGTTAGGATTAGGTGACGGGTGAGGGTAAGGCTTCGGGGAAGGGTTAGGGTTAGGGTTCGGGCTAGGGTTAGGGTTAGGGGACGGGGACGGTTTAGGGTCCAGGTGAGGGTACGGCAACGCTTTAGGGGGAGCGTGCGTGTGAGGGCGTGGGTTAGTGTTAGCGTACGGGTTAGGATTAGGGGACGGGTGAGGGTCAGGCTTCGGGGAAGGGTTAGGGTTAGGGTTCGGGCTAGGGTTAGGGTTAGGGGACGGGGACGGTTTAGGGTCCAGGTGAGGTTACGGCAACGCTTTAGGGGGAGCGTGCGTGTGAGGGCACGGGTTAGTGTTAGCGTACGGGTTAGGATTAGGGGACGGGTGAGGGTCAGGCTTCGGGGAAGGGTTAGGGTTAGGGTTCGGGCTAGGGTTAGGGTTAGTTGACGGGGACGGTTTCGGGTCCAGGTGAGGGTACGGCAACGCTTTAGGGGGAGCGTGCGTGTGAGGGCGCGGGTTAGTGTTAGCGTGCGGGTTAGGATTAGGGGACGGGTGAGGGTCAGGCTTCGGGGAAGGGTTAGGGTAAGGGTTCGGGCTAGGGTTAGGGTTAGGGGACGGGGACGATTTAGGGTCCAGGTGAGGGTACAGCAACGCTTTAGGGGGAGCGTGCGTGTGAGGGCGCGGGTTAGTGTTAGCGTACGGGTTAGGATTAGGGGACGGGTTAGGGTCAGGCTTCGGGGAAGGGTTAGGGTTAGGGTTCGGGCTAGGGTTAGGGTTAGGGGACGGGGACGTATTAGGGTCCAGGTGAGGGTACGGCAACGCTTTAGGGGGAGCGTGCGTGTGAGGGCGCGGGTTAGTGTTAGCGTACGGGTTAAGATTAGGGGACGGGAGAGGGTCAGGCTTCGGGGAAGTGTTAGGGTTAGGGTTCGGGCTAGGGTTAGGATTAGGGGACGGGGACGGTTTAGGGTCCAGGTGAGGGTACGGCAACGGTTTAGGGGGTGCGTAGGTGTGAGGGCGCGGGTTAGTGTTAGCGTACGGGTTAGGATTAGGGGACGGGTGAGGGTCAGGCTTCGGGGAAGGGTTAGGGTTAGGGTTCGGGCTAGGGTTAGGGTTAGGGGACGGGGACGGTTTAGGGTCCAGGTGAGGGTACGGCAACGCTTTAGGGGGAGCGTGCGTGTGAGGGCGCGGGTTAGTGTTAGCGTACGGGTTAGGATTAGGGGACGGGTGAGGGTCAGGCTTCGGGGAAGGGTTAGGGTTAGGGTTCGGGCTAGGGTTAGGGTTAGGGGACGGGGACGGTTTAGGGTCAAGGTGAGGGTACGGCAACGCTTTAAGGGGAGCGTGCGTGTGAGGGCGCGGATTAGTGTTAGCGTACGGGTTAGGATTAGGGGACGGGTGAGGGTCAGGCTTCGGGGAAGGGTTAGGGTTAGGGTTCGGGCTAGGGTTAGGGTTAGGGGACGGGGAAGGTTTAGGGTCCAGGTGAGGGTACGGCAACGCTTTAGGGGGAGCGTGCGTGTGAGGGCGCGGGTTAGTGTTAGCGTACGGGTTAGGATTAGGGGACGGGTGAGGGTCAGGCTTCGGGGAAGGGTTAGGGTTAGGGTTCGGGCTAGGGTTAGGGTTAGGGGACGGGGACGGTTTAGGGTCCAGGTGAGGGTACGGCAACGCTTTAGGGGGAGCGTGCGTGTGAGGGCGTGGGTTAGTGTTAGCGTAAGGGTTAGGATTAGGTGACGGGTGAGGGTAAGGCTTCGGGGAAGGGTTAGGGTTAGGGTTCGGGCTAGGGTTAGGGTTAGGGGACGGGGACGGTTTAGGGTCCAGGTGAGGGTACGGCAACGCTTTAGGGGGAGCGTGCGTGTGAGGGCATGGGTTAGTGTTAGCGTACGGGTTAGGATTAGGGGACGGGTGAGGGTCAGGCTTCGGGGAAGGGTTAGGGTTAGGGTTCGGGCTAGGGTTAGGGTTAGGGGACGGGGACGGTTTAGGGTCCAGGTGAGGTTACGGCAACGCTTTAGGGGGAGCGTGCGTGTGAGGGCACGGGTTAGTGTTAGCGTACGGGTTAGGATTAGGGGACGGGTGAGGGTCAGGCTTCGGGGAAGGGTTAGGGTTAGCGTTCGGGCTAGGGTTAGGGTTAGTTGACGGGGACGGTTTCGGGTCCAGGTGAGGGTACGGCAACGCTTTAGGGGGAGCGTGCGTGTGAGGGCGCGGGTTAGTGTTAGCGTGCGGGTTAGGATTAGGGGACGGGTGAGGGTCAGGCTTCGGGGAAGGGTTAGGGTAAGGGTTCGGGCTAGGGTTAGGGTTAGGGGACGGGGACGATTTAGGGTCCAGGTGAGGGTACAGCAACGCTTTAGGGGGAGCGTGCGTGTGAGGGCGCGGGTTAGTGTTAGCGTACGGGTTAGGATTAGGGGACGGGTTAGGGTCAGGCTTCGGGGAAGGGTTAGGGTTAGGGTTCGGGCTAGGGTTAGGGTTAGGGGACGGGGACGTATTAGGGTCCAGGTGAGGGTACGGCAACGCTTTAGGGGGTGCGTGGGTGTGAGGGCGCGGGTTAGTGTTAGCGTACGGGTTAGGATTAGGGGACGGGTGAGGGTCAGGCTTCGGGGAAGGGTTAGGGTTAGGGTTCGGGCTAGGGTTAGGGTTAGGGGACGGGGACGGTTTAGGGTCCAGGTGAGGGTACGGCAACGCTTTAGGGGGAGCGTGCGTGTGAGGGCGCGGGTTAGTGTTAGCGTACGGGTTAGGATTAGGGGACGGGTGAGGGTCAGGCTTCGGGGAAGGGTTAGGTTTAGGGTTCGGGCTAGGGTTAGGGTTAGGGGATGGGGACGGTTTAGGGTCCAGGTGAGGGTACGGCAACGCTTTAGGGGGAGCGTGCGTGTGAGGGCGTGGGTTAGTGTTAGCGTACGGGTTAGGATTATGGGACGGGTGAGGGTCAGGCTTCGGGGAAGGGTTAGGGTTAGGGTTCGGGCTAGGGTTAGGATTAAGGGACGCGGAAGGTTTAGGGTCCAGGTGAGGGTACGGCAACGCTTTTGGGGGAGCGTGCGTGTGAGGGCGTGGGTTAGTGTTAGCGTACGGGTTAGGATTAGGGGACGGGTGAGGGTCAGGCTTCGGGGAAGGGTTAGGGTTAGGGTTCGGGCTAGGGTTAGGGTTAGGGGACGGGGACGGTTTAGGGTCCAGGTGAGGGTACGGCAACGCTTTAGGTGGAGCGTGCGTGTGAGGGCGCGGGTTAGTGTTAGCGTACGGTTTAGGATTAGGGGACGGGTGAGGGTCAGGCTTCGGGGAAGGGTTAGGGTTAGGGTTCGGGCTAGGGTTAGGGTTAGGGGACGGGGACGGTTTAGGGTCCATGTGAGGGTACGGCAACGCTTTAGGGGGAGCGTGCGTGTGAGGGCACGGGTTAGTGTTAGCGTACGGGGTAGGATTAGGGGACGGGTGAGGGTCAGGCTTCGGGGAAGGGTTAGGGTTAGGGTTCGGGCTAGGGTTAGGGTTAGGGGACGGGGATGGTTTAGGGTCCAGGTGAGGGTACGGCAACGGTTTAGGGGGTGCGTGGGTGTGAGGGCGCGGGTTAGTGTTAGCGTACGGGTTAGGATTAGGGGACGGGTGAGGGTCAGGCTTCGGGGAAGGGTTAGGGTTAGGGTTCGGGCTAGGGTTAGGGTTAGGGGACGGGGACGGTTTAGGGTCCAGGTGAGGGTACGGCAACGCTTTAGGGGGAGCGTGCGTGTGAGGGCGCGGGTTAGTGTTAGCGTACGGGTTAGGATTAGGGGACGGGTGAGGGTCAGGCTTCGGGGAAGGGTTAGGGTTAGGGTTCGGGCTAGGGTTAGGGTTAGGGGATGGGGACGGTTTAGGGTCCAGGTGAGGGTACGGCAACGCTTTAGGGGGAGCGTGGGTGTGAGGGCGCGGGTTAGTGTTAGCGTACGGGTTAGGATTAGGGGACGGGTGAGGGTCAGGCTTCGGGGAAGGGTTAGGGTTAGGGTTCGGGCTAGGGTTAGGGTTAGGGGACGGGGACGGTTTAGGGTCCAGGTGAGGGTACGGCAACGCTTTAGGGGGAGCGTGCGTGTGAGGGCGCGGGTTAGTGTTAGCGTACGGGTTAGGATTAGGGGACGGGTGAGGGTCAGGCTTCGGGGAAGGGTTAGGGTTAGGGTTCGGGCTAGGGTTAGGGTTAGGGGACGGGGAAGGTTTAGGGTCCAGGTGAGGGTACGGCAACGCTTTAGGGGGAGCGTGCGTGTGAGGGCGCGGGTTAGTGTTAGCGTACGGGTTAGGATTAGGGGACGGGTGAGGGTCAGGCTTCGGGGAAGGGTTAGGGTTAGGGTTCGGGCTAGGGTTAGGGTTAGGGGACGGGGACGGTTTAGGGTCCAGGTGAGGGTACGACAACGCTTTAGGGGGAGCGTGCGTGTGAGGGCGAGGGTTAGTGTTAGCGTAAGGGTTAGGATTAGGTGACGGGTGAGGGTAAGGCTTCGGGGAAGGCTTAGGGTTAGGGTTCGGGCTAGGGTTAGGGTTAGGGGACGGGGACGGTTTAGGGTCCAGGTGAGGGTACGGCTACGCTTTAGGGGGAGCGTGCGTGTGAGGGCATGGGTTAGTGTTAGCGTACGGGTTAGGATTAGGGGACGGGTGAGGGTCAGGCTTCGGGGAAGGGTTAGGGTTAGGGTTCGGGCTAGGGTTAGGGTTAGGGGACGGGGACGGTTTAGGGTCCAGGTGAGGTTACGGCAACGCTTTAGGGGGAGCGTGCGTGTGAGGGCACGGGTTAGTGTTAGCGTACGGGTTAGGATTAGGGGACGGGTGAGGGTCAGGCTTCGGGGAAGGGTTAGGGTTAGGGTTCGGGCTAGGGTTAGGGTTAGTTGACGGGGACGGTTTCGGGTCCAGGTGAGGGTACGGCAACGCTTTAGGGGGAGCGTGCGTGTGAGGGCGCGGGTTAGTGTTAGCGTGCGGGTTAGGATTAGGGGACGGGTGAGGGTCAGGCTTCGGGGAAGGGTTAGGGTAAGGGTTCGGGCTAGGGTTAGGGTTAGGGGACGGGGACGATTTAGGGTCCAGGTGAGGGTACAGCAACGCTTTAGGGGGAGCGTGCGTGTGAGGGCGCGGGTTAGTGTTAGCGTACGGGTTAGGATTAGGGGACGGGTTAGGGTCAGGCTTCGGGGAAGGGTTAGGGTTAGGGTTCGGGCTAGGGTTAGGGTTAGGGGACGGGGACGTATTAGGGTCCAGGTGAGGGTACGGCAACGCTTTAGGGGGAGCGTGCGTGTGAGGGCGCGGGTTAGTGTTAGCGTACGGGTTAAGATTAGGGGACGGGAGAGGGTCAGGCTTCGGGGAAGTGTTAGGGTTAGGGTTCGGGCTAGGGTTAGGATTAGGGGACGGGGACGGTATAGGGTCCAGGTGAGGGTACGGCAACGGTTTAGGGGGTGCGTGGGTGTGAGGGCGCGGGTTAGTGTTAGCGTACGGGTTAGGATTAGGGGACGGGTGAGGGTCAGGCTTCGGGGAAGGGTTAGGGTTAGGGTTCGGGCTAGGGTTAGGGTTAGGGGACGGGGATGGTTTAGGGTCCAGGTGAGGGTACGGCAACGCTTTAGGGGGAGCGTGCGTGTGAGGGCGCGGGTTAGTGTTAGCGTACGGGTTCGGATTAGGGGACGGGTGAGGGTCAGGCTTCGGGGAAGGGTTAGGGTTAGGGTTCGGGCTAGGGTTAGGGTTAGGGGATGGGGACGGTTTAGGGTCCAGGTGAGGGTACGGCAACGCTTTAGGGGGAGCGTGCGTGTGAGGGCGTGGGTTAGTGTTAGCGTACGGGTTAGGATTATGGGACGGGTGAGGGTCAGGCTTCGGGGAAGGGTTAGGGTTAGGGTTCGGGCTAGGGTTAGGATTAAGGGACGCGGAAGGTTTAGGGTCCAGGTGAGGGTACGGCAACGCTTTTGGGGGAGCGTGCGTGTGAGGGCGTGGGTTAGTGTTAGCGTACGGGTTAGGATTAGGGGACGGGTGAGGGTCAGGCTTCGGGGAAGGGTTAGGGTTAGGGTTCGGGCTAGGGTTAGGGTTAGGGGACGGGGACGGTTTAGGGTCCAGGTGAGGGTACGGCAACGCTTTAGGGGGAGCGTGCGTGTGAGGGCGTGGGTTAGTGTTAGCGTACGGGTTAGGATTAGGGGACGGGTGAGGGTCAGGCTTCGGGGAAGGGTTAGGGTTAGGGTTCGGGCTAGGGTTGGGGACGGGGACGGTTTAGGGTCCAGGTGAGGGTACTGCAACGCTTTAGGGGGAGCGTGCGTGTGAGGGCGCTGGTTAGTGTTAGCGTACGGGTTAGGATTAGGGGACGGGTGAGGGTCAGGCTTCGGGGAAGGGTTAGGGTTAGGGTTCGGGCTAGGGTAGGTTTAGGGAACGGGGACGGTTTAGGGTCCAGGTGAGGTTACGGCAACGCTTTAGGGGGAGCGTGCGTGTGAGGGCGCGGGTTAGTGTTAGCGTACGGGTTAGGATTAGGGGACGGGTGAGGGTCAGGCTTCGGGGAAGGGTTAGGGTTAGGGTTCGGGCTAGGGTTAGGGTTAGGGGACGGGGACGGTTTAGGGTCCAGGTGAGGGTACGGCAACGCTTTAGGGGGAGCGTGCGTGTGAGGGCGCGGGTTAGTGTTAGCGTACGGGTTAGGATTAGGGGACGGGTGAGGGTCAGGCTTCGGGGAAGAGTTAGGGTTAGGGTTCGGGCTAGGGTTAGGGTTAGGGGACGGGGACGGTTTAGGGTCCAGGTTAGGGTACGACAACGCTTTAGGGGGAGTGTGCGTGTGAGGGCGCGGGTTAGTGTTAGCGTACGGGTTAGGATTAGGGGACGGGTGAGGGTCAGGCTTCGGGGAAGGGTTACGGTTAGGGTTCGGGCTAGGGTTAGGGTGAGGGGACGGGGACGGTTTAGGGTCCAGGTGAGGGTACAGCAACGCTTTAGGGGGAGCGTGCATGTGAGGGCACGGGTTAGTGTTAGCGTACGGGTTAGGATTAGGGGACGGGTGAGGGTCAGGCTTCGGGGAAGGGTTAGGGTTAGGGTTCGGGCTAGGGTTAGGATTAGGGGACGGGGACGGTTTAGGGTCCAGGTGAGGGTACGGCAACGCTTTAGGGGGAGCGTGCGTGTGAGGGCGCGGGTTAGTGTTAGCGTACGGGTTAGGATTAGGGGACGGGTGAGGGTCAGGCTTCGGGGAAGGGTTAGGGTTAGGGTTCGGGCTAGGGTTAGGGTTAGGGGACGGGGACGGTTTAGGGTCCAGGTGAGGGTACGGCAACGCTTTAGGGGGAGCGTGCATGTGAGGGCGCGGGGTAGTGTTAGCGTACGGGTTAGGATTAGGGGACGGGTGAGGGTCAGGCTTCGGGGAAGGGTTAGGGTTAGGGTTAGGGCTAGGGTTAGGGTTAGGGGACGGGGACGGTTTAGGGTCCAGGTGAGGGTACGGCAACGCTTTAGGGGGAGCGTGCGTGTGAGGGCGCGGGTTAGTGTTAGCGTGCGGGTTAGGATTAGGGGACGGGTGAGGGTCAGGCTTCGGGGAAGGGTTAGGTTTATGGTTCGGGCTAGGGTTAGGGTTAGGGGACGGGGACGGTTTAGGGTCCAGGTGAGGGTACGGCAACGCTTTAGGGGGAGCGTGCGTGTGAGGGCGCGGGTTAGTGTTAGCGTACGGGTTAGGATTAGGGGACGGGTGAGGGTCAGGCTTCGGGGAAGGGTTAGGGTTAGGGTTCGGGCTATGGTTAGTGTTAGGGGATGGGGACGGTTTAGGGTCCAGGTGAGGGTACGGCAACGCTTTAGGGGGAGCGTGCGTGTGAGGGCGTGGGTTAGTGTTAGCGTACGGGTTAGGATTATGGGACGGGTGAGGGTCAGGCTTCGGGGAAGTGTTAGGGTTAGGGTTCGGGCTAGGGTTAGGATTAAGGGACGGGGAAGGTTTAGGGTCCAGGTGAGGGTACGGCAACGCTTTTGGGGGAGCGTGCGTGTGAGGGCGTGGGTTAGTGTTAGCGTACGGGTTAGGATTAGGGGACGGGTGAGGGTCAGGCTTCGGGGAAGGGTTAGGGTTAGGGTTCGGGCTAGGGTTAGGGTTAGGGGACGGGGACGGTTTAGGGTCCAGGTGAGGGTACGGCAACGCTTTAGGTGGAGCGTGCGTGTGAGGGCGCGGGTTAGTGTTAGCGTACGGGTTAGGATTAGGGGACGGGTGAGGGTCAGGCTTCGGGGAAGGGTTAGGGTTAGGGTTCGGGCTAGGGTTAGGGTTAGGGGACGGGGACGGTTTAGGGTCCAGGTGAGGGTACGGCAACGCTTTAGGGGGAGCGTGCGTGTGAGGGCGCGGGTTAGTGTTAGCGTACGGGTTAGGATTAGGGGACGGGTGAGGGTCAGGCTTCGGGGAAGGGTTAGGGTTAGGGTTCGGGCTAGGGTTAGGGTTAGGGGACGGGGACGGTTTAGGGTCCAGGTGAGGGTACGGCAACGCTTTAGGGGGAGCGTGCGTGTGAGGGCGCGGGTTAGTGTTAGCGTACGGGTTAGGATTAGGGGACGGGTGAGGGTCAGGCTTCGGGGAAGGGTTAGGGTTAGGGTTCGGGCTAGGGTTAGGGTTAGGGGACGGGGACGGTTTAGGGTCCAGGTGAGGGTACGGCAACGCTTTAGGGGGAGCGTGCATGTGAGGGCGCGGGGTAGTGTTAGCGTACGGGTTAGGATTAGGGGACGGGTGAGGGTCAGGCTTCGGGGAAGGGTTAGGGTTAGGGTTAGGGCTAGGGTTAGGGTTAGGGGACGGGGACGGTTTAGGGTCCAGGTGAGTGTACGGCAACGCTTTAGGGGGAGCGTGCGTGTGAGGGCGCGGGTTAGTGTTAGCGTACGGCTTAGGATTAGGGGATGGGTGAGGGTCAGGCTTCGGGGAAGGGTTACGGTTAGGGTTCGGGCTAGGGTTAGGGTTAGGGGACGGGGACGGTTTAGGGTCCAGGTGAGTGTACGGCAACGCTTTAGGGGGAGCGTGCGTGTGAGGGCGTGGGTTAGTGTTAGCGTACGGGTTAGGATTAGGGGACGGGTGAGGGTCAGGCTTCGGGGAAGGATTAGGGTTAGGGTTCGGGCTAGGGTTGGGGACGGGGACGGTTTAGGGTCCAGGTGAGGGTACTACAACGCTTTAGGGGGAGCGTGCGTGTGAGGGCGCGGGTTAGTGTTAGCGTACGGGTTAGGATTAGGGGACGGGTGAGGGTCAGGCTTCGGGGAAGGGTTAGGGTTAGGGTTCGGGCTAGGGTAGGTTTAGGGAACGGGGACGGTTTAGGGTCCAGGTGAGGTTACGGCAACGCTTTAGGGGGAGCGTGCGTGTGAGGGCGCGGGTTAGTGTTAGCGTACGGGTTAGGATTAGGGGACGGGTGAGGGTCAGGCTTCGGGGAAGGGTTAGGGTTAGGGTTCGGGCTAGGGTTAGGGTTAGGGGACGGGGACGGTTTAGGGTCCAGGTGAGGGTACGGCAACGCTTTAGGGGGAGCGTGCGTGTGAGGGCGCGGGTTTGTGTTAGCGTACGGGTTAGGATTAGGGGACGGGTGAGGGTCAGGCTTCGGGGAAGGGTTAGGTTTAGGGTTCGGGCTAGGGTTAGGGTTAGGGGACGGGGACGGTTTAGGGTCCAGGTGAGGGTACGGCAACGCTTTAGGGGGAGCGTGCGTGTGAGGGCGCGGGTTAGTGTTAGCGTACGGGTTAGGATTAGGGGACGGGTGAGGGTCAGGCTTCGGGGAAGTGTTAGGGTTAGGGTTCGGGCTAGGGTTAGGGTTAGGGGACGGGGACGGTTTAGGGTCCAGGTGAGGGTACGACAACGCTTTAGGGGGAGTGTGCGTGTGAGGGCGCGGGTTAGTGTTAGCGTACGGGTTAGGATTAGGGGACGGGTGAGGGTCAGGCTTCGGGGAAGGGTTACGGTTAGGGTTCGGGCTAGGGTTAGGGTGAGGGGACGGGGACGGTTTAGGGTCCAGGTGAGGGTACAGCAACGCTTTATGGGGAGCGTGCATGTGAGGGCACGGGTTAGTGTTAGCGTACGGGTTAGGATTAGGGGACGGGTGAGGGTCAGGCTTCGGGGAAGGGTTAGGGTTAGGGTTCGGGCTAGGGTTAGGATTAGGGGACGGGGACGGTTTAGGGTCCAGGTGAGGGTACGGCAACGCTTTAGGGGGAGCGTGCGTGTGAGGGCGCGGGTTAGTGTTAGCGTACGGGTTAGGATTAGGGGACGGGTGAGGGTCAGGCTTCGGGGAAGGGTTAGGGTTAGGGTTCGGGCTAGGGTTAGGGTTAGGGGACGGGGACGGTTTAGGGTCCAGGTGAGGGTACGGCAACGCTTTAGGGGGAGCGTGCATGTGAGGGCGCGGGGTAGTGTTAGCGTACGGGTTAGGATTAGGGGACGGGTGAGGGTCAGGCTTCGGGGAAGGGTTAGGGTTAGGGTTAGGGCTAGGGTTAGGGTTAGGGGACGGGGACGGTTTAGGGTCCAGGTGAGGGTACGGCAACGCTTTAGGGGGAGCGTGCGTGTGAGGGCGCGGGTTAGTGTTAGCGTGCGGGTTAGGATTAGGGGACGGGTGAGGGTCAGGCTTCGGGGAAGGGTTAGGTTTATGGTTCGGGCTAGGGTTAGGGTTAGGGGACGGGGACGGTTTAGGGTCCAGGTGAGGGTACGGCAACGCTTTAGGGGGAGCGTGCGTGTGAGGGCGCGGGTTAGTGTTAGCGTACGGGTTAGGATTAGGGGACGGGTGAGGGTCAGGCTTCGGGGAAGATTTAGGGTTAGGGTTCGGGTTAGGGTTAGGGGACGGGGACGGTTTAGGGTCCAGGTGAGGGTACGGCAACGCTTTAGGGGGAGCGTGCGTGTGAGGGCGCGGGTTAGTGTTAGCGTACGGGTTAGGATTAGGTGACGGGTGAGGGTAAGGCTTCGGGGAAGGGTTAGGGTTAGGGTTCGGGCTAGGGTTAGGGTTAGGGGACGGGGACGGTTTAGGGTCCAGGTGAGGGTACGGCAACGCTTTAGGGGGAGCGTGCGTGTGAGGGCGCGGGTTAGTGTTAGCGTACGGGTTAGGATTAGGGGACGGGTGAGGGTCAGGCTTCGGGGAAGGGTTAGGGTTAGGGTTCGGGCTAGGGTTAGGGTTAGGGGACGGGGACGGTTTAGGGTCCAGGTGAGGTTACGGCAACGCTTTAGGGGGAGCGTGCGTGTGAGGGCACGGGTTAGTGTTAGCGTACGGGTTAGGATTAGGGGACGGGTGAGGGTCAGGCTTCGGGGAAGGGTTAGGGTTAGGGTTCGGGCTAGGGTTAGGGTTAGTTGACGGGGACGGTTTCGGGTCCAGGTGAGGGTACGGCAACGCTTTAGGGGGCGCGTGCGTGTGAGGGCGCGGGTTAGTGTTAGCGTGCGGGTTAGGATTAGGGGACGGGTGAGGGTCAGGCTCCGGGGAAGGGTTAGGGTTAGGGTTCGGGCTAGGGTTAGGTTTAGGGGACGGGGACGTATTAGGGTCCATGTGAGGGTACGGCAACGCTTTAGGGGGAGCGTGCGTGTGAGGGCACGGGTTAGTGTTAGCGTACGGGTTAGGAATAGGGGACGGGTGAGGGTCAGGCTTCAGGGAAGTGTTAGGGTTAGGGTTCGGGCTAGGGTTAGGGTTAGGGGACGGGGACGGTTTAGGGTCCAGGTGAGGGTACGGCAACGCTTTAGGGGGAGCGTGCGTGTGAGGGCGCGAGTTAGTGTTAGCGTGCGGGTTAGGATTAGGGGACGGGTGAGGGTCAGGCTTCGGGGAAGGGTTAGGGTAAGGGTTCGGGCTACGGTTAGGGTTAGGGGACGGGGACGGTTTAGGGTCCAGGTGAGGGTACAGCAACGCTTTAGGGGGAGCGTGCGTGTGAGGGCGCGGGTTAGTGTTAGCGTACGGGTTAGGATTATGGGACGGGTGAGGGTCAGGCTTCGGGGAAGGGTTAGGGTTAGGGTTCGGGCTAGGGTTAGGGTTAGGGGACGGGGACGGTTTAGGGTCCAGGTGAGGGTACGGCAACGCTTTAGGGGGAGCGTGCGTGTTAGGGCGCGGGGTAGTGTTAGCGTACGGGTTAGGATTAGGGGACGGGTGAGGGTCAGGCTTCGGGGAAGGGTTACGGTTAGTGTTCGGGCTAGGGTTAGGTTTAGGGGACGGGGACGGTTTAGGGTCCAGGTGAGGGTACGGCAACGCTTTAGGGGGAGCGTGCGTGTGAGGGCGTGGGTTAGTGTTAGCGTACGGGTTAGGATTAGGGGACGGGTGAGGGTCAGGCTTCGGGGAAGGGTTAGTGTTAGGGTTCGGGCTAGGGTTAGGGTTAGGGGACGGGGACGGTTTAGGGTCCAGGTGAGTGTACGGCAACGCTTTAGGGGGAGCGTGCGTGTGAGGGCGCGGGTTAGTGTTAGCGTACGGCTTAGGATTAGGGGATGGGTGAGGGTCAGGCTTCGGGGAAGGGTTACGGTTAGGGTTCGGGCTAGGGTTAGGGTTAGGGGACGGGGACGGTTTAGGGTCCAGGTGAGTGTACGGCAACGCTTTAGGGGGAGCGTGCGTGTGAGGGCGCGGGTTAGTGTTAGCGTACGGGTTAGGATTAGGGGACGGGTGAGGGTCAGGCTTCGGGGAAGTGTTAGGGTTAGGGTTCGGGCTAGGGTTAGGGTTAGGGGACGGGGACGGTTTAGGGTCCAGGTGAGGGTACGGCAACGCTTTAGGGGGAGCGTGCGTGTGAGGGCGCGGGTTAGTGTTAGCGTACGGGTTAGGATTAGGGGACGGGTGAGGGTCAGGCTTCGGGGAAGGGTTAGGGTTAGGGTTCGGGCTAGGTTTAGGGTTAGGGGACGGGGACGGTTTAGGGTCCAGGTGAGGGTACGGCAACGCTTTAGGGGGAGCGTGCGTGTGAGGGCGCGGGTTAGTGTTAGCGTACGGGTTAGGATTAGGGGATGGGTGAGGGTCAGGCTTCGGGGAAGGGTTAGGGTTAGGGTTCGGGCTAGGGTTAGGGTTAGGGGACGGGGACGGTTTAGGGTCCAGGTGAGGGTACGGCAACGCTTTAGGGGGAGCGTGCGTGTGAGGGCGCGGGTTAGTGTTAGCGTACGGGTTAGGATTAAGGGACGGGAGAGGGTCAGGCTTCGGGGAAGGGTTAGGGTTAGGGTTCGGGCTAGGGTTAGGTTTAGGGGACAGGGACGGTTTAGGGTCCAGGTGAGGGTACGGCAACGCTTTAGGGGGAGCGTGCGTGTGAGGGCGTGGGTTGGTGTTAGCCTACGGGTTAGGATTAGGGGACGGGTGAGGGTCAGGCTGCGGGGAAGGGTTAGGGTTAGGGTTCGGGCTAGGGTTAGGGTTAGGGGACGGGGACGGTTTAGGGTCCAGGTGAGGGTACGGCAACTGTTTAGGGGGAGCGTGCGTGTGAGGGCGCGGGTTAGTGTTAGCGTACGGGTTAGGATTAGGGGACGGGTGAGGGTCAGGCTTCGGGGAAGGGTTAGGGTTAGGGTTCGGGCTAGGGTTAGGGTTAGGGGACGGGGACGGTTTAGGGTCCAGGTGAGGGTACGGCAACGCTTTAGGGGGAGCGTGCGTGTGAGGGCGCGGGTTAGTGTTAGCGTGCGGGTTAGAATTAGGGGACGGGTGAGGGTCAGGCTTCGGGGAAGTGTTAGGGTTAGGGTTCGGGCTAGGGTTAGGGTTAGGGGACGGGGACGGTTTAGGGTCCAGGTGAGGGTACGGCAACGCTTTAGGGGGAGTGTGCGTGTGAGGGCGCGGGTTAGTGTTAGCGTACGGGTTAGGATTAGGGGACGGGTGAGGGTCAGCCTTCGGGGAAGGGTTAGGGTTAGGGTTCAGGCTAGGGTTAGGGTTAGGGGACGGGGACGGTTTAGGGTCCAGGTGAGGGTACGGCAACGCTTTAGGGGGAGCGTGCGTGTGAGGGCGCGGGTTAGTGTAAGCGTACGGGTTAGGATTAGGGGACGGGAGAGGGTCAGGCTTCGGGGAAGGGTTAGGGTTAGGGTTCGGGCTAGGGTTAGGGTTAGGGGACAGGGACGGTTTAGGGTCCAGGTGAGGGTACGGCAACGCTTTAGGGGGAGCGTGCGTGTGAGGGCGTGGGTTAGTGTTAGCCTACGGGTTAGGATTAGGGGACGGGTGAGGGTCAGGCTTCGGGGAAGGGTTAGGGTTAGGGTTCGGGCTAGGGTTAGGGTTAGGGGACGGGGACGGTTTAGGGTCCAGGTGAGGGTACGGCAACTCTTTAGGGGGAGCGTTCGTGTGAGGGCGCGGGTTAGTGTTAGCGTACGGGTTAGGATTAGGGGACGGGTGAGGGTCAGGCTTCGGGGAAGGGTTAGGGTTAGGGTTCGGGCTAGGGTTAGGGTTAGGGGACGGGGACGGTTTAGGGTCCAGGTGAGGGTACGGCAACGCTTTAGGGGGAGCGTGCGTGTGAGGGCGCGTGTTAGTGTTAGCGTGCGGGTTAGAATTAGGGGACGGGTGAGGGTCAGGCTTCGGGGAAGGGTTAGGGTTAGGGTTCGGGTTAGGGTTAGGGTTAGGGGACGGGGACGTTTTAGGGTCCAGGTGAGGGTACGGCAACGCTTTAGGGGGAGCGTGCGTGTGAGAGCGCGGGTTAGTGTTAGCGTACGGGTTAGGATTAGGGGACGGGTGAGGGTCAGGCTTCGGGGAAGGGTTAGGGTTAGGGTTCGGGCTAGGGTTAGGGTTAGGGGACGGGGACGGTTTAGGGTCCAGGTGAGGGTACGGCAACGCTTTAGGGGGAGCGTGCGTGTGAGGGCGCGGGTTAGTGTTAGCGTACGGGTTAGGATTAGGGGACGGGTGAGGGTCAGGCTTCGGGGAATGGTTAGGGTTAGGGTTCGGGCTAGGGTTAGGGTTAGGGGACGGGAACGGTTTAGGGTCCAGGTGAGGGTACGGCAACGCTTTAGGGGGAGCGTGCGTGTGAGGGCGCGGGTTAGTGTTAGCGTACGGGTTAGGATTAGGGGACGGGTGAGGGTCAGGCTTCGGGGAAGGGTTAGGGTTAGGGTTCGGGCTAGGGTTAGGGTTAGGGGACGGGGACGGTTTAGGGTCCAGGTGAGGGTACGGCAACGCTTTAGGGGGAGCGTGCGTGTGAGGGCGCGGGTTAGTGTTAGCGTACGGTTTAGGATTAGGGGACGGGTGAGGGTCAGGCTTCGGGGAAGGGTTAGGGTTAGGGTTCGGGCTAGGCTTAGGGGACGGGGACGGTTTAGGGTCCAGGTGAGGGTACGGCAACACTTTAGGGGGCGCGTGCGTGTGAGGGCGCGGGTTAGTGTTAGCGTACGGGTTAGGATTAGGGGAAGGGTGAGGGTCAGGCTTCGGGGAAGGGTTAGGGTTAGGGTTCGGGCTAGGGTTAGGGTTAGGGGACGGGGACGGTTTAGGGTCCAGGTGAGGGTACGGCAATGCTTTAGGGGGAGCGTGTGTGTGAGGGCGCGGGTTAGTGTTAGCGTACGGGTTAGGATTAGGGGACGGGTGAGGGTCAGGCTTCGGGGAAGGGTTACGGTTAGGGTTCGGGCTAGAGTTAGGGTTAGGGGACGGGGACGGTGTAGGGTCCAGGTGAGGGTACGGCAACGCTTTAGGGGGAGCGTGCGTGTGAGGGCGCGGGTTAGTGTTAGCGTACGGGTTAGGATTAGGGGACGGGTGAGGGTCAGGCTTCGGGGAAGGGTTAGGGTTAGGGTTCGGGCTAGGGTTAGGGTTAGGGGACGGGGACGGTTTAGGGTCCCGGTGAGGGTATGGCAACGCTTTGGGGGGAGCGTGCGTGTGAGGGCGCGGGTTAGTGTTAGCGTACAGGTTAGGATTAGGGGACGGGTGAGGGTCAGGCTTCGGGGAAGGGTTAGGGTTCGGGTTCGGGCTAGGGTTAGGGTTAGGGGACGGGGACGGTTTAGGGTCCAGGTGAGGGTACGGCAACGCTTTAGGGGGAGCGTGGGTGTGAGGGCGCGGGTTAGTGTTAGCGTACGGGTTAGGATTAGGGGACGGGTGAGGGTCAGGCTTCGGGGAAGGGTTAGGGTTAGGGTTCGGGCTAGGGTTAGGGTTAGGGGACGGGGACGGTTTCGGGTCCAGGTGAGGGTACGGCAACGCTTTAGGGGGAGCGTGCGTGTGAGGGCGCGGGTTAGTGTTAGCGTACGGGTTAGGATTAGGGGACGGCTGAGGGTCAGGCTTCGGGGAAGGGTTAGGGTCAGGGTTCGCCTAGGGTTAGTGTTAGGTGACGGGGAAGGTTTAGGGTCCAGATGAGGGTACGGCAGCGCTTTAGGGGGAGCGTGCGTGTGAGGGCGCAGGTTAGTGTTAGCGTACGGGTTAGGATTAGGGGACGGGTGAGGGTCAGGCTTCGGGGAAGGGTTAGGGTTAGGGTTCGGGCTAGGGTTAGGGTTAGGGGACGGGGACGGTTTAGGGTCCAGGTGAGGGTACGGCAACGCTTTAGGGGGAGCGTGCGTGTGAGGGCGTGGGTTAGTGTTAGCGTACGGGTTAGGATTAGGGGACGGGTGAGGGTCAGGCTTCGGGGAAGGGTTAGGGTTAGGGTTCGGGCTAGGGTTAGGGTTAGGGGATGGGGACGGTTTAGGGTCCAGGTGAGGGTACGGCAACGCTTTAGGTGGAGCGTGCGTGTGAGGGCGCGTGTTAGTGTTAGCGTACGGGTTAGGATTAGGGGACGTGTGAGGGTCAGGCTTCGGGGAAGGGTTAGGGTTAGGGTTCGGGCTAGGGTTAGGGTTAGGGGACGGGGACGGTTTAGGGTCCAGGTGAGGGTACGGCAACGCTTTAGGGGGAGCGTGCGTGTGAGGGCGCGGAGTAGTGTTAGCGTACGGGTTAGGATTAGGGGACGGTTGAGGGTCATGCTTCGGGGAAGGGTTAGGGTTAGGGTTCGGGCTAGGGTTAGGGTGAGGTGACGGGGACGGTATAGGGTCCAGGTGAGGGTACGGCAACGCTTTAGGGGGAGCGTGCGTGTGAGGGCGCGGGTTAGTGTTAGCGTACGGGTTAGGATTAGGGGACGGGTGAGGGTCAGGCTTCGGGGAATGGTTAGGGTTAGGGTTCGGGCTAGGGTTAGGGTTAGGGGACGGGAACGGTTTAGGGTCCAGGTGAGGGTACGGCAACGCTTTAGGGGGAGCGTGCGTGTGAGGGCGCGGGTTAGTGTTAGCGTACGGGTTAGGATTAGGGGACGGGTGAGGGTCAGGCTTCGGGGAAGGGTTAGGGTTAGGGTTCGGGCTAGGGTTAGGGTTAGGGGACGGGGACGGTTTAGGGTCCAGGTGAGGGTACGGCAACGCTTTAGGGGGAGCGTGCGTGTGAGGGCGCGGGTTAGTGTTAGCGTACGGGTTAGGATTAGGGGACGGGTGAGGGTCAGGCTTCGGGGAAGTGTTAGGGTTAGGGTTCGGGCTAGGCTTAGGGGACGGGGACGGTTTAGGGTCCAGGTGAGGGTACGGCAACACTTTAGGGGGCGCGTGCGTGTGAGGGCGCGGGTTAGTGTTAGCGTACGGGTTAGGATTAGGGGAAGGGTGAGGGTCAGGCTTCGGGGAAGGGTTAGGGTTAGGGTTCGGGCTAGGGTTAGGGTTAGGGGACGGGGACGGTTTAGGGTCCAGGTGAGGGTACGGCAATGCTTTAGGGGGAGCGTGTGTGTGAGGGCGCGGGTTAGTGTTAGCGTACGGGTTAGGATTAGGGGACGGGTGAGGGTCAGGCTTCGGGGAAGGGTTACGGTTAGGGTTCGGGCTAGGGTTAGGGTTAGGGGACGGGGACGGTTTAGGGTCCCGGTGAGGGTATGGCAACGCTTTGGGGGGAGCGTGCGTGTGAGGGCGCGGGTTAGTGTTAGCGTACAGGTTAGGATTAGGGGACGGGTGAGGGTCAGGCTTCGGGGAAGGGTTAGGGTTCGGGTTCGGGCTAGGGTTAGGGTTAGGGGACGGGGACGGTTTAGGGTCCAGGTGAGGGTACGGCAACGCTTTAGGGGGAGCGTGGGTGTGAGGGCGCGGGTTAGTGTTAGCGTACGGGTTAGGATTAGGGGACGGGTGAGGGTCAGGCTTCGGGGAAGGGTTAGGGTTAGGGTTCGGGCTAGGGTTAGGGTTAGGGGACGGGGACGGTTTCGGGTCCAGGTGAGGGTACGGCAACGCTTTAGGGGGAGCGTGCGTGTGAGGGCGCGGGTTAGTGTTAGCGTACGGGTTAGGATTAGGGGACGGCTGAGGGTCAGGCTTCGGGGAAGGGTTAGGGTCAGGGTTCGCCTAGGGTTAGGGTTAGGTGACGGGGAAGGTTTAGGGTCCAGATGAGGGTACGGCAGCGCTTTAGGGGGAGCGTGCGTGTGAGGGCGCAGGTTAGTGTTAGCGTACGGGTTAGGATTAGGGGACGGGTGAGGGTCAGGCTTCGGGGAAGGGTTAGGGTTAGGGTTCGGGCTAGGGTTAGGGTTAGGGGACGGGGACGGTTTAGGGTCCAGGTGAGGGTACGGCAACGCTTTAGGGGGAGCGTGCGTGTGAGGGCGTGGGTTAGTGTTAGCGTACGGGTTAGGATTAGGGGACGGGTGAGGGTCAGGCTTCGGGGAAGGGTTAGGGTTAGGGTTCGGGCTAGGGTTAGGGTTAGGGGACGGGGACGGTTTAGGGTCCAGGTGAGGGTACGGCAACGCTTTAGGTGGAGCGTGCGTGTGAGGGCGCGTGTTAGTGTTAGCGTACGGGTTAGGATTAGGGGACGTGTGAGGGTCAGGCTTCGGGGAAGGGTTAGGGTTAGGGTTCGGGCTAGGGTTAGGGTTAGGGGACGGGGACGGTTTAGGGTCCAGGTGAGGGTACGGCAACGCTTTAGGGGGAGCGTGCGTGTGAGGGCGCGGAGTAGTGTTAGCGTACGGGTTAGGATTAGGGGACGGTTGAGGGTCATGCTTCGGGGAAGGGTTAGGGTTAGGGTTCGGGCTAGGGTTAGGGTGAGGTGAAGGGGACGGTATAGGGTCCAGGTGAGGGTACGGCAACGCTTTAGGGGGAGCGTGCATGTGAGGGCGCGGGTTAGTGTTAGCGTACGGGTTAGGATTAGGGGACGGGTGAGGGTCAGGCTTCGGGGAAGGGTTAGGGTTAGGGTTCGGGCTAGGGTTAAGGTTAGGGGACGGGGACGGTTTAGGGTCCAGGTGAGTGTACGGCAACGCTTTAGGGGGAGCGTGGGTGTGAGGGCGCGGGGTAGTGTTAGTGTACGGTTTAGGATTAGTGGATGGGTGAGCGTCAGGCTTCGGGGAAGGGTTAGGGTTAGGGTTCGGGCTAGGGTTAGGGTGAGGGGACGTGGACGGTTTAGGGTCCAGGTGAGGGTACGGCAACGCTTTAGGGCGAGCGTGCGTGTGAGGGCGTGGGTTAGTGTTAGCGTACGGGTTAGGATTAGCGGACGGGTGAGGGTCAGGCTTCGGGGAAGGGTTAGGATTAGGGTTCGGGCTAGGGTTAGGGTTAGGGGACGGGGACGGTTTAGGGTCCAGGTGAGGGTACGGCAACGCTTTAAGGGGAGAGTGCGTGTGAGGGCGCGGGTTAGTGTTAGCTTACGGGTTAGGATTAGGGGACGGGTGAGGGTCAGGCTTCAGGGAAGTGTTAGGGCTAGGGTTCGGGCTAGGGTTAGGGTTACGGGACAGTGACGGTTTAGGGTCCAGGTGAGGGTACAGCAACGCTTTAGGGGGAGCGTGCATGTGAGGGCGCGGGTTAGTGTTAGCGTACGGGTTAGGATTAGGGGACGTGTGAGGGTCAGGCATCGGGGAAGGGTTAGGGTTAGGGTTCGGGCTAGGGTTAGGGTTAGGGGATGGGGACGGTTTAGGGTCCAGGTGAGGGTACGGCAACGCTTTAGGGGGAGCGTGCATGTGAGGGTGCGGGTTAGTGTTAGCGTACGGGTTAGGATTAGGGGACGGGTGAGGGTCAGGCTTCGGGGAAGGGTTAGGGTTAGGGTTCGGGCTAGGGTTAGGGTTAGGGGATGGGGACGGTTTAGGGTCCAGGTGAGGGTACGGCAACGCTTTAGGGGGAGCATGCATGTGAGGGCACGGGTTAGTGTTAGCGTACGGGTTAGGATTAGGGGACGGGTGAGGGTCAGGCTTCGGGGAAGGGTTAGGGTTAGGGTTCGGGCTAGGGTTAGGGTTAGGGGAAGGGGACGGTTTAGGGTCCAGGTGAGGGTACGGCAACGCTTTAGGGGGAGCGTACGTGTGAGGGCGCGGGGTAGTGTTAGCGTACGGGTTAGGATTAGGGGACGGGTGAGGGTCAGGCTTCGGGGAAGGGTTAGGGTTAGGGTTCGGGCTAGGGTTAGGGTTAGGGGACGGGGACGGTTTAGGGTCCAGGTGAGGGTACGGCAACGCTTTAGGGGGAGCGTGCGTGTGAGGGCGCGGGTTAGTGTTAGCGTACGGGTTAGGATTAGGGGACGGTTGAGGGTCATGCTTCGGGGAAGGGTTAGGTTTAGGGTTCGGGCTAGGGTTAGGGTTAGATGACGGGGACGGTTTAGGGTCCAGGTGATGGTACGGCAACGCTTTAGGGGGAGCGTGCGTGTGAGGGCGCGGGGTAGTGTTAGCGTACGGGTTAGGATTAGGGGATGGGTGAGGGTCAGGCTTTGGGGAAGGGTTAGGGTTAGGGTTCGGGCTAGAGTTAGGGTTAGGGGATTGGGACGGTTTAGGGTCCAGGTGAGAGTACGGCAACGCTTTAAGGGGAGCGTGCGTGTGAGGGCGAGGGTTAGTGTTAGCGTACGTGTTAGGATTAGGGGACGGGTGAGGGTCAGGCTTCGGTGAAGGGTTAGGGTTAGGGTTCGGGCTAGGGTTAGGGTTAGGGGACGGGGACGGTTTAGATTCCAGTTGAGGGTACGGCAAAGCTTTAGGGGGAGCGTGCGTGTGAGGGCGTGGGTTAGTGTTAGCGTACGGGTTAGGATTAGGGGACGGGTGAGGGTCAGGCTTCGGGGAAGGGTTAGGGTTAGGGTTCGGGCTAGGGTTAGGGTTAGGGGACGGGGACGGTTTAGGGTCCAGGTGAGGGTACGGCAACGCTTTAGTGGGAGCGTGCGTGTGAGGGCGCGGGGTAGTGTTAGCGTACGGGTTAGGATTATGGGACGGGTGAGGGTCAGGCTTCGGGGAAGGGTTAGGGTTAGGGTTCGGGCTAGGGTTAGGGTTAGGGGACGGGGACGGTTTAGGGTCCAGCTGAGGGTACGGCAACGCTTTAGGGGGAGCGTGCGTGTGAGGGTGCGGGTTAGTGTTAGCGTACGGGTTAGGATTAGGGGACGGTTGAGTGTCATGCTTCGGGGAAGGGTTAGGGTTAGGGTTCGGGCTAGGGTGAGGGTTAGGTGACGGGGACGGTTTAGGGTCCAGGTGAGGGTACGGCAACGCTTTAGGGGGAGCGTTCATGTGAGGGGGCGGGTTAGTGTTAGTGTACGGGTTAGGATTAAGGGACGGGTGAGGGTCAGGCTTCGGGGAAGGGTTAGGGTTAGGGTTCGGGCTAGGGTTAGTGTTAGGGGACGGGGACGGTTTAGGGTCCAGGTGAGGGTACGGCAACGCTTTAGGGGGAGCGTGCGTGTGAGGGCGCGGGTTAGTGTTAGCGTACGGGTTAGGATTAGGGGACGGGTGAGGGTCAGGCTTCGGGGAAGGGTTAGGGTTAGGGTTCGGGCTAGGGTTAGGGTTAGGGGACGGGGACGGTTTAGGGTCCAGGTGAGGGTACGGCAACGCTTTAGGGGGAGCGTGCGTGTGAGGGCGGGGGTTAGTGTTAGCGTACGGGTTAGGATTAGGGGACGGGTGAGGGTCAGGCTTCGGGGAAGGGTTAGGGTTAGGGTTCGGGCTAGGGTTAGGGTTAGGGGACGGGGACGGTTTAGGGTCCAGGTGAGGGTACGGCAACGCTTTAGGGGGAGCGTGCTTGTGAGGGCGCGGGTTAGTGTTAGCGTACGGGTTAGGATTAGGGGACGGGTGAGGGTCAGGCTTCGGGGAAGGGTTAGGGTTAGGGTTCGGGCTAGGGTTAGGGTTAGGGGACGGGAACGGTTCAGGGTCCAGGTGAGGGTACGGCAACGCTTTAGGGGGAGCGTGCGTGTGAGGGCGCGGGTTAGTGTTAGCGTACGGGTTAGGATTAGGGGACGGGTGAGGGTCAGGCTTCGGGGAAGGGTTAGGGTTAGGGTTCGGGCTAGGGTTAGGGTTAGGGGACGGGGACGGTTTAGGGTCCAGGTGAGGGTACGGCAACGCTTTAGGGGGAGCGTGCGTGTGAGGGCCCGGGTTAGTGTTAGCGTACGGGTTAGGATTTGGGGACGGGTGAGGGTCAGGCTTCGGGGAAGGGTTAGGGTTAGGGTTCGGGCTAGGGTTAGTGGACGGGGACGGTTTAGGGTCCAGGTGAGGGTACGGCAACACTTTACGGGGAGCGTGCGTGTGAGGGCGCGGGTTAGTGTTAGCGTACGGGTTAGGATTAGGGGACGGGTGAGGGTCAGGCTTCGGGGAAGGGTTAGGGTTAGGGTTCGGGCTAGGGTTAGGGGACGGGGACGGTTTAGGGTCCAGGTGAGGGTACAGCAATGCTTTAGGGGGAGCGTGTGTGTGAGGGCGTGGGTTAGTGTTAGCGTACGGGTTAGGATTAGGGGACGGGTGAGGGTCAGGCTTCGGGGAAGGGTTAGGGTTAGGGTTCGGGCTAGAGTTAGGGTTAGGGGACGGGGACGGTTTAGGGTCCAGGTGAGGGTACGGCAACGCTTTAGGGGGAGCGTGCATGTGAGGGCGCGGGTTAGTGTTAGCGTACGGGTTAGGATTAGGGGACGGGTGAGGGTCAGGCTTCGGGGAAGGGTTAGGTTTAGGGTTCGGGCTAGGGTTAGGGTTAGGGGACGGGGACGGTTTAGGGTCCCGGTGAGGGTACGGCAACGCTTTAGGGGGAGCGTGCGTGTGAGGGCGCGGGTTAGTGTTAGCGTACGGGTTAGGATTAGGAGACGGGTGAGGGTCAGGCTTCGGGGAAGTGTTAGGGTTCGGGTTCGGGCTAGGGTTAGGGTTAGGGGACGGGGACGGTTTAGGGTCCAGGTGAGGGTACGGCAACGCTTTAGGGGGAGCGTGGGTGTGAGGGCGCGGGTTAGTGTTAGCGTACGGGTTAGGATTAGGGGACGGGTGAGGGTCAGGCTTCGGGGAAGGGTTAGGGTTAGGGTTCGGGCTAGGGTTAGGGTTAGGGGATGGGGACGGTTTAGGGTCCAGGTGAGGGTACGGCAACGCTTTAGGGGGAGAGTGCGTGTGAGGGCGTGGGTTAGTGTTAGCGTACGGGTTAGGATTAGGGGACGGGTGAGGGTCAGGCTTCGGGGAAGGGTTAGGGTTAGGGTTCGGGCTAGGGTTAGGGTTAGGGGACGGGGACGGTTTAGGGTCCAGGTGAGGGTACGGCAACGCTTTAGGGGGAGCGTCATGTGAGGGCGCGGGTTAGTGTTAGCGTACGGGTTAGGATTAGGGGACGGGTGAGGGTCAGGCTTCGGAGAAGCGTTAGGATTAGGGTTCGGGCTAGGGTTAGGGTTAGGGGACGGGGACGGTTTAGGGACCACGTGAGGGTACGGCAACGCTTTAGGGGGAGCGTGCGTGTGAGGGCGCGGGTTAGTGTTAGCGTACGGGTTAGGATTAGGGGACGGGTGAGGGTCAGGCTTCGGAGAAGGGTTAGGGTTAGGGTTCGGGCTAGGGTTAGGGTTAGGGGACGGGGACGGTTTACGGTCCAGGTGAGGGTACGGCAATGCTTTAGGGGGAGCGTGCGTGTGAGGGCGCGGGTTAGTGTTAGCGTACGGGTTAGGATTAGGGGACGGGTGAGGGTCAGGCTTCGGGGAAGGGTTAGGGTTAGTGTTCGGGCTAGGGTTAGGGATAGAGGACGGGGACGGTTTAGGGTCCAGGTGAGGGTACGGTAATGCTTTAGGGGGAGCATGCGTGTGACGCGTGGGTTAGTGTTAGCGTACGGGTTAGGATTAGGGGACGGGTGAGGGTCAGGTTTCGGGCAAGGGTTAGGGTTCGGGTTCGGGCTAGGGTTAGGGTTAGGGGACGGGGACGGTTTAGGGTCCAGGTGAGGGTACGGCAACGATTTAGGGGGAGCGTGCGTGTGAGGGCGCGGGTTAGTGTTAGCGTACGGGTTAGGATTAGGGGACGGGTGAGGGTCAGGCTTCGGGGAAGGGTTAGGGTTAGGGTTCGGGCTAGGGTTAGGGTTAGGGGACGGGGAAGGTTTAGGGTCCAGATGAGGGTACGGCAGCGCTTTAGGGGGAGCGTGCGTGTGAGGGCGTGGGTTAGTGTTAGCGTACGGGTTAGGATTAGGGGACGGGTGAGGGTCAGGCTTCGGGGAAGTGTTAGGGTTAGGGTTCGGGCTAGGGTTAGGGTTAGGGGACGGGGACGGTTTAGGGTCCAGGTGAGGGTACGGCAACGCTTTAGGGGGAGCGTGCGTGTGAGGGCACGGGTTAGTGTTAGCGTACGGGTTAGGATTAGGGGACGCGTGAGGGTCAGGCTTCGGGGAAGGGTTAGGGTTAGGGTTCGGGCTAGGGTTAGGGATTGGGGACGGGGACGGTTTAGGGTCCAGGTGAGGGTACGGCAACGCTTTAGGGGGAGCGTGCGTGTGAGGGCGTGGGTTAGTGTTAGCGTACGGGTTAGGATTAGGGGACGGGTGAGGGTCAGGCTTCGGGGAAGGGTTAGGGTTAGGGTTCGGGCTAGGGTTAGGGTTAGGGGACGGGGACGGTTTAGGGTCCAGGTGAGGGTACGGCAACGCTTTAGGGGGAGCGTGCATGTGAGGGCGCGGGTTAGTGTTAGCGTACGGGTAAGGATTAGGGGACGGGTGAGGGTCAGGCTTCGGGGAAGGGTTAGGGTTAGGGTTCGGGCTAGGGTTAGGGTTAGGGGACGGGGACGGTTTAGGGTCCAGGTGAGGGTACGGCAACGCTTTAGGGGGAGCGTGCGTGTGAGGGCGCGGGTCAGTGTTAGCGTACGGGTTAGGATTAGGGGACGGGTGAGGGTCAGGCTTCGGGGAAGGGTTAGGGTTAGGGTTCGGGGTAGGGTTAGGTTTAGGGGACGGGGAAGGTTTAGGGTCCAGGTGAGGGTACGGCAACGCTTTAGTGGGAGCGTGCGTGTGAGGGCGCGGGGTAGTGTTAGCGTACGGGTTAGGATTATGGGACGGGTGAGGGTCAGGCTTCGGGGAAGGGTTAGGGTTAGGGTTCGGGCTAGGGTTAGGGTAAGGGGACGGGGACGGTTTAGGGTCCAGGTGAGGGTACGGCAACGCTTTAGGGGGAGCGTGAGTGTGAGGGCGCGGGTTAGTTTTAGCGTACGGGTTAGGATTAGGGGACGGGTGACGGTCAGGCTTTTGGGAAGGGTTAGGGTTAGGGTTCGGGCTAGGGTTAGGGTTAGGGGACGGGGACGGTTTAGGGTCCAGGTGAGGGTACGGCAACGCTTTAGGGGGAGCGTGCGTGTGAGGGCGCGGGTTAGTGTTAGCGTACGGTTTAGGATTACGGGACGGGTGAGGGTCAGGCTTCGGGGAAGGGTTAGGGTTATGGTTCGGGCTAGGGTTAGGGTTAGGGGACGGGGACGATTTAGGGTCCAGGTGATGGTACGGCAACGCTTTAGGGAGAGCGTGCATGTGAGGGCGCGGGTTAGTGTTAGCGTACGGGTTAGGATTAGGGGACGGGTGAGGGTCAGGCTTCGGGGAAGGGTTAGGGTTAGGGTACGGGCTAGGGTTAGGGTTAGGGGACGGGGAAGGTTTAGGGTCCAGGTGAGGGTACGGCAACGCTTTAGGGGGAGCGTGCGTGTGAGGGCGCGGGTTAGTGTTAGCGTACGGGTTAGGATTAGGGGATGGGTGAGGGTCAGGCTTCGGGGAAGGGTTAGGGTTAGGGTTCGGGCTAGGGTTAGGGTTAGGGGACGGGGACGGTTTAGGGTCCAGCTGAGGGTACGGCAACGCTTTAGGGGGAGCGTGCGTGTGAGGGTGCGGGTTAGTGTTAGCGTACGGGTTAGGATTAGGGGACGGTTGAGTGTCATGCTTCGGGGAAGGGTTAGGGTTAGGGTTCGGGCTAGGGTGAGGGTTAGGTGACGGGGACGGTTTAGGGTCCAGGTGAGGGTACGGCAACGCTTTAGGGGGAGCGTTCATGTGAGGGGGCGGGTTAGTGTTAGTGTACGGGTTAGGATTAAGGGACGGGTGAGGGTCAGGCTTCGGGGAAGGGTTAGGGTTAGGGTTCGGGCTAGGGTTAGTGTTAGGGGACGGGGACGGTTTAGGGTCCAGGTGAGGGTACGGCAACGCTTTAGGGGGAGCGTGCGTGTGAGGGCGCGGGTTAGTGTTAGCGTACGGGTTAGGATTAGGGGACGGGTGAGGGTCAGGCTTCGGGGAAGGGTTAGGGTTAGGGTTCGGGCTAGGGTTAGGGTTAGGGGACGGGGACGGTTTAGGGTCCAGGTGAGGGTACGGCAACGCTTTAGGGGGAGCGTGCGTGTGAGGGCGGGGGTTAGTGTTAGCGTACGGGTTAGGATTAGGGGACGGGTGAGGGTCAGGCTTCGGGGAAGGGTTAGGGTTAGGGTTCGGGCTAGGGTTAGGGTTAGGGGACGGGGACGGTTTAGGGTCCAGGTGAGGGTACGGCAACGCTTTAGGGGGAGCGTGCGTGTGAGGGCGCGGGTTAGTGTTAGCGTACGGGTTAGGATTAGGGGACGGGTGAGGGTCAGGCTTCGGGGAAGGGTTAGGGTTAGGGTTCGGGCTAGGGTTAGGGTTAGGGGACGGGAACGGTTTAGGGTCCAGGTGAGGGTACGGCAACGCTTTAGGGGGAGCGTGCGTGTGAGGGCGCGGGTTAGTGTTAGCGTACGGGTTAGGATTAGGGGACGGGTGAGGGTCAGGCTTCGGGGAAGGGTTAGGGTTAGGGTTCGGGCTAGGGTTAGGGTTAGGGGACGGGGACGGTTTAGGGTCCAGGTGAGGGTACGGCAACGCTTTAGGGGGAGCGTGCGTGTGAGGGCCCGGGTTAGTGTTAGCGTACGGGTTAGGATTTGGGGACGGGTGAGGGTCAGGCTTCGGGGAAGGGTTAGGGTTAGGGTTCGGGCTAGGGTTAGTGGACGGGGACGGTTTAGGGTCCAGGTGAGGGTACGGCAACACTTTACGGGGAGCGTGCGTGTGAGGGCGCGGGTTAGTGTTAGCGTACGGGTTAGGATTAGGGGACGGGTGAGGGTCAGGCTTCGGGGAAGGGTTAGGGTTAGGGTTCGGGCTAGGGTTAGGGGACGGGGACGGTTTAGGGTCCAGGTGAGGGTACAGCAATGCTTTAGGGGGAGCGTGTGTGTGAGGGCGTGGGTTAGTGTTAGCGTACGGGTTAGGATTAGGGGACGGGTGAGGGTCAGGCTTCGGGGAAGGGTTAGGGTTAGGGTTCGGGCTAGAGTTAGGGTTAGGGGACGGGGACGGTTTAGGGTCCAGGTGAGGGTACGGCAACGCTTTAGGGGGAGCGTGCATGTGAGGGCGCGGGTTAGTGTTAGCGTACGGGTTAGGATTAGGGGACGGGTGAGGGTCAGGCTTCGGGGAAGGGTTAGGTTTAGGGTTCGGGCTAGGGTTAGGGTTAGGGGACGGGGACGGTTTAGGGTCCCGGTGAGGGTACGGCAACGCTTTAGGGGGAGCGTGCGTGTGAGGGCGCGGGTTAGTGTTAGCGTACGGGTTAGGATTAGGGGACGGGTGAGGGTCAGGCTTCGGGGAAGGGTTAGGGTTCGGGTTCGGGCTAGGGTTAGGGTTAGGGGACGGGGACGGTTTAGGGTCCAGGTGAGGGTACGGCAACGCTTTAGGGGGAGCGTGGGTGTGAGGGCGCGGGTTAGTGTTAGCGTACGGGTTAGGATTAGGGGACGGGTGAGGGTCAGGCTTCGGGGAAGGGTTAGGGTTAGGGTTCGGGCTAGGGTTAGGGTTAGGGGATGGGGACGGTTTAGGGTCCAGGTGAGGGTACGGCAACGCTTTAAGGGGAGAGTGCGTGTGAGGGCGTGGGTTAGTGTTAGCGTACGGGTTAGGATTAGGGGACGGGTGAGGGTCAGGCTTCGGGGAAAGGTTAGGGTTAGGGTTCGGGCTAGGGTTAGGGTTAGGGGACGGGGACGGTTTAGGGTCCAGGTGAGGGTACGGCAACGCTTTAGGGGGAGCGTCATGTGAGGGCGCGGGTTAGTGTTAGCGTACGGGTTAGGATTAGGGGACGGGTGAGGGTCAGGCTTCGGAGAAGGGTTAGGATTAGGGTTCGGGCTAGGGTTAGGGTTAGGGGACGGGGACGGTTTAGGGACCACGTGAGGGTACGGCAACGCTTTAGGGGGAGCGTGCGTGTGAGGGCGCGGGTTAGTGTTAGCGTACGGGTTAGGATTAGGGGACGGGTGAGGGTCAGGCTTCGGAGAAGGGTTAGGGTTAGGGTTCGGGCTAGGGTTAGGGTTAGGGGACGGGGACGGTTTACGGTCCAGGTGAGGGTACGGCAATGCTTTAGGGGGAGCGTGCGTGTGAGGGCGCGGGTTAGTGTTAGCGTACGGGTTAGGATTAGGGGACGGGTGAGGGTCAGGCTTCGGGGAAGGGTTAGGGTTAGTGTTCGGGCTAGGGTTAGGGATAGAGGACGGGGACGGTTTAGGGTCCAGGTGAGGGTACGGTAATGCTTTAGGGGGAGCGTGCGTGTGACGCGTGGGTTAGTGTTAGCGTACGGGTTAGGATTAGGGGACGGGTGAGGGTCAGGCTTCGGGCAAGGGTTAGGGTTCGGGTTCGGGCTAGGGTTAGGGTTAGGGGACGGGGACGGTTTAGGGTCCAGGTGAGGGTACGGCAACGATTTAGGGGGAGCGTGCGTGTGAGGGCGCGGGTTAGTGTTAGCGTACGGGTTAGGATTAGGGGACGGGTGAGGGTCAGGCTTCGGGGAAGGGTTAGGGTTAGGGTTCGGGCTAGGGTTAGGGTTAGGGGACGGGGAAGGTTTAGGGTCCAGATGAGGGTACGGCAGCGCTTTAGGGGGAGCGTGCGTGTGAGGGCGTGGGTTAGTGTTAGCGTACGGGTTAGGATTAGGGGACGGGTGAGGGTCAGGCTTCGGGGAAGTGTTAGGGTTAGGGTTCGGGCTAGGGTTAGGGTTAGGGGACGGGGACGGTTTAGGGTCCAGGTGAGGGTACGGCAACGCTTTAGGGGGAGCGTGCGTGTGAGGGCACGGGTTAGTGTTAGCGTACGGGTTAGGATTAGGGGACGCGTGAGGGTCAGGCTTCAGGGAAGGGTTAGGGTTAGGGTTCGGGCTAGGGTTAGGGATTGGGGACGGGGACGGTTTAGGGTCCAGGTGAGGGTACGGCAACGCTTTAGGGGGAGAGTGCGTGTGAGGGCGTGGGTTAGTGTTAGCGTACGGGTTAGGATTAGGGGACGGGTGAGGGTCAGGCTTCGGGGAAGGGTTAGGGTTAGGGTTCGGGCTAGGGTTAGGGTTAGGGGACGGGGACGGTTTAGGGTCCAGGTGAGGGTACGGCAACGCTTTAGGGGGAGCGTGCATGTGAGGGCGCGGGTTAGTGTTAGCGTACGGGTAAGGATTAGGGGACGGGTGAGGGTCAGGCTTCGGGGAAGGGTTAGGGTTAGGGTTCGGGCTAGGGTTAGGGTTAGGGGACGGGGACGGTTTAGGGTCCAGGTGAGGGTACGGCAACGCTTTAGGGGGAGCGTGCGTGTGAGGGCGCGGGTTAGTGTTAGCGTACGGGTTAGGATTAGGGGACGGTTGAGGGTCATGCTTCGGGGAAGGGTTAGGGTTAGGGTTCGGGCTAGGGTTAGGGTTAGGTGACGGGGACGGTATAGGGTCCAGGTGAGGGTACGGCAACGCTTTAGGGGGAGCGTGCATGTGAGGGCGCGGGTTAGTGTTAGCGTACGGGTTAGGATTATGGGACGGGTGAGGGTCAGGCTTCGGGGAAAGGTTAGGTTTAGGGTTCGGGCTAGGGTTAGGGTAAGGGGACGGGGACGGTTTAGGGTCCAGGTGAGGGTAGGGCAACGCTTTAGGGGGAGCGTGCTTGTGAGGGCGCGGGTTGGTGTTAGCGTACGGGTTAGGATTAGGGGACGGGTGAGGGTCAGGCTTCGGGGAAGTGTTAGGGTTAGGATTCGGGCTAGGGTTAGGGTTAGGGGACGGGGACGGTTTAGGGTCCAGGTGAGGGTACGGCAACGCTTTAGGGGGAGCGTGCGTGTGAGGGCGCGGGTTAGTGTTAGCGTACGGGTTAGGATTAGGGGACGGGTGACGGTCAGGCTTTGGGGAAGGGTTAGGGATAGGGTTCGGGATAGGGTTAGGGTTAGTGGACGGGGACGGTTTAGGGTCCAGGTGAGGGTACGGCAACGCTTTAGGGGGAGCGTGCGTGTGAGGGCGCGGAATAGTGTTAGCGTACGGGTTAGGATTAGGGGACGGTTGAGGGTCATGCTTCGGGGAAGGGTTAGGGTTAGGGTTCGGGCTAGGGTTAGGGTGAGGTGACGGGGACGGTATAGGGTCCAGGTGAGGGTACGGCAACGCTTTAGGGGGAGCGTGCGTGTGAGGGCGCGGGTTAGTGTTAGCGTACGGGTTAGGATTATGGGACGGGTGAGGGTCAGGCTTCGGGGAAAGGTTAGGTTTAGGGTTCGGGCTAGGGTTAGGTTAAGGAGACGGGGACGGTTTAGGGTACAGGTGAGGGTACGGCAACGCTTTAGGGGGAGCGTGCTTGTGAGGGCGCGGATTAGTGTTAGCGTACGGGTTAGGATTAGGGGACGGGTGAGGGTCAGGCTTCGGGGAAGGGTTAGGGTTAGGGTTCGGGCTAGGGTTAGGGTTAGGGGACGGGGACGGTTTAGGGTCCAGGTGAGGGTACGGCAACGCTTTAGGGGGAGCGTGCGTGTGAGGGCGCGGGTTAGTGTTAGCGTACGGGTTAGGATTAGGGGACGGGTGACGGTCAGGCTTCGGGGAAGGGTTAGGGTTAGGGTTCGGGCTAGGGTTAGGTTAAGGAGACGGGGACGGTTTAGGGTCCAGGTGAGGGTACGGCAACGCTTTAGGGGGAGCGTGCTTGTGAGGGCGCGGATTAGTGTTAGCGTACGGGTTAGGATTAGGGGACGGGTGAGGGTCAGGCTTCGGGGAAGGGTTAGGGTTAGGGTTCGGGCTAGGGTTAGGGTTAGGGGACGGGGACGGTTTAGGGTCCAGGTGAGGGTACGGCAACGCTTTAGGGGGAGCGTGCGTGTGAGGGCGCGGGTTAGTGTTAGCGTACGGGTTAGGATTAGGGGACGGGTGAGGGTCAGGCTTCGGGGAAGGGTTAGGGTTAGGGTTCGGGCTAGGGTTAAGGTTAGGGGACGGGGACGGTTTAGGGTCCAGGTGAGGGTACGGCAACGCTTTAGGGGGAGCGTGGGTGTGAGGGCGCGGGGTAGTGTTAGTGTACGGTTTAGGATTAGTGGATGGGTGAGCGTCAGGCTTCGGGGAACGGTTAGGGTTAGGGTTCGGGCTAGGGTTAGGGTTAGGGGACGTGGACGGTTTAGGGTCCAGGTGAGGGTACGGCAACGCTTTAGGGCGAGCGTGCGTGTGAGGGCGTGGGTTAGTGTTAGCGTACGGGTTAGGATTAGCGGACGGGTGAGGGTCAGGCTTCGGGGAAGGGTTAGGATTAGGGTTCGGGCTAGGGTTAGGGTTAGGGGACGGGGACGGTTTAGGGTCCAGGTGAGGGTACGGCAACGCTTTAAGGGGAGAGTGCGTGTGAGGGCGCGGGTTAGTGTTAGCTTACGGGTTAGGATTAGGGGACGGGTGAGGGTCAGGCTTCAGGGAAGTGTTAGGGCTAGGGTTCGGGCTAGGGTTAGGGTTACGGGACAGTGACGGTTTAGGGTCCAGGTGAGGGTACAGCAACGCTTTAGGGGGAGCGTGCGTGTGAGGGCGCGGGTTAGTGTTAGCGTACGGGTTAGGATTAGGGGACGGGTGAGGGTCAGGCTTCGGGGAAGGGTTAGGGTTAGGGTTCGGGCTAGGGTTAGGGTTAGGGGATGGGGACGGTTTAGGGTCCAGGTGAGGGTACGGCAACGCTTTAGGGGGAGCGTGCATGTGAGGGCGCGGGTTAGTGTTAGCGTACGGGTTAGGATTAGGGGACGGGTGAGGGTCAGGCTTCGGGGAAGGGTTAGGGTTAGGGTTCGGGCTAGGGTTAGGGTTAGGGGATGGGGACGGTTTAGGGTCCAGGTGAGGGTACGGCAACGCTTTAGGGGGAGCGTGCATGTGAGGGCGCGGGTTAGTGTTAGCGTACGGGTTAGGATTAGGGGACGGGTGAGGGTCAGGCTTCGGGGAAGGTTTAGGGTTAGGGTTCGGGCTAGGGTTAGGGTAAGGGGACGGGGACGGTTTAGGGTCCAGGTGAGGGTACGGCAACGCTTTAGGGGGAGCGTGAGTGTGAGGGCGCGGGTTAGTGTTAGCGTACGGTTTAGGATTAGGGGACGGGTGACGGTCAGGCTTTTGGGAAGGGTTAGGGTTAGGGTTCGGGCTAGGGTTAGGGTTAGGGGACGGGGACGGTTTAGGGTCCAGGTGAGGGTACGGCAACGCTTTAGGGGGAGCGTGCGTGTGAGGGCGCGGGTTAGTGTTAGCGTACGGTTTAGGATTACGGGACGGGTGAGGGTCAGGCTTCGGGGAAGGGTTAGGGTTATGGTTCGGGCTAGGGTTAGGGTTAGGGGACGGGGACGATTTAGGGTCCAGGTGATGGTACGGCAACGCTTTAGGGAGAGCGTGCATGTGAGGGCGCGGGTTAGTGTTAGCGTACGGGTTAGGATTAGGGGACGGGTGAGGGTCAGGCTTCGGGGAAGGGTTAGGGTTAGGGTACGGGCTAGGGTTAGGGTTAGGGGACGGGGAAGGTTTAGGGTCCAGGTGAGGGTACGGCAACGCTTTAGGGGGAGCGTGCGTGTGAGGGCGTGGGTTAGTGTTAGCGTACGGGTTAGGATTAGGGGATGGGTGAGGGTCAGGCTTCGGGGAAGGGTTAGGGTTAGGGTTCGGGCTAGGGTTAGGGTTAGGGGACGGGGACGGTTTAGGGTCCAGCTGAGGGTACGGCAACGCTTTAGGGGGAGCTTGCATGTGAGGGTGCGGGTTAGTGTTAGCGTACGGGTTAGGATTAGGGGACGGTTGAGTGTCATGCTTCGGGGAAGGGTTAGGGTTAGGGTTCGGGCTAGGGTGAGGGTTAGGTGACGGGGACGGTTTAGGGTCCAGGTGAGGGTACGGCAACGCTTTAGGGGGAGCGTTCATGTGAGGGGGCGGGTTAGTGTTAGTGTACGGGTTAGGATTAAGGGACGGGTGAGGGTCAGGCTTCGGGGAAGGGTTAGGGTTAGGGTTCGGGCTAGGGTTAGTGTTAGGGGACGGGGACGGTTTAGGGTCCAGGTGAGGGTACGGCAACGCTTTAGGGGGAGCGTGCGTGTGAGGGCGCGGGTTAGTGTTAGCGTACGGGTTAGGATTAGGGGACGGGTGAGGGTCAGGCTTCGGGGAAGGGTTAGGGTTAGGGTTCGGGCTAGGGTTAGGGTTAGGGGACGGGGACGGTTTAGGGTCCAGGTGAGGGTACGGCAACGCTTTAGGGGGAGCGTGCGTGTGAGGGCGGGGGTTAGTGTTAGCGTACGGGTTAGGATTAGGGGACGGGTGAGGGTCAGGCTTCGGGGAAGGGTTAGGGTTAGGGTTCGGGCTAGGGTTAGGGTTAGGGGACGGGGACGGTTTAGGGTCCAGGTGAGGGTACGGCAACGCTTTAGGGGGAGCGTGCTTGTGAGGGCGCGGGTTAGTGTTAGCGTACGGGTTAGGATTAGGGGACGGGTGAGGGTCAGGCTTCGGGGAAGGGTTAGGGTTAGGGTTCGGGCTAGGGTTAGGGTTAGGGGACGGGAACGGTTTAGGGTCCAGGTGAGGGTACGGCAACGCTTTAGGGGGAGCGTGCGTGTGAGGGCGCGGGTTAGTGTTAGCGTACGGGTTAGGATTAGGGGACGGGTGAGGGTCAGGCTTCGGGGAAGGGTTAGGGTTAGGGTTCGGGCTAGGGTTAGGGTTAGGGGACGGGGACGGTTTAGGGTCCAGGTGAGGGTACGGCAACGCTTTAGGGGGAGCGTGCGTGTGAGGGCCCGGGTTAGTGTTAGCGTACGGGTTAGGATTTGGGGACGGGTGAGGGTCAGGCTTCGGGGAAGGGTTAGGGTTAGGGTTCGGGCTAGGGTTAGTGGACGGGGACGGTTTAGGGTCCAGGTGAGTGTACGGCAACACTTTACGGGGAGCGTGCGTGTGAGGGCGCGGGTTAGTGTTAGCGTACGGGTTAGGATTAGGGGACGGGTGAGGGTCAGGCTTCGGGGAAGGGTTAGGGTTAGGGTTCGGGCTAGGGTTAGGGGACGGGGACGGTTTAGGGTCCAGGTGAGGGTACAGCAATGCTTTAGGGGGAGCGTGTGTGTGAGGGCGTGGGTTAGTGTTAGCGTACGGGTTAGGATTAGGGGACGGGTGAGGGTCAGGCTTCGGGGAAGGGTTAGGGTTAGGGTTCGGGCTAGAGTTAGGGTTAGGGGACGGGGACGGTTTAGGGTCCAGGTGAGGGTACGGCAACGCTTTAGGGGGAGCGTCATGTGAGGGCGCGGGTTAGTGTTAGCGTACGGGTTAGGATTAGGGGACGGGTGAGGGTCAGGCTTCGGGGAAGGGTTAGGGTTAGGGTTCGGGCTAGGGTTAGGGTTAGGGGACGGGGACGGTTTAGGGTCCAGGTGAGGGTACGGCAACGCTTTAGGGGGAGCGTGCGTGTGAGGGCACGGGTTAGTGTTAGCGTACGGGTTAGGATTAGGGGACGCGTGAGGGTCAGGCTTCGGGGAAGGGTTAGGGTTAGGGTTCGGGCTAGGGTTAGGGATTGGGGACGGGGACGGTTTAGGGTCCAGGTGAGGGTACGGCAACGCTTTAGGGGGAGCGTGCGTGTGAGGGCGTGGGTTAGTGTTAGCGTACGGGTTAGGATTAGTGGACGGGTGAGGGTCAGGCTTCGGGGAAGGGTTAGGGTTAGGGTTCGGGCTAGGGTTAGGGTTAGGGGACGGGGACGGTTTAGGGTCCAGGTGAGGGTACGGCAACGCTTTAGGGGGAGCGTGCATGTGAGGGCGCGGGTTAGTGTTAGCGTACGGGTAAGGATTAGGGGACGGGTGAGGGTCAGGCTTCTGGGAAGGGTTAGGGTTAGGGTTCGGGCTAGGGTTAGGGTTAGGGGACGGGGACGGTTTAGGGTCCAGGTGAGGGTACGGCAACGCTTTAGGGGGAGCGTGCGTGTGAGGGCGCGGGTCAGTGTTAGCGTACGGGTTAGTATTAGGGGACGGGTGAGGGTCAGGCTTCGGGGAAGGGTTAGGGTTAGGGTTCGGGGTAGGGTTAGGTTTAGGGGACGGGGAAGGTTTAGGGTCCAGGTGAGGGTACGGCAGCGCTTTAGGGGGAGCGTGCGTGTGAGGGCGCGGGTTAGTGTTAGCGTACGGGTTAGGATTAGGGGACGGTTGAGGGTCATGCTTCGGGGAAGGTTTAGGGTTAGGGTTCGGGCTAGGGTTAGGGTTAGGTGACGGGGACGGTATAGGGTCCAGGTGAGGGTACGGCAACGCTTTAGGGGGAGCGTGCATGTGAGGGCGCGGGTTAGTGTTAGCGTACGGGTTAGGATTATGGGACGGGTGAGGGTCAGGCTTCGGGGAAAGGTTAGGTTTAGGGTTCGGGCTAGGGTTAGGGTAAGGGGACGGGGACGGTTTAGGGTCCAGGTGAGGGTAGGGCAACGCTTTAGGGGGAGCGTGCTTGTGAGGGCGCGGGTTGGTGTTAGCGTACGGGTTAGGATTAGGGGACGGGTGAGGGTCAGGCTTCGGGGAAGTGTTAGGGTTAGGATTCGGGCTAGGGTTAGGGTTAGGGGACGGGGACGGTTTAGGGTCCAGGTGAGGGTACGGCAACGCTTTAGGGGGAGCGTGCGTGTGAGGGCGCGGGTTAGTGTTAGCGTACGGGTTAGGATTAGGGGACGGGTGACGGTCAGGCTTTGGGGAAGGGTTAGGGATAGGGTTCGGGATAGGGTTAGGGTTAGTGGACGGGGACGGTTTAGGGTCCAGGTGAGGGTACGGCAACGCTTTAGGGGGAGCGTGCGTGTGAGGGCGCGGGTTAGTGTTAGCGTACGGGTTAGGATTAGGGGACGGGTGAGGGTCTGGCTTCGGGGAAGGGTTAGGGTTAGGGTTCGGGCTAGGGTTAAGGTTAGGGGACGGGGACGGTTTAGGGTCCAGGTGAGGGTACGGCAACGCTTTAGGGGGAGCGTGGGTGTGAGAGCGCGGGTTAGTGTTAGTGTACGGTTTAGGATTAGTGGATGGGTGAGCGTCAGGCTTCGGGGAAGGTTTAGGGTTAGGGTTCGGGCTAGGGTTAAGGTTAGGGGACGGGGACGGTTTAGGGTCCAGGTGAGGGTACGGCAACGCTTTAGGGGGAGCGTGCGTGTGAGGGCGTGGGTTAGTGTTAGCTTACGGGTTAGGATTAGGGGACGGGTGAGGGTCAGGCTTCGGGGAAGTGTTAGGGCTAGGGTTCGGGCTAGGGTTAGGTTTACGGGACAGTGACGGTTTCGGGTCCAGGTGAGGGTACCTTAACGCTTTAGGGGGAGCGTGCGTGTGAGGGCGCGGGTTAGTGTTAGCGTACGGGTTAGGATTAGGGGACGGGTGAGGGTCAGGCTTCGGGGAAGGGTTAGGGTTAGGGTTCGGGCTAGGGTTAGGGTTAGGGGACGGGGACGGTTTAGGGTCCAGGTGAGGGTACGGCAACGCTTTAGGGGGAGCATGCATGTGAGAGTGCGGGTTAGTGTTAGCGTACGGGTTAGGATTAGGGGACGGGTGAGGGTCAGGCTTCGGGGAAGGGTTAGGGTTAGGGTTCGGGCTAGGGTTAGGGTTAGTGGACGGGGACGGTTTAGGGTCCAGGTGAGGGTACGGCAACGCTTTAGGGGGAGCGTGCGTGTGAGGGCGCGGGTTAGTGTTAGCGTACGGGTTAGGATTAGGGGACGGGTGAGGGTCAGGCTTCGGGGAAGGGTTAGGTTTAGGGTTCGGGCTAGGGTTAGGGTTAGGGGACGGGGACGGTTTAGGGTCCAGGTGAGGGTACGGCAACGCTTTAGGGGGAGCGTGCGTGTGAGGGCGAGGGTTAGTGTTAGCGTACATGTTAGGATTAGGGGACGGGTGAGGGTCAGGCTTCGGGGAAGGGTTAGGGTTAGGGTTCGGGCTAGGGTTAGGGTTAGGGGACGGGGACGGTTTAGAGTCCAGGTGAGGGTACGGCAAAGCTTTAGGGGGAGCATGCATGTGAGGGCGTGGGATAGTGTTAGCGTACGGGTTAGGATTAGGGGACGGGTGAGGGTCAGGCTTCGGGGAAGGGTTAGGGTTAGGGTTCGGGCTAGGGTTAGCGTTAGGGGACGGGGACGGTTTAGGGTCCAGGTGAAGGTACGGCAACGCTTTAGGGGGAGCGTGCGTGTGAGGGCGCGGGTTAGTGTTAGCGTACGGGTTAGGATTAGGGGACGGGTGAGGGTCAGGCTTCGGGGAAGGGTTAGGGTTAGGGTTCGGGCTAGGGTTAGGGTTAGGGGACGGGAACGGTTTAGGGTCCAGGTGAGGGTACGGCAACGCTTTAGGGGGAGCGTGCGTGTGAGGGCGCGGGTTAGTGTTAGCGTACAGGTTAGGATTAGGGGACGGGTGAGGGTCAGGCTTCGGGGAAGGGTTAGGGTTAGGGTTCGGTCTAGGGTTAGGGTTAGGGGACGGGGACGGTTTAGGGTCCAGGTGAGGGTACGGCAACGCTTTAGGGGGAGCGTGCGTGTGAGGGCGCAGGTTAGTGTTAGCGTACGGGTTAGGATTAGGGGACGGGTGCGGGTCAGGCTTCGGGGAAGGGTTAGGGTTAGGGTTCAGGCTAGGGTTAGGGTTAGGGGACGGGGATGGTTTAGGGTCCAGGTGAGGGTACGGCAACGCTTTAGGGGGAGCGTGCATGTGAGGGGGCGTGTTAGTGTTAGTGTACGGGTTAGGATTAAGGGACGGGTGAGGGTCAGGCTTCGGGGAAGGGTTAGGGTTAGGGTTCGGGCTAGGGTTAGTGTTAGGGGACGGGGACGGTTTAGGGTCCAGGTGAGGGTACGGCAACGCTTTAGGGGGAGCGTGCGTGTGAGGGCGCGGGTTATTGTTAGCGTACGGGTTAGGATTAGGGGACGGGTGAGGGTCAGGCTTCGGGGAAGGGTTAGGGATAGGGTTCGGGCTAGGGTTAGGGTTAGGGGACGGGGACGGTTTAGGGTCCAGGTGAGGGTACGGCAATGCTTTAGGGGGAGCGTGTGTGTGAGGGCGCGGGTTAGTGTTAGCGTACGGGTTAGGATTAGGGGACGGGTGAGGGTCAGGCTTCGGGGAAGGGTTAGGTTTAGGGTTCGTGCTAGAGTTAGGGTTAGGGGACGGGGACGGTTTAGGGTCCAGGTGAGGGTACGGCAACGCTTTAGGGGGAGCGTGCGTGTGAGGGCGCGGGTTAGTGTTAGCGTACGGGTTAGGATTAGGGGACGGGTGAGGGTCAGGCTTCGGGGAAGGGTTAGGTTTAGGGTTCGGGCTAGGGTTAGGGTTAGGGGACGGGGACGGTTTAGGGTCCAGGTGAGGGTACGGCAACGCTTTAGGGGGAGCGTGCGTGTGAGGGCGCGGGTTAGTGTTAGCGTACGGGTTAGGATTAGGGGACGGGTGAGGGTCAGGCTTCGGGGAAGGGTTAGGGTTAGGGTTCGGGCTAGGGTTAGGGTTAGGGGACGGGGACGGTTTAGGGTCCAGGTGAGGGTACGGCAACGCTTTAGGGGGAGCGTGGGTGTGAGGGCGCGGGTTAGTGTCAGCGTACGGGTCAGGATTAGGGGACGGGTGAGGGTTAGGCTTCGGGGAAGGGTTAGGGTTAGGGTTCGGGCTAGGGTTAGGGTTAGGGGACGGGGACGATTTAGGGTCCAGGTGAGGGTACGGCAACGCTTTAGGGGGAGCGTGCGTGTGAGGGCGCGGGTTAGTGTTAGCTTACGGGTTAGGATTAGGGGACGGGTGAGGGTCAGGCTTCTGGGAAGGGTTAGGGATAGGGTTCGGGCTAGGGTTAGGGTTAGGGGACGGGGACGGTTTAGGGTCCAGGTGAGGGTACGGCAATGCTTTAGGGGGAGCGTGTGTGTGAGGGCGCGGGTTAGTGTTAGCGTACGGGTTAGGATTAGGGGACGGGTGAGGGTCAGGCTTCGGGGAAGGGTTAGGTTTAGGGTTCGGGCTAGAGTTAGGGTTAGGGGACGGGGACGGTTTAGGGTCCAGGTGAGGGTACGGCAACGCTTTAGGGGGAGCGTGCGTGTGAGGGCGCGGGTTAGTGTTAGCGTACGGGTTAGGATTAGGGGACGGGTGAGGGTCAGGCTTCGGGGAAGGGTTAGGTTTAGGGTTCGGGCTAGGGTTAGGGTTAGGGGACGGGGACGGTTTAGGGTCCAGGTGAGGGTACGGCAACGCTTTAGGGGGAGCGTGCGTGTGAGGGCGCGGGTTAGTGTTAGCGTACGGGTTAGGATTAGGGGACGGGTGAGGGTCAGGCTTCGGGGAAGGGTTAGGGTTCGGGTTCGGGCTAGGGTTAGGGTTAGGGGACGGGGACGGTTTAGGGTCCAGGTGAGGGTACGGCAACGCTTTAGGGGGAGCGTGGGTGTGAGGGCGCGGGTTAGTGTCAGCGTACGGGTCAGGATTAGGGGACGGGTGAGGGTCAGGCTTCGGGGAAGGGTTAGGGTTAGGGTTCGGGCTAGGGTTAGGGTTAGGGGACGGGGACGATTTAGGGTCCAGGTGAGGGTACGGCAACGCTTTAGGGGGAGCGTGCGTGTGAGGGCGCGGGTTAGTGTTAGCTTACGGGTTAGGATTAGGGGACGGGTGAGGGTCAGGCTTCGGGGAAGTGTTAGGGCTAGGGTTCGGGCTAGGGTTAGGGTTACGGGACAGTGACGGTTTCGGGTCCAGGTGAGGGTACCTTAACGCTTTAGGGGGAGCGTGCGTGTGAGGGCGCGGGTTAGTGTTAGCGTACGGGTTGGGATTAGGGGACGGGTGAGTGTCAGGCTTCGGGGAAGGGTTAGGGTTAGGGTTCGGGCTAGGGTTAGGGTTAGGGGACGGGGACGGTTTAGGGTCCAGGTGAGGGTACGGCAACGCTTTAGGGGGAGCGTGCGTGTGAGGGCGCGGGTTAGTGTTAGCGTACGGGTTAGGATTAGGGGACGGGTGAGGGTGAGGCTTCGGGGAAGTGTTAGGGTTAGGGTTCGGGCTAGGGTTAGGGTTAGGGGACGGGGACGGTTTAGGGTCCAGGTGAGGGTACGGCAACGCTTTAGGGGGAGCGTGCTCGTGAGGGCGCGGGGTAATGTTAGCGTACGGGTTAGGATTAGGGGACGGGTGAAGGTCAGGCTTCGGGGAAGTGTTAGGGTTAGGGTTCGGGCTAGGGTTAGGGTTAGGGGACGGGGACGGTTTAGGGTCCAGGTGCGGGTACGGCAACGCTTTAATGGGAGAGTGCGTGTGAGGGCGCGGGTTAGTGTTAGCGTACGGCTTAGGATTAGGGGACGGGTGCGGGTCAGGCTTCGGGGAAGGGTTAGGGTTAGGGTTCAGGCTAGGGTTAGGGTTAGGGGACGGGGATGGTTTAGGGTCCAGGTGAGGGTACGGCAACGCTTTAGGGGGAGCATGCATGTGAGGGGGCGGGTTAGTGTTAGTGTACGGGTTAGGATTAAGGGACGGGTGAGGGTCAGGCTTCGGGGAAGGGTTAGGGTTAGGGTTCGGGCTAGGGTTAGGGTTAGGGGACGGGGACGGTTTAGGGTCCCGGTGAGGGTACGGCAACGCTTTAGGGGGAGCGTGCGTGTGAGGGCGCGGGTTAGTGTTAGCGTACGGGTTAGGATTAGGGGACGGGTGAGGGTCAGGCTTCGGGGAAGGGTTAGGGTTCGGGTTCGGGCTAGGGTTAGGGTTAGGGGACGGGGACGGTTTAGGGTCCAGGTGAGGGTACGGCAACGCTTTAGGGGGAGCGTGGGTGTGAGGGCGCGGGTTAGTGTTAGCGTGCGGGTTAGGATTAGGGGACGGGTGAGGGTCAGGCTTCGGGGAAGGGTTAGGGTTAGGGTTCGGGCTAGGGTTAGGGTTAGGGGACGGGGACGGTTTAGGGTCCAGGTGAGGGTACGGCAACGCTTTAGGGGGAGAGTGCGTGTGAGGGCGTGAGTTAGTGTTAGCGTACGGGTTAGGATTAGGGGACGGGTGAGGGTCAGGCTTCGGGGAAGGGTTAGGGTTAGGGTTCGGGCTAGGGTTAGGGTTAGCGGACGGGGACGGTTTAGGGTCCAGGTGAGGGAACGGCAACGCTTTAGGGGGAGCGTCGTGTGAGGGCGCGGGTTAGTGTTAGCGTACGGGTTAGGATTAGGGGACGGGTGAGGGTCAGGCTTCGGAGAAGGGTTAGGGTTAGGGTTCGGGCTAGGGTTAGGGTTAGGGGACGGGGACGGTTTAGGGTCCAGGTGAGGGTACGGCAACGCTTTAGGGGGAGCGTGCGTGTGAGGGCGCGGGTTAGTGTTAGCGTACGGGTTAGGATTAGGGGACGGGTGAGGGTCAGGCTTCGGGGAAGGTTTAGGGTTAGGGTTCGGCCTAGGGTTAGGGTTAGGGGACGGGGACGGTTTACGGTCCAGGTGAGGGTACGGCAATGCTTTAGGGGGAGCGTGCGTGTGAGGGCGCGGGTTAGTGTTAGCGTACGGGTTAGGATTAGGGGACGGGTGAGGGTTAGGCTTTCGGGGAAGGGTTACGGTTAGGGTTCGGGCTAGGGTTAGGGATAGGGGACGGGGACGGTTTAGGGTCCAGGTGAGGGTACGGTAATGCTTTAGGGGGAGCGTGCGTGTGAGGCCGCGGGTTAGTGTTAGCGTACGGGTTAGGATTAGGGGACGGGTGAGGGTCAGGCTTCGGGCAAGGGTTAGGGTTAGGGTTTGGGCTAGGGTTAGGGTTAGGGGATGGGGACGGTTTAGGGTCCAGGTGAGGGTACGGCAACGCTTTAGGGGGAGCGTGCGTGTGAGGGCGCGGGTTAGTGTTAGCGTACGGGTTAGGATTAGGGGACGGGTGAGGGTCAGGCTTCGGGGAAGGGTTAGGGTTAGGGTTCGGGCTAGGGTTAGGGTTAGGGGACGGGGAAGGTTTAGGGTCCAGATGAGGGTACGGCAGCGCTTTAGGGGGAGCGTGCGTGTGAGGGCGCGGGTTAGTGTTAGCGTGCGGGTTAGGATTAGGGGACGGGTGAGGGTCAGGCTTCGGGGAAGGGTTAGGGTTAAGGTTCGGGCTAGGGTTAGGGTTAGGGGACGGGGACGGTTTAGGGTCCAGGTGAGGGTACGGCAACGCTTTAGGGGGAGCGTGCGTGTGAGGGCGCGCGTTAGTGTTAGCGTACGGGTTAGGATTAGGGGACGGGTGAGGGTCAGGCTTCGGGGAAGGGTTAGGGTTAGGGTTCGGGCTAGGGTTAGGGTTAGGGGACGGGGACGGTTTCGGGTCCAGGTGAGGGTACGGCAACGCTTTAGGGGGAGCGTGCGTGTGAGGGCCTGGGTTAGTGTTAGTGTACGGTTTAGGATTAGTGGATGGGTGAGCGTCAGGCTTCGGGGAAGGGTTAGGGTTAGGGTTCGGGCTAGGGTTAGGGTTAGGGGACGGGGACGGTTTAGGGTCCAGGTGAGGGTACGGCAACGCTTTAGGGGGAGCGTGCGTGTGAGGGCGTGGGTTAGTGTTACCGTACGGGTTAGGATTAGGGGACGGGTGATGGTCAGGCTTCGGGGAAGGGTTAGGATTAGGGTTCGGGCTAGGGTTAGGGTTAGGGGACGGGGACGGTTTAGAGTCCAGGTGAGGGTACGGCAAAGCTTTAGGGGGAGCGTGCGTGTGAGGGCGTGGGTTAGTGTTAGCGTACGGTTTAGGATTAGGGGACGGGTGAGGGTCAGGCTTCGGGGAAGGGTTAGGGTTAGGGTTCGGGCTAGGGTTAGGGTTAGGGGACGGGGACGGCTTAGGTTCCAGGTGAGGGTACGGCAACGCTTTAGGTGGAGTGTGCGTGTGAGGGCGCGGGTTAGTGTTAGCGTACGGGTTAGGATTAGGGGACGGGTGAGGGTCAGGCTTCGGGGAAGGGTTAGGGTTAGGGTTCGGGCTAGGGATAGGATTAGGGGACGGGGACGGTTTAGAGTCCATGTGAGGGTACGGCAACGCTTTAGGGGGAGCGTGCGTGTGAGGGCGTGGGTTAGTGTTAGCGTACGGGTTAGGATTAGGGGACGGGTGAGGGTCAGGCTTCGGGGAAGGGTTAGGGTTAGGGTTCGGGCTAGGGTTAGGGTTAGGGGACGGGGACGGTTTAGGGTCCAGGTGAGGGTACGGCAACGCTTTAGGGGGAGCGTGCGTGTGAGGGCGCGGGTTAGTGTTAGCGTACGGGTTAGCATTAGGGGACGGGTGACGGTCAGGCTTTGGGGAAGGGTTAGGGTTAGGGTTCGGGCTAGGGTTAGGGTTAGGGGACAGGGACGGTTTAGGGTCCAGGTGAGGGTACGGCAATGCTTTAGGGGGAGCGTGCGTGTGAGGGCGCGGGTTAGTGTTAGCGTACGGGTTAGGATTAGGGGACGGTTGAGGGTCATGCTTCGGGGAAGGGTTAGGGTTAGGTTTCGGGCTAGGGTTAGAGTTAGGTGACGGGGACGGTTTAGGGTCCAGGTGAGGGTACGGCCACGCTTTAGTGGGAGCGTGCGTGTGAGGTCGCGGGGTAGTGTTAGCGTACGGGTTAGGATTATGGGACGGGTGAGGGTCAGGCTTCGGGGAAGGGTTAGGGTTAGGGTTCGGGCTAGGGTTAGGGTAAGGGGACGGGGATGGTTTAGGGTCCAGGTGAGGGTACGGCAACGCTTTAGGGGGAGCGTTCGTGTGAGGGCGCGGGTTAGTGTTAGCGTACGGGTTAGGATTAGGGGACGGGTGACGGTCAGGCTTTTGGGAAGGGTTAGGGTTAGGGTTCGGGCTAGGGTTAGGGTTAGGGGACAGGGACTGTTTAGGGTCCAGGTGAGGGTACGGCAACGCTTTAGGGGGAGCGTGCGTGTGAGGGCGCGGGTTAGTGTTAGCGTACGGGTTAGGATTACGGGACGGGTGAGGGTCAGGCTTCGGGGAAGGGTTAGGGTTAGGGTTCGGGCTAGGGTTAGGGTTAGGGGACGGGGACGATTTAGGGTCCAGGTGATGGTACAGCAACGCTTTAGGGAGAGCGTGCATGTGAGGGCGCGGGTTAGTGTTAGCGTACGGGTTAGGATTAGGGGACGGGTGAGGGTCAGGCTTCGGGGAAGGGTTAGGGTTAGGGTTAGGGCTAGGGTTAGGGTTAGGGGACGGGGAAGGTTTAGGGTCCAGGTGAGGGTACGGCAACGCTTTAGGGGGAGCGTGCGTGTGAGGGCGCGGGTTAGTGTTAGCGTACGGGTTAGGATTAGGGGATGGGTGAGGGTCAGGCTTCGGGGAAGGGTTAGGGTTAGGGTTCGGGTTAGGGTTAGGGGACGGGGACGGTTTAGGGTCCAGGTGAGGGTACGGCAACGCTTTAGGGGGAGCGTGCGTGTGAGGGCGCGGGGTAGTGATAGCGTACGTGTTAGGTTTATGGGACGGGTGAGGGTCAGGCTTCGGGGAAGGGTTAGGTTTAGGGTTCGGGCTAGGGTTAGGGTAAGGGGACGGGGACGGTTTAGGGTCCAGGTGAGGGTACGGCAACGCTTTAGGGGGAGCGTGCGTGTGAGGGCGCGGGTTAGTTTTAGCGTACGGGTTAGGATTAGGGGACGGGTGAGGGTCAGGCTTCGGGGAAGGGTTAGGGTTAGGGTTCGGGCTAGGGTTAAGGTTAGGGGACGGGGACGGTTTAGGGTCCAGGTGAGAGTACGGCAACGCTTTAGGGGGAGCGTGCGTGTGAGGGCGCGGTTTAGTGTTAGCGTACGGGTTAGGATTAGGGGACGGGTGAGGGTCAGGTTTTGGGGAAGGGTTAGGATTAGGGTTCGGCCTAGGGTTAGGGTTAGGTGACAGGGACGGTTTAGGGTCCAGGTGAGGGTACGGCAACGCTTTAGGGGGAGCGTGCTTGTGAGGGCGCGGGGTAGTGTTAGCGTACGGGTTAGGATTAGGGGACGGGTGAGGGTCAGGCTTCGGGGAAGTGTTAGGGTTAGGGTTCGGGCTAGGGTTAGGGTTAGGGGACGGGGACGGTTTAGGGTCCAGGTGAGGGTACGGCAACGCTTTAAGGGGAGAGTGCGTTTGAGGGCGCGGGTTAGTGTTAGCATACGGCTTAGGATTAGGGGACGTGTGCGGGTCAGGCTTCGGGGAAGGGTTAGGGTTAGGGTTCAGGCTAGGGTTAGGGTTAGGGGACGGGGATGGTTTAGGGTCCAGGTGAGGGTACGGCAACGCTTTAGGGGGAGCGTGCATGTGAGGGGGCGGGTTAGTGTTAGTGTACGGGTTAGGATTAAGGGACGGGTGAGGGTCAGGCTTCGGGGAAGGGTTAGGGTTAGGGTTCGGGCTAGGGTTAGGGTTAGGGGACGGGGACGGTTTAGGGTCCAGGTGAGGGTACGGCAACGCTTTAGGAGGAGAGTGCGTGTGAGGGCGCGTGTTAGTGTTAGCTTACGGGTTAGGATTAGGAGACGGGTGAGGGTCAGGCTTCGGGGAAGAGTTAGGTTTAGGGTTCGGGCTAGGGTTAGGGTTACGGGACAGGGATGGTTTAGGGTCCAGTTGAGGGTACGGCAACGCTTTAGGGGGAGTGTGTGTGTGAGGGCGCGGGTTAGTGTTAGCATACGGGTTAGGAGTAGGGGACGGTTGAGGGTCAGGCTTCGGGGAAGGGTTAGGGTTAGGGTTCGGGCTAGGGTTAGGGTTAGGGGACGGGGACGGTTTAGGGTCCAGGTGAGGTTACGGCAACGCTTTAGGGGGAGCGTGCGTGTGAGGGCGCGGGTTAGTGTTAGCATAAGGGTTAGGATTAGGGGACGGGTGAGGGTGAGGCTTCGGGGACGGGTTAGGGTTAGGGTTCGGGCTAGGGTTAGGGTTAGGGGACGGGGACTGTTTAGCGTCCAGGTGAGTGTACAGCAACGCTTTAGGGGGAGCGTGCGTGTTAGGGCTCGGGTTAGTGTTAGCGTACGGGTTAGGATTAGGGGACGGGTGAGGGTCAGGCTTCGGGGAAAGGTTAGGGTTAGGGTTCAGGCTAGGGTTAGGGTTAGTGGACGGGGACGGTTTAGGGTCCAGGTGAGGGTACGGCAACGCTTTAGGGGGAGCGTGCATGTGAGGGCGCGGGTTAGTGTTAGTGAACGGGTTAGGATTAGGGGACGGGTGAGGGTCAGGCTTCGGGGAAGGGTTAGGGTTAGGGTTCGGGCTAGGGTTAGGGTTAGGGGACGGGGACGGTTTAGGGTCCAGGTGAGGGTACGGCAACGCTTTAGGGGGAGCGTGCGTGTGAGGGCGCGGGTTAGTGTTAGCGTACGGGTTAGGATTAGGGGACGGGTGAGGGTCAGGCTTCGGGGAAGGGTTAGGGTTAGGGTTCGGGCTAGGGTTAGGGTTAGGGGACGGGGACGGTTTAGGGTCCAGGTGAGAGTACGGCAACGCTTTAGGGGGAGCGTGCGTGTGAGGGCGCGGTTTAGTGTTAGCGTACGGGTTAGGATTAGGGGACGGGTGAGGGTCAGGTTTCGGGGAAGGGTTAGGATTAGGGTTCGGCCTAGGGTTAGGGTTAGGTGACAGGGACGGTTTAGGGTTCAGGTGAGGGTACGGCAACGCTTTAGGGGGAGCGTGCTCGTGAGGGCGCGGGGTAGTGTTAGCGTACGGGTTAGGATTAGGGGACGGGTGAGGGTCAGGCTTCGGGGAAGTGTTAGGGTTAGGGTTTGGGCTAGGGTTAGGGTTAGGGGACGGGGACGGTTTAGGGTCCAGGTGAGGGTACGGCAACGCTTTAAGGGGAGAGTGCGTTTGAGGGCGCGGGTTAGTGTTAGCGTACGGCTTAGGATTAGGGGACGGGTGCGGGTCAGGCTTCGGGGAAGGGTTAGGGCTAGGGTTAGGGCTAGGGTTAGGGTTACGGGACAGTGACGGTTTAGGGTCCAGGTGAGGGTACAGCAACGCTTTAGGGGGAGCGTGCGTGTGAGGGCGCGGGTTAGTGTTAGTGTACGGGTTAGGATTAGGGGACGGGTGAGGGTCAGGCTTCGGGGAAGGGTTAGGGTTAGGGTTCGGTCTAGGGTTAGGGTTAGGGGACGGGGACGGTTTAGGGTCCAGGTGAGGGTACGGCAACGCTTTAGGGGGAGCGTGCATGTGAGGGCGCGGGTTAGTGTTAGCGTACGGGTTAGGATTAGGGGACGGGTGAGGGTCAGGCTTCGGGGAAGGGTTAGGGTTAGGGTTCGGGCTAGGGTTAGGGTTAGGGGATGGGGACGGTTTAGGGTCCAGGTGAGAGTACGGCAACGCTTTAAGGGGAGCGTGCGTGTGAGGGCGAGGGTTAGTGTTAGCGTACGGTTTAGGATTAGGGGACGGGTGAGGGTCAGGCTTCGGGGAAGGGTTAGGGTTAGGGTTCGGGCTAGGGTTAGGGTTAGGGGACGGGGACGGCTTAGGTTCCAGGTGAGGGTACGGCAACGCTTTAGGTGGAGTGTGCGTGTGAGGGCGCGGGTTAGTGTTAGCGTACGGGTTAGGATTAGGGGACGGGTGAGGGTCAGGCTTCGGGGAAGGGTTAGGGTTAGGGTTCGGGCTAGGGATAGGGTTAGGGGACGGGGACGGTTTAGAGTCCAGGTGAGGGTACGGCAAAGCTTTAGGGGGAGCGTGCGTGTGAGGGCGTGGGTTAGTGTTAGCGTACGGGTTGGGATTAGGGGACGGGTGAGGGTCAGGCTTCGGGGAAGGGTTAGGGTTAGGGTTCGGGCTAGGGTTAGGGTTAGGGGACGGGGACGGTTTAGGGTCCAGGTGAGGGTACGGCAACGCTTTAGGGGGAGCGTGCGTGTGAGGGCGCGGGGTAGTGTTAGCGTACGGATTAGGAGTAGGGGACGGGTGAGGGTCAGACTTCGGGGATGGGTTAGGGTTAGGGTTCGGGCTAGGGTTAGGGTAAGGGGACGGGGACGGTTTAGGGTCCAGTTGAGGGTATGGCAACGCTTTAGGGGGAGCGTGCATGTGAGGGCGCGGGTTAGTGTTAGCGTACGGGTTAGGATTAGGGGACGGGTGAGTGTCAGGCTTCGGGGAAGTGTTAGGGTTAGGTTTCGGGCTAGGGTTAGGGGACGGGGACGGTTTAGGGTCCAGGTGAGGGTACGGCAACGCTTTAGGGGGAGCGTGCGTGTGAGGGCGCGGGTTAATGTTAGCGTACGGGTTAGCATTAGGGGACGGGTGACGGTCAGGCTTTGGGGAAGGGTTAGGGTTAGGGTTCGGGCTAGGGTTAGGGTTAGGGGACGGGGACGGTTTAGGGTCCAGGTGAGGGTACGGCAACGCTTTAGGGAGAGCGTGCGTGTGAGGGCGCGGGTTAGTGTTAGCGTACGGGTTAGGATTAGGGGACGGTTGAGGGTCATGCTTCGGGGAATGGTTAGGGTTAGGGTTCGGGATAGGGTTAGAGTTAGGTGACGGGGACGGTTTAGGGTCCAGGTCAGTGTACGGCAACGCTTTAGTGGGAGCGTTCGTGTGAGGGCGCGGGGTAGTGTTAGCGTACGGGTTAGGATTATGGGACGGGTGAGGGTCAGGCTTCGGGGAAGGGTTAGGGTTAGGGTTCGGGCTAGGGTTAGGGCAAGGGGACGGGGACGGTTTAGGGTCCAGGTGAGGGTACGGCAACGCTTTAGGGGGAGCGTGCGTGTGAGGGCGCGGGTTAGTGTTAGCGTACGGGTTAGGATTAGGGGACGGGTGACGGTCAGGCTTTTGGGAAGGGTTAGGGTTAGGGTTCGGGCTAGGGTTAGGGTTAGGGGACGGGGACGGTTAAGGGTCCAGGTGAGGGTACGGCAACGCTTTAGGGGGAGCGTGCGTGTGAGGGCGTGGGTTAGTGTTAGCGTACGGGTTAGGATTAGGGGACGGGTGAGGGTCAGGCTTCGGGGAAGGGTTAGGGTTAGGGTTCGGGCTAGGGTTAGGGTTAGGGGACGGGGACGGCTTAGGTTCCAGGTGAGGGTACGGCAACGCTTTAGGTGGAGTGTGCGTGTGAGGGCGCGGGTTAGTGTTAGCGTACGGGTTAGGATTAGGGGACGGGTGAGGGTCAGGCTTCGGGGAAGGGTTAGGGTTAGGGTTCGGGCTAGGGATAGGATTAGGGGACGGGGACGGTTTAGAGTCCATGTGAGGGTACGGCAACGCTTTAGGGGGAGCGTGCGTGTGAGGGCGTGGGTTAGTGTTAGCGTACGGGTTAGGATTAGGGGACGGGTGAGGGTCAGGCTTCGGGGAAGGGTTAGGGTTAGGGTTCGGGCTAGGGTTAGGGTTAGGGGACGGGGACGGTTTAGGGTCCAGGTGAGGGTACGGCAACGCTTTAGGGGGAGCGTGCGTGTGAGGGCGCGGGTTAGTGTTAGCGTACGGGTTAGCATTAGGGGACGGGTGACGGTCAGGCTTTGGGGAAGGGTTAGGGTTAGGGTTCGGGCTAGGGTTAGGGTTAGGGGACAGGGACGGTTTAGGGTCCAGGTGAGGGTACGGCAATGCTTTAGGGGGAGCGTGCGTGTGAGGGCGCGGGTTAGTGTTAGCGTACGGGTTAGGATTAGGGGACGGTTGAGGGTCATGCTTCGGGGAAGGGTTAGGGTTAGGTTTCGGGCTAGGGTTAGAGTTAGGTGACGGGGACGGTTTAGGGTCCAGGTGAGGGTACGGCCACGCTTTAGTGGGAGCGTGCGTGTGAGGTCGCGGGGTAGTGTTAGCGTACGGGTTAGGATTATGGGACGGGTGAGGGTCAGGCTTCGGGGAAGGGTTAGGGTTAGGGTTCGGGCTAGGGTTAGGGTAAGGGGACGGGGATGGTTTAGGGTCCAGGTGAGGGTACGGCAACGCTTTAGGGGGAGCGTTCGTGTGAGGGCGCGGGTTAGTGTTAGCGTACGGGTTAGGATTAGGGGACGGGTGACGGTCAGGCTTTTGGGAAGGGTTAGGGTTAGGGTTCGGGCTAGGGTTAGGGTTAGGGGACAGGGACTGTTTAGGGTCCAGGTGAGGGTACGGCAACGCTTTAGGGGGAGCGTGCGTGTGAGGGCGCGGGTTAGTGTTAGCGTACGGGTTAGGATTACGGGACGGGTGAGGGTCAGGCTTCGGGGAAGGGTTAGGGTTAGGGTTCGGGCTAGGGTTAGGGTTAGGGGACGGGGACGATTTAGGGTCCAGGTGATGGTACAGCAACGCTTTAGGGAGAGCGTGCATGTGAGGGCGCGGGTTAGTGTTAGCGTACGGGTTAGGATTAGGGGACGGGTGAGGGTCAGGCTTCGGGGAAGGGTTAGGGTTAGGGTTATGGCTAGGGTTAGGGTTAGGGGACGGGGAAGGTTTAGGGTCCAGGTGAGGGTACGGCAACGCTTTAGGGGGAGCGTGCGTGTGAGGGCGCGGGTTAGTGTTAGCGTACGGGTTAGGATTAGGGGATGGGTGAGGGTCAGGCTTCGGGGAAGGGTTAGGGTTAGGGTTCGGGTTAGGGTTAGGGTTAGGGGACGGGGACGGTTTAGGGTCCAGGTGAGGGTACGGCAACGCTTTAGGGGGAGCGTGCGTGTGAGGGCGCGGGGTAGTGATAGCGTACGTGTTAGGTTTATGGGACGGGTGAGGGTCAGGCTTCGGGGAAGGGTTAGGTTTAGGGTTCGGGCTAGGGTTAGGGTAAGGGGACGGGGACGGTTTAGGGTCCAGGTGAGGGTACGGCAACGCTTTAGGGGGAGCGTGCGTGTGAGGGCGCGGGTTAGTTTTAGCGTACGGGTTAGGATTAGGGGACGGGTGAGGGTCAGGCTTCGGGGAAGGGTTAGGGTTAGGGTTCGGGCTAGGGTTAAGGTTAGGGGACGGGGACGGTTTAGGGTCCAGGTGAGAGTACGGCAACGCTTTAGGGGGAGCGTGCGTGTGAGGGCGCGGTTTAGTGTTAGCGTACGGGTTAGGATTAGGGGACGGGTGAGGGTCAGGTTTTGGGGAAGGGTTAGGATTAGGGTTCGGCCTAGGGTTAGGGTTAGGTGACAGGGACGGTTTAGGGTCCAGGTGAGGGTACGGCAACGCTTTAGGGGGAGCGTGCTTGTGAGGGCGCGGGGTAGTGTTAGCGTACGGGTTAGGATTAGGGGACGGGTGAGGGTCAGGCTTCGGGGAAGTGTTAGGGTTAGGGTTCGGGCTAGGGTTAGGGTTAGGGGACGGGGACGGTTTAGGGTCCAGGTGAGGGTACGGCAACGCTTTAAGGGGAGAGTGCGTTTGAGGGCGCGGGTTAGTGTTAGCATACGGCTTAGGATTAGGGGACGTGTGCGGGTCAGGCTTCGGGGAAGGGTTAGGGTTAGGGTTCAGGCTAGGGTTAGGGTTAGGGGACGGGGATGGTTTAGGGTCCAGGTGAGGGTACGGCAACGCTTTAGGGGGAGCGTGCATGTGAGGGGGCGGGTTAGTGTTAGTGTACGGGTTAGGATTAAGGGACGGGTGAGGGTCAGGCTTCGGGGAAGGGTTAGGGTTAGGGTTCGGGCTAGGGTTAGGGTTAGGGGACGGGGACGGTTTAGGGTCCAGGTGAGGGTACGGCAACGCTTTAGGAGGAGAGTGCGTGTGAGGGCGCGTGTTAGTGTTAGCTTACGGGTTAGGATTAGGAGACGGGTGAGGGTCAGGCTTCGGGGAAGAGTTAGGTTTAGGGTTCGGGCTAGGGTTAGGGTTACGGGACAGGGATGGTTTAGGGTCCAGTTGAGGGTACGGCAACGCTTTAGGGGGAGTGTGTGTGTGAGGGCGCGGGTTAGTGTTAGCATACGGGTTAGGAGTAGGGGACGGTTGAGGGTCAGGCTTCGGGGAAGGGTTAGGGTTAGGGTTCGGGCTAGGGTTAGGGTTAGGGGACGGGGACGGTTTAGGGTCCAGGTGAGGTTACGGCAACGCTTTAGGGGGAGCGTGCGTGTGAGGGCGCGGGTTAGTGTTAGCATACGGGTTAGGATTAGGGGACGGGTGAGGGTGAGGCTTCGGGGACGGGTTAGGGTTAGGGTTCGGGCTAGGGTTAGGGTTAGGGGACGGGGACTGTTTAGCGTCCAGGTGAGTGTACAGCAACGCTTTAGGGGGAGCGTGCGTGTTAGGGCTCGGGTTAGTGTTAGCGTACGGGTTAGGATTAGGGGACGGGTGAGGGTCAGGCTTCGGGGAAAGGTTAGGGTTAGGGTTCAGGCTAGGGTTAGGGTTAGTGGACGGGGACGGTTTAGGGTCCAGGTGAGGGTACGGCAACGCTTTAGGGGGAGCGTGCATGTGAGGGCGCGGGTTAGTGTTAGTGAACGGGTTAGGATTAGGGGACGGGTGAGGGTCAGGCTTCGGGGAAGGGTTAGGGTTAGGGTTCGGGCTAGGGTTAGGGTTAGGGGACGGGGACGGTTTAGGGTCCAGGTGAGGGTACGGCAACGCTTTAGGGGGAGCGTGCGTGTGAGGGCGCGGGTTAGTGTTAGCGTACGGGTTAGGATTAGGGGACGGGTGAGGGTCAGGCTTCGGGGAAGGGTTAGGGTTAGGGTTCGGGCTAGGGTTAGGGTTAGGGGACGGGGACGGTTTAGGGTCCAGGTGAGAGTACGGCAACGCTTTAGGGGGAGCGTGCGTGTGAGGGCGCGGTTTAGTGTTAGCGTACGGGTTAGGATTAGGGGACGGGTGAGGGTCAGGTTTCGGGGAAGGGTTAGGATTAGGGTTCGGCCTAGGGTTAGGGTTAGGTGACAGGGACGGTTTAGGGTTCAGGTGAGGGTACGGCAACGCTTTAGGGGGAGCGTGCTCGTGAGGGCGCGGGGTAGTGTTAGCGTACGGGTTAGGATTAGGGGACGGGTGAGGGTCAGGCTTCGGGGAAGTGTTAGGGTTAGGGTTTGGGCTAGGGTTAGGGTTAGGGGACGGGGACGGTTTAGGGTCCAGGTGAGGGTACGGCAACGCTTTAAGGGGAGAGTGCGTTTGAGGGCGCGGGTTAGTGTTAGCGTACGGCTTAGGATTAGGGGACGGGTGCGGGTCAGGCTTCGGGGAAGGGTTAGGGCTAGGGTTAGGGCTAGGGTTAGGGTTACGGGACAGTGACGGTTTAGGGTCCAGGTGAGGGTACAGCAACGCTTTAGGGGGAGCGTGCGTGTGAGGGCGCGGGTTAGTGTTAGCGTACGGCTTAGGATTAGGGGACGGGTGAGGGTCAGGCTTCGGGGAAGGGTTAGGGTTAGGGTTCGGTCTAGGGTTAGGGTTAGGGGACGGGGACGGTTTAGGGTCCAGGTGAGGGTACGGCAACGCTTTAGGGGGAGCGTGCATGTGAGGGCGCGGGTTAGTGTTAGCGTACGGGTTAGGATTAGGGGACGGGTGAGGGTCAGGCTTCGGGGAAGGGTTAGGGTTAGGGTTCGGGCTAGGGTTAGGGTTAGGGGATGGGGACGGTTTAGGGTCCAGGTGAGAGTACGGCAACGCTTTAAGGGGAGCGTGCGTGTGAGGGCGAGGGTTAGTGTTAGCGTACGGTTTAGGATTAGGGGACGGGTGAGGGTCAGGCTTCGGGGAAGGGTTAGGGTTAGGGTTCGGGCTAGGGTTAGGGTTAGGGGACGGGGACGGCTTAGGTTCCAGGTGAGGGTACGGCAACGCTTTAGGTGGAGTGTGCGTGTGAGGGCGCGGGTTAGTGTTAGCGTACGGGTTAGGATTAGGGGACGGGTGAGGGTCAGGCTTCGGGGAAGGGTTAGGGTTAGGGTTCGGGCTAGGGATAGGGTTAGGGGACGGGGACGGTTTAGAGTCCAGGTGAGGGTACGGCAAAGCTTTAGGGGGAGCGTGCGTGTGAGGGCGTGGGTTAGTGTTAGCGTACGGGTTGGGATTAGGGGACGGGTGAGGGTCAGGCTTCGGGGAAGGGTTAGGGTTAGGGTTCGGGCTAGGGTTAGGGTTAGGGGACGGGGACGGTTTAGGGTCCAGGTGAGGGTACGGCAACGCTTTAGGGGGAGCGTGCGTGTGAGGGCGCGGGGTAGTGTTAGCGTACGGATTAGGAGTAGGGGACGGGTGAGGGTCAGACTTCGGGGATGGGTTAGGGTTAGGGTTCGGGCTAGGGTTAGGGTAAGGGGACGGGGACGGTTTAGGGTCCAGTTGAGGGTATGGCAACGCTTTAGGGGGAGCGTGCATGTGAGGGCGCGGGTTAGTGTTAGCGTACGGGTTAGGATTAGGGGACGGGTGAGTGTCAGGCTTCGGGGAAGTGTTAGGGTTAGGTTTCGGGCTAGGGTTAGGGTTAGGGGACGGGGACGGTTTAGGGTCCAGGTGAGAGTACGGCAACGCTTTAGGGGGAGCGTGCGTGTGAGGGCGCGGGTTAATGTTAGCGTACGGGTTAGCATTAGGGGACGGGTGACGGTCAGGCTTTGGGGAAGGGTTAGGGTTAGGGTTCGGGCTAGGGTTAGGGTTAGGGGACGGGGACGGTTTAGGGTCCAGGTGAGGGTACGGCAACGCTTTAGGGAGAGCGTGCGTGTGAGGGCGCGGGTTAGTGTTAGCGTACGGGTTAGGATTAGGGGACGGTTGAGGGTCATGCTTCGGGGAATGGTTAGGGTTAGGGTTCGGGATAGGGTTAGAGTTAGGTGACGGGGACGGTTTAGGGTCCAGGTCAGTGTACGGCAACGCTTTAGTGGGAGCGTTCGTGTGAGGGCGCGGGGTAGTGTTAGCGTACGGGTTAGGATTATGGGACGGGTGAGGGTCAGGCTTCGGGGAAGGGTTAGGGTTAGGGTTCGGGCTAGGGTTAGGGCAAGGGGACGGGGACGGTTTAGGGTCCAGGTGAGGGTACGGCAACGCTTTAGGGGGAGCGTGCGTGTGAGGGCGCGGGTTAGTGTTAGCGTACGGGTTAGGATTAGGGGACGGGTGACGGTCAGGCTTTTGGGAAGGGTTAGGGTTAGGGTTCGGGCTAGGGTTAGGGTTAGGGGACGGGGACGGTTAAGGGTCCAGGTGAGGGTACGGCAACGCTTTAGGGGGAGCGTGCGTGTGAGGGCGTGGGTTAGTGTTAGCGTACGGGTTAGGATTAGGGGACGGGTGAGGGTCAGGCTTCGGGGAAGGGTTAGGGTTAGGGTTCGGGCTAGGGTTAGGGTTAGGGGACGGGGACGATTTAGGGTCCAGGTGAGGGTACGGCAACGCTTTAGGGAGAGCGTGCATGTATGGGCGCGGGTTAGTGTTAGCGTACGGGTTAGGATTAGGGGACGGGTGAGGGTCAGGCTTCGGGGAAGGGTTAGGGTTAGGGTACGGGCTAGGGTTAGGGTTAGGGGACGGGGAAGGTTTAGGGTCCAGGTGAGGGTACGGCAACGCTTTAGGGGGAGCGTGCGTGTGAGGGCGCGGGTTAGTGTTAGCGTACGGGTTAGGATTAGGGGATGGGTGAGGGTCAGGCTTCGGGGAAGGGTTAGGGTTAGGGTTCGGGTTAGGGTTAGGGTTAGGGGACGGGGACGGTTTAGGGTCCAGCTGAGGGTACGGCAACGCTTTAGGGGGAGCGTGCGTGTGAGGGTGCGGGTTAGTGTTAGCGTACGGGTTAGGATTAGGGGACGGTTGAGTGTCATGCTTCGGGGAAGGGTTAGGGTTAGGGTTCGGGCTAGGGTTAGGGTTAGGTGACGGGGACGGTTTAGGGTCCAGGTGAGGGTACGGCAACGCTTTAGGGGGAGCGTGCGTGTGAGGGCGCGGGGTAGTGATAGCGTACCGGTTAGGTTTATGGGACGGGTGAGGGTCAGGCTTCGGGGAAGGGTTAGGTTTAGGGTTCGGGCTAGGGTTAGGGTAAGGGGACGGGGACGGTTTAGGGTCCAGGTGAGGGTACGGCAACGCTTTAGGGGGAGCGTGTGTGTGAGGGCGCGGGTTAGTGTTAGCGTACGGCTTAGGATTAGGGGACGGGTGCGGGTCAGGCTTCGGGGAAGGGTTAGGGTTAGGGTTCAGGCTAGGGTTAGGGTTAGGGGACGGGGATGGTTTAGGGTCCAGGTGAGGGTACGGCAACGCTTTAGGGGGAGCGTGCATGTGAGGGGGCGGGTTAGTGTTAGTATACGGGTTAGGATTAAGGGACGGGTGAGGGTCAGGCTTCGGGGAAGGGTTAGGGTTAGGGTTCGGGCTAGGGTTAGTGTTAGGGGACGGGGACGGTTTAGGGTCCAGGTGAGGGTACGGCAACGCTTTAGGAGGAGCATGCGTGTGAGGGCGCGTGTTAGTGTTAGCGTACGGGTTAGGATTAGGAGACGGGTGAGGGTCAGGCTTCGGGGAAGGGTTAGGTTTAGGGTTCGGGCTAGGGTTAGGGTTACGGGACAGGGATGGTTTAGGGTCCAGGTGAGGGTACGGCAACGCTTTAGGGGGAGTGTGTGTGTGAGGGCGCGGGTTAGTGTTAGCATACGGGTTAGGAGTAGGGGACGGTTGAGGGTCAGGCTTCGGGGAAGGGTTAGGGTTAGGGTTCGGGCTAGGGTTAGGGTTAGGGGACGGAGACGGTTTAGGGTCCAGGTGAGGGTACGGCAGCGTTTTAGTGGGAGCGTGCGTGTGAGGGCGCGGGTTAGTGTTAGCGTACGGGTTAGGATTAGGGGCCGGGTGAGGGTGAGGCTTCGGGGAAGGGTTAGGGTTAGGGTTCGGGCTAGGGTTAGGGTTAGGGGACGGGGACGGTTTAGAGTCCAGGTGAGGGTACGGCAAAGCTTTAGGGGGAGCGTGCGTGTGAGGGCGCGGGTTAGTGTTAGCGTACGGGTTAGGATTGGGGCGGGTGAGGGTCAGGCTTCGGGGAAGGGTTAGGGTTAGGGTTTGGGCTAGGGTTAGGGTTAGGGGACGGGGACGGTTTATGGTCCAGGTGAGGGTATGGCAACGCTTTAGGGGGAGCGTGCGTGTGAGGGCGCGGGTTAATGTTAGCGTACGGGTTAGGAGTAGGGGACGGGTGAGGGTCAGGCTTCGGGGAAGGGTTAGGGTTAGGGTTCGGGCTAGGGTTAGGGTTAGGGGACGGGGACGGTTTAGGGTCCAGGTGAGGGTACGGCAACGCTTTAGGGGGAGCGTGCGTGTGAGGGGGCGGGTTAGTGTTAGCGTACGGGTTAGGATTAGGGGACGGGTGAGGGTGAGGCTTCGGGGAAGGGTTAGGGTTAGGGTTCGGGCTAGGGTTAGGGTTAGGGGACGGAGACGGTTTAGGGTCCAGGTGAGGGTACGGCAACGCTTTAGGGGGAGCGTGCGTGTGAGGGCGTGGGTTAGGTTTAGCGTACGTATTAGGATTAGGGGATGGGTGAGGGTCAGGCTTCGAGGAAGGGTTAGGGTTATGGTTCGGGCTAGGGTTAGGGTTAGGGGACGGGGCCGGTTTAGGGACCAGGTGAGGGTACGGCAACGCTTTAGGGGTGCGTGCGTGTGAGGGCCCGGGTTAGTGTTAGCGTACGGGTTAGGAGTAGGCGACGGGTGAGGGTCAGGCTTCGGGGAAGGGTTAGGGTTAGGGTTCGGGCTAGGGTTAGGGTTAGGGGACGGGGACGGTTTAGGGTCCAGGTGAGGGTACGGCAACGCTTTACGGGGAGCGTGCGTGTGAGGGCGCGGGTTAGTGTTAGCGTACGGGTTAGGATTAGGGGACGGGTGAGGGTCAGGTTTCGGGGAAGGGTTAGGGTTAGGGTTCGGGCTAGGGTTAGGGTTAGGGGACGGGGACGGTTTAGGGTCCAGGTGAGGGTACGGCAACGCTTTAGGGGGAGCGTGCGTGTGAGGGCGCGGGTTAGTGTTAGCGTACGGGTTAGGATTAGGGGACGGGTGTGTGTCAGGCTTCGGGGAAGGGTTAGGGTTAGGGTTCGGTTTAGGGTTAGGGTTAGGGGACGGGAACGGTTTAGGGTCCAGGTGAGGGTACGGCAACGCTTTAGGGGGAGCGTGCGTGTGAGGGCGCGGCTTAGTGTTAGCGTACGGGTTAGGATTAGGGGACGGGTGAGGGTCAGGCTTCGGGGAAGGGTTAGGGTTAGGGTTCGGGCTAGGGTAGGGTTAGGGGACGGGGACGGTTTAGGGTCCAGGTGAGGGTACGGCAACGCTTTAGGGGGAGCGTGCGTGTGAGGGCGCGGGTTAGTGTTAGCGTACGGGTTAGGATTAGGGGACGGGTGAGGGTCAGGCTAAGGGGAAGGGTTAGGGTTAGTGTTCGGGCTAGGGTTAGGTTTAGGGGACGGGGACGGTTTCGGGTCCAGGTGAGGGTACGGCAACACTTTAGGGGGAGCGTGCGTGTGAGGGCGCGGGTTAGTGTTAGCGTACGGGTTAGGAGTAGGGGACGGTTGAGGGTCAGGCTTCGGGGAAGGGTTAGGGTTAGGGTTCGGGCTAGGGTTAGGGTTAGGGGACGGGGACGGTTTAGGGTCCAGGTGAGGGTACGGCAACGCTTTAGGGGGAGCGTGCGTGTGAGGGCGAGGGTTAGTGTTAGCGTAAGGGTTAGGATTAGGGGAAGGGTGAGGGTCAGGCTTCGGGGAAGGGTTAGGGTTAGGGTTCGGGCTAGGGTTAGGGTTAGGGGACGGGGACGGTTTAGGGTCCAGGTGAGGGTACGGCAACGCTTTAGGGGGAGCGTACGTGTGAGGGTGCGGGTTAGTGTTAGCGTACGGGTTAAGATTAGGGGACGGGTGAGGGTCAGGCTTCGGGGAAGGGTTAGGGTTAGGGTTCGGGCTAGGGTTAGGGTTAGGGGACGGGGACGGTTTCGGGTCCAGGTGAGGGTACGGCAACGCTTTAGGGGGAGCGTGCGTGTGAGGGTGCGGGTTAGTGTTAGCGTACGGCTTAGGATTAGGGGACGGGTGAGGGTCAGGCTTCTGGGAAGGGTTAGGGTTAGGGTTCGGGCTAGGGTTAGGGTTAGGGGACGGGGACGGTTTAGGGTCCAGGTGAGGGTACGGCAACGCTTTAGGGGGAGCGTGCGTGTGAGGGTGCGGGTTAGTGTTAGCGAACGGCTTACGATTAGGGGACGGGTGAGGGTAAGGCTTCGGGGAAGGGTTAGGGTTAGGGTTCGGGCTAGGGTTAGGGTTAGGGGACGGGGACGGTTTAGGGTCCAGGTGAGGGTACGGCAACGCTTTAGGGGGAGCGTGCGTGTGAGGGCGCGGGTTAGTGTTAGCGTTCGGCTTAGGATTAGGGGACGGGTGAGGGTCAGGCTTCGGGGAAGGGTTAGGGTTAGGGTTCGGGCTAGGGTTAGGGTTAGGGGACGGGGACGGTTTAGGGTCCAGGTGAGGGTACGGCAACGCTTTAGGGGGAGCGTGCGTGTGAGGGCGCGCGTTAGTGTTAGCGTACGGCTTAGGATTAGGGGACGGGTGAGGGTCAGGCTTCGGGGAAGGGTTAGGGTTAGGGTTCGGACTAGGGTTAGGGTTAGGGGACGGGGACGGTTTCGGGTCCAGGTGAGGGTACGGCAACGCTTTAGGGGGAGCGTGCGTGTGAGGGTGCGGGTTAGTGTTAGCGTACGGCTTAGGATTAGGGGACGGGTGAGGGTCAGGCTTCTGGGAAGGGTTAGGGTTAGGGTTCGGGCTAGGGTTAGGGTTAGGGGACGGGGACGGTTTAGGGTCCAGGTGAGGGTACGGCAACGCTTTAGGGGGATCGTGCGTGTGAGGGCGCGGGTTAGTGTTAGCGTACGGGTTAGGATTAGGGGACGGGTGAGGGTCAGGCTTCGGGGAAGGGTTAGGGTTAGGGTTCGGGCTAGGGTTAGGGTTAGGGGACGGGGATGGTTTAGGGTTCAGTTGAGGGTACGGCAACGCTTTAGGGGGAGCGTGCGTGTGAGGGCGCGGGTTAGTGTTAGTGTACGGGTTAGGATTAGGGGACAGGTGAGGGTCAGGCTTCGGGGAAGGGTTAGGGTTAGGGTTCGGGCTAGGGTTAGGGTTAGGGGACGGGGACGGTTTCGGGTCCAGGTGAGGGGACGGCAACGCTTTAGGGGGAGCGTGCGTGTGAGGGCGCGGGTTAGTGTTAGCGTACGGGTTAGGATTAGGGGACGGGTGAGGGTCAGGCTTCGGGGAAGGGTTAGGGTTAGGGTTCGGGCTAGGGTTAGGGTTAGGGGACGGGGACGGTTTAGGGTCCAGGTGAGGGTACGGCAACGCTTTAGGGGGAGCGTGCGTGTGAGGGTGCGGGTTAGTGTTAGCGAACGGCTTAGGATTAGGGGACGGGTGAGGGTCAGGCTTCGGGGAAGGGTTAGGGTTAGGGTTCGGGCTAGGGTTAGGGTTAGGGGACTGGGACGGTTTAGGGTCCAGGTGAGGGTACGGCAACGCTTTAGGGGGAGCGTGCGTGTGAGGGCGCGGGTTAGTGTTAGCGTTCGGCTTAGGATTAGGGGACGGGTGAGGGTCAGGCTTCGGGGAAGGGTTAGGGTTAGGGTTCGGGCTAGGGTTAGGGTTAGGGGACGGGGACGGTTTAGGGTCCAGGTGAGGGTACGGCAACGCTTTAGGGGGAGCGTGCGTGTGAGAGCGCGGGTTAGTGTTAGCGTATGGGTTAGGATTAGGGGATGGGTGAGGGTCAGGCTTCGGGGAAGGGTTAGGGTTAGGGTTCGGGCTAGGGTTAGGGTTAGGGGACGGGGACGGTTTAGGGTCCAGGTGAGGGTAAGGCAACGCTTTAGGGGGAGCGTGCGTGTGAGGGCGCGGGTTAGTGTTAGCGTACGGGTTAGGATTAGGAGACGGGTGAGGGTCAGGCTTCGGGGAAGGGTTAGGGTTAGGGTTCGGGCTAGGGTTAGGGTTAGGGGACGGGGACGGTTTCGGGTCCAGGTGAGGGTACGGCAACGCTTTAGGGGGAGCGTGCGTGTGAGGGCGCGGGTTAGTGTTAGCGTACGGGTTAGGATTAGGGGACGGGTGAGGGTCAGGCTTCGGGGAAGGGTTAGGGTTAGGGTTCGGGCTAGGGTTAGGGGACGGGGATGGTTTAGGGTCCAGGTGAGGGTACGGCAACGCTTTAGGGGGAGCGTGCGTGTGAGGGCGCGGGTTAGTGTTAGCGTACGGGTTAGGATTAGGGGACGGGTAAGGGTCAGGCTTCGGGGAAGGGTTAGGGTTAGGGTTCGGGCTAGGGTTAGGGTTAGGGGACGGGGACGGTTTAGGGTCCAGGTGAGGGTACGGCAACGCTTTAGGGGGAGCGTGCGTGTGAGGGCGCGGGTTAGTGTTAGCGTACGGCTTAGGATTAGGGGACGGGTGAGGGTCAGGCTTCGGGAAAGGGTTAGGGTTAGGGTTCGGGCTAGGGTTAAGGTTAGGGGACAGGGACGGTTTAGGGTCCAGGTGAGGGTACGGCAACGCTTTAGGGGGAGCGTGCATGTGAGGGCGCGGGTTAGTGTTAGCGTACGGGTTAGGATTAGGGGACGGGTGAGGGTCAGGCATCTGGGAAGGGTTAGGGTTAGGGTTCGGGCTAGGGTTAGGGTTAGGGGACGGGGACGGTTTAGGGTCCAGGTGAGGGTACGGCAACGCTTTAGGGGGAGCGTGCGTGTGAGGGCGCGGGTTAGTGTTAGCGTACGCGTTAGGATTAGGGGACGGTTGAGTGTCAGGCTTCGGGGAAGGGTTAGGGTTAGGGTTCAGGCTAGGGTTAGGGTTAGGGGACAGGGACGGTTTAGGGTCCAGGTGAGGGTACGGCAACGATTTAGGGGGAGCGTGCGTGTGAGGGCGCGGGTTAGTGTTAGCGTACGGGTTAGGATTAGGGGACGGGTGAGGGTCAGGCTTCGGGGAAGTGTTAGGATTAGGTTTCGGGCTAGGGTTAGGGTTAGGTGACTGGGACGGTTTAGGGTCCAGGTGAGGGTACGGCAACGCTTTAGGGGGAGCGTGCGTGTGAGGGTGCGGGTTAGTGTTAGCGTACGGGTTAGGATTAGGGGACGGGAGAGGGTCAGGCTTCGGGGAAGGGTTAGGGTTAGGGTTCGGGCTAGGGTTAGGGTTAGGGGACGGGGACGGTTTCGGGTCCAGGTGAGGGTACGGCAACGCTTTAGGGGGAGCGTGTGTGTGAGGGCGTGGGTTAGTGTTAGCGTACGGGTTAGGATTAGGGGACGGGTGAGGGTCAGGCTTCGGGGAAGGGTTAGGGTTAGGGTTCGGGCTAGGGTAAGGGTTAAGGGACGGGGACGGTTTAGGGTCCAGGTGAGGGTACGGCAACGCTTTATGGGGAGCGTGCGTGTGAGGACGCGGGTTAGTGTTAGCGTACGGGTTAGGATTAGGGGACGGGTGAGGGTCAGGCATCGGGGAAGGGTTAGGGTTAGGGTTCGGGCTAGGGTTAGGGTTAGGGGACGGGGACGGTTTAGGGTCCAGGTGAGGGTACGGCAACGCTTTAGGGGGAGCGTACGTGTGAGGGCGCGGGTTAGTGTTAGCGTACGGGTTAGGATTAGGGGACGGGTGAGGGTCAGGCTTCGGGGAAGGGTTAGGGTTAGGGTTCGGGCTAGGGTTAGGGTTAGGGGACGGGGACGGTTTCGGGTCCAGGTGAGGGTACGGCAACGCTTTAGGGGGAGCGTGCATGTGAGGGCGCGGGTTAGTGTTAGCGTTCGGGTTAGGATTAGGGGACGGGTGAGGGTCAGGCTTCTGGGAAGGGTTAGGGTTAGGGTTCGGGCTAGGGTTAGGGTTAGGGGACGGGGACGGTTTAGGGTCCAGGTGAGGGTACGGCAACGCTTTAGGGGGAGCGTGCGTGTGAGGGTGCGGGTTAGTGTTAGCGAACGGCTTAGGATTAGGGGACGGGTGAGGGTCAGGCTTCGGGGAAGGGTTAGGGTTAGGGTTCGGGCTAGGGTTAGGGTTAGGGGACTGGGACGGTTTAGGGTCCAGGTGAGGGTACGGCAACGCTTTAGGGGGAGCGTGCGTGTGAGGGCGCGGGTTAGTGTTAGCGTTCGGCTTAGGATTAGGGGACGGGTGAGGGTCAGGCTTCGGGGAAGGGTTAGGGTTAGGGTTCGGGCTAGGGTTAGGGTTAGGGGACGGGGACGGTTTAGGGTCCAGGTGAGGGTACGGCAACGCTTTAGGGGGAGCGTGCGTGTGAGGCCGCGCGTTAGTGTTAGCGTACGGCTTAGGATTAGGGGACGGGTGAGGATCAGGCTTCGGGGAAGGGTTAGGGTTAGGGTTCGGGATAGGGTTAGGGTTAGGGGACGGGGACAGTTTAGGGTCCAGGTGAGGGTACGGCAACGCTTTAGGGGGAGCGTGCGTGTGAGGGCGCGGGTTAGTGTTAGCGTATGGGTTAGGATTAGGGGACGGGTGAGGGTCAGGCTTCGGGGAAGGGTTAGGGTTAGGGTTTGGGCTAGGGTTAGGGTTAGGGGACGGGGACGGTTTAGGGTCCAGGTGAGGGTAAGGCAACGCTTTAGGGGGAGCGTGCGTGTGAGGGCGCGGGTTAGTGTTAGCGTACGGGTTAGGATTAGGAGACGGGTGAGGGTCAGGCTTCGGGGAAGGGTTAGGGTTAGGGTTCGGGCTAGGGTTAGGGTTAGGGGACGGGGACGGTTTCGGGTCCAGGTGAGGGTACGGCAACGCTTTAGGGGGAGCGTGCGTGTGAGGGCGCGGGTTAGTGTTAGCGTACGGGTTAGGATTAGGGGACGGGTGAGGGTCAGGCTTCGGGGAAGGGTTAGGGTTAGGGTTCGGGCTAGGGTTAGGGGACGGGGATGGTTTAGGGTCCAGGTGAGGGTACGGCAACGCTTTAGGGGGAGCGTGCGTGTGAGGGCGCGGGTTAGTGTTAGCGTACGGGTTAGGATTAGGGGACGGGTAAGGGTCAGGCTTCGGGGAAGGGTTAGGGTTAGGGTTCGGGCTAGGGTTAGGGTTAGGGGACGGGGACGGTTTAGGGTCCAGGTGAGGGTACGGCAACGCTTTAGGGGGAGCGTGCGTGTGAGGGCGCGGGTTAGTGTTAGCGTACGGCTTAGGATTAGGGGACGGGTGAGGGTCAGGCTTCGGGAAAGGGTTAGGGTTAGGGTTCGGGCTAGGGTTAAGGTTAGGGGACAGGGACGGTTTAGGGTCCAGGTGAGGGTACGGCAACGCTTTAGGGGGAGCGTGCATGTGAGGGCGCGGGTTAGTGTTAGCGTACGGGTTAGGATTAGGGGACGGGTGAGGGTCAGGCATCTGGGAAGGGTTAGGGTTAGGGTTCGGGCTAGGGTTAGGGTTAGGGGACGGGGACGGTTTAGGGTCCAGGTGAGGGTACGGCAACGCTTTAGGGGGAGCGTGCGTGTGAGGGCGCGGGTTAGTGTTAGCGTACGCGTTAGGATTAGGGGACGGTTGAGTGTCAGGCTTCGGGGAAGGGTTAGGGTTAGGGTTCGGGCTAGGGTTAGGGTTAGGGGACAGGGACGGTTTAGGGTCCAGGTGAGGGTACGGCAACGATTTAGGGGGAGCGTGCGTGTGAGGGCGCGGGTTAGTGTTAGCGTACGGGTTAGGATTAGGGGACGGGTGAGGGTCAGGCTTCGGGGAAGTGTTAGGATTAGGTTTCGGGCTAGGGTTAGGGTTAGGTGACTGGGACGGTTTAGGGTCCAGGTGAGGGTACGGCAACGCTTTAGGGGGAGCGTGCGTGTGAGGGTGCGGGTTAGTGTTAGCGTACGGGTTAGGATTAGGGGACGGGAGAGGGTCAGGCTTCGGGGAAGGGTTAGGGTTAGGGTTCGGGCTAGGGTTAGGGTTAGGGGACGGGGACGGTTTCGGGTCCAGGTGAGGGTACGGCAACGCTTTAGGGGGAGCGTGTGTGTGAGGGCGTGGGTTAGTGTTAGCGTACGGGTTAGGATTAGGGGACGGGTGAGGGTCAGGCTTCGGGGAAGGGTTAGGGTTAGGGTTCGGGCTAGGGTAAGGGTTAAGGGACGGGGACGGTTTAGGGTCCAGGTGAGGGTACGGCAACGCTTTATGGGGAGCGTGCGTGTGAGGACGCGGGTTAGTGTTAGCGTACGGGTTAGGATTAGGGGACGGGTGAGGGTCAGGCATCGGGGAAGGGTTAGGGTTAGGGTTCGGGCTAGGGTTAGGGTTAGGGGACGGGGACGGTTTAGGGTCCAGGTGAGGGTACGGCAACGCTTTAGGGGGAGCGTACGTGTGAGGGCGCGGGTTAGTGTTAGCGTACGGGTTAGGATTAGGGGAAGGGTGAGGGTCAGGCTTCGGGGAAGGGTTAGGGTTAGGGTTCGGGCTAGGGTTAGGGTTAGGGGACGGGGACGGTTTCGGGTCCAGGTGAGGGTACGGCAACGCTTTAGGGGGAGCGTGCGTGTGAGGGTGCGGGTTAGTGTTAGCGTACGGCTTAGGATTAGGGGACTGGTGAGGGTCAGGCTTCTGGGAAGGGTTAGGGTTAGGGTTCGGGCTAGGGTTAGGGTTAGGGGACGGGGACGGTTTCGGGTCCAGGTGAGGGTACGGCAACGCTTTAGGGGGAGCGTGCGTGTGAGGGCGCGGGTTAGTGTTAGCGTACGGGTTAGGATTAGGGGACGGGTGAGGGTCAGGCTTCGGGGAAGGGTTAGGGTTAGGGTTCGGGCTAGGGTTAGGGTTAGGGGACGGGGATGGTTTAGGGTCCAGTTGAGGGTACGGCAACGCTTTAGGGGGAGCGTGCGTGTGAGGGCGCGGGTTAGTGTTAGCGTACGGGTTAGGATTAGGGGACAGGTGAGGGTCAGGCTTCGGGGAAGGGTTAGGGTTAGGGTTCGGGCTAGGGTTAGGGTTAGGGGACGGGGACGGTTTCGGGTCCAGGTGAGGGTACGGCAACGCTTTAGGGGGAGCGTGCGTGTGAGGGCGCGGGTTAGTGTTAGCGTACGGGTTAGGATTAGGGGACGGGTGAGGGTCAGGCTTCGGGGAAGGGTTAGGGTTAGGGTTCGGGCTAGGGTTAGGGTTAGGGGACGGGGACGGTTTCGGGTCCAGGTGAGGGTACGGCAACGCTTTAGGGGGAGCGTGCGTGTGAGGGTGCGGGTTAGTGTTAGCGTACGGCTTAGGATTAGGGGACGGGTGAGGGTCAGGCTTCTGGGAAGGGTTAGGGTTAGGGTTCGGGCTAGGGTTAGGGTTAGGGGACGGGGACGGTTTCGGGTCCAGGTGAGGGTACGGCAACGCTTTAGGGGGAGCGTGCGTGTGAGGGCGCGGGTTAGTGTTAGCGTACGGGTTAGGATTAGGGGACGGGTGAGGGTCAGGCTTCGGGGAAGGGTTAGGGTTAGGGTTCGGGCTAGGGTTAGGGTTAGGGGACGGGGATGGTTTAGGGTCCAGTTGAGGGTACGGCAACGCTTTAGGGGGAGCGTGCGTGTGAGGGCGCGGGTTAGTGTTAGCGTACGGGTTAGGATTAGGGGACAGGTGAGGGTCAGGCTTCGGGGAAGGGTTATGGTTAGGGTTCGGGCTAGGGTTAGGGTTAGGGGACGGGGACGGTTTCGGGTCCAGGTGAGGGTACGGCAACGCTTTAGGGGGAGCGTGCGTGTGAGGGCGCGGGGTAGTGTTAGCGTACGGGTTAGGATTAGGGGACGGGTGAGGGTCAGGCTTCGGGGAAGGGTTAGGGTTAGGGTTCGGGCTAGGGTTAGGGTTAGGGGACGGGGATGGTTTAGGGTCCAGGTGAGGGTACGGCAACGCTTTAGGGGGAGCGTGCGTGTGAGGGTGCGGGTTAGTGTTAGCGAACGGCTTAGGATTAGGGGACGGGTGAGGGTCAGGCTTCGGGGAAGGGTTAGGGTTAGGGTTCGGGCTAGGGTTAGGGTTAGGGGACGGCGTCGGTTTAGGGTCCAGGTGAGGGTACGGCAACGCTTTAGGGGGAGCGTGCGTGTGAGGGCGCGGGTTAGTGTTAGCGTTCGGCTTAGGATTAGGGGACGGGTGAGGGTCAGGTTTCGGGGAAGGGTTAGGGTTAGGGTTCGGGCTAGGGTTAGGGTTAGGGGACGGGGACGGTTTAGGGTCCAGGTGAGGGTACGGCAACGCTTTAGGGGGAGCGTGCGTGTGAGGGCGCGCGTTAGTGTTAGCGTACGGCTTAGGATTAGGGGATGGGTGAGGGTCAGGCTTCGGGGAAGGGTTAGGGTTAGGGTTCGGGCTAGGGTTAGGGTTAGGGGACGGGACGGTTTCGGGTCCAGGTGAGGGTACGGCAACGCTTTAGGGGGAGCGTGTGTGTGAGGGTGCGGGTTAGTGTTAGCGTACGGCTTAGGATTAGGGGACGGGTGAGGGTCAGGCTTCTGGGAAGGGTTAGGGTTAGGGTTCGGGCTAGGGTTAGGGTTAGGGGACGGGGACGGTTTCGGGTCCAGGTGAGGGTACGGCAACGCTTTAGGGGGAGCGTGTGTGTGAGGGCGCGGGTTAGTGTTAGCGTACGGGTTAGGATTAGGGGACGGGTGAGGGTCAGGCTTCGGGGAAGGGTTAGGGTTAGGGTTCGGGCTAGGGTTAGGGTTAGGGGACGGGGATGGTTTAGGGTCCAGTTGAGGGTACGGCAACGCTTTAGGGGGAGCGTGCGTGTGAGGGCGCGGGTTAGTGTTAGCGTACGGGTTAGGATTAGGGGACAGGTGAGGGTCAGGCTTCGGGGAAGGGTTAGGGTTAGGGTTCGGGCTAGGGTTAGGGTTAGGTGACGGGGACGGTTTCGGGTCCAGGTGAGGGTACGGCAACGCTTTAGGGGGAGCGTGCGTGTGAGGGCGCGGGTTAGTGTTAGCGTACGGGTTAGGATTAGGGGACGGGTGAGGGTCAGGCTTCGGGGAAGGGTTAGGGTTAGGGTTCGGGCTAGGGTTAGGGTTAGGGGACGGGGACGGTTTAGGGTCCAGGTGAGGGTAAGGCAACGTTTTAGGGGGAGCGTGCGTGTGAGGGCGCGGGTTAGTGTTAGCGTACGGGTTAGGATTAGGAGACGGGTGAGGGTCAGGCTTCGGGGAAGGGTTAGGGTTAGGGTTCGGGCTAGGGTTAGGGTTAGGGGACGGGGACGGTTTCGGGTCCAGGTGAGGGTACGGCAACGCTTTAGGGGGAGCGTGCGTGTGAGGGCGCGGGTTAGTGTTAGCGTACGGGTTAGGATTAGGGGACGGGTGAGGGTCAGGCTTCGCGGAAGGGTTAGGGTTAGGGTTCGGGCTAGGGTTAGGGGACGGGGATGGTTTAGGGTCCAGGTGAGGGTACGGCAACGCTTTAGGGGGAGCGTGCGTGTGAGGGCGCGGGTTAGTGTTAGCGTACGGGTTAGGATTAGGGGACGGGTGAGGGTCAGGCTTCGGGGAAGGGTTAGGGTTAGGGTTCGGGCTAGGGTTAGGGTTAGGGGACGGGGACGGTTTAGGGTCCAGGTGAGGGTACGGCAACGCTTTAGGGGGAGCGTGCGTGTGAGGGCGCGGGTTAGTGTTAGCGTACGGCTTAGGATTAGGGGACGGGTGAGGGTCAGGCTTCGGGAAAGGGTTAGGGTTAGGGTTCGGGCTAGGGTTAAGGTTAGGGGACAGGGACGGTTTAGGGTCCAGGTGAGGGTACGGCAACGCTTTAGGGGGAGCGTGCGTGTGAGGGCGCGGGTTAGTGTTAGCGTACGGGTTAGGATTAGGGGACGGGTGAGGGTCAGGCTTCTGGGAAGGGTTAGGGTTAGGGTTCGGGCTAGGGTTAGGGTTAGGGGACGGGGACGGTTTAGGGTCCAGGTGAGGGTACGGCAACGCTTTAGGGGGAGCGTGCGTGTGAGGGTGCGGGTTAGTGTTAGCGAACGGCTTAGGATTAGGGGACGGGGGAGGGTCAGGCTTCGGGGAAGGGTTAGGGTTAGGGTTCGGGCTAGGGTTAGGGTTAGGGGACGGGTACGGTTTAGGGTCCAGGTGAGGGTACGGCAACGCTTTAGGGGGAGCGTGCGTGTGAGGGCGCGGGTTAGTGTTAGCGTCCGGGTTAGGATTAGGGGACGGGTGAGGGTCAGGCTTCGGGGAAGGGTTAGGGTTAGGGTTCGGGCTAGGGTTAGGGTTAGGGGACGGGGACGGTTTCGGGTCCAGGTGAGGGTACGGCAACGCTTTAGGGGGAGCGTGCGTGTGAGGGCGCGGGTTAGTGTTAGCGTACGGGTTAGGATTAGGGGACGGGTGAGGGTCAGGCTTCGGGGAAGGGTTAGGGTTAGGGTTCGGGCTAGGGTTAGGGTTAGGGGACGGGGACGGTTTAGGGTCCAGGTGAGAGTACGGCAACGCTTTAGGGGGAGCGTGCGTGTGAGGGTGCGGGTTAGTGTTAGCGTACGGGTTAGGATTAGGAGACGGGTGAGGGTCAGGCTTCGGGGAAGGGTTAGGGTTAGGGTTCGGGCTAGGGTTAGGGTTAGGGGACGGGGACGGTTTAGGGTCCAGGTGAGGGTACGGCAACGCTTTAGGGGGAGCGTGCGTGTGAGGGCGCGGGTTAGTGGTAGCGTACGGCTTAGGATTAGGGGACGGGTGAGGGTCAGGCTTCGGGGAAGGGTTAGGGTTAGGGTTCGGGCTAGGGTTAGAGTAAGGGTACGGGGACGGTTTAGGATCCAGGTGAGGGTACGGCAACGCTTTAGGGGGAGCGTGCGTGTGAGGGCGCGGGTTAGTGTTAGCGTACGGGTTAGGATTAGGGGACGGGTGAGGGTCAGGCTTCGGGGAAGGGTTAGGGTTAGGGTTCGGGCTAGGGTTAGGGTTAGGGGACGGGGACGGTTTAGGGTCCAGGTGAGGGTACGGCAACGCTTTAGGGGGAGCGTGCGTGTGAGGGCGCGGGGTAGTGTTAGCGTACGGGTTAGGATTAGGGGACGGGTGAGGGTCCGGCTTCGGGGAAGGGTTAGGGTTAGGGTTCGGGCTAGGGTTAGGGTTAGGGGACGGGGACGGTTTAGGGTCCAGGTGAGGGTACGGCAACGCTTTAGGGGGAGCGTGCGTGTGAGGGCGCGGGTTAGTGTTAGCGTACGTGTTAGGATTAGGGGACGGGTGAGGGTCAGGCTTCGGGGATGGGTTAGGGTTAGGGTTCGGGCTAGGGTTAGGGTTAGGGGACGGGGACGGTTTAGGGTCCAGGTGAGGGTACGGCAACGCTTTAGGGGGAGCGTGCGTGTGAGGGCGCGGGTTAGTGTTAGCGTACGGGTTAAGATTAGGGGACGGGTGAGGGTCAGGCTTCGGGGAAGGGTTAGGGTTAGGGTTCGGGCTAGGGTTAGGGTTAGGGGACGGGGACGGTTTAGGGTCCAGGTGAGGGTACGGCAACGCTTTAGGGGGAGCGTGCGTGTGAGGGCGCGGGTTAGTGTTAGCGTACGGGTTAGGATTAGGGGACGGGTGAGGGTCAGGCTTCGGGGAAGGGTTAGGGTTAGGGTTCGGGCTAGGGTTAGGGTTAGGGGACGGGGACGGTTTAGGGTCCAGAAGAGGGTACGGCAACGCTTTAGGGGGAGCGTGCGTGTGAGGGCGCGGGTTAGTGTTAGCGTACGGGTTAGGATTAGGGGACGGGTGAGGGTCAGGCTTCGGGGAAGGGTTAGAGTTAGGGTTCGGGCTAGGGTTAGGGTTAGGGGATGGGGACGGTTTAGGGTCCAGGTGAGGGTACGGCAACGCTTTAGGGGGAGCGTGCGTGTGAGGGCGCGCGTTAGTGTTAGCGTATGGCTTAGGATTAGGGGACGGGTGAGGGTCAGGCTTCGGGGAAGGGTTAGGGTTAGGGTTCGGGCTAGGGTTAGGGTTAGGGGACGGGGACGGTTTCGGGTCCAGGTGAGGGTACGGCAACGCTTTAGGGGGAGCGTGCGTGTGAGGGTGCGGGTTAGTGTTAGCGTACGGCTTAGGATTAGGGGACGGGTGAGGGTCAGGCTTCGGGGAAGGGTTAGGGTTAGGGTTCGGGCTAGGGTTAGGGTTAGGGGACGGGGACGGTTTCGGGTCCAGGTGAGGGTACGGCAACGCTTTAGGGGGAGCGTGCATGTGAGGGCGCGGGTTAGTGTTAGCGTATGGCTTAGGATTAGGGGACGGGTGAGGATCAGGCTTCGAGGAAGGGTTAGGGTCAGGGTTCGGGCTAGGGTTAGGGTTAGGGGACGGGGACGGTTTCGGGTCCAGGTGAGGGTACGGCAACGCTTTAGGGGGAGCGTGCGTGTGAGGGCGCAGGTTAGTGTTAGCGTACGGGTTAGAATTAGGGGACGGGTGAGGGTCAGGCTTCAGGGAAGGGTTAGGGTTAGGGTTCGGGCTAGGGTTAAGGTTAGGTGACGGTTACGGTTTAGGGTTCAGGTGAGGGTACGGCAACGCTTTAGGGGGAGCGTGCGTGTGAGGGCGCGGGTTAGTGTTAGCGTACGGCTTAGGATTAGGGGACGGGTGAGGGTCAGGCTTCGGGGAAGGGTTAGGGTTAGGGTTCGGGCTAGGGTTAGGGTTAGGGGACGGGGACGGTTTAGGGTCCAGGTGAGGGTACGGCAACGCTTTAGGGGGAGCGTGCGTGTGAGGGCGCGGGGTAGTGTTAGCGTACGGGTTAGGATTAGGGGACGGGTGAGGGTCCGGCTTCGGGGAAGGGTTAGGGTTAGGGTTCGGGCTAGGGTTAGGGTTAGGGGACGGGGACGGTTTAGGGTCCAGGTGAGGGTACGGCAACGCTTTAGGGGGAGCGTGCGTGTGAGGGCGCGGGTTAGTGTTAGCGTACGTGTTAGGATTAGGGGACGGGTGAGGGTCAGGCTTCGGGGAAGGGTTAGGGTTAGGGTTCGGGCTAGGGTTAGGGTTAGGGGACGGGGACGGTTTAGGGTCCAGGTGAGGGTACGGCAACGCTTTAGGGGGAGCGTGCGTGTGAGGGCGCGGGTTAGTGTTAGCGTACGGGTTAAGATTAGGGGACGGGTGAGGGTCAGGCTTCGGGGAAGGGTTAGGGTTAGGGTTCGGGCTAGGGTTAGGGTTAGGGGACGGGGACGGTTTAGGGTCCAGGTGAGGGTACGGCAACGCTTTAGGGGGAGCGTGCGTGTGAGGGCGCGGGTTAGTGTTAGCGTACGGGTTAGGATTAGGGGACGGGTGAGGGTCAGGCTTCGGGGAAGGGTTAGGGTTAGGGTTCGGGCTAGGGTTAGGGTTAGGGGACGGGGACGGTTTAGGGTCCAGAAGAGGGTACGGCAACGCTTTAGGGGGAGCGTGCGTGTGAGGGCGCGGGTTAGTGTTAGCGTACGGGTTAGGATTAGGGGACGGGTGAGGGTCAGGCTTCGGGGAAGGGTTAGAGTTAGGGTTCGGGCTAGGGTTAGGGTTAGGGGATGGGGACGGTTTAGGGTCCAGGTGAGGGTACGGCAACGCTTTAGGGGGAGCGTGCGTGTGAGGGCGCGCGTTAGTGTTAGCGTATGGCTTAGGATTAGGGGACGGGTGAGGGTCAGGCTTCGGGGAAGGGTTAGGGTTAGGGTTCGGGCTAGGGTTAGGGTTAGGGGACGGGGACGGTTTCGGGTCCAGGTGAGGGTACGGCAACGCTTTAGGGGGAGCGTGCGTGTGAGGGTGCGGGTTAGTGTTAGCGTACGGCTTAGGATTAGGGGACGGGTGAGGGTCAGGCTTCGGGGAAGGGTTAGGGTTAGGGTTCGGGCTAGGGTTAGGGTTAGGGGACGGGGACGGTTTCGGGTCCAGGTGAGGGTACGGCAACGCTTTAGGGGGAGCGTGCATGTGAGGGCGCGGGTTAGTGTTAGCGTATGGCTTAGGATTAGGGGACGGGTGAGGATCAGGCTTCGAGGAAGGTTTAGGGTCAGGGTTCGGGCTAGGGTTAGGGTTAGGGGACGGGGACGGTTTCGGGTCCAGGTGAGGGTACGGCAACGCTTTAGGGGGAGCGTGCGTGTGAGGGCGCAGGTTAGTGTTAGCGTACGGGTTAGGATTAGGGGACGGGTGAGGGTTAGGCTTCTGGGAAGGGTTAGGGTTAGGGTTCGGGCTAGGGTTAGGGTTAGGGGACGGGGACGGTTTAGGGTCCAGGTGAGGGTACGGCAACGCTTTAGGGGGAGCGTGCATGTGAGGGCGCGGGTTAGTGTTAGCGTATGGGTTAGGATTAGGGGACGGGTGAGGGTCAGGCTTCGGGGAAGGGTTAGGGTTAGGGTTCGGGCTAGGGTTAGGGTTAGGGGACGGGGACGGTTTAGGGTCCAGGTGAGGGTACGGCAACGCTTTAGGGGGAGCGTGCGTGTGAGGGCGCGGGTTAGTGTTAGCGTACGGCTTAGGATTAGGGGACGGGTGAGGTTCAGGCTTCGGGGAAGGGTTAGGGTTAGGGTTCGGGCTAGGGTTAGGGTTAGGGGACGGGGACGGTTTAGGATCCAGGAGAGGGTACGGCAACGCTTTAGGGGGAGCGTGCGTGTGAGGGCGCGGGTTAGTGTTAGCGTACGGCTTAGGATTAGGGGACGGGTGAGGGTCAGGCTTCGGGGAAGGGTTAGGGTTAGGGTTCGGGCTAGGGTTAGGGTTAGGGGACGGGGACGGTTTAGGGTCCAGGTGAGGGTACTGCAACGCTTTAGGGGGAGCGTGCGTGTGAGGGCCCGGGTTAGTGTTAGCGTACGGGATAGGATTAGGGGATGGGTGAGGGTCAGGCTTCGGGGAAGGGTTAGGGTTAGGGTTCGGGCTAGGGTTAGGGTTACGGGACGGGGACGGTTTAGGGTCCAGGTGAGGGTACGGCAACGCTTTAGGGGGAGCGTGCGTGTGAGGGCGCAGGTTAGTGTTAGCGTACGGGTTAGAATTAGGGGACGGGTGAGGGTCAGGCTTCGGGGAAGGGTTAGGGTTAGGGTTCAGGCTAGGGTTAGGGTTAGGGGACGGTTACGGTTTAGTGTTCAGGTGAGGGTACGGCAACGCTTTAGGGGGAGCGTGCGTGTGAGGGCGCGGGTTAGTGTTAGCGTACGGCTTAGGATTAGGGGACGGGTGAGGGTCAGGCTTCGGGGAAGGGTTAGGGTTAGGGTTCGGGCTACGGTTAGGGTTAGGGGACGGGGACGGTTTAGGGTCCAGGTGAGGGTACGGCAACGCTTTAGGGGGAGCGTGCATGTGAGGGCGCGGGTTAGTGTTAGCATACGGGTTAGGATTAGGGGACGGGTGAGGGTCAGGCTTCGGGGAAGGGTTAGGGTTAGGGGACGGGGACAGTTTAGGGTCCAGGTGAGGGTACGGCAACGCTTTAGGGGGAGCGTGCGTGTGAGGGCGCGGGTTAGTGTTAGCGTACGGGTTAGGATTAGGGGACGGGTGAGGGTCAGGCTTCGGGGAAGGGTTACGGTTAGGGTTCGGGCTAGGGTTAGGGTTAGGGGACGGGGACGGTTTCGGGTCCAGGTGAGGGTACGGCAACGCTTTAGTGGGAGCGTGCGTGTGAGGGCGTGCGTTAGTGTTAGCGTGCGGCTTAGGATTAGGGGACGGGTGAGGGTCAGGCTTCGGGGAAGGGTTAGGGTTAGGGTTCGGGCTAGGGTTAGGGTTAGGGTACGGGGACGGTTTAGGGTCCAGGAGAGGGTACGGCAACGCTTTAGGGGGAGCGTGCGTGTGAGGGCGCGCGTTAGTGTTATCGTACGGCTTAGGATTAGGGGACGGGTGAGGGTCAGGCTTCGAGGAAGGGTTAGGGTTAGGGTTCGGGCTAGGGTTAGGGTTAGGGGACGGGGATGGTTTAGCGTCCAAGTGAGGGTACGGCAACGCTTTAGGTGGAGCGTGCGTGTGAGGGCGCGCGTTAGTGTTATCGTGCGGCTTAGGATTAGGGGACGGGTGAGGGTCAGGCTTCGGGGAAGGGTTAGGGATAGGGTTCGGGCTAGGTTTAGGGTTAGGGGACGGGGACGGTTTAGGGTCCAGGTGAGGGTACGGCAACGCTTTAGGGGGAGCGTGCGTGTGAGGGCGCGGGTTAGTGTTAGCGTACGGCTTAGGATTAGGGGACGGGTGAGGGTCAGGCTTCGGGGAAGGGTTAGGGTTAGGATTTGGGCTAGGGTTAGGGTTAGGGGACGGGGACGGTTTAGGGTCCAGGTGAGGGTACGGCAACGCTTTAGGGGGAGCGTGCGTGTGAGGGCGCGTGTTAGTGTTAGCGTACGGGTTAGGATTAGGGGACGGGTGAGGGTCAGGCTTCGGGGAAGGGTTAGGGTTAGGGTTCGGGCTAGGGTTAGGGTTAGGGTACGGGGACGGTTTAGGGTCCAGGTGAGGGTACAGCAACGCTTTAGGGGGAGCGTGCGTGTGAGGGCGCGGGTTAGTGTTAGCGTACGGGTTAGGATTAGGGGACGGGTGAGGGTCAGGCTTCGGGGAAGTGTTAGGGTTAGGGTTCGGGCTAGGGTTAGGGTTAGGGGACGGGGACGGTTTAGGGTCCAAGTGAGGGTACGGCAACGCTTTAGGGGGAGCGTGCGTGTGAGGGCGCGCGTTAGTGTTAGCGTGCGGCTTAGGATTAGGGGACGGGTGAGGGTCAGGCTTCGGGGAAGGGTTAGGGTTAGGGTTCGGGCTAGGGTTAGGTTTAGGGGACGGGGACGGTTTAGGGTCCAGGTGAGGGTACGGCAACGCTTTAGGGGGAGCGTGCGTGTGAGAGTGCGGGTTAGTGTTAGCGTACGGGTTAGGATTAGCGGACGGGTGAGGGTCAGGCTTCGGGGAAGGGTTAGGGTTAGGGTTCGGGCTAGGGTTAGGGTTAGGGGACGGGGACGGTTTAGAGTCCAGGTGAGGGTACGGCAACGCTTTAGGGGTAGCGTGCGTGTGAGGGCACGGGTTAGTGTTAGCGTACGGCTTAGGATTAGGGGACGGGTGAGGGTCAGGCTTCGGGGAAGGGTTAGGGTTAGGGTTCGGGCTAGGGTTAGGGTTAGGGGACGGGGACGGTTTAGGGTCCAGGTGAGGGTACGGCAACGCTTTAGGGGGAGCGTGCGTGTGAGGGCGCGGCTTAGTGTTAGCGTACGGGTTAGGATTAGGGGACGGGTGAGGGTCAGGCTTCGGGGAAGGGTTAGGGTTAGGGTTCGGGCTAGGGTTAGGGTTAGGGGACGGGGACGGTTTAGGGTCCAGGTGAGGGTACGGCAACGCTTTAGGGGGAGCGTGCGTGTGAGGGCGCGGTTTAGTGTTAGCGTACGGGTTAGGATTAGGGGACGGGTGAGGGTCAGGCTTCGGGGAAGGGTTAGGGTTAGGGTTCGGGCTAGGGTTAGGGTTAGGGGACGGGGACGGTTTAGGGTCCAGGTGAGGGTACGGCAACGCTTTAGGGGGAGCGTGCGTGTGAGGGCGCGGGTTAGTGTTAGCGTACGGGTTAGGATTAGGGGACGGGTGAGGGTCAGGCTTCGGGGAAGGATTAGGGTTAGGGTTCGGGCTAGGGTTAGGGTTAGGGGACGGGGACGGTTTCCGGTCCAGGTGAAGGTACGGCAACGCTTTAGGGGGAGCGTGCGTGTGAGGGCACGCGTTAGTTTTAGCGTACGGGTTAGGATTAGGGGACGGGTGAGGGTCAGGCTTCGGGGAAGGGTTAGGGTTAGGGTTCGGGCTAGGGTTAGGGTTAGGGTACGGTGACGGTTTAGGGTCCAGGAGAGGGTACGGCAACGCTTTAGGGGGAGCGTGCGTGTGAGGGCGCGCGTTAGTGTTAGCGTACGGCTTAGGATTAGGGGACGGGTGAGTGTCAGGCTTCGGGGAAGGGTTAGGGTTAGGGTTCGGGCTAGGGTTAGGGTTAGGGGACGGGGACGGTTTAGGGTCCAAGTGAGGGTACGGCAACGCTTTAGGGGGAGCGTGCGTGTGAGGGCGCGCGTTAGTGTTAGCGTGCGGCTTAGGATTAGGGGACGGGTGAGGGTCAGGCTTCGGGGAAGGGTTAGGGTTAGGGTTCGGGCTAGGGTTAGGGTTAGGGGACGGGGACGGTTTAGGGTCCAGGTGAGGGTACGGCAACGCTTTAGGGGGAGCGTGCGTGTGAGGGCGCGGGTTAGTGTTAGCGTACGGGTTAAGATTAGGGGACGGGTGAGGGTCAGGCTTCGGGGAAGGGTTAGGGTTAGGGTTCGGGCTAGGGTTAGGGTTAGGGGACGGGGACGGTTTAGGGTCCAGGTGAGGGTACGGCAATGCTTTAGGGGGAGCGTGCGTGTGAGGGCGCGGGTTAGTGTTAGCGTACGGGTTAGGATTAGGGGACGGGTGAGGGTCAGGCTTCGGGGAAGGGTTAGGGTTAGGGTTCGGGCTAGGGTTAGGGTTAGGGGACGGGGACGGTTTAGGGTCCAGAAGAGGGTACGGCAACGCTTTAGGGGGAGCGTGCGTGTGAGGGCGCCGGTTAGTGTTAGCGTACGGGTTAGGATTAGGGGACGGGTGAGGGTCAGGCTTCGGGGAAGGGTTAGGGTTAGGGTTCGGGCTAGGGTTAGGGTTAGGGGACGGGGACGGTTTCGGGTCCAGGTGAGGGTACGGCAACGCTTTAGGGGGAGCGTGCGTGTGAGGGTGCGGGTTAGTGTTAGCGTACGGCTTAGGATTAGGGGACGGGTGAGGGTCAGGCTTCGGGGAAGGGTTAGGGTTAGGGTTCGGGCTAGGGTTAGGGTTAGGGGACGGGGACGGTTTCGGGTCCAGGTGAGGGTACGGCAACGCTTTAGGGGGAGCGTGCATGTGAGGGCGCGGGTTAGTGTTAGCGTATGGCTTAGGATTAGGGGACGGGTGAGGATCAGGCTTCGGGGAAGGGTTAGGGTCAGGGTTCGGGCTAGGGTTAGGGTTAGGGGACGGGGACGGTTTCGGGTCCAGGTGAGGGTACGGCAACGCTTTAGGGGGAGCGTGCGTGTGAGGGCGCGGGTTAGTGTTAGCGTACGGGTTAGGATTAGGGGACGGGTGAGGGTTAGGCTTCTGGGAAGGGTTAGGGTTAGGGTTCGGGCTAGGGTTAGGGTTAGGGGACGGGGACGGTTTAGGGTCCAGGTGAGGGTACGGCAACGCTTTAGGGGGAGCGTGCATGTGAGGGCGCGGGTTAGTGTTAGCGTACGGGTTAGGATTAGGGGACGGGTGAGGGTCAGGCTTCGGGGAAGGGTTAGGGTTAGGGTTCGGGCTAGGGTTAGGGTTAGGGGACGGGGACGGTTTAGGGTCCAGGTGAGGGTACGGCAACGCTTTAGGGGGAGCGTGCGTGTGAGGGCGCGGGTTAGTGTTAGCGTACGGCTTAGGATTAGGGGACGGGTGAGGTTCAGGCTTCGGGGAAGGGTTAGGGTTAGGGTTCGGGCTAGGGTTAGGGTTAGGGGACGGGGACGGTTTAGGGTCCAGGAGAGGGTACGGCAACGCTTTAGGGGGAGCGTGCGTGTGAGGGCGCGGGTTAGTGTTAGCGTACGGCTTAGGATTAGGGGACGGGTGAGGGTCAGGCTTCGGGGAAGGGTTAGGGTTAGGGTTCGGGCTAGGGTTAAGGTTAGGGGACGGTTACGGTTTAGGGTTCAGGTGAGGGTACGGCAACGCTTTAGGGGGAGCGTGCGTGTGAGGGCGCGGGTTAGTGTTAGCGTACGGGTTAGGATTAGGGGACGGGTGAGGGTCAGGCTTCGGGGAAGGGTTAGGGTTAGGGTTCGGGCTAGGGTTAGGGTTAGGGGACGGGGACGGTTTAGGGTCCAAGTGAGGGTACGGCAACGCTTTAGGGGGAGCGTGCGTGTGAGGGCGCGGGTTAGTGTTAGCGTACGGGTTAGGATTAGGGGACGGGTGAGGGTCAGGCTTCGGGGAAGGGTTAGGGTTAGGGTTCGGGCTAGGGTTAGGGTTAGGGGACGGGGACGGTTTAGGGTCCAGGTGAGGGTACGGCAACGCTTTAGGGGGAGCGTGCGTGTGAGGGCGCGGCTTAGTGTTAGCGTACGGGTTAGGATTAGGGGACGGGTGAGGGTCAGGCTTCGGGGAAGGGTTAGGGTTAGGGTTCGGGCTAGGGTTAGGGTTAGGGGACGGGGACGGTTTAGAGTCCAGGTGAGGGTACGGCAACGCTTTAGGGGTAGCGTGCGTGTGAGGGCACGGGTTAGTGTTAGCGTACGGGTTAGGATTAGGGGACGGGTGAGGGTCAGGCTTCGGGGAAGGGTTAGGGTTAGGGTTCGGGCTAGGGTTAGGGTTAGGGGACGGGGACGGTTTAGGGTCCAGGTGAGGGTACGGCAACGCTTTAGGGGGAGCGTGCGTGTGAGGGCGCGGCTTAGTGTTAGCGTACGGGTTAGGATTAGGGGACGGGTGAGGGTCAGGCTTCGGGGAAGGGTTAGGGTTAGGGTTCGGGCTAGGGTTAGTGTTAGGGGACGGGGACGGTTTAGAGTCCAGGTGAGGGTACGGCAACGCTTTAGGGGGAGCGTGCGTGTGAGGGCGCGGTTTAGTGTTAGCGTACGGCTTAGGATTAGGGGACGGGTGAGGGTCAGGCTTCGGGGAAGGGTTAGGGTTAGGGTTCGGGCTAGGGTTAGGGTTAGGGGACGGGGACGGTTTAGGGTCCAGGTGAGGGTACGGCAACGCTTTAGGGGGAGCGTGTGTGTGAGGGCGCGGGTTAGTGTTAGCGTACGGGTTAGGATTAGGGGACGGGTGAGGGTCAGGCTTCGGGGAAGGATTAGGGTTAGGGTTCGGGCTAGGGTTAGGGTTAGGGGACGGGGACGGTTTCCGGTCCAGGTGAAGGTACGGCAACGCTTTAGGGGGAGCGTGCGTGTGAGGGCACGCGTTAGTTTTAGCGTACGGGTTAGGATTAGGGGACGGGTGAGGGTCAGGCTTCGGGGAAGGGTTAGGGTTAGGGTTCGGGCTAGGGTTAGGGTTAGGGTACGGTGACGGTTTAGGGTCCAGGAGAGGGTACGGCAACGCTTTAGGGGGAGCGTGCGTGTGAGGGCGCGCGTTAGTGTTAGCGTACGGCTTAGGATTAGGGGACGGGTGAGGGTCAGGCTTCGGGGAAGGGTTAGGGTTAGGGTTCGGGCTAGGGTTAGGGTTAGGGGACGGGGACGGTTTAGGGTCCAAGTGAGGGTACGGCAACGCTTTAGGGGGAGCGTGCGTGTGAGGGCGCGCGTTAGTGTTAGCGTGCGGCTTAGGATTAGGGGACGGGTGAGGGTCAGGCTTCGGGGAAGGGTTAGGGTTAGGGTTCGGGCTAGGGTTAGGGTTAGGGGACGGGGACGGTTTAGGGTCCAGGTGAGGGTTCGGCAACGCTTTAGGGGGAGCGTGCGTGTGAGGGCGCGGGTTAGTGTTAGCGTACGGGTTAAGATTAGGGGACGGGTGAGGGTCAGGCTTCGGGGAAGGGTTAGGGTTAGGGTTCGGGCTAGGGTTAGGGTTAGGGGACGGGGACGGTTTAGGGTCCAGGTGAGGGTACGGCAACGCTTTAGGGGGAGCGTGCGTGTGAGGGCGCGGGTTAGTGTTAGCGTACGGGTTAGGATTAGGGGACGGGTGAGGGTCAGGCTTCGGGGAAGGGTTAGGGTTAGGGTTCGGGCTAGGGTTAGGGTTAGGGGACGGGGACGGTTTAGGGTCCAGAAGAGGGTACGGCAACGCTTTAGGGGGAGCGTGCGTGTGAGGGCGCGGGTTAGTGTTAGCGTACGGGTTAGGATTAGGGGACGGGTGAGGGTCAGGCTTCGGGGAAGGGTTAGGGTTAGGGTTCGGGCTAGGGTTAGGGTTAGGGGACGGGGACGGTTTCGGGTCCAGGTGAGGGTACGGCATCGCTTTAGGGGGAGCGTGCGTGTGAGGGTGCGGGTTAGTGTTAGCGTACGGCTTAGGATTAGGGGACGGGTGAGGGTCAGGCTTCGGGGAAGGGTTAGGGTTAGGGTTCGGGCTAGGGTTAGGGTTAGGGGACGGGGACGGTTTCGGGTCCAGGTGAGGGTACAGCAACGCTTTAGGGGGAGCGTGCATGTGAGGGCGCGGGTTAGTGTTAGCGTATGGCTTAGGATTAGGGGACGGGTGAGGATCAGGCTTCGGGGAAGGGTTAGGGTCAGGGTTCGGGCTAGGGTTAGGGTTAGGGGACGGGGACGGTTTCGGGTCCAGGTGAGGGTACGGCAACGCTTTAGGGGGAGCGTGCGTGTGAGGGCGCGGGTTAGTGTTAGCGTACGGGTTAGGATTAGGGGACGGGTGAGGGTTAGGCTTCTGGGAAGGGTTAGGGTTAGGGTTCGGGCTAGGGTTAGGGTTAGGGGACGGGGACGGTTTAGGGTCCAGGTGAGGGTACGGCAACGCTTTAGGGGGAGCGTGCATGTGAGGGCGCGGGTTAGTGTTAGCGTACGGGTTAGGATTAGGGGACGGGTGAGGGTCAGGCTTCGGGGAAGGGTTAGGGTTAGGGTTCGGGCTAGGGTTAGGGTTAGGGGACGGGGACGGTTTAGGGTCCAGGTGAGGGTACGGCAACGCTTTAGGGGGAGCGTGCGTGTGAGGGCGCGGGTTAGTGTTAGCGTACGGCTTAGGATAAGGGGACGGGTGAGGTTCAGGCTTCGGGGAAGGGTTAGGGTTAGGGTTCGGGCTAGGGTTAGGGTTAGGGGACGGGGACGGTTTAGGGTCCAGGAGAGGGTACGGCAACGCTTTAGGGGGAGCGTGCGTGTGAGGGCGCGGGTTAGTGTTAGCGTACGGCTTAGGATTAGGGGACGGGTGAGGGTCAGGCTTCGGGGAAGGGTTAGGGTTAGGGTTCGGGCTAGGGTTAGGGTTAGGGGACGGGGATGGTTTAGGGTCCAGGTGAGGGTACTGCAACGCTTTAGGGGGAGCGTGCGTGTGAGGGCCCGGGTTAGTGTTAGCGTACGGGATAGGATTAGGGGATGGGTGAGGGTCAGGCTTCGGGGAAGGGTTAGGGTTAGGGTTCGGGCTAGGGTTAGGGTTACGGGACGGGGACGGTTTAGGGTCCAGGTGAGGGTACGGCAACGCTTTAGGGGGAGCGTGCGTGTGAGGGCGCAGGTTAGTGTTAGCGTACGGGTTAGAATTAGGGGACGGGTGAGGGTCAGGCTTCGGGGAAGGGTTAGGGTTAGGGTTCGGGCTAGGGTTAAGGTTAGGGGACGGTTACGGTTTAGGGTTCAGGTGAGGGTACGGCAACGCTTTAGGGGGAGCTTGCGTGTGAGGGCGCGGGTTAGTGTTAGCGTACGGCTTAGGATTAGGGGACGGGTGAGGGTCAGGCTTCGGGGAAGGGTTAGGGTTAGGGTTCGGGCTAGGGTTAGGGTTAGGGGATGGGGACGGTTTCGGGTCCAGGTGAGGGTACGGCAACGCTTTAGGGGGAGCGTGCGTGTGAGGGCGCGGGTTAGTGTTAGCGTACGGGTTAGGATTAGGGGACGGGTGAGGGTCAGGCTTCGGGGAAGGGTTAGGGTTAGGGTTCAGGCTAGGGTTAGGGTTAGGGGACGGTTACGGTTTAGTGTTCAGGTGAGGGTACGGCAACGCTTTAGGGGGAGCGTGCGTGTGAGGGCGCGGGTTAGTGTTAGCGTACGGCTTAGGATTAGGGGACGGGTGAGGGTCAGGCTTCGGGGAAGGGTTAGGGTTAGGGTTCGGGCTACGGTTAGGGTTAGGGGACGGGGACGGTTTAGGGTACAGGTGAGGGTACGGCAACGCTTTAGGGGGAGCGTGCATGTGAGGGCGCGGGTTAGTGTTAGCATACGGGTTAGGATTAGGGGACGGGTGAGGGTCAGGCTTCGGGGAAGGGTTAGGGTTAGGGGACGGGGACAGTTTAGGGTCCAGGTGAGGGTACGGCAACGCTTTAGGGGGAGCGTGCGTGTGAGGGCGCGGGTTAGTGTTAGCGTACGGGTTAGGATTAGGGGACGGGTGAGGGTCAGGCTTCGGGGAAGGGTTACGGTTAGGGTTCGGGCTAGGGTTAGGGTTAGGGGACGGGGACGGTTTCGGGTCCAGGTGAGGGTACGGCAACGCTTTAGGGGGAGCGTGCGTGTGAGGGCGTGCGTTAGTGTTAGCGTGCGGCTTAGGATTAGGGGACGGGTGAGGGTCAGGCTTCGGGGAAGGGTTAGGGTTAGGGTTCGGGCTAGGGTTAGGGTTAGGGTACGGGGACGGTTTAGGGTCCAGGAGAGGGTACGGCAACGCTTTAGGGGGAGCGTGCGTGTGAGGGCGCGCGTTAGTGTTATCGTACGGCTTAGGATTAGGGGACGGGTGAGGGTCAGGCTTCGGGGAAGGGTTAGGGTTAGGGTTCGGGCTAGGGTTAGGGTTAGGGGACGGGGATGGTTTAGCGTCCAAGTGAGGGTACGGCAACGCTTTAGGGGGAGCGTGCGTGTGAGGGCGCGCGTTAGTGTTATCGTGCGGCTTAGGATTAGGGGACGGGTGAGGGTCAGGCTTCGGGGAAGGGTTAGGGTTAGGGTTCGGGCTAGGGTTAGGGTTAGGGGACGGGGACGGTTTAGGGTCCAGGTGAGGGTACGGCAACGCTTTAGGGGGAGCGTGCGTGTGAGGGCGCGGGTTAGTGTTAGCGTACGGCTTAGGATTAGGGGACGGGTGAGGGTCAGGCTTCGGGGAAGGGTTAGGGTTAGGATTTGGGCTAGGGTTAGGGTTAGGGGACGGGGACGGTTTAGGGTCCAGGTGAGGGTACGGCAACGCTTTAGGGGGAGCGTGCGTGTGAGGGCGCGTGTTAGTGTTAGCGTACGGGTTAGGATTAGGGGACGGGTGAGGGTCAGGCTTCGGGGAAGGGTTAGGGTTAGGGTTCGGGCTAGGGTTAGGGTTAGCGTACGGGGACGGTTTAGGGTCCAGGTGAGGGTACGGCAACGCTTTAGGGGGAGCGTGCGTGTGAGGGCGCGGGTTAGTGTTAGCGTACGGGTTAGGATTAGGGGACGGGTGAGGGTCAGGCTTCGGGGAAGGGTTAGGGTTAGGGTTCGGGCTAGGGTTAGGGTTAGGGGACGGGGACGGTTTAGGGTCCAAGTGAGGGTACGGCAACGCTTTAGGGGGAGCGTGCGTGTGAGGGCGCGCGTTAGTGTTAGCGTGCGGCTTAGGATTAGGGGACGGGTGAGGGTCAGGCTTCGGGGAAGGGTTAGGGTTAGGGTTCGGGCTAGGGTTAGGTTTAGGGGACGGGGACGGTTTAGGGTCCAGGTGAGGGTACGGCAACGCTTTAGGGGGAGCGTGCGTGTGAGGGCGCGGGTTAGTGTTAGCGTACGGGTTAGGATTAGGGGACGGGTGAGGGTCAGGCTTCGGGGAAGGGTTAGGGTTAGGGTTCGGGCTAGGGTTAGGGTTAGGGGACGGGGACGATTTAGGGTCCAGGTGAGGGTACGGCAACGCTTTAGGGGGAGCGTGCGTGTGAGGGCGCGGCTTAGTGTTAGCGTACGGGTTAGGATTAGGGGACGGGTGAGGGTCAGGCTTCGGGGAAGGGTTAGGGTTAGGGTTCGGGCTAGGGTTAGGGTTAGGGGACGGGGACGGTTTAGAGTCCAGGTGAGGGTACGGCAACGCTTTAGGGGTAGCGTACGTGTGAGGGCACGGGTTAGTGTTAGCGTACGGCTTAGGATTAGGGGACGGGTGAGGGTCAGGCTTCGGGGAAGGGTTAGGGTTAGGGTTCGGGCTAGGGTTAGGGTTAGGGGACGGGGACGGTTTAGGGTCCAGGTGAGGGTACGGCAACGCTTTAGGGGGAGCGTGCGTGTGAGGGCGCGGCTTAGTGTTAGCGTACGGGTTAGGATTAGGGGACGGGTGAGGGTCAGGCTTCGGGGAAGGGTTAGGGTTAGGGTTCGGGCTAGGGTTAGTGTTAGGGGACGGGGACGGTTTAGAGTCCAGGTGAGGGTACGGCAACGCTTTAGGGGGAGCGTGCGTGTGAGGGCACGGTTTAGTGTTAGCGTACGGCTTAGGATTAGGGGACGGGTGAGGGTCAGGCTTCGGGGAAGGGTTAGGGTTAGGGTTCGGGCTAGGGTTAGGGTTAGGGGACGGGGACGGTTTAGGGTCCAGGTGAGGGTACGGCAACGCTTTAGGGGGAGCGTGCGTGTGAGGGCGCGGGTTAGTGTTAGCGTACGGGTTAGGATTAGGGGACGGGTGAGGGTCAGGCTTCGGGGAAGGATTAGGGTTAGGGTTCGGGCTAGGGTTAGGGGACGGGGACGGTTTCCGGTCCAGGTGAAGGTACGGCAACGCTTTAGGGGGAGCGTGCGTGTGAGGGCACGCGTTAGTTTTAGCGTACGGGTTAGGATTAGGGGACAGGTGAGGGTCAGGCTTCGGGGAAGGGTTAGGGTTAGGGTTCGGGCTAGGGTTAGGGTTAGGGTACGGTCACGGTTTAGGGTCCAGGAGAGGGTACGGCAACGCTTTAGGGGGAGCGTGCGTGTGAGGGTGCGCGTTAGTGTTAGCGTACGGCTTAGGATTAGGGGACGGGTGAGGGTCAGGCTTCGGGGAAGGGTTAGGGTTAGGGTTCGGGCTAGGGTTAGGGTTAGGGGACGGGGACGGTTTAGGGTCCAAGTGAGGGTACGGCAACGCTTTAGGGGGAGCGTGCGTGTGAGGGCGCGCGTTAGTGTTAGCGTGCGGCTTAGGATTAGGGGACGGGTGAGGGTCAGGCTTCGGGGAAGGGTTAGGGTTAGGGTTCGGGCTAGGGTTAGGGTTAGGGGACGGGGACGGTTTAGGGTCCAGGTGAGGGTACGGCAACGCTTTAGGGGGAGCGTGCGTGTGAGGGCGCGGGTTAGTGTTAGCGTACGGCTTAGGATTAGGGGACGGGTGAGGGTCAGGCTTCGGGGAAGGGTTAGGGTTAGGGTTCGGGCTAGGGTTAGGGTTAGGGGACGGGGACGGTTTCGGGTCCAGGTGAGGGTACGGCAACGTTTTAGGGGGAGCGTGCGTGTGAGGGCGCGGGTTAATGATAGCGTACGGGTTAGGATTAGGGGACGGGTGAGGGTCAGGCTTCGGGGAAGGGTTAGGGTTAGGGTTCGGGCTAGGGTTAGGGTTAGGGGACGGGGACGGTTTAGGGTCCAGGTGAGGGTACGGCAACGCTTTAGGGGGAGCGTGCGTGTGAGGGCGCGGGTTAGTGTTAGCGTACGGGTTAGGATTAGGGGACGGGTGAGGGTCAGGCTTCTGGGAAGGGTTAGGGTTATGGTTCGGGCTAGGGTTAGGGTTAGGGGACGGGGACGGTTTAGGGTCCAAGTGAGGGTACGGCAACGCTTTAGGGGGAGCGTGCGTGTGAGGGCGCGCGTTAGTGTTAGCGTGCGGCTTAGGATTAGGGGACGGGTGAGGGTCAGGCTTCGGGGAAGGGTTAGGGTTAGGGTTCGGGCTAGGGTTAGGGTTAGGGGACGGGGACGGTTTAGGGTCCAGGTGAGGGTACAGCAACGCTTTAGGGGGAGCGTGCGTGTGAGGGCGCGGGTTAGTGTTAGCGTACGGCTTAGGATTAGGGGACGGGTGAGGGTCAGGCTTCGGGTAAGGGTTAGGGTTAGGGTTCGGGCTAGGGTTAGGGTTAGGGGACGGGGACGGTTTAGGTTCCAGGTGAGGGTACGGCAACGCTTTAGGGGGAGCGTGCGTGTGAGGGCGCGTGTTAGTGTTAGCGTACGGGTTAGGATTAGGGGACGGGTGAGGGTCAGGCTTCGGGGAAGGGTTAGGGTTCGGGTTCGGGCTAGGGTTAGGGTTAGGGGACGGGGACGGTTTAGGGTCCAGGTGAGGGTACGGCAACGCTTTAGGGGGAGCGTGCGTGTGAGGGCGCGGCTTAGTGTTAGCGTACGGGTTAGGATTAGGGGACGGGTGAGGGTCAGGCTTTGGGGAAGGGTTAGGGTTAGGGTTCGGGCTAGGGTTAGGGTTAGGGGACGGGGACGGTTTCGGGTCCAGCTGAGGGTACGGCAACGCTTTACGGGGAGCGTGCATGTGAGGGCGCGGGTTAGTGTTAGCGTACGGGTTAGGATTAGGGGACGGGTGAGGGTCAGGCTTCGGGGAAGGGTTAGGGTTAGGGTTCGGGCTAGGGTTAGGGTTAGGGGACGGGGACGGTTTAGGGTCCAGGTGAGGGTACGGCAACGCTTTAGGGGGAGCGTGCGTGTGAGGGCGTGGGATAGTGTTAGCGTACGGGTTAGGATTAGGGGACGGGTGAGGGTCAGGCTTCGGGGAAGGGTTAGGGTTAGGGTTCGGGCTAGGGTTAGGGTTAGGGGACGGGGACGGTTTAGGGTCCAGGTGAGGGTACGGCAACGCTTTAGGGGGAGCGTGCGTGTGAGGGCGCGGGTTAGTGTTAGCGTACGGGTTAGGATTAGGGGACGGGTGAGGGTCAGGCTTCGGGGAAGGGTTAGGGTTAGGGTTCGGGCTAGGGTTAGGGTTAGGGGACGGGGACGGTTTAGGGTCCAGGTGAGGGTACGGCAACGCTTTAGGGGGAGCGTGCGTGTGAGGGCGCGGGTTAGTTTTAGCGTACGGGTTAGGATTAGGGGATGGGTGAGGGTCTGGCTTCGGGGAAAGATTAGGGTTAGGGTTCGGGCTAGGGTTAGGGTTAGGGGACGGGGACGGTTTAGGGTCCAGGTGAGGGTACGGCAACGCTTTAGGGGGAGCGTGCGTGTGAGGGCGCGGGTTAGTGTTAGCGTACGGGTTAGGATTAGGGGACGGGTGAGGGTCAGGCTTCGGGGAAGGGTTAGGGTTAGGGTTCGGGCTAGGGTTAGGGTTAGGGGACGGGGACGGTTTAGGGTCCAGGTGAGGGTACGGCAACGCTTTAGGGGGAGCGTGCGTGTGAGGGCGCGGGTTAGTGTTAGCGTACGGGTTAGGATTAGGGGACGGGTGAGGGTCAGGCTTCGGGGAAGGGTTAGGGTTAGGGTTCGGGCTAGGGTAAGGGTTAAGGGACGGGGACGGTTTCGGGTCCAGGTGAGGGTACGGCAACGCTTTAGGGGGAGCGTGCGTGTGAGGGCGCGGGTTAGTGTTAGCGTACGGGTTAGGATTAGGGTACGGGTGAGGGTCAGGCTTCGGGGAAGGGTTAGGGTTAGGGTTCGGGCTAGGGTTAGGTTTAGGGGACGGGGACGGTTTAGGGTCCAGGTGAGGGTACGGCAACGCTTTAGGGGGAGCGTGCGTGTGAGGGCGCGGGTTAGTGTTAGCGTACGGGTTAGGATTAGGGGACGGGTGAGTGTCAGGCTTCGGGGAAGGGTTAGGGTTAGGGTTCGGGCTAGGGTTAGGGTTAGGGGACGGGGACGGTTTAGGGTCCAGGTGAGGGTACGGCAACGCTTTAGGGGGAGCGTGCGTGTGAGGGCGCGGGTTAGTGTTAGCGTACGGGTTAGGATTAGGGGACGGGTGAGTGTCAGGCTTCGGGGAAGGGTTAGGGTTAGGGTTCGGGCTAGGGTTAGGGTTAGGGGACGGGGACGGTTTAGGGTCCAGGTGAGGGTACGGCAACGCTTTAGGGGGAGCGTGCGTGTGAGGGCGCGGGTTAGTGTTAGCGTACGGGTTAGGATTAGGGGACGGGTGAGGGTCAGGCTTTGGGGAAGGGTTAGGGTTAGGGTTCGGGCTAGGGTTAGGGTTAGGGGACGGGGACGGTTTCGGGTCCAGGTGAGGGTACGGCAACGCTTTAGGGGGAGCGTGCGTGTGAGGGCGCGGGTTAGTGTTAGCGTACGGGTTAGGATTAGGGGACGGGTGAGGGTCAGGCTTCGGGGAAGGGTTAGGGTTAGGGTTCAGGCTAGGGTTAGGGTTAGGGGACGGGGACGGTTTAGGGTCCAGGTGAGGGTACGGCAACGCTTTAGGGGGAGCGTGTGTGTGAGGGCGCGGGTAAGTGTTAGCGTACGGGTTAGGATTAGGGGACGGGTGAGGGTCAGGCTTCGGGGAAGGGTTAGGGTTAGGGTTCGGGCTAGGGTTAGGGTTAGGGGACGGGGACGGTTTAGGGTCCAGGTGAGGGTACGGCAACGCTTTAGGGGGAGTGTACGTGTGAGGGCGCGTGTTAGTGTTAGCGTACGGGTTAGGATTAGGGGACGGGTGAGGGTCAGGCTTCGGGGAAGTGTTAGGGTTAGGGTTCGGGCTAGGGTTAGGGTTAGGGGACGGGGACGGTTTAGGGTCCAGGTGAGGGTACGGCAACGCTTTAGGGGGAGCGTGCGTGTGAGGGCGCGGGTTAGTGTTAGCGTACGGGTTAGGATTAGGGGACGGGTGAGGGTCAGGCTTCGGGGAAGGGTTAGGGTTAGGGTTCGGGCTAGGGTTAGGGTTAGGGGACGGGGACGGTTTAGGGTCCAGGTGAGGGTACGGCAACGCTTTAGGGGGAGCGTGCGTGTGAGGGCGCGGGTTAGTGTTAGCGTACGGGTTAGGATTAGGGGACGGGTGAGTGTCAGGCTTCGGGGAAGGGTTAGGGTTAGGGTTCGGGCTAGGGTTAGGGTTAGGGGACGGGGACGGTTTAGGGTCCAGGTGAGGGTACGGCAACGCTTTAGGGGGAGCGTGCGTGTGAGGGCGCGGGTTAGTGTTAGCGTACGGGTTAGGATTAGGGGACGGGTGAGTGTCAGGCTTCGGGGAAGGGTTAGGGTTAGGGTTCGGGCTAGGGTTAGGGTTAGGGGACGGGGACGGTTTAGGGTCCAGGTGAGGGTACGGCAACGCTTTAGGGGGAGCGTGCGTGTGAGGGCGCGGGTTAGTGTTAGCGTACGGGTTAGGATTAGGTGACGGGTGAGGGTCAGGCTTTGGGGAAGGGTTAGGGTTAGGGTTCGGGCTAGGGTTAGGGTTAGGGGACGGGGACGGTTTCGGGTCCAGGTGAGGGTACGGCAACGCTTTAGGGGGAGCGTGCGTGTGAGGGCGCGGGTTAGTGTTAGCGTACGGGTTAGGATTAGGGGACGGGTGAGGGTCAGGCTTCGGGGAAGGGTTAGGGTTAGGGTTCAGGCTAGGGTTAGGGTTAGGGGACGGGGACGGTTTAGGGTCCAGGTGAGGGTACGGCAACGCTTTAGGGGGAGCGTGTGTGTGAGGGCGCGGGTAAGTGTTAGCGTACGGGTTAGGATTAGGGGACGGGTGAGGGTCAGGCTTCGGGGAAGGGTTAGGGTTAGGGTTCGGGCTAGGGTTAGGGTTAGGGGACGGGGACGGTTTAGGGTCCAGGTGAGGGTACGGCAACGCTTTAGGGGGAGTGTACGTGTGAGGGCGCGTGTTAGTGTTAGCGTACGGGTTAGGATTAGGGGACGGGTGAGGGTCAGGCTTCGGGGAAGTGTTAGGGTTAGGGTTCGGGCTAGGGTTAGGGTTAGGGGACGGGGACGGTTTATGGTCCAGGTGAGGGTACGGCAACGCTTTAGGGGGAGCGTGCGTGTGAGGGCACGGGTTAGTGTTAGCGTACGGGTTAGGATTAGGGGACGGGTGAGTGTCAGGCTTCGGGGAAGGGTTAGGGTTAGGGTTCGGGCTAGGGTTAGGGTTAGGGGACGGGGACGGTTTAGGGTCCAGGTGAGGGTACGGCAACGCTTTAGGGGGAGCGTGCGTGTGAGGGCGCGGGTTAGTGTTAGCGTACGGGTTAGGATTAGGGGACGGGTGAGTGTCAGGCTTCGGGGAAGGGTTAGGGTTAGGGTTCGGGCTAGGGTTAGGGTTAGGGGACGGGGACGGTTTAGGGTCCAGGTGAGGGTACGGCAACGCTTTAGGGGGAGCGTGCGTGTGAGGGCGCGGGTTAGTGTTAGCGTACGGGTTAGGATTAGGTGACGGGTGAGGGTCAGGCTTTGGGGAAGGGTTAGGGTTAGGGTTCGGGCTAGGGTTAGGGTTAGGGGACGGGGACGGTTTCGGGTCCAGGTGAGGGTACGGCAACGCTTTAGGGGGAGCGTGCGTGTGAGGGCGCGGGTTAGTGTTAGCGTACGGGTTAGGATTAGGGGACGGGTGAGGGTCAGGCTTCGGGGAAGGGTTAGGGTTAGGGTTCAGGCTAGGGTTAGGGTTAGGGGACGGGGACGGTTTAGGGTCCAGGTGAGGGTACGGCAACGCTTTAGGGGGAGCGTGTGTGTGAGGGCGCGGGTAAGTGTTAGCGTACGGGTTAGGATTAGGGGACGGGTGAGGGTCAGGCTTCGGGGAAGGGTTAGGGTTAGGGTTCGGGCTAGGGTTAGGGTTAGGGGACGGGGACGGTTTAGGGTCCAGGTGAGGGTACGGCAACGCTTTAGGGGGAGTGTACGTGTGAGGGCGCGTGTTAGTGTTAGCGTACGGGTTAGGATTAGGGGACGGGTGAGGGTCAGGCTTCGGGGAAGTGTTAGGGTTAGGGTTCGGGCTAGGGTTAGGGTTAGGGGACGGGGACGGTTTATGGTCCAGGTGAGGGTACGGCAACGCTTTAGGGGGAGCGTGCGTGTGAGGGCACGGGTTAGTGTTAGCGTACGGGTTAGGATTAGGGGACGGGTGAGTGTCAGGCTTCGGGGAAGGGTTAGGGTTAGGGTTCGGGCTAGGGTTAGGGTTAGGGGACGGGGACGGTTTAGGGTTCAGGTGAGGGTACGGCAACGCTTTAGGGGGAGCGTGCGTGTGAGGGCGCGGCTTAGTGTTAGCGTACGGGTTAGGATTAGGGGACGGGTGAGGGTCAGGCTTCGGGGAAGGGTTAGGGTTAGGGTTCGGGCTAGGGTTAGGGTTAGGGGACGGGGACGGTTTAGGGTCCAGGTGAGGGTACGGAACGCTTTAGGGGGAGCGTACGTGTGAGGGTGCGTGTTAGTGTTAGCGTACGGGTTAGGATTAGGGGACGGGTGAGGGTCAGGCTTCGGGGAAGGGTTAGGGTTAGGGTTCGGGCTAGGGTTAGGGTTAGGGGACGGGGACGGTTTAGGGTCCAGGTGAGGGTACGGCAACGCTTTAGGGGGAGCGTGCGTGTGAGGGCGCGGGTTAGTGTTAGCGTACGGGTTAGGATTAGGGGACGGGTGAGGGTCAGGCTTCGGGGAAGGGTTAGGATTAGGGTTCGGGCTAGGGTTAGGGTTAGGGGACGGGGACGGTTTAGGGTCCAGGTGAGGGTACGGCAACGCTTTAGGTGGAGCGTGCGTGTGAGGGCGCGGGTTAGTGTTAGCGTACGGGTTAGGATTAGGGGACGGGTGAGGGTCAGGCTTCGGGGAAGGGTTAGGGTTAGGGTTCGGGCTAGGGTTAGGGTTAGGGGACGGGGACGGTTTCGGGTCCAGGTGAGGGTACGGCAACGCTTTAGGGGGAGCGTGCATGTGAGGGCGCGGGTTAGTGTTAGCGTACGGGTTAGGATTAGGGGACGGGTGAGGGTCAGGCTTCGGGGAAGGGTTAGGGTTAGGGTTCGGGCTACGGTTAGTGTTAGGGGACGGGGACGGTTTAGGGTCCAGGTGAGGGTACGGCAACGCTTTAGGAGGAGCGTGCGTGTGAGGGTGCGGCTTAGTGTTAGCGTACGGGTTAGGATTAGGGGACGGGTGAGGGTCAGGCTTCGGGGAAGGGTTAGGGTTAGGGTTCGGGCTAGGGTTAGGGTTAGGGGATGGGGACGGTTTAGAGTCCAGGTGAGGGTACGGCAACGCTTTAGGGGGAGCGTGCGTGTGAGGACGGGGGTTAGTGTTAGCGTACGGGTTAGGATTAGGGGACAGGTGAGGTTCAGGCTTCGGGGAAGGGTTAGGGTTAGGGTTCGGGCTAGGGTTAGGGTTAGGGGACGGGGACGGTTTAGGGTCCAGGTGAGGGTAAGGCAACGCTTTAGGGGGAGCGTGCGTGTGAGGGCGCGGGTTAGTGTTAGCGTACGGGTTAGGATTAGGGGACGGGTGAGGGTCAGGCTTCGGGGAAGGGTTAGGGTTAGGGTTCGGGCTAGGGTTAGGGTTAGGGGACAGGGACGGTTTAGGGTCCAGGTGAGGGTACGGCAACGCTTTAGGGGGAGCGTGCGTGTGAGGGCGCGGGTTAGTGTTAGTGTACGGGTTAGGATTAGGGGACGGGTGAGGGTCAGGCTTCGGGGAAGGGTTAGGGTTAGGGTTCGGGCTAGGGTTAGGGTTAGGGGACAGGGACGGTTTAGGGTCCAGGTGAGGGTACGGCAACGCTTTAGGAGGAGCGTGCGTGTGAGGGCGCGGTTTAGTGTTAGCGTACGGCTTAGGATTAGGGGACGGGTGAGGGTCCGGCTTCGGGGAAGGGTTAGGGTTAGGGTTCGGGCTAGGGTTAGGGTTAGGGGACGGGGACGGTTTAGAGTCCAGGTGAGGGTACGGCAACGATTTAGGGGGAGCGTGCCTGTGAGGGCGCGGGTTAGTGTTAGCGTACGGGTTAGGATTAGGGGATGGGTGAGGGTCAGGCTTCGGGGAAGGATTAGGGTTAGGGTTCGGGCTAGGGTTAGGGTTAGGGGACGGGGACGGTTTCCGGTCCAGGTGAAGGTACGGCAACGCTTTAGGGGGAGCGTGCGTGTGAGGGCACGCGTTAGTTTTAGCGTACGGGTTAGGATTAGGGGACGGGTGAGGGTCAGGCTTCGGGGAAGGGTTAGGGTTAGGGTTCGGGCTAGGGTTAGGGTTAGGGTACGGGGACGGTTTAGGGTCCAGGAGAGGGTACGGCAACGCTTTAGGGGGAGCGTGCGTGTGAGGGCGCGCGTTAGTGTTAGCGTACGGCTTAGGATTAGGGGACGGGTGAGGGTCAGGCTTCGGGGAAGGGTTAGGGTTAGGGTTCGGGCTAGGGTTAGGGTTAGGGGACGGGGACGGTTTAGGGTCCAAGTGAGGGTACGGCAACGCTTTAGGGGGAGCGTGCGTGTGAGGGCGCGCGTTAGTGTTAGCGTGCGGCTTAGGATTAGGGGACGGGTGAGGGTCAGGCTTCGGGGAAGGGTTAGGGTTAGGGTTCGGGCTAGGGTTAGGGTTAGGGGACGGGGACGGTTTAGGGTCCAGGTGAGGGTACGGCAACGCTTTAGGGGGAGCGTGCGTGTGAGGGCGCGGGTTAGTGTTAGCGTACGGCTTAGGATTAGGGGACGGGTGAGTGTCAGGCTTCGGGGAAGGGTTAGGGTTAGGGTTCGGGCTAGGGTTAGGGTTAGGGGACGGGGACGGTTTCGGGTCCAGGTGAGGGTACGGCAACGTTTTAGGGGGAGCGTGCGTGTGAGGGCGCGGGTTAATGATAGCGTACGGGTTAGGATTAGGGGACGGGTGAGGGTCAGGCTTCGGGGAAGGGTTAGGGTTCGGGTTCGGGCTAGGGTTAGGGTTAGGGGACGGGGACGGTTTAGGGTCCAGGTGAGGGTACGGCAACGCTTTAGGGGGAGCGTGCGTGTGAGGGCGCGGGTTAGTGTTAGCGTACGGGTTAGGATTAGGGGACGGGTGAGGGTCAGGCTTCTGGGAAGGGTTAGGGTTAGGGTTCGGGCTAGGGTTAGGGTTAGGGGACGGGGACGGTTTAGGGTCCAGGTGAGGGTACGGCAACGTTTTAGGGGGAGCATGCGTGTGAGGGCGCGGGTTAGTGTTAGCGTACGGGTTAGGATTAGGGGACGTGTGAGGGTCAGGCATCGGGGAAGGGTTAGGGTTAGGGTTCGGGCTAGGGTTAGGGTTAGGGGATGGGGACGGTTTAGGGTCCAGGTGAGGGTACGGCAACGCTTTAGGGGGAGCGTGCGTGTGAGGGCGCGTGTTAGTGTTAGCGTACGGGTTAGGATTAGGGGACGGATGAGGGTCAGGCTTCGGGGAAGGGTTAGGGTTAGGGTTCGGGCTAGGGTTAGGGTTAGGGGACGGGGACGGTTTAGGGTCCAGGTGAGGGTACGGCAACGCTTTAGGGGGAGCGTGCGTGTGAGGGCGTGGGTTAGTGTTAGCGTACAGGTTAGGATTAGGGGACGGGTGAGGGTCAGGCTTCGGGGAAGGGTTAGGGTTAGGGTTCGGGCTAGGGTTAGGGTTAGGGGATGGGGAAGGTTTAGGGTCCAGGTGAGGGTACGGCAACGCTTTAGGGGGAGCGTGCGTGTGAGGGCGCGGGTTAGTGTTAGCGTACGGGTTAGGATTAGGGGACGGGTGAGGGTCAGGCTTCGGGCAAGGTTTAGGGTAGGGTTCGGGCTAGGGTAGGGGTTAAGGGACGGGCACGGTTTAGGGTCCAGGTGAGGGTACGGCAACGCTTTAGGGGGAGCGTGCGTGTGAGGACGCGGGTTAGTGTTAGCGTACGGGTTAGGATTAGGGGACGGGTGAGGGTCAGGCATCGGGGAAGGGTTAGGGTTAGGGTTCGGGCTAGGGTTAGGGTTAGGGGACGGGGACGGTTTAGGGTCCAGGTGAGGGTACGGCAACGCTTTAGGGGGAGCGTACGTGTGAGGGCGCGGGTTACTGTTAGCGTACGGGATAGGATTAGGGGAAGGGTGAGGGTCAGGCTTCGGGGAAGGGTTAGGGTTAGGGTTCGGGCTAGGGTTAGGGTTAGGGGACGGGGACGGTTTCGGGTCCAGGTGAGGGTACGGCAACGCTTTAGGGGGAGCGTGCATGTTAGAGCGCGGGTTAGTGTTACAGTACGGGTTAGGATTAGGGGATGGGTGAGGGTCAGGCTTCGGGGAACGGTTAGGGTTAGGGTTCGGGCTAGGGTTAGGGTTAGGGGACGGTTACGGTTTAGGGTTCAGGTGAGGGTATGGCAACGCTTTAGGGGGAACGTGCGTGTGAGGGCGCGGGTTAGTGTTAGCGTACGGCTTAGGATTAGGGGACGGGTGAGGGTCAGGCTTCGGGGAAGGGTTAGGGTTAGGGTTCGGGCTACGGTTAGGGTTAGGGGACGGGGAAGGTTTAGGGTCCAGGTGAGGGTACGGCAACGCTTTAGGGGGAGCGTGCGTGTGAGGGCGCGGGTTAGTGTTAGCGTACGGGTTAGGATTAGGGGACGGGTGAGGGTCAGGCTTCGGGGAAGGGTTAGGGTTAGGGTTCGGGCTAGGGTTAGGGTTAGGGGACGGGGACGGTTTAGGGTCCAGGTGAGGGTACGGCAACGCTTTAGGGGGAGCGTGCGTGTGAGGGCGCAGGTTAGTGTTAGCGTACGGGTTAGGATTAGGGGACGGGTGAGGGTCAGGCTTCGGGGAAGGGTTAGGGTTAGGGTTCGGGCTAGGGTTAGGGTTAGGGGACGGGGACGGTTTCGGGTCCAGGTGAGGGTATGGCAACGCTTTAGGGGGAGCGTGCGTGTGAGGGCACGCGTTAGTGTTAGCGTACGGGTTAGGATTAGGGGACGGGTGAGGGTCAGGCTTCGGGGAAGGGTTAGGGTTAGGGTTCGGGCTAGGGTTAGGGTTAGGGTACGGGGACGGTTTAGGGTCCAGGAGAGGGTGCGGCAACGCTTTAGGGGGAGCGTGCATGTGAGGGCGCGCGTTAGTGCTATCGTACGGCTTAGGATTAGGGGACGGGTGAGGATCAGGCTTCGGGGAAGGGTTAGGGTTAGGGTTCGGGCTAGGGTTAGGGTTAGGGGACGGGGACGGTTTAGGGTCCAAGTGAGGGTACGGCAACGCTTTAGGGGGAGCGTGCGTGTGAGGGCGCGGGTTAGTGTTAGCGTACGGCTTAGGATTAGGGGACGGGTGAGGGTCAGGCTTCGGGGAAGGGTTAGGGTTAGGGTTCGGGCTAGGGTTAGGGTTAGGGGACGGGGACGGTTTAGGGTCCAGGTGAGGGTACGGCAACGCTTTAGGGGGAGCGTGCGTGTGAGGGCGCGTGTTAGTGTTAGCGTACGGGTTAGGATTAGGGGACGGGTGAGGGTCAGGCTTCGGGGAAGGGTTAGGGTTAGGGTTTGGGCTAGGGTTAGGGTAAGGGGACGGGGACGGTTTAAGGTCCAGGTGAGGGTACGGCAACGCTTTAGGGGGAGCGTGCGTGTGAGGGCGCGGGTTAGTGTTAGCGTACGGGTTAGGATTAGGGGACGGGTGAGGGTCAGGCTTTGGGGAAGGGTTAGGGTTAGGGTTCGGGCTAGGGTTAGGGTTAGGGGACGGGGACGGTTTCGGGTCCAGCTGAGGGTACGGCAACGCTTTACGGGGAGCGTGCATGTGAGGGCGCGGGTTAGTGTTAGCGTACGGGTTAGGATTAGGGGACGGGTGAGGGTCAGGCTTCGGGGAAGGGTTAGGGTTAGGGTTCGGGCTAGGGTTAGGGTTAGGGGACGGGGACGGTTTAGGGTCCAGGTGAGGGTACGGCAACGCTTTAGGGGGAGCGTGCGTGTGAGGGCGCGGCTTAGTGTTAGCGTACGGGTTAGGATTAGGGGACGGGTGAGTGTCAGGCTTCGGGGAAGGGTTAGGGTTAGGGTTCGGGCTAGGGTTAGGGTTAGGGGACGGGGACGGTTTAGAGTCCAGGTGAGGGTACGGCAACGCTTTAGGGGGAGCGTGCGTGGAAGGGCGCGGGTTAGTGTTAGCGTACGGCTTAGGATTAGGGGACGGGTGAGGGTCAGGCTTCGGGGAAGGGTTAGGGTTAGGGTTCGGGCTAGGGTTAGGGTTAGGGGACGGGGACGGTTTAGGGTCCAGGTGAGGGTACGGCAACGCTTTAGGGGGAGTGTGCGTGTGAGGGCGCGGCTTAGTGTTAGCGTACGGGTTAGGATTAGGGGACGGGTGAGGGTCAGGGTTCGGGGAAGGGTTAGGGTTAGGGTTCGGGCTAGGTTTAGTGTTAGGGGACGGGGACGGTTTAGAGTCCAGGTGAGGGTACGGCAACGCTTTAGGGGGAGCGTGCGTGTGAGGGCGCGGTTTAGTGTTAGCGTACGGCTTAGGATTAGGGGACGGGTGAGGGTCAGGCTTCAGGGAAGGGTTAGGGTTAGGGTTCGGGCTAGGGTTAGGGTTAGGGGACGGGGACGGTTTAGGGTCCAGGAGAGGGTACGGCAACGCTTTAGGGGGATCGTGCGTGTGAGGGCGCGTTAGTGTTAGCGTACGGCTTAGGATTAGGGGACGGGTGAGGGTCAGGCTTCGGGGAAGGGTTAGGGTTAGGGTTCGGGCTAGGGTTAGGGTTAGGGGACGGGGACGGTTTAGGGTCCAAGTGAGGGCACGGCAACGCTTTAGGGGGAGCGTGCGTGTGAGGGCGCGCGTTAGTGTTAGCGTGCGGCTTAGGATTAGGGGACGGGTGAGGGTCAGGCTTCGGGGAAGGTTTAGGGTTAGGGTTCGGGCTAGGGTTAGGGTTAGGGGACGGGGACGGTTTAGGGTCCAAGTGAGGGTACGGCAACGCTTTAGGGGGAGCGTGCGTGTGAGGGCGCGGTTAGTGTTAGCGTACGGCTTAGGATTAGGGGACGGGTGAGGGTCAGGCTTCGGGGAAGGGTTAGGGTTAGGGTTCGGGCTAGGGTTAGGGTTAGGGGACGGGGACGGTTTCGGGTCCAGGTGAGGGTACGGCAACGTTTTAGGGGGAGCGTGCGTGTGAGGGCGCGGGTTAATGATAGCGTACGGGTTAGGATTAGGGGACGGGTGAGGGTCAGGCTTCGGGGAAGGGTTAGGGTTAGGGTTCGGGCTAGGGTTAGGGTTAGGGGACGGGGACGGTTTAGGGTCCAGGTGAGGGTACGGCAACGCTTTAGGGGGAGCGTGGGTGTGAGGGCGCGGGTTAGTGTTAGCGTACGGGTTAGGATTAGGGGACGGGTGAGGGTCAGGCTTCGGGGAAGGGTTAGGGTTAGGGTTCGGGCTAGGGTTAGGGTTAGGGTACGGGGACGGTTTAGGGTACAGGTGAGGGAACGGCAACGCTTTAGGGGGAGCGTGCGTGTGAGGGCGCGGGTTAGTGTTAGCGTACGGCTTAGGATTAGGGGACGGGTGAGGGTCAGGCTTCGGGGAAGGGTTAGGGTTAGGGTTCGGGCTAGGGTTAGGGTTAGGGGACGGGGACGGTTTAGGGTCCAGGTGAGGGTACGGCAACGCTTTAGGGGGAGCGTGCGTGTGAGGGCGCGGGTTAGTGTAAGCGTACGGGTTAGGATTAGGGGACGGGAGAGGGTCAGGCTTCGGGGAAGGGTTAGGGTTAGGGTTCGGGCTAGGGTTAGGGTTAGGGGACGGGGACGGTTTAGGGTCCAGGTGAGGGTACGGCAACGCTTTAGGGGGAGCGTGCGTGTGAGGGCGTGGGTTAGTGTTAGCCTACGGGTTAGGATTAGGGGACGGGTGAGGGTCAGGCTTCGGGGAAGGGTTAGGGTTAGGGTTCGGGCTAGGGTTAGGGTTAGGGGACGGGGACGGTTTAGGGTCCAGGTGAGGGTACGGCAACTCTTTAGGGGGAGCGTTCGTGTGAGGGCGCGGGTTAGTGTTAGCGTACGGGTTAGGATTAGGGGACGGGTGAGGGTCAGGCTTCGGGGAAGGGTTAGGGTTAGGGTTCGGGCTAGGGTTAGGGTTAGCGGACGGGGACGGTTTAGGGTCCAGGTGAGGGTACGGCAACGCTTTAGGGGGAGCGTGCGTGTGAGGGCGCGGGTTAGTGTTAGCGTGCGGGTTAGGATTAGGGGACGGGTGAGGGTCAGGCTTCGGGGAAGGGTTAGGGTTAGGGTTCGGGTTAGGGTTAGGGGACGGGGACGTTTTAGGGTCCAGGTGAGGGTACGGCAACGCTTTAGGGGGAGCGTGCGTGTGAGGGCGCGGGTTAGTGTTAGCGTACGGGTTAGGATTAGGGGACGGGTGAGGGTCAGGCTTCGGGGAAGTGTTAGGGTTAGGGTTCGGGCTAGGGTTAGGGTTAGGGGACGGGGACGGTTTAGGGTCCAGGTGAGGGTACGGCAACGCTTTAGGGGGAGCGTGCGTGTGAGGGCGCGGGTTAGTGTTAGCGTACGGGTTAGGATTAGGGGACGGGTGAGGGTCAGGTTTCGGGGAATGGTTAGGGTTAGGGTTCGGGCTAGGGTTAGGGTTAGGGGACGGGAACGGTTTAGGGTCCAGGTGAGGGTACGGCAACGCTTTAGGGGGAGCGTCGTGTGAGGGCGCGGGTTAGTGTTAGCGTACGGGTTAGGATTAGGGGACGGGTTAGGGTCAGGCTTCGGAGAAGGCTTAGGGTTAGGGTTCGGGCTAGGGTTAGGGTTAGGGGACGGGGACGGTTTAGGGTCCAGGTGAGGGTACGGCAACGCTTTAGGGGGAGCGTGCGTGTGAGGGCGCGGGTTAGTGTTAGCGTACGGGTTAGGATTAGGGGACGGCTGAGGGTCAGGCTTCGGGGAAGGGTTAGGGTTAGGGTTCGGGCTAGGGTTAGGGTTAGGTGACGGGGAAGGTTTAGGGTCCAGATGAGGGTACGGCAGCGCTTTAGGGGGAGCGTGCGTGTGAGGCCGCAGGTTAGTGTTAGCGTACGGGTTAGGATTAGGGGACGGGTGAGGGTCAGGCTTCGGGGAAGGGTTAGGTTTAGGGTTCGGGCTAGGGTTAGGGTTAGGGGACGGGGACGGTTTAGGGTCCAGGTGAGGGTACGGCAACGCTTTAGGGGGAGCGTGCGTGTGAGGGCGTGGGTTAGTGTTAGCGTACGGGTTAGGATTAGGGGACGGGTGAGGGTCAGGCTTCGGGGAAGTGTTAGGGTTAGGGTTCGGGCTAGGGTTAGGGTTAGGGGATGGTGACGGTTTAGGGTCCAGGTGAGGGTACGGCAACGCTTTAGGTGGAGCGTGCGTGTGAGGGCGCGTGTTAGTGTTAGCGTACGGGTTAGGATTAGGGGACGGGTGAGGGTCAGGCTTCGGGGAAGGGTTAGGGTTAGGGTTCGGGCTAGGGTTAGGGTTAGGGGACGGGGACGGTTTAGGGTCCAGGTGAGGGTACGGCAACGCTTTAGGGGGAGCGTGCGTGTGAGGGCGCGGAGTAGTGTTAGCGTACGGGTTAGGATTAGGGGACGGTTGAGGGTCATGCTTCGGGGAAGGGTTAGGGTTAGGGTTCGGGCTAGGGTTAGGGTGAGGTGACGGGGACGGTATAGGGTCCAGGTGAGGGTACGGCAACGCTTTAGGGGGAGCGTGCATGTGAGGGCGCGGGTTAGTGTTAGCGTACGGTTTAGGATTATGGGACGGGTGAGGGTCAGGCTGCGGGGAAAGGTTAGGTTTAGGGTTCGGGCTAGGGTTAGGTTAAGGAGACGGGGACGGTTTAGGGTCCAGGTGAGGGTACGGCAACGCTTTAGGGGGAGCGTGCTTGTGAGGGCGCGGATTAGTGTTAGCGTACGGGTTAGGATTAGGGGACGGGTGAGGGTCAGGCTTCGGGGAAGGGTTAGGGTTAGGGTTCGGGCTAGGGTTAGGGTTAGGGGACGGGGACGGTTTAGGGTCCAGGTGAGGGTACGGCAACGCTTTAGGGGGAGCGTGCGTGTGAGGGCGCGGGTTAGTGTTAGCGTACGGGTTAGGATTAGGGGACGGGTGACGGTCAGGCTTCGGGGAAGGGTTAGGGTTAGGGTTCGGGCTAGGGTTAGGTTAAGGAGACGGGGACGGTTTAGGGTCCAGGTGAGGGTACGGCAACGCTTTAGGAGGAGCGTGCTTGTGAGGGCGCGGATTAGTGTTAGCGTACGGGTTAGGATTAGGGGACGGGTGAGGGTCAGGCTTCGTGGAAGGGTTAGGGTTAGGGTTCGGGCTAGGGTTAGGGTTAGGGGACGGGGACGGTTTAGGGTCCAGGTGAGGGTACGGCAACGCTTTAGGGGGAGCGTGCGTGTGAGGGCGCGGGTTAGTGTTAGCGTATGGGTTAGGATTAGGGGACGGGTGAGGGTCAGGCTTCGGGGAAGGGTTAGGGTTAGGGTTCGGGCTAGGGTTAAGGTTAGGGGACGGGGACGGTTTAGGGTCCAGGTGAGGGTACGGCAACGCTTTAGGGGGAGCGTGGGTGTGAGGGCGCGGGGTAGTGTTAGTGTACGGTTTAGGATTAGTGGATGGGTGAGCGTCAGGCTTCGGGGAAGGGTTAGGGTTAGGGTTCGGGCTAGGGTTAGGGTTAGGGGACGTGGACGGTTTAGGGTCCAGGTGAGGGTACGGCAATGCTTTAGGGCGAGCGTGCGTGTGAGGGCGTGGGTTAGTGTTAGCGTACGGGTTAGGATTAGCGGACGGGTGAGGGTCAGGCTTTGGGGAAGGGTTAGGATTAGGGTTCGGGCTAGGGTTAGGGTTAGGGGACGGGGACGGTTTAGGGTCCAGGTGAGGGTACGGCAACGCTTTAAGGGGAGAGTGCGTGTGAGGGCGCGGGTTAGTGTTAGCTTACGGGTTAGGATTAGGGGACGGGTGAGGGTCAGGCTTCAGGGAAGTGTTAGGGCTAGGGTTCGGGCTAGGGTTAGGGTTACGGGACAGTGACGGTTTAGGGTCCAGGTGAGGGTACAGCAACGCTTTAGGGGGAGCGTGCGTGTGAGGGCGCGGGTTAGTGTTAGCGTACGGCTTAGGATTAGGGGACGGGTGAGGGTCAGGCTTCGGGGAAGGGTTAGGGTTAGGGTTCGGGCTAGGGTTATGGTTAGGGGATGGGGACGGTTTAGGGTCCAGGTGAGGGTACGGCAACGCTTTAGGGGGAGCGTGCATGTGAGGGTGCGGGTTAGTGTTAGCGTACGGGTTAGGATTAGGGAACGGGTGAGGGTCAGGCTTCGGGGAAGGGTTAGGGTTAGGGTTCGGGCTAGGGTTAGGGTTAGGGGATGGGGACGGTTTAGGGTCCAGGTGAGGGTACGGCAACGCTTTAGGGGGAGCATGCATGTGAGAGTGCGGGTTAGTGTTAGCGTACGGGTTAGGATTAGGGGACGGGTGAGGGTCAGGCTTCGGGGAAGGGTTAGGGTTAGGGTTCGGGCTAGGGTTAGGGTTAGGGTACGGGGACGGTTTAGGGTCCAGGTGAGGGTACGGCAACGCTTTAGGGGGAGCGTACGTGTGAGGGCGCGGGGTAGTGTTAGCGTACGGGTTAGGATTAGGGGACGGGTGAGGGTCAGGCTTCGGGGAAGGGTTAGGGTTAGGGTTCGGGCTAGGGTTAGGGTTAGGGGACGGGGACGGTTTAGGGTCCAGGTGAGGGTACGGCAACGCTTTAGGGGGAGCGTGCGTGTGAGGGCGCGGGTTAGTGTTAGCGTACGGGTTAGGATTAGGGGACGGTTGAGGGTCATGCTTCGGGGAAGGGTTAGGTTTAGGGTTCGGGCTAGGGTTAGGGTTAGATGACGGGGACGGTTTAGGGTCCAGGTGATGGTACGGCAACGCTTTAGGGGGAGCGTGCGTGTGAGGGCGCGGGGTAGTGTTAGCGTACGGGTTAGGATTAGGGGATGGGTGAGGGTCAGGCTTTGGGGAAGGGTTAGGGTTAGGGTTCGGGCTAGAGTTAGGGTTAGGGGATTGGGACAGTTTAGGGTCCAGGTGAGAGTACGGCAACGCTTTAAGGGGAGCGTGCGTGTGAGGGCGAGGGTTAGTGTTAGCGTACGTGTTAGGATTAGGGGACGGGTGAGGGTCAGGCTTCGGTGAAGGGTTAGGGTTAGGGTTCGGGCTAGGGTTAGGGTTAGGGGACGGGGACGGTTTAGATTCCAGTTGAGGGTACGGCAAAGCTTTAGGGGGAGCGTGCGTGTGAGGGCGTGGGTTAGTGTTAGCGTACGGGTTAGGATTAGGGGACGGGTGAGGGTCAGGCTTCGGGGAAGGGTTAGGGTTAGGGTTCGGGCTAGGGTTAGGGTTAGGGGACGGGGACGGTTTAGGGTCCAGGTGAGGGTACGGCAACGCTTTAGTGGGAGCGTGCGTGTGAGGGCGCGGGGTAGTGTTAGCTTACGGGTTAGGATTATGGGACGGGTGAGGGTCAGGCTTCGGGGAAGGGTTAGGGTTAGGGTTCGGGCTAGGGTTAGGGTAAGGGGACGGGGACGGTTTAGGGTCCAGGTGAGGGTACGGCAACGCTTTAGGGGGAGCGTGAGTGTGAGGGCGCGGGTTAGTGTTAGCGTACGGGTTAGGATTAGGGGACGGGTGACGGTCAGGCTTTTGGGAAGGGTTAGGGTTAGGGTTCGGGCTAGGGTTAGGGTTAGGGGACGGGGACGGTTTAGGGTCCAGGTGAGGGTACGGCAACGCTTTAGGGGGAGCGTGCGTGTGAGGGCGCGGGTTAGTGTTAGCGTACGGTTTAGGATTACGGGACGGGTGAGGGTCAGGCTTCGGGGAAGGGTTAGGGTTATGGTTCGGGCTAGGGTTAGGGTTAGGGGACGGGGACGATTTAGGGTCCAGGTGATGGTACGGCAACGCTTTAGGGAGAGCGTGCATGTGAGGGCGCGGGTTAGTGTTAGCGTACGGGTTAGGATTAGGGGACGGGTGAGGGTCAGGCTTCGGGGAAGGGTTAGGGTTAGGGTACGGGCTAGGGTTAGGGTTAGGGGACGGGGAAGGTTTAGGGTCCAGGTGAGGGTACGGCAACGCTTTAGGGGGAGCGTGCGTGTGAGGGCGCGGGTTAGTGTTAGCGTACGGGTTAGGATTAGGGGATGGGTGAGGGTCAGGCTTCGGGGAAGGGTTAGGGTTAGGGTTCGGGCTAGGGTTAGGGTTAGGGGACGGGGACGGTTTAGGGTCCAGCTGAGGGTACGGCAACGCTTTAGGGGGAGCGTGCGTGTGAGGGTGCGGGTTAGTGTTAGCGTACGGGTTAGGATTAGGGGACGGTTGAGTGTCATGCTTCGGGGAAGGGTTAGGGTTAGGGTTCGGGCTAGGGTTAGGGTTAGGGGACGGGGACGGTTTAGGGTCCCGGTGAGGGTATGGCAACGCTTTGGGGGGAGCGTGCGTGTGAGGGCGCGGGTTAGTGTTAGCGTACAGGTTAGGATTAGGGGACGGGTGAGGGTCAGGCTTCGGGGAAGGGTTAGGGTTCGGGTTCGGGCTAGGGTTAGGGTTAGGGGACGGGGACGGTTTAGGGTCCAGGTGAGGGTACGGCAACGCTTTAGGGGGAGCGTGCTTGTGAGGGCACGGGTTAGTGTTAGCGTACGGGTTAGGATTAGGGGACGGGTGAGGGTCAGGCTTCGGGGAAGGTTTAGGGTTAGGGTTCGGGCTAGGGTTAGGGTTAGGGGACGGGAACGGTTTAGGGTCCAGGTGAGGGTACGGCAACGCTTTAGGGGGAGCGTGCGTGTGAGGGCGCGGGTTAGTGTTAGCGTACGGGTTAGGATTAGGGGACGGGTGAGGGTCAGGCTTCGGGGAAGGGTTAGGGTTAGGGTTCGGGCTAGGGTTAGGGTTAGGGGACGGGGACGGTTTAGGGTCCAGGTGAGGGTACGGCAACGCTTTAAGGGGAGCGTGCGTGTGAGGGCCCGGGTTAGTGTTAGCGTACGGGTTAGGATTTGGGGACGGGTGAGGGTCAGGCTTCGGGGAAGGGTTAGGGTTAGGGTTCGGGCTAGGGTTAGTGGACGGGGACGGTTTAGGGTCCAGGTGAGGGTACGGCAACACTTTACGGGGAGCGTGCGTGTGAGGGCGCGGGTTAGTGTTAGCGTACGGGTTAGGATTAGGGGACGGGTGAGGGTCAGGCTTCGGGGAAGGGTTAGGGTTAGGGTTCGGGCTAGGGTTAGGGGACGGGGACGGTTTAGGGTCCAGGTGAGGGTACAGCAATGCTTTAGGGGGAGCGTGTGTGTGAGGGCGTGGGTTAGTGTTAGCGTACGGGTTAGGATTAGGGGACGGGTGAGGGTCAGGCTTCGGGGAAGGGTTAGGGTTAGGGTTCGGGCTAGAGTTAGGGTTAGGGGACGGGGACGGTTTAGGGTCCAGGTGAGGGTACGGCAACGCTTTAGGGGGAGCGTGCATGTGAAGGCGCGGGTTAGTGTTAGCGTACGGGTTAGGATTAGGGGACGGGTGAGGGTCAGGCTTCGGGGAAGGGTTAGGTTTAGGGTTCGGGCTAGGGTTAGGGTTAGGGGACGGGGACGGTTTAGGGTCCCGGTGAGGGTACGGCAACGCTTTAGGGGGAGCGTGCGTGTGAGGGCGCGGGTTAGTGTTAGTGTACGGGTTAGGATTAGGGGACGGGTGAGGGTCAGGCTTCGGGGAAGGGTTAGGGTTCGGGTTCGGGCTAGGGTTAGGGTTAGGGGACGGGGACGGTTTAGGGTCCAGGTGAGGGTACGGCAACGCTTTAGGGGGAGCGTGCATGTGAGGGCGCGGGTTAGTGTTAGCGTACGGGTTAGGATTAGGGGACGGGTGAGGGTCAGGCTTCGGGGAAGGGTTAGGGTTAGGGTTCGGGCTAGGGTTAGTGGACGGGGACGGTTTAGGGTCCAGGTGAGGGTACGGCAACACTTTACGGGGAGCGTGCGTGTGAGGGCGCGGGTTAGTGTTAGCGTACGGGTTAGGATTAGGGGACGGGTGAGGGTCAGGCTTCGGGGAAGGGTTAGGGTTAGGGTTCGGGCTAGGGTTAGGGGACGGGGACGGTTTAGGGTCCAGGTGAGGGTACAGCAATGCTTTAGGGGGAGCGTGTGTGTGAGGGCGTGGGTTAGTGTTAGCGTACGGGTTAGGATTAGGGGACGGGTGAGGGTCAGGCTTCGGGGAAGGGTTAGGGTTAGGGTTCGGGCTAGAGTTAGGGTTAGGGGACGGGGACGGTTTAGGGTCCAGGTGAGGGTACGGCAACGCTTTAGGGGGAGCGTGCATGTGAGGGCGCGGGTTAGTGTTAGCGTACGGGTTAGGATTAGGGGACGGGTGAGGGTCAGGCTTCGGGGAAGGGTTAGGTTTAGGGTTCGGGCTAGGGTTAGGGTTAGGGGACGGGGACGGTTTAGGGTCCCGGTGAGGGTACGGCAACGCTTTAGGGGGAGCGTGCGTGTGAGGGCGCGGGTTAGTGTTAGTGTACGGGTTAGGATTAGGGGACGGGTGAGGGTCAGGCTTCGGGGAAGGGTTAGGGTTCGGGTTCGGGCTAGGATTAGGGTTAGGGGACGGGGACGGTTTAGGGTCCAGGTGAGGGTACGGCAACGCTTTAGGGGGAGCGTGCATGTGAGGGCGCGGGTTAGTGTTAGCGTACGGGTTAGGATTAGGGGACGGGTGAGGGTCAGGCTTCGGGGAAGGGTTAGGTTTAGGGTTCGGGCTAGGGTTAGGGTTAGGGGACGGGGACGGTTTAGGGTCCCGGTGAGGGTACGGCAACGCTTTAGGGGGAGCGTGCGTGTGAGGGCGCGGGTTAGTGTTAGCGTACGGGTTAGGATTAGGGGACGGGTGAGGGTCAGGCTTCGGGGAAGGGTTAGGGTTCGGGTTCGGGCTAGGGTTAGGGTTAGGGGACGGGGACGGTTTAGGGTCCAGGTGAGGGTACGGCAACGCTTTAGGGGGAGCGTGGGTGTGAGGGCGCGGGTTAGTGTTAGCGTACGGGTTAGGATTAGGGGACGGGTGAGGGTCAGGCTTCGGGGAAGGGTTAGGGTTAGGGTTCGGGCTAGGGTTAGGGTTAGGGGATGGGGACGGTTTAGGGTCCAGGTGAGGGTACGGCAACGCTTTAGGGGGAGAGTGCGTGTGAGGGCGTGGGTTAGTGTTAGCGTACGGGTTAGGATTAGGGGACGGGTGAGGGTCAGGCTTCGGGGAAGGGTTAGGGTTAGGGTTCGGGCTAGGGTTAGGGTTAGGGGACGGGGACGGTTTAGGGTCCAGGTGAGGGTACGGCAACGCTTTAGGGGGAGCGTCATGTGAGGGCGCGGGTTAGTGTTAGCGTACGGGTTAGGATTAGGGGACGGGTGAGGGTCAGGCTTCGGAGAAGGGTTAGGATTAGGGTTCGGGCTAGGGTTAGGGTTAGGGGACGGGGACGGTTTAGGGACCACGTGAGGGTACGGCAACGCTTTAGGGAGAGCGTGCGTGTGAGGGCGCGGGTTAGTGTTAGCGTACGGGTTAGGATTAGGGGACGGGTGAGGGTCAGGCTTCGGAGAAGGGTTAGGGTTAGGGTTCGGGCTAGGGTTAGGGTTAGGGGACGGGGACGGTTTACGGTCCAGGTGAGGGTACGGCAATGCTTTAGGGGGAGCGTGCGTGTGAGGGCGCGGTTTAGTGTTAGCGTACGGGTTAGGATTAGGGGACGGGTGAGGGTCAGGCTTCGGGGAAGGGTTAGGGTTAGTGTTCGGGCTAGGGTTAGGGATAGAGGACGGGGACGGTTTAGGGTCCAGGTGAGGGTACGGTAATGCTTTAGGGGGAGCGTGCGTGTGACGCGTGGGTTAGTGTTAGCGTACGGGTTAGGATTAGGGGACGGGTGAGGGTCAGGTTTCGGGCAAGGGTTAGGGTTCGGGTTCGGGCTAGGGTTAGGGTTAGGGGACGGGGACGGTTTAGGGTCCAGGTGAGGGTACGGCAACGATTTAGGGGGAGCGTGCGTGTGAGGGCGCGGGTTAGTGTTAGCGTACGGGTTAGGATTAGGGGACGAGTGAGGGTCAGGCTTCGGGGAAGGGTTAGGGTTAGGGTTCGGGCTAGGGTTAGGGTTAGGGGACGGGGAAGGTTTAGGGTCCAGATGAGGATACGGCAGCGCTTTAGGGGGAGCGTGCGTGTGAGGGCGTGGGTTAGTGTTAGCGTACGGGTTAGGATTAGGGGACGGGTGAGGGTCAGGCTTCGGGGAAGTGTTAGGGTTAGGGTTCGGGCTAGGGTTAGGGTTAGGGGACGGGGACGGTTTAGGGTCCAGGTGAGGGTACGGCAACGCTTTAGGGGGAGCGTGCGTGTGAGGGCACGGGTTAGTGTTAGCGTACGGGTTAGGATTAGGGGACGCGTGAGGGTCAGGCTTCGGGGAAGGGTTAGGGTTAGGGTTCGGGCTAGGGTTAGGGATTGGGGACGGGGACGGTTTAGGGTCCAGGTGAGGGTACGGCAACGCTTTAGGGGGAGCGTGCGTGTGAGGGCGTGGGTTAGTGTTAGCGTACGGGTTAGGATTAGGGGACGGGTGAGGGTCAGGCTTCGGGGAAGGGTTAGGGTTAGGGTTCGGGCTAGGGTTAGGGTTAGGGGACGGGGACGGTTTAGGGTCCAGGTGAGGGTACGGCAACGCTTTAGGGGGAGCGTGCATGTGAGGGCGCGGGTTAGTGTTAGCGTACGGGTAAGGATTAGGGGACGGGTGAGGGTCAGGCTTCGGGGAAGGGTTAGGGTTAGGGTTCGGGCTAGGGTTAGGGTTAGGGGACGGGGACGGTTTAGGGTCCAGGTGAGGGTACGGCAACGCTTTAGGGGGAGCGTGCGTGTGAGGGCGCGGGTCAGTGTTAGCGTACGGGTTAGGATTAGGGGACGGGTGAGGGTCAGGCTTCGGGGAAGGGTTAGGGTTAGGGTTCGGGGTAGGGTTAGGTTTAGGGGACGGGGAAGGTTTAGGGTCCAGGTGAGGGTACGGCAACGCTTTAGTGGGAGCGTGCGTGTGAGGGCGCGGGGTAGTGTTAGCGTACGGGTTAGGATTATGGGACGGGTGAGGGTCAGGCTTCGGGGAAGGGTTAGGGTTAGGGTTCGGGCTAGGGTTAGGGTAAGGGGACGGGGACGGTTTAGGGTCCAGGTGAGGGTACGGCAACGCTTTAGGGGGAGCGTGAGTGTGAGGGCGCGGGTTAGTGTTAGCGTACGGGTTAGGATTAGGGGACGGGTGACGGTCAGGCTTTTGGGAAGGGTTAGGGTTAGGGTTCGGGCTAGGGTTAGGGTTAGGGGACGGGGACGGTTTAGGGTCCAGGTGAGGGTACGGCAACGCTTTAGGGGGAGCGTGCGTGTGAGGGCGCGGGTTAGTGTTAGCGTACGGTTTAGGATTACGGGACGGGTGAGGGTCAGGCTTCGGGGAAGGGTTAGGGTTATGGTTCGGGCTAGGGTTAGGGTTAGGGGACGGGGACGATTTAGGGTCCAGGTGATGGTACGGCAACGCTTTAGGGAGAGCGTGCATGTGAGGGCGCGGGTTAGTGTTAGCGTACGGGTTAGGATTAGGGGACGGGTGAGGGTCAGGCTTCGGGGAAGGGTTAGGGTTAGGGTACGGGCTAGGGTTAGGGTTAGGGGACGGGGAAGGTTTAGGGTCCAGGTGAGGGTACGGCAACGCTTTAGGGGGAGCGTGCGTGTGAGGGCACGGGTTAGTGTTAGCGTACGGGTTAGGATTAGGGGATGGGTGAGGGTCAGGCTTCGGGGAAGGGTTAGGGTTAGGGTTCGGGCTAGGGTTAGGGTTAGGGGACGGGGACGGTTTAGGGTCCAGCTGAGGGTACGGCAACGCTTTAGGGGGAGCGTGCGTGTGAGGGTGCGGGTTAGTGTTAGCGTACGGGTTAGGATTAGGGGACGGTTGAGTGTCATGCTTCGGGGAAGGGTTAGGGTTAGGGTTCGGGCTAGGGTGAGGGTTAGGTGACGGGGACGGTTTAGGGTCCAGGTGAGGGAACGGCAACGCTTTAGGGGGAGCGTTCATGTGAGGGGGCGGGTTAGTGTTAGTGTACGGGTTAGGATTAAGGGACGGGTGAGGGTCAGGCTTCGGGGAAGGGTTAGGGTTAGGGTTCGGGCTAGGGTTAGTGTTAGGGGACGGGGACGGTTTAGGGTCCAGGTGAGGGTACGGCAACGCTTTAGGGGGAGCGTGCGTGTGAGGGCGCGGGTTAGTGTTAGCGTACGGGTTAGGATTAGGGGACGGGTGAGGGTCAGGCTTCGGGGAAGGGTTAGGGTTAGGGTTCGGGCTAGGGTTAGGGTTAGGGGACGGGGACGGTTTAGGGTCCAGGTGAGGGTACGGCAACGCTTTAGGGGGAGCGTGCGTGTGAGGGCGGGGGTTAGTGTTAGCGTACGGGTTAGGATTAGGGGACGGGTGAGGGTCAGGCTTCGGGGAAGGGTTAGGGTTAGGGTTCGGGCTAGGGTTAGGGTTAGGGGACGGGGACGGTTTAGGGTCCAGGTGAGGGTACGGCAACGCTTTAGGGGGAGCGTGCTTGTGAGGGCGCGGGTTAGTGTTAGCGTACGGGTTAGGATTAGGGGACGGGTGAGGGTCAGGCTTCGGGGAAGGGTTAGGGTTAGGGTTCGGGCTAGGGTTAGGGTTAGGGGACGGGAACGGTTTAGGGTCCAGGTGAGGGTACGGCAACGCTTTAGGGGGAGCGTGCGTGTGAGGGCGCGGGTTAGTGTTAGCGTACGGGTTAGGATTAGGGGACGGGTGAGGGTCAGGCTTCGGGGAAGGGTTAGGGTTAGGGTTCGGGCTAGGGTTAGGGTTAGGGGACGGGGACGGTTTAGGGTCCAGGTGAGGGTACGGCAACGCTTTAGGGGGAGCGTGCGTGTGAGGGCCCGGGTTAGTGTTAGCGTACGGGTTAGGATTTGGGGACGGGTGAGGGTCAGGCTTCGGGGAAGGGTTAGGGTTAGGGTTCGGGCTAGGGTTAGTGGACGGGGACGGTTTAGGGTCCAGGTGAGGGTACGGCAACACTTTACGGGGAGCGTGCGTGTGAGGGCGCGTGTTAGTGTTAGCGTACGGGTTAGGATTAGGGGACGGGTGAGGGTCAGGCTTCGGGGAAGGGTTAGGGTTAGGGTTCGGGCTAGGGTTAGGGGACGGGGACGGTTTAGGGTCCAGGTGAGGGTACAGCAATGCTTTAGGGGGAGCGTGTGTGTGAGGGCGTGGGTTAGTGTTAGCGTACGGGTTAGGATTAGGGGACGGGTGAGGGTCAGGCTTCGGGGAAGGGTTAGGGTTCGGGTTCGGGCTAGGGTTAGGGTTAGGGGACGGGGACGGTTTAGGGTCCAGGTGAGGGTACGGCAACGCTTTAGGGGGAGCGTGGGTGTGAGGGCGCGGGTTAGTGTTAGCGTACGGGTTAGGATTAGGGGACGGGTGAGGGTCAGGCTTCGGGGAAGGGTTAGGGTTAGGGTTCGGGCTAGGGTTAGGGTTAGGGGATGGGGACGGTTTAGGGTCCAGGTGAGTGTACGGCAACGATTTAGGGGGAGAGTGCGTGTGAGGGCGTGGGTTAGTGTTAGCGTACGGGTTAGGATTAGGGGACGGGTGAGGGTCAGGCTTCGGGGAAGGGTTAGGGTTAGGGTTCGGGCTAGGGTTAGGGTTAGGGGACGGGGACGGTTTAGGGTCCAGGTGAGGGTACGGCAACGCTTTAGGGGGAGCGTCATGTGAGGGCGCGGGTTAGTGTTAGCGTACGGGTTAGGATTAGGGGACGGGTGAGGGTCAGGCTTCGGAGAAGGGTTAGGATTAGGGTTCGGGCTAGGGTTAGGGTTAGGGGACGGGGACGGTTTAGGGACCACGTGAGGGTACGGCAACGCTTTAGGGGGAGCGTGCGTGTGAGGGCGCGGGTTAGTGTTAGCGTACGGGTTAGGATTAGGGGACGGGTGAGGGTCAGGCTTCGGAGAAGGGTTAGGGTTAGGGTTCGGGCTAGGGTTAGGGTTAGGGGACGGGGACGGTTTACGGTCCAGGTGAGGGTACGGCAATGCTTTAGGGGGAGCGTGCGTGTGAGGGCGCGGGTTAGTGTTAGCGTACGCGTTAGGATTAGGGGACGGGTGAGGGTCAGGCTTCGGGGAAGGGTTAGGGTTAGTGTTCGGGCTAGGGTTAGGGATAGAGGACGGGGACGGTTTAGGGTCCAGGTGAGGGTACGGCAACGATTTAGGGGGAGCGTGCGTGTGAGGGCGCGGGTTAGTGTTAGCGTACGGGTTAGGATTAGGGGACGGGTGAGGGTCAGGCTTCGGGGAAGGGTTAGGGTTAGGGTTCGGGCTAGGGTTAGGGTTAGGGGACGGGGAAGGTTTAGGGTCCAGATGAGGGTACGGCAGCGCTTTAGGGGGATTGTGCGTGTGAGGGCGTGGGTTAGTGTTAGCGTACGGGTTAGGATTAGGGGACGGGTGAGGGTCAGGCTTCGGGGAAGTGTTAGGGTTAGGGTTCGGGCTAGGGTTAGGGTTAGGGGACGGGGACGGTTTAGGGTCTAGGTGAGGGTACGGCAACGCTTTAGGGGGAGCGTGCGTGTGAGGGCACGGGTTAGTGTTAGCGTACGGGTTAGGATTAGGGGACGCGTGAGGGTCAGGCTTCAGGGAAGGGTTAGGGTTAGGGTTCGGGCTAGGGTTAGGGATTGGGGACGGGGACGGTTTAGGGTCCAGGTGAGGGTACGGCAACGCTTTAGGGGGAGCGTGCGTGTGAGGGCGTGGGTTAGTGTTAGCGTACGGGTTAGGATTAGGGGACGGGTGAGGGTCAGGCTTCGGGGAAGGGTTAGGGTTAGGGTTCGGGCTAGGGTTAGGGTTAGGGGACGGGGACGGTTTAGGGTCCAGGTGAGGGTACGGCAACGCTTTAGGGGGAGCGTGCATGTGAGGGCGCGGGTTAGTGTTAGCGTACGGGTAAGGATTAGGGGACGGGTGAGGGTCAGGCTTCGGGGAAGGGTTAGGGTTAGGGTTCGGGCTAGGGTTAGGGTTAGGGGACGGGGACGGTTTAGGGTCCAGGTGAGGGTACGGCAACGCTTTAGGGGGAGCGTGCGTGTGAGGGCGCGGGTTAGTGTTAGCGTACGGGTTAGGATTAGGGGACGGTTGAGGGTCATGCTTCGGGGAAGGGTTAGGGTTAGGGTTCGGGCTAGGGTTAGGGTTAGGTGACGGGGACGGTATAGGGTCCAGGTGAGGGTACGGCAACGCTTTAGGGGGAGCGTGCATGTGAGGGCGCGGGTTAGTGTTAGCGTACGGGTTAGGATTATGGGACGGGTGAGGGTCAGGCTTCGGGGAAAGGTTAGGTTTAGGGTTCGGGCTAGGGTTAGGGTAAGGGGACGGGGACGGTTTAGGGTCCAGGTGAGGGTAGGGCAACGCTTTAGGGGGAGCGTGCTTGTGAGGGCGCGGGTTGGTGTTAGCGTACGGGTTAGGATTAGGGGACGGGTGAGGGTCAGGCTTCGGGGAAGTGTTAGGGTTAGGATTCGGGCTAGGGTTAGGGTTAGGGGACGGGGACGGTTTAGGGTCCAGGTGAGGGTACGGCAACGCTTTAGGGGGAGCGTGCGTGTGAGGGCGCGGGTTAGTGTTAGCGTACGGGTTAGGATTAGGGGACGGGTGACGGTCAGGCTTTGGGGAAGGGTTAGGGATAGGGTTCGGGATAGGGTTAGGGTTAGTGGACGGGGACGGTTTAGGGTCCAGGTGAGGGTACGGCAACGCTTTAGGGGGAGCGTGCGTGTGAGGGCGCGGAATAGTGTTAGCGTACGGGTTAGGATTAGGGGACGGTTGAGGGTCATGCTTCGGGGAAGGGTTAGGGTTAGGGTTCGGGCTAGGGTTAGGGTGAGGTGACGGGGACGGTATAGGGTCCAGGTGAGGGTACGGCAACGCTTTAGGGGGAGCGTGCGTGTGAGGGCGCGGGTTAGTGTTAGCGTACGGGTTAGGATTATGGGACGGGTGAGGGTCAGGCTTCGGGGAAAGGTTAGGTTTAGGGTTCGGGCTAGGGTTAGGTTAAGGAGACGGGGACGGTTTAGGGTCCAGGTGAGGGTACGGCAACGCTTTAGGGGGAGCGTGCTTGTGAGGGCGCGGATTAGTGTTAGCGTACGGGTTAGGATTAGGGGACGGGTGAGGGTCAGGCTTCAGGGAAGGGTTAGGGTTAGGGTTCGGGCTAGGGTTAGGGTTAGGGGACGGGGACGGTTTAGGGTCCAGGTGAGGGTACGGCAACGCTTTAGGGGGAGCGTGCGTGTGAGGGCGCGGGTTAGTGTTAGCGTACGGGTTAGGATTAGGGGACGGGTGACGGTCAGGCTTCGGGGAAGGGTTAGGGTTAGGGTTCGGGCTAGGGTTAGGTTAAGGAGACGGGGACGGTTTAGGGTCCAGGTGAGGGTACGGCAACGCTTTAGGGGGAGCGTGCTTGTGAGGGCGCGGATTAGTGTTAGCGTACGGGTTAGGATTAGGGGACGGGTGAGGGTCAGGCTTCGGGGAAGGGTTAGGGTTAGGGTTCGGGCTAGGGTTAGGGTTAGGGGACGGGGACGGTTTAGGGTCCAGGTGAGGGTACGGCAACGCTTTAGGGGGAGCGTGCGTGTGAGGGCGCGGGTTAGTGTTAGCGTACGGGTTAGGATTAGGGGACGGGTGAGGGTCAGGCTTCGGGGAAGGGTTAGGGTTAGGGTTCGGGCTAGGGTTAAGGTTAGGGGACGGGGACGGTTTAGGGTCCAGGTGAGGGTACGGCAACGCTTTAGGGGGAGCGTGGGTGTGAGGGCGCGGGGTAGTGTTAGTGTACGGTTTAGGATTAGTGGATGGGTGAGCGTCAGGCTTCGGGGAAGGGTTAGGGTTAGGGTTCGGGCTAGGGTTAGGGTTAGGGGACGTGGACGGTTTAGGGTCCAGGTGAGGGTACGGCAACGCTTTAGGGCGAGCGTGCGTGTGAGGGCGTGGGTTAGTGTTAGCGTACGGGTTAGGATTAGCGGACGGGTGAGGGTCAGGCTTCGGGGAAGGGTTAGGATTAGGGTTCGGGCTAGGGTTAGGGTTAGGGGACGGGGACGGTTTAGGGTCCAGGTGAGGGTACGGCAACGCTTTAAGGGGAGAGTGCGTGTGAGGGCGCGGGTTAGTGTTAGCTTACGGGTTAGGATTAGGGGACGGGTGAGGGTCAGGCTTCAGGGAAGTGTTAGGGCTAGGGTTCGGGCTAGGGTTAGGGTTACGGGACAGTGACGGTTTAGGGTCCAGGTGAGGGTACAGCAACGCTTTAGGGGGAGCGTGCGTGTGAGGGCGCGGGTTAGTGTTAGCGTACGGGTTAGGATTAGGGGACGGGTGAGGGTCAGGCTTCGGGGAAGGGTTAGGGTTAGGGTTCGGGCTAGGGTTAGGGTTAGGGGATGGGGACGGTTTAGGGTCCAGGTGAGGGTACGGCAACGCTTTAGGGGGAGCGTGCATGTGAGGGCGCGGGTTAGTGTTAGCGTACGGGTTAGGATTAGGGGACGGGTGAGGGTCAGGCTTCGGGGAAGGGTTAGGGTTAGGGTTCGGGCTAGGGTTAGGGTTAGGGGATGGGGACGGTTTAGGGTCCAGGTGAGGGTACGGCAACGCTTTAGGGGGAGCATGCATGTGAGAGTGCGGGTTAGTGTTAGCGTACGGGTTAGGATTAGGGGACGGGTGAGGGTCAGGCTTCGGGGAAGGGTTAGGGTTAGGGTTCGGGCTAGGGTTAGGGTTAGGGTACGGGGACGGTTTAGGGTCCAGGTGAGGGTACGGCAACGCTTTAGGGGGAGCGTACGTGTGAGGGCGCGGGGTAGTGTTAGCGTACGGGTTAGGATTAAGGGACGGGTGAGGGTCAGGCTTCGGGGAAGGGTTAGGGTTAGGGTTCGGGCTAGGGTTAGGGTTAGGGGACGGGGACGGTTTAGGGTCCAGGTGAGGGTACGGCAACGCTTTAGGGGGAGCGTGCGTGTGAGGGCGCGGGTTAGTGTTAGCGTACGGGTTAGGATTAGGGGACGGTTGAGGGTCATGCTTCGGGGAAGGGTTAGGTTTAGGGTTCGGGCTAGGGTTAGGGTTAGATGACGGGGACGGTTTAGGGTCCAGGTGATGGTACGGCAACGCTTTAGGGGGAGCGTGCGTGTGACGGCGCGGGGTAGTGTTACCGTACGGGTTAGGATTAGGGGATGGGTGAGGGTCAGGCTTTGGGGAAGGGTTAGGGTTAGGGTTCGGGCTAGAGTTAGGGTTAGGGGATTGGGACGGTTTAGGGTCCAGGTGAGAGTACGGCAACGCTTTAAGGGGAGCGTGCGTGTGAGGGCGAGGGTTAGTGTTAGCGTACGTGTTAGGATTAGGGGACGGGTGAGGGTCAGGCTTCGGTGAAAGGTTAGGGTTAGGGTTCGGGCTAGGGTTAGGGTTAGGGGACGGGGACGGTTTAGAGTCCAGTTGAGGGTACGGCAAAGCTTTAGGGGGAGCGTGCGTGTGAGGGCGTGGGTTAGTGTTAGCGTACGGGTTAGGATTAGGGGACGGGTGAGGGTCAGGCTTCGGGGAAGGGTTAGGGTTAGGGTTCGGGCTAGGGTTAGGGTTAGGGGACGGGGACGGTTTAGGGTCCAGGTGAGGGTACGGCAACGCTTTAGTGGGAGCGTGCGTGTGAGGGCGCGGGGTAGTGTTAGCGTACGGGTTAGGATTATGGGACGGGTGAGTGTCAGGCTTCGGGGAAGGTTTAGGGTTAGGGTTCGGGCTAGGGTTAGGGTAAGGGGACGGGGACGGTTTAGGGTCCAGGTGAGGGTACGGCAACGCTTTAGGGGGAGCGTGAGTGTGAGGGCGCGGGTTAGTGTTAGCGTACGGTTTAGGATTAGGGGACGGGTGACGGTCAGGCTTTTGGGAAGGGTTAGGGTTAGGGTTCGGGGTGGGTTAGGGTTAGGGGACGGGGACGGTTTAGGGTCCAAGTGAGGGTACGGCAACGCTTTAGGGGGAGCGTGCGTGTGAGGGCGCGGGTTAGTGTTAGCGTACGGTTTAGGATTACGGGACGGGTGAGGGTCAGGCTTCGGGGAAGGGTTAGGGTTATGGTTCGGGCTAGGGTTAGGGTTAGGGGACGGGGACGATTTAGGGTCCAGGTGATGGTACGGCAACGCTTTAGGGAGAGCGTGCATGTGAGGGCGCGGGTTAGTGTTAGCGTACGGGTTAGGATTAGGGGACGGGTGAGGGTCAGGCTTCGGGGAAGGGTTAGGGTTAGGGTACGGGCTAGGGTTAGGGTTAGGGGACGGGGAAGGTTTAGGGTCCAGGTGAGGGTACGGCAACGCTTTAGGGGGAGCGTGCGTGTGAGGGCGCGGGTTAGTGTTAGCGTACGGGTTAGGATTAGGGGATGGGTGAGGGTCAGGCTTCGGGGAAGGGTTAGGGTTAGGGTTCGGGCTAGGGTTAGGGTTAGGGGACGGGGACGGTTTAGGGTCCAGCTGAGGGTACGGCAACGCTTTAGGGGGAGCGTGCATGTGAGGGTGCGGGTTAGTGTTAGCGTACGGGTTAGGATTAGGGGACGGTTGAGTGTCATGCTTCGGGGAAGGGTTAGGGTTAGGGTTCGGGCTAGGGTGAGGGTTAGGTGACGGGGACGGTTTAGGGTCCAGGTGAGGGTACGGCAACGCTTTAGGGGGAGCGTTCATGTGAGGGGGCGGGTTAGTGTTAGTGTACGGGTTAGGATTAAGGGACGGGTGAGGGTCAGGCTTCGGGGAAGGGTTAGGGTTAGGGTTCGGGCTAGGGTTAGTGTTAGGGGACGGGGACGGTTTAGGGTCCAGGTGAGGGTACGGCAACGCTTTAGGGGGAGCGTGCGTGTGAGGGCGCGGGTTAGTGTTAGCGTACGGGTTAGGATTAGGGGACGGGTGAGGGTCAGGCTTCGGGGAAGGGTTAGGGTTAGGGTTCGGGCTAGGGTTAGGGTTAGGGGACGGGGACGGTTTAGGGTCCAGGTGAGGGTACGGCAACGCTTTAGGGGGAGCGTGCGTGTGAGGGCGTGGGTTAGTGTTAGCGTACGGGTTAGGATTAGGGGACGGGTGAGGGTCAGGCTTCGGGGAAGGGTTAGGGTTAGGGTTCGGGCTAGGGTTAGGGTTAGGGGACGGGGACGGTTTAGGGTCCAGGTGAGGGTACGGCAACGCTTTAGGGGGAGCGTGCTTGTGAGGGCGCGGGTTAGTGTTAGCGTACGGGTTAGGATTAGGGGACGGGTGAGGGTCAGGCTTCGGGGAAGGGTTAGGGTTAGGGTTCGGGCTAGGGTTAGGGTTAGGGGACGGGAACGGTTCAGGGTCCAGGTGAGGGTACGGCAACGGTTTAGGGGGAGCGTGCGTGTGAGGGCGCGGGTTAGTGTTAGCGTACGGGTTAGGATTAGGGGACGGGTGAGGGTCAGGCTTCGGGGAAGGGTTAGGGTTAGGGTTCGGGCTAGGGTTAGGGTTAGGGGACGGGGACGGTTTAGGGTCCAGGTGAGGGTACGGCAACGCTTTAGGGGGAGCGTGCGTGTGAGGGCCCGGGTTAGTGTTAGCGTACGGGTTAGGATTTGGGGCCGGTGAGGGTCAGGCTTCGGGGAAGGGTTAGGGTTAGGGTTCGGGCTAGGGTTAGTGGACGGGGACGGTTTAGGGTCCAGGTGAGTGTACGGCAACACTTTACGGGGAGCGTGCGTGTGAGGGCGCGGGTTAGTGTTAGCGTACGGGTTAGGATTAGGGGACGGGTGAGGGTCAGGCTTCGGGGAAGGGTTAGGGTTAGGGTTCGGGCTAGGGTTAGGGGACGGGGACGGTTTAGGGTCCAGGTGAGGGTACAGCAATGCTTTAGGGGGAGCGTGTGTGTGAGGGCGTGGGTTAGTGTTAGCGTACGGGTTAGGATTAGGGGACGGGTGAGGGTCAGGCTTCGGGGAAGGGTTAGGGTTAGGGTTCGGGCTAGAGTTAGGGTTAGGGGACGGGGACGGTTTAGGGTCCAGGTGAGGGTACGGCAACGCTTTAGGGGGAGCGTGTGTGTGAGGGCGTGGGTTAGTGTTAGCGTACGGGTTAGGATTAGGGGACGGGTGAGGGTCAGGCTTCGGGGAAGGGTTAGGGTTAGGGTTCGGGCTAGGGTTAGGGTTAGGGGACGGGGACGGTTTAGGGTCCAGCTGAGGGTACGGCAACGCTTTAGGGGGAGCGTGCGTGTGAGGGTGCGGGTTAGTGTTAGCGTACGGGTTAGGATTAGGGGACGGTTGAGTGTCATGCTTCGGGGAAGGGTTAGGGTTAGGGTTCGGGCTAGGGTGAGGGTTAGGTGACGGGGACGGTTTAGGGACCAGGTGAGGGTACGGCAACGCTTTAGGGGGAGCGTTCATGTGAGGGGGCGGGTTAGTGTTAGTGTACGGGTTAGGATTAAGGGACGGGTGAGGGTCAGGCTTCGGGGAAGGGTTAGGGTTAGGGTTCGGGCTAGGGTTAGTGTTAGGGGACGGGGACGGTTTCGGGTCCAGGTGAGGGTACGGCAACGCTTTAGGGGGAGCGTGCGTGTGAGGGCGCGGGTTAGTGTTAGCGTACGGGTTAGGATTAGGGGACGGGTGAGGGTCAGGCTTCGGGGAAGGGTTAGGGTTAGGGTTCGGGCTAGGGTTAGGGTTAGGGGACGGGGACGGTTTAGGGTCCAGGTGAGGGTACGGCAACGCTTTAGGGGGAGCGTGCGTGTGAGGGCGGGGGTTAGTGTTAGCGTACGGGTTAGGATTAGGGGACGGGTGAGGGTCAGGCTTCGGGGAAGGGTTAGGGTTAGGGTTCGGGCTAGGGTTAGGGTTAGGGGACGGGGACGGTTTAGGGTCCAGGTGAGGGTACGGCAACGCTTTAGGGGGAGCGTGCTTGTGAGGGCGCGGGTTAGTGTTAGCGTACGGGTTAGGATTAGGGGACGGGTGAGGGTCAGGCTTCGGGGAAGGGTTAGGGTTAGGGTTCGGGCTAGGGTTAGGGTTAGGGGACGGGAACGGTTTAGGGTCCAGGTGAGGGTACGGCAACGCTTTAGGGGGAGCGTGCGTGTGAGGGCGCGGGTTAGTGTTAGCGTACGGGTTAGGATTAGGGGACGGGTGAGGGTCAGGCTTCGGGGAAGGGTTAGGGTTAGGGTTCGGGCTAGGGTTAGGGTTAGGGGACGGGGACGGTTTAGGGTCCAGGTGAGGGTACGGCAACGCTTTAGGGGGAGCGTGCGTGTGAGGGCCCGGGTTAGTGTTAGCGTACGGGTTAGGATTTGGGGACGGGTGAGGGTCAGGCTTCGGGGAAGGGTTAGGGTTAGGGTTCGGGCTAGGGTTAGTGGACGGGGACGGTTTAGGGTCCAGGTGAGGGTACGGCAACACTTTACGGGGAGCGTGCGTGTGAGGGCGCGTGTTAGTGTTAGCGTACGGGTTAGGATTAGGGGACGGGTGAGGGTCAGGCTTCGGGGAAGGGTTAGGGTTAGGGTTCGGGCTAGGGTTAGGGGACGGGGACGGTTTAGGGTCCAGGTGAGGGTACAGCAATGCTTTAGGGGGAGCGTCTGTGTGAGGGCGTGGGTTAGTGTTAGCGTACGGGTTAGGATTAGGGGACGGGTGAGGGTCAGGCTTCGGGGAAGGGTTAGGGTTAGGGTTCGGGCTAGAGTTAGGGTTAGGGGACGGGGACGGTTTAGGGTCCAGGTGAGGGTACGGCAACGCTTTAGGGGGAGCGTGCATGTGAGGGCGCGGGTTAGTGTTAGCGTACGGGTTAGGATTAGGGGACGGGTGAGGGTCAGGCTTCGGGGAAGGGTTAGGTTTAGGGTTCGGGCTAGGGTTAGGGTTAGGGGACGGGGACGGTTTAGGGTCCCGGTGAGGGTACGGCAACGGTTTAGGGGGAGCGTGCGTGTGAGGGCGCGGGTTAGTGTTAGCGTACGGGTTAGGATTAGGGGACGGGTGAGGGTCAGGCTTCGGGGAAGGGTTAGGGTTCGGGTTCGGGCTAGGGTTAGGGTTAGGGGACGGGGACGGTTTAGGGTCCAGGTGAGGGTACGGCAACGCTTTAGGGGGAGCGTGGGTGTGAGGGCGCGGGTTAGTGTTAGCGTACGGGTTAGGATTAGGGGACGGGTGAGGGTCAGGCTTCGGGGAAGGGTTAGGGTTAGGGTTCGGGCTAGGGTTAGGGTTAGGGGATGGGGACGGTTTAGGGTCCAGGTGAGGGTACGGCAACGCTTTAGGGGGAGAGTGCGTGTGAGGGCGTGGGTTAGTGTTAGCGTACGGGTTAGGATTAGGGGACGGGTGAGGGTCAGGCTTCGGGGAAGGGTTAGGGTTAGGGTTCGGGCTAGGGTTAGGGTTAGGGGACGGGGACGGTTTAGGGTCCAGGTGAGGGTACGGCAACGCTTTAGGGGGAGCGTCATGTGAGGGCGCGGGTTAGTGTTAGCGTACGGGTTAGGATTAGGGGACGGGTGAGGGTCAGGCTTCGGAGAAGGGTTAGGATTAGGGTTCGGGCTAGGGTTAGGGTTAGGGGACGGGGACGGTTTAGGGACCACGTGAGGGTACGGCAACGCTTTAGGGGGAGCGTGCGTGTGAGGGCGCGGGTTAGTGTTAGCGTACGGGTTAGGATTAGGGGACGGGTGAGGGTCAGGCTTCGGAGAAGGGTTAGGGTTAGGGTTCGGGCTAGGGTTAGGGTTAGGGGACGGGGACGGTTTACGGTCCAGGTGAGGGTACGGCAATGCTTTAGGGGGAGCGTGCGTGTGAGGGCGCGGGTTAGTGTTAGCGTACGCGTTAGGATTAGGGGACGGGTGAGGGTCAGGCTTCGGGGAAGGGTTAGGGTTAGTGTTCGGGCTAGGGTTAGGGATAGAGGACGGGGACGGTTTAGGGTCCAGGTGAGGGTACGGTAATGCTTTAGGGGGAGCGTGCGTGTGACGCGTGGGTTAGTGTTAGCGTACGGGTTAGGATTAGGGGACGGGTGAGGGTCAGGCTTCGGGCAAGGGTTAGGGTTCGGGTTCGGGCTAGGGTTAGGGTTAGGGGACGGGGACGGTTTAGGGTCCAGGTGAGGGTACGGCAACGATTTAGGGGGAGCGTGCGTGTGAGGGCGCGGGTTAGTGTTAGCGTACGGGTTAGGATTAGGGGACGGGTGAGGGTCAGGCTTCGGGGAAGGGTTAGGGTTAGGGTTCGGGCTAGGGTTAGGGTTAGGGGACGGGGAAGGTTTAGGGTCCAGATGAGGGTACGGCAGCGCTTTAGGGGGAGCGTGCGTGTGAGGGCGTGGGTTAGTGTTAGCGTACGGGTTAGGATTAGGGGACGGGTGAGGGTCAGGCTTCGGGGAAGTGTTAGGGTTAGGGTTCGGGCTAGGGTTAGGGTTAGGGGACGGGGACGGTTTAGGGTCCAGGTGAGGGTACGGCAACGCTTTAGGGGGAGCGTGCGTGTGAGGGCACGGGTTAGTGTTAGCGTACGGGTTAGGATTAGGGGACGCGTGAGGGTCAGGCTTCAGGGAAGGGTTAGAGTTAGGGTTCGGGCTAGGGTTAGGGATTGGGGACGGGGACGGTTTAGGGTCCAGGTGAGGGTACGGCAACGCTTTAGGGGGAGCGTGCGTGTGAGGGCGTGGGTTAGTGTTAGCGTACGGGTTAGGATTAGGGGACGGGTGAGGGTCAGGCTTCGGGGAAGGGTTAGGTTTAGGGTTCGGGCTAGGGTTAGGGTTAGGGGACGGGGACGGTTTAGGGTCCAGGTGAGGGTACGGCAACGCTTTAGGGGGAGCGTGCATGTGAGGGCGCGGGTTAGTGTTAGCGTACGGGTTAGGATTATGGGACGGGTGAGGGTCAGGCTTCGGGGAAAGGTTAGGTTTAGGGTTCGGGCTAGGGTTAGTGTAAGGGGACGGGGACGGTTTAGGGTCCAGGTGAGGGTAGGGCAACGCTTTAGGGGGAGCGTGCTTGTGAGGGCGCGGGTTGGTGTTAGCGTACGGGTTAGGATTAGGGGACGGGTGAGGGTCAGGCTTCGGGGAAGTGTTAGGGTTAGGATTCGGGCTAGGGTTAGGGTTAGGGGACGGGGACGGTTTAGGGTCCAGGTGAGGGTACGGCAACGCTTTAGGGGGAGCGTGCGTGTGAGGGCGCGGGTTAGTGTTAGCGTACGGGTTAGGATTAGGGGACGGGTGACGGTCAGGCTTTGGGGAAGGGTTAGGGATAGGGTTCGGGATAGGGTTAGGGTTAGTGGACGGGGACGGTTTAGGGTCCAGGTGAGGGTACGGCAACGCTTTAGGGGGAGCGTGCGTGTGAGGGCGCGGAATAGTGTTAGCGTACGGGTTAGGATTAGGGGACGGTTGAGGGTCATGCTTCGGGGAAGGGTTAGGGTTAGGGTTCGGGCTAGGGTTAGGGTGAGGTGACGGGGACGGTATAGGGTCCAGGTGAGGGTACGGCAACGCTTTAGGGGGAGCGTGCGTGTGAGGGCGCGGGTTAGTGTTAGCGTACGGGTTAGGATTATGGGAGGGGTGAGGGTCAGGCTTCGGGGAAGGGTTAGGGTTAGGGTTCGGGCTAGGGTTAGGGTTAGGGGACGGGGACGGTTTAGGGTCCAGGTGAGGGTACGGCAACGCTTTAGGGGGAGCTTGCGTGTGAGGGCGCGGGTTAGTGTTAGCGTACGGGTTAGGATTAGGGGACGGGTGAGGGTCAGGCTTCGGGGAAGGGTTAGGGTTAGGGTTCGGGCTAGGGTTAAGGTTAGGGGACGGGGACGGTTTAGGGTCCAGGTGAGGGTACGGCAACGCTTTAGGGGGAGCGTGGGTGTGAGGGCGCGGGGTAGTGTTAGTGTACGGTTTAGGATTAGTGGATGTGTGAGCGTCAGGCTTCGGGGAAGGGTTAGGGTTAGGGTTCGGGCTAGGGTTAGGGTTAGGGGACGTGGACGGTTTAGGGTCCAGGTGAGGGTACGGCAACGCTTTAGGGCGAGCGTGCGTGTGAGGGCGTGGGTTAGTGTTAGCGTACGGGTTAGGATTAGCGGACGGGTGAGGGTCAGGCTTCGGGGAAGGGTTAGGATTAGGGTTCGGGCTAGGGTTAGGGTTAGGGGACGGGGACGGTTTAGGGTCCAGGTGAGGGTACGGCAACGCTTTAAGGGGAGAGTGCGTGTGAGGGCGCGGGTTAGTGTTAGCTTACGGGTTAGGATTAGGGGACGGGTGAGGGTCAGGCTTCAGGGAAGTGTTAGGGCTAGGGTTCGGGCTAGGGTTAGGGTTACGGGACAGTGACGGTTTAGGGTCCAGGTGAGGGTACAGCAACGCTTTAGGGGGAGCGTGCGTGTGAGGGCGCGGGTTAGTGTTAGCGTACGGGTTAGGATTAGGGGACGGGTGAGGGTCAGGCTTCGGGGAAGGGTTAGGGTTAGGGTTCGGACTAGGGTTAGGGTTAGGGGATGGGGACGGTTTAGGGTCCAGGTGAGGGTACGGCAACGCTTTAGGGGGAGCGTGCATGTGAGGGCGCGGGTTAGTGTTAGCGTACGGGTTAGGATTAGGGGACGGGTGAGGGTCAGGCTTCGGGGAAGGGTTAGGGTTAGGGTTCGGGCTAGGGTTAGGGTTAGGGGATGGGGACGGTTTAGGGTCCAGGTGAGGGTACGGCAACGCTTTAGGGGGAGCATGCATGTGAGAGTGCGGGTTAGTGTTAGCGTACGGGTTAGGATTAGGGGACGGGTGAGGGTCAGGCTTCGGGGAAGGGTTAGGGTTAGGGTTCGGGCTAGGGTTAGGGTTAGGGTACGGGGACGGTTTAGGGTCCAGGTGAGGGTACGGCAACGCTTTAGGGGGAGCGTACGTGTGAGGGCGCGGGGTAGTGTTAGCGTACGGGTTAGGATTAGGGGACGGGTGAGGGTCAGGCTTCGGGGAAGGGTTAGGGTTAGGGTTCGGGCTAGGGTTAGGGTTAGGGGACGGGGACGGTTTAGGGTCCAGGTGAGGGTACGGCAACGCTTTAGGGGGAGCGTGCGTGTGAGGGCGCGGGTTAGTGTTAGCGTACGGGTTAGGATTAGGGGACGGTTGAGGGTCATGCTTCGGGGAAGGGTTAGGTTTAGGGTTCGGGCTAGGGTTAGGGTTAGATGACGGGGACGGTTTAGGGTCCAGGTGATGGTACGGCAACACTTTAGGGGGAGCGTGCGTGTGAGGGCGCGGGGTAGTGTTACCGTACGGGTTAGGATTAGGGGATGGGTGAGGGTCAGGCTTCAGGGAAGGGTTAGGGTTAGGGTTCGGGCTAGGGTTAGGGATTGGGGACGGGGACGGTTTAGGGTCCAGGTGAGGGTACGGCAACGCTTTAGGGGGAGCGTGCGTGTGAGGGCGTGGGTTAGTGTTAGCGTACGGGTTAGGATTAGGGGACGGGTGAGGGTCAGGCTTCGGGGAAGGGTTAGGTTTAGGGTTCGGGCTAGGGTTAGGGTTAGGGGACGGGGACGGTTTAGGGTCCAGGTGAGGGTACGGCAACGCTTTAGGGGGAGCGTGCATGTGAGGGCGCGGGTTAGTGTTAGCGTACGGGTAAGGATTAGGGGACGGGTGAGGGTCAGGCTTCGGGGAAGGGTTAGGGTTAGGGTTCGGGCTAGGGTTAGGGTTAGGGGACGGGGACGGTTTAGGGTCCAGGTGAGGGTACGGCAACGCTTTAGGGGGAGCGTGCGTGTGAGGGCGCGGGTTAGTGTTAGCGTACGGGTTAGGATTAGGGGACGGTTGAGGGTCATGCTTCGGGGAAGGGTTAAGGTTAGGGTTCGGGCTAGGGTTAGGGTTAGGTGACGGGGACGGTATAGGGTCCAGGTGAGGGTACGGCAACGCTTTAGGGGGAGCGTGCATGTGAGGGCGCGGGTTAGTGTTAGCGTACGGGTTAGGATTATGGGACGGGTGAGGGTCAGGCTTCGGGGAAAGGTTAGGTTTAGGGTTCGGGCTAGGGTTAGGGTAAGGGGACGGGGACGGTTTAGGGTCCAGGTGAGGGTAGGGCAACGCTTTAGGGGGAGCGTGCTTGTGAGGGCGCGGGTTGGTGTTAGCGTACGGGTTAGGATTAGGGGACGGGTGAGGGTCAGGCTTCGGGGAAGTGTTAGGGTTAGGATTCGGGCTAGGGTTAGGGTTAGGGGACGGGGACGGTTTAGGGTCCAGGTGAGGGTACGGCAACGCTTTAGGGGGAGCGTGCGTGTGAGGGCGCGGGTTAGTGTTAGCGTACGGGTTAGGATTAGGGGACGGGTGACGGTCAGGCTTTGGGGAAGGGTTAGGGATAGGGTTCGGGATAGGGTTAGGGTTAGTGGACGGGGACGGTTTAGGGTCCAGGTGAGGGTACGGCAACGCTTTAGGGGGAGCGTGCGTGTGAGGGCGCGGAATAGTGTTAGCGTACGGGTTAGGATTAGGGGACGGTTGAGGGTCATGCTTCGGGGAAGGGTTAGGGTTAGGGTTCGGGCTAGGGTTAGGGTGAGGTGACGGGGACGGTATAGGGTCCAGGTGAGGGTACGGCAACGCTTTAGGGGGAGCGTGCGTGTGAGGGCGCGGGTTAGTGTTAGCGTACGGGTTAGGATTATGGGACGGGTGAGGGTCAGGCTTCGGGGAAAGGTTAGGTTTAGGGTTCGGGCTAGGGTTAGGTTAAGGAGACGGGGACGGTTTAGGGTCCAGGTGAGGGTACGGCAACGCTTTAGGGGGAGCGTGCTTGTGAGGGCGCGGATTAGTGTTAGCGTACGGGTTAGGATTAGGGGACGGGTGAGGGTCAGGCTTCGGGGAAGGGTTAGGGTTAGGGTTCGGGCTAGGGTTAGGGTTAGGGGACGGGGACGGTTTAGGGTCCAGGTGAGGGTACGGCAACGCTTTAGTGGGAGCGTGCGTGTGAGGGCGCGGGTTAGTGTTAGCGTACGGGTTAGGATTAGGGGACGGGTGACGGTCAGGCTTCGGGGAAGGGTTAGGGTTAGGGTTCGGGCTAGGGTTAGGTTAAGGAGACGGGGACGGTTTAGGGTCCAGGTGAGGGTACGGCAACGCTTTAGGGGGAGCGTGCTTGTGAGGGCGCGGATTAGTGTTAGCGTACGGGTTAGGATTAGGGGACGGGTGAGGGTCAGGCTTCGGGGAAGGGTTAGGGTTAGGGTTCGGGCTAGGGTTAGGGTTAGGGGACGGGGACGGTTTAGGGTCCAGGTGAGGGTACGGCAACGCTTTAGGGGGAGCTTGCGTGTGAGGGCGCGGGTTAGTGTTAGCGTACGGGTTAGGATTAGGGGACGGGTGAGGGTCAGGCTTCGGGGAAGGGTTAGGGTTAGGGTTCGGGCTAGGGTTAAGGTTAGGGGACGGGGACGGTTTAGGGTCCAGGTGAGGGTACGGCAACGCTTTAGGGGGAGCGTGGGTGTGAGGGCGCGGGGTAGTGTTAGTGTACGGTTTAGGATTAGTGGATGTGTGAGCGTCAGGCTTCGGGGAAGGGTTAGGGTTAGGGTTCGGGCTAGGGTTAGGGTTAGGGGACGTGGACGGTTTAGGGTCCAGGTGAGGGTACGGCAACGCTTTAGGGCGAGCGTGCGTGTGAGGGCGTGGGTTAGTGTTAGCGTACGGGTTAGGATTAGCGGACGGGTGAGGGTCAGGCTTCGGGGAAGGGTTAGGATTAGGGTTCGGGCTAGGGTTAGGGTTAGGGGACGGGGACGGTTTAGGGTCCAGGTGAGGGTACGGCAACGCTTTAAGGGGAGAGTGCGTGTGAGGGCGCGGGTTAGTGTTAGCTTACGGGTTAGGATTAGGGGACGGGTGAGGGTCAGGCTTCAGGGAAGTGTTAGGGCTAGGGTTCGGGCTAGGGTTAGGGTTACGGGACAGTGACGGTTTAGGGTCCAGGTGAGGGTACAGCAACGCTTTAGGGGGAGCGTGCGTGTGAGGGCGCGGGTTAGTGTTAGCGTACGGGTTAGGATTAGGGGACGGGTGAGGGTCAGGCTTCGGGGAAGGGTTAGGGTTAGGGTTCGGACTAGGGTTAGGGTTAGGGGATGGGGACGGTTTAGGGTCCAGGTGAGGGTACGGCAACGCTTTAGGGGGAGCGTGCATGTGAGGGCGCGGGTTAGTGTTAGCGTACGGGTTAGGATTAGGGGACGGGTGAGGGTCAGGCTTCGGGGAAGGGTTAGGGTTAGGGTTCGGGCTAGGGTTAGGGTTAGGGGATGGGGACGGTTTAGGGTCCAGGTGAGGGTACGGCAACGCTTTAGGGGGAGCATGCATGTGAGAGTGCGGGTTAGTGTTAGCGTACGGGTTAGGATTAGGGGACGGGTGAGGGTCAGGCTTCGGGGAAGGGTTAGGGTTAGGGTTCGGGCTAGGGTTAGGGTTAGGGTACGGGGACGGTTTAGGGTCCAGGTGAGGGTACGGCAACGCTTTAGGGGGAGCGTACGTGTGAGGGCGCGGGGTAGTGTTAGCGTACGGGTTACGATTAGGGGACGGGTGAGGGTCAGGCTTCGGGGAAGGGTTAGGGTTAGGGTTCGGGCTAGGGTTAGGGTTAGGGGACGGGGACGGTTTAGGGTCCAGGTGAGGGTACGGCAACGCTTTAGGGGGAGCGTGCGTGTGAGGGCGCGGGTTAGTGTTAGCGTACGGGTTAGGATTAGGGGACGGTTGAGGGTCATGCTTCGGGGAAGGGTTAGGTTTAGGGTTCGGGCTAGGGTTAGGGTTAGATGACGGGGACGGTTTAGGGTCCAGGTGATGGTACGGCAACGCTTTAGGGGGAGCGTGCGTGTGAGGGCGCGGGGTAGTGTTACCGTACGGGTTAGGATTAGGGGATGGGTGAGGGTCAGGCTTTGGGGAAGGGTTAGGGTTAGGGTTCGGGCTAGAGTTAGGGTTAGGGGATTGGGACGGTTTAGGGTCCAGGTGAGAGTACGGCAACGCTTTAAGGGGAGCGTGCGTGTGAGGGCGAGGGTTAGTGTTAGCGTACGTGTTAGGATTAGGGGACGGGTGAGGGTCAGGCTTCGGGGAAGGGTTAGGGTTAGGGTTCGGGCTAGGGTTAGGGTTAGGGGACGGGGACGGTTTAGAGTCCAGTTGAGGGTACGGCAAAGCTTTAGGGGGAGCGTGCGTGTGAGGGCGTGGGTTAGTGTTAGCGTACGGGTTAGGATTAGGGGACGGGTGAGGGTCAGGCTTCGGGGAAGGGTTAGGGTTAGGGTTCGGGCTAGGGTTAGGGTTAGGGGACGGGGACGGTTTAGGGTCCAGGTGAGGGTACGGCAACGCTTTAGTGGGAGCGTGCGTGTGAGGGCGCGGGGTAGTGTTAGCGTACGGGTTAGGATTATGGGACGGGTGAGGGTCAGGCTTCGGGGAAGGTTTAGGGTTAGGGTTCGGGCTAGGGTTAGGGTAAGGGGACGGGGACGGTTTAGGGTCCAGGTGAGGGTACGGCAACGCTTTAGGGGGAGCGTGAGTGTGAGGGCGCGGGTTAGTGTTAGCGTACGGTTTAGGATTAGGGGACGGGTGACGGTCAGGCTTTTGGGAAGGGTTAGGGTTAGGGTTCGGGCTAGGGTTAGGGTTAGGGGACGGGGACGGTTTAGGGTCCAGGTGAGGGTACGGCAACGCTTTAGGGGGAGCGTGCGTGTGAGGGCGCGGGTTAGTGTTAGCGTACGGTTTAGGATTACGGGACGGGTGAGGGTCACGCTTCGGGGAAGGGTTAGGGTTATGGTTCGGGCTAGGGTTAGGGTTAGGGGACGGGGACGATTTAGGGTCCAGGTGATGGTACGGCAACGCTTTAGGGAGAGCGTGCATGTGAGGGCGCGGGTTAGTGTTAGCGTACGGGTTAGGATTAGGGGACGGGTGAGGGTCAGGCTTCGGGGAAGGGTTAGGGTTAGGGTACGGGCTAGGGTTAGGGTTAGGGGATGGGGAAGGTTTAGGGTCCAGGTGAGGGTACGGCAACGCTTTAGGGGGAGCGTGCGTGTGAGGGCGCGGGTTAGTGTTAGCGTACGGGTTAGGATTAGGGGATGGGTGAGGGTCAGGCTTCGGGGAAGGGTTAGGGTTAGGGTTCGGGCTAGGGTTAGGGTTAGGGGACGGGGACGGTTTAGGGTCCAGCTGAGGGTACGGCAACGCTTTAGGGGGAGCGTGCATGTGAGGGTGCGGGTTAGTGTTAGCGTACGGGTTAGGATTAGGGGACGGTTGAGTGTCATGCTTCGGGGAAGGGTTAGGGTTAGGGTTCGGGCTAGGGTGAGGGTTAGGTGACGGGGACGGTTTAGGGTCCAGGTGAGGGTACGGCAACGCTTTAGGGGGAGCGTTCATGTGAGGGGGCGGGTTAGTGTTAGTGTACGGGTTAGGATTAAGGGACGGGTGAGGGTCAGGCTTCGGGGAAGGGTTAGGGTTAGGGTTCGGGCTAGGGTTAGTGTTAGGGGACGGGGACGGTTTAGGGTCCAGGTGAGGGTACGGCAACGCTTTAGGGGGAGCGTGCGTGTGAGGGCGCGGGTTAGTGTTAGCGTACGGGTTAGGATTAGGGGACGGGTGAGGGTCAGGCTTCGGGGAAGGGTTAGGGTTAGGGTTCGGGCTAGGGTTAGGGTTAGGGGACGGGGACGGTTTAGGGTCCAGGTGAGGGTACGGCAACGCTTTAGGGGGAGCGTGCTTGTGAGGGCGCGGGTTAGTGTTAGCGTACGGGTTAGGATTAGGGGACGGGTGAGGGTCAGGCTTCGGGGAAGGGTTAGGGTTAGGGTTCGGGCTAGGGTTAGGGTTAGGGGACGGGAACGGTTTAGGGTCCAGGTGAGGGTACGGCAACGGTTTAGGGGGAGCGTGCGTGTGAGGGCGCGGGTTAGTGTTAGCGTACGGGTTAGGATTAGGGGACGGGTGAGGGTCAGGCTTCGGGGAAGGGTTAGGGTTAGGGTTCGGGCTAGGGTTAGGGTTAGGGGACGGGGACGGTTTAGGGTCCAGGTGAGGGTACGGCAACGCTTTAGGGGGAGCGTGCGTGTGAGGGCCCGGGTTAGTGTTAGCGTACGGGTTAGGATTTGGGGACGGGTGAGGGTCAGGCTTCGGGGAAGGGTTAGGGTTAGGGTTCGGGCTAGGGTTAGTGGACGGGGACGGTTTAGGGTCCAGGTGAGTGTACGGCAACACTTTACGGGGAGCGTGCGTGTGAGGGCGCGGGTTAGTGTTAGCGTACGGGTTAGGATTAGGGGACGGGTGAGGGTCAGGCTTCGGGGAAGGGTTAGGGTTAGGGTTCGGGCTAGGGTTAGGGGACGGGGACGGTTTAGGGTCCAGGTGAGGGTACAGCAATGCTTTAGGGGGAGCGTGTGTGTGAGGGCGTGGGTTAGTGTTAGCGTACGGGTTAGGATTAGGGGACGGGTGAGGGTCAGGCTTCGGGGAAGGGTTAGGGTTAGGGTTCGGGCTAGAGTTAGGGTTAGGGGACGGGGACGGTTTAGGGTCCAGGTGAGGGTACGGCAACGCTTTAGGGGGAGCGTCATGTGAGGGCGCGGGTTAGTGTTAGCGTACGGGTTAGGATTAGGGGACGGGTGAGGGTCAGGCTTCGGGGAAGGGTTAGGGTTAGGGTTCGGGCTAGGGTTAGGGTTAGGGGACGGGGACGGTTTAGGGTCCAGGTGAGGGTACGGCAACGCTTTAGGGGGAGCGTGCGTGTGAGGGCACGGGTTAGTGTTAGCGTACGGGTTAGGATTAGGGGACGCGTGAGGGTCAGGCTTCGGGGAAGGGTTAGGGTTAGGGTTCGGGCTAGGGTTAGGGATTGGGGACGGGGACGGTTTAGGGTCCAGGTGAGGGTACGGCAACGCTTTAGAGGGAGCGTGCGTGTGAGGGCGTGGGTTAGTGTTAGCGTACGGGTTAGGATTAGGGGACGGGTGAGGGTCAGGCTTCGGGGAAGGGTTAGGGTTAGGGTTCGGGCTAGGGTTAGGGTTAGGGGACGGGGACGGTTTAGGGTCCAGGTGAGGGTACGGCAACGCTTTAGGGGGAGCGTGCATGTGAGGGCGCGGGTTAGTGTTAGCGTACGGGTAAGGATTAGGGGACGGGTGAGGGTCAGGCTTCGGGGAAGGGTTAGGGTTAGGGTTCGGGCTAGGGTTAGGGTTAGGGGACGGGGACGGTTTAGGGTCCAGGTGAGGGTACGGCAACGCTTTAGGGGGAGCGTGCGTGTGAGGGCGCGGGTCAGTGTTAGCGTACGGGTTAGGATTAGGGGACGGGTGAGGGTCTGGCTTCGGGGAAGGGTTAGGGTTAGGGTTCGGGCTAGGGTTAAGGTTAGGGGACGGGGACGGTTTAGGGTCCAGGTGAGGGTACGGCAACGCTTTAGGGGGAGCGTGGGTGTGAGAGCGCGGGTTAGTGTTAGTGTACGGTTTAGGATTAGTGGATGGGTGAGCGTCAGGCTTCGGGGAAGGTTTAGGGTTAGGGTTCGGGCTAGGGTTAAGGTTAGGGGACGGGGACGGTTTAGGGTCCAGGTGAGGGTACGGCAACGCTTTAGGGGGAGCGTGCGTGTGAGGGCGTGGGTTAGTGTTAGCTTACGGGTTAGGATTAGGGGACGGGTGAGGGTCAGGCTTCGGGGAAGTGTTAGGGCTAGGGTTCGGGCTAGGGTTAGGTTTACGGGACAGTGACGGTTTCGGGTCCAGGTGAGGGTACCTTAACGCTTTAGGGGGAGCGTGCGTGTGAGGGCGCGGGTTAGTGTTAGCGTACGGGTTAGGATTAGGGGACGGGTGAGGGTCAGGCTTCGGGGAAGGGTTAGGGTTAGGGTTCGGGCTAGGTTTAGGGTTAGGGGACGGGGACGGTTTAGGGTCCAGGTGAGGGTACGGCAACGCTTTAGGGGGAGCATGCATGTGAGAGTGCGGGTTAGTGTTAGCGTACGGGTTAGGATTAGGGGACGGGTGAGGGTCAGGCTTCGGGGAAGGGTTAGGGTTAGGGTTCGGGCTAGGGTTAGGGTTAGTGGACGGGGACGGTTTAGGGTCCAGGTGAGGGTACGGCAACGCTTAAGGGGGAGCGTGCGTGTGAGGGCGCGGGTTAGTGTTAGCGTACGGGTTAGGATTAGGGGACGGGTGAGGGTCAGGCTTCGGGGAAGGGTTAGGTTTAGGGTTCGGGCTAGGGTTAGGGTTAGGGGACGGGGACGGTTTAGGGTCCAGGTGAGGGTACGGCAACGCTTTAGGGGGAGCGTGCGTGTGAGGGCGAGGGTTAGTGTTAGCGTACATGTTAGGATTAGGGGACGGGTGAGGGTCAGGCTTCGGGGAAGGGTTAGGGTTAGGGTTCGGGCTAGGATTAGGGTTAGGGGACGGGGACGGTTTAGAGTCCAGGTGAGGGTACGGCAAAGCTTTAGGGGGAGCATGCATGTGAGGGCGTGGGATAGTGTTAGCGTACGGGTTAGGATTAGGAGACGGGTGAGGGTCAGGCTTCGGGGAAGGGTTAGGGTTAGGGTTCGGGCTAGGGTTAGCGTTAGGGGACGGGGACGGTTTAGGGTCCAGGTGAAGGTACGGCAACGCTTTAGGGGGAGCGTGCGTGTGAGGGCGCGGGTTAGTGTTAGCGTACGGGTTAGGATTAGGGGACGGGTGAGGGTCAGGCTTCGGGGAAGGGTTAGGGTTAGGGTTCGGGCTAGGGTTAGGGTTAGGGGACGGGAACGGTTTAGGGTCCAGGTGAGGGTACGGCAACGCTTTAGGGGGAGCGTGCGTGTGAGGGCGCGGGTTAGTGTTAGCGTACAGGTTAGGATTAGGGGACGGGTGAGGGTCAGGCTTCGGGGAAGGGTTAGGGTTAGGGTTCGGTCTAGGGTTAGGGTTAGGGGACGGGGACGGTTTAGGGTCCAGGTGAGGGTACGGCAACGCTTTAGGGGGAGCGTGCGTGTGAGGGCGCAGGTTAGTGTTAGCGTACGGGTTAGGATTAGGGGACGGGTGCGGGTCAGGCTTCGGGGAAGGGTTAGGGTTAGGGTTCAGGCTAGGGTTAGGGTTAGGGGACGGGGATGGTTTAGGGTCCAGGTGAGGGTACGGCAACGCTTTAGGGGGAGCGTGCATGTGAGGGGGCGTGTTAGTGTTAGTGTACGGGTTAGGATTAAGGGACGGGTGAGGGTCAGGCTTCGGGGAAGGGTTAGGGTTAGGGTTCGGGCTAGGGTTAGTGTTAGGGGACGGGGACGGTTTAGGGTCCAGGTGAGGGTACGGCAACGCTTTAGGGGGAGCGTGCGTGTGAGGGCGCGGGTTATTGTTAGCGTACGGGTTAGGATTAGGGGACGGGTGAGGGTCAGGCTTCGGGGAAGGGTTAGGGATAGGGTTCGGGCTAGGGTTAGGGTTAGGGGACGGGGACGGTTTAGGGTCCAGGTGAGGGTACGGCAATGCTTTAGGGGGAGCGTGTGTGTGAGGGCGCGGGTTAGTGTTAGCGTACGGGTTAGGATTAGGGGACGGGTGAGGGTCAGGCTTCGGGGAAGGGTTAGGTTTAGGGTTCGTGCTAGAGTTAGGGTTAGGGGACGGGGACGGTTTAGGGTCCAGGTGAGGGTACGGCAACGCTTTAGGGGGAGCGTGCGTGTGAGGGCGCGGGTTAGTGTTAGCGTACGGGTTAGGATTAGGGGACGGGTGAGGGTCAGGCTTCGTGGAAGGGTTAGGTTTAGGGTTCGGGCTAGGGTTAGGGTTAGGGGACGGGGACGGTTTAGGGTCCAGGTGAGGGTACGGCAACGCTTTAGGGGGAGCGTGCGTGTGAGGGCGCGGGTTAGTGTTAGCGTACGGGTTAGGATTAGGGGACGGGTGAGGGTCAGGCTTCGGGGAAGGGTTAGGGTTCGGGTTCGGGCTAGGGTTAGGGTTAGGGGACGGGGACGGTTTAGGGTCCAGGTGAGGGTACGGCAACGCTTTAGGGGGAGCGTGGGTGTGAGGGCGCGGGTTAGTGTCAGCGTACGGGTCAGGATTAGGGGACGGGTGAGGGTCAGGCTTCGGGGAAGGGTTAGGGTTAGGGTTCGGGCTAGGGTTAGGGTTAGGGGACGGGGACGATTTAGGGTCCAGGTGAGGGTACGGCAACGCTTTAGGGGGAGCGTGCGTGTGAGGGCGCGGGTTAGTGTTAGCTTACGGGTTAGGATTAGGGGACGGGTGAGGGTCAGGCTTCTGGGAAGGGTTAGGGATAGGGTTCGGGCTAGGGTTAGGGTTAGGGGACGGGGACGGTTTAGGGTCCAGGTGAGGGTACGGCAATGCTTTAGGGGGAGCGTGTGTGTGAGGGCGCGGGTTAGTGTTAGCGTACGAGTTAGGATTAGGGGACGGGTGAGGGTCAGGCTTCGGGGAAGGGTTAGGTTTAGGGTTCGGGCTAGAGTTAGGGTTAGGGGACGGGGACGGTTTAGGGTCCAGGTGAGGATACGGCAACGCTTTAGGGGGAGCGTGCGTGTGAGGGCGCGGGTTAGTGTTAGCGTACGGGTTAGGATTAGGGGACGGGTGAGGGTCAGGCTTCGGGGAAGGGTTAGGTTTAGGGTTCGGGCTAGGGTTAGGGTTAGGGGACGGGGACGGTTTAGGGTCCAGGTGAGGGTACGGCAACGCTTTAGGGGGAGCGTGCGTGTGAGGGCGCGGGTTAGTGTTAGCGTACGGGTTAGGATTAGGGGACGGGTGAGGGTCAGGCTTCGGGGAAGGGTTAGGGTTCGGGTTCGGGCTAGGGTTAGGGTTAGGGGACGGGGACGGTTTAGGGTCCAGGTGAGGGTACGGCAACGCTTTAGGGGGAGCGTGGGTGTGAGGGCGCGGGTTAGTGTCAGCGTACGGGTCAGGATTAGGGGACGGGTGAGGGTCAGGCTTCGGGGAAGGGTTAGGGTTAGGGTTCGGGCTAGGGTTAGGGTTAGGGGACGGGGACGATTTAGGGTCCAGGTGAGGGTACGGCAACGCTTTAGGGGGAGCGTGCGTGTGAGGGCGCGGGTTAGTGTTAGCTTACGGGTTAGGATTAGGGGACGGGTGAGGGTCAGGCTTCGGGGAAGTGTTAGGGCTAGGGTTCGGGCTAGGGTTAGGGTTACGGGACAGTGACGGTTTCGGGTCCAGGTGAGGGTACCTTAACGCTTTAGGGGGAGCGTGCGTGTGAGGGCGCGGGTTAGTGTTAGCGTACGGGTTGGGATTAGGGGACGGGTGAGTGTCAGGCTTCGGGGAAGGGTTAGGGTTAGGGTTCGGGCTAGGGTTAGGGTTAGGGGACGGGGACGGTTTAGGGTCCAGGTGAGGGTACGGCAACGCTTTAGGGGGAGCGTGCGTGTGAGGGCGCGGGTTTGTGTTAGCGTACGGGTTAGGATTAGGGGACGGGTGAGGGTGAGGCTTCGGGGAAGTGTTATGGTTAGGGTTCGGGCTAGGGTTAGGGTTAGGGGACGGGGACGGTTTAGGGTCCAGGTGAGGGTACGGCAACGCTTTAGGGGGAGCGTGCGTGTGAGGGCGCGGGGTAGTGTTAGCGTACGGGTTAGGATTATGGGACGGGTGAGGGTCAGGCTTCGGGGAAGGGTTTGGTTTAGGGTTCGGGCTAGTGTTAGGGTAAGGGGACGGGGACGGTTTAGGGTCCAGGTGAGGGTACGGCAACGCTTTAGGGGGAGCGTGCGTGTGAGGGCGCGGGTTAGTTTTAGCGTACGGGTTAGGATTAGGGGACGGGTGAGGGTCAGGCTTCGGGGAAGGGTTAGGGTTAGGGTTCGGGCTAGGGTTAAGGTTAGGGGACTGGGACGGTTTAGGGTCCAGGTGAGAGTACGGCAACGCTTTAGGGGGAGCGTGCGTGTGAGGGCGCGGGTTAGTGTTAGCGTACGGGTTAGGATTAGGGGACGGGTGAGGGTCAGGTTTCGGGGAAGGGTTAGGATTAGGGTTCGGCCTAGGGTTAGGGTTAGGTGACAGGGACGGTTTAGGGTCCAGGTGAGGGTACGGCAACGCTTTAGGGGGAGCGTGCTCGTGAGGGCGCGGGGTAATGTTAGCGTACGGGTTAGGATTAGGGGACGGGTGAAGGTCAGGCTTCGGGGAAGTGTTAGGGTTAGGGTTCGGGCTAGGGTTAGGGTTAGGGGACGGGGACGGTTTAGGGTCCAGGTGCGGGTACGGCAACGCTTTAATGGGAGAGTGCGTGTGAGGGCGCGGGTTAGTGTTAGCGTACGGCTTAGGATTAGGGGACGGGTGCGGGTCAGGCTTCGGGGAAGGGTTAGGGTTAGGGTTCTGGCTAGGGTTAGGGTTAGGGGACGGGGATGGTTTAGGGTCCAGGTGAGGGTACGGCAACGCTTTAGGGGGAGCATGCGTGTGAGGGCGCGGGTTAGTGTTAGCGTACGGGTTAGGATTAGGGGACGGGTGAGGGTCAGGCTTCGGGGAAGGGTTAGGGTTCGGGTTCGGGCTAGGGTTAGGGTTAGGGGACGGGGACGGTTTAGGGTCCAGGTGAGGGTACGGCAACGCTTTAGGGGGAGCGTGGGTGTGAGGGCGCGGGTTAGTGTTAGCGTGCGGGTTAGGATTAGGGGACGGGTGAGGGTCAGGCTTCGGGGAAGGGTTAGGGTTAGGGTTCGGGCTAGGGTTAGGGTTAGGGGACGGGGACGGTTTAGGGTCCAGGTGAGGGTACGGCAACGCTTTAGGGGGAGAGTGCGTGTGAGGGCGTGAGTTAGTGTTAGCGTACGGGTTAGGATTAGGGGACGGGTGAGGGTCAGGCTTCGGGGAAGGGTTAGGGTTAGGGTTCGGGCTAGGGTTAGGGTTAGCGGACGGGGACGGTTTAGGGTCCAGGTGAGGGAACGGCAACGCTTTAGGGGGAGCGTCGTGTGAGGGCGCGGGTTAGTGTTAGCGTACGGGTTAGGATTAGGGGACGGGTGAGGGTCAGGCTTCGGAGAAGGGTTAGGGTTAGGGTTCGGGCTAGGGTTAGGGTTAGGGGACGGGGACGGTTTAGGGTCCAGGTGAGGGTACGGCAACGCTTTAGGGGGAGCGTGCGTGTGAGGGCGCGGGTTAGTGTTAGCGTACGGGTTAGGATTAGGGGACGGGTGAGGGTCAGGCTTCGGGGAAGGTTTAGGGTTAGGGTTCGGGCTAGGGTTAGGGTTAGGGGACGGGGACGGTTTACGGTCCAGGTGAGGGTACGGCAATGCTTTAGGGGGAGCGTGCGTGTGGGGGCGCGGGTTAGTGTTAGCGTACGGGTTAGGATTAGGGGACGGGTGAGGGTTAGGCTTTCGGGGAAGGGTTACGGTTAGGGTTCGGGCTAGGGTTAGGGATAGGGGACGGGGACGGTTTAGGGTCCAGGTGAGGGTACGGTAATGCTTTAGGGGGAGCGTGCGTGTGAGGCCGCGGGTTAGTGTTAGCGTACGGGTTAGGATTAGGGGACGGGTGAGGGTCAGGCTTCGGGCAAGGGTTAGGGTTAGGTTTTGGGCTAGGGTTAGGGTTAGGGGATGGGGACGGTTTAGGGTCCAGGTGAGGGTACGGCAACGCTTTAGGGGGAGCGTGCGTGTGAGGGCGCGGGTTAGTGTTAGCGTACGGGTTAGGATTAGGGGACGGGTGAGTGTCAGGCTTCGGGGAAGGGTTAGGGTTAGGGTTCGGGCTAGGGTTAGGGTTAGGGGACGGGGAAGGTTTAGGGTCCAGATGAGGGTACGGCAGCGCTTTAGGGGGAGCGTGCGTGTGAGGGCGCGGGTTAGTGTTAGCGTGCGGGTTAGGATTAGGGGACGGGTGAGGGTCAGGCTTCGGGGAAGGGTTAGGGTTAAGGTTCGGGCTAGGGTTAGGGTTAGGGGACGGGGACGGTTTAGGGTCCAGGTGAGGGTACGGCAACGCTTTAGGGGGAGCGTGCGTGTGAGGGCGCGCGTTAGTGTTAGCGTACGGGTTAGGATTAGGGGACGGGTGAGGGTCAGGCTTCGGGGAAGGGTTAGGGTTAGGGTTCGGGCTAGGGTTAGGGTTAGGGGACGGGGACGGTTTCGGGTCCAGGTGAGGGTACGGCAACGCTTTAGGGGGAGCGTGCGTGTGAGGGCCTGGGTTAGTGTTAGCGTACGGGTTAGGATTAGGGGACGGGTGAGGGTCAGGCTTCGGGGAAGGGTTAGGGTTAGGGTTCGGACTAGGGTTAGGGTTAGGGGACGGGGACGGTTTAGGGTCCAGGTGAGGGTACGGCAATGCTTTAGGGGGAGCATGCGTGTGAGGGCGCGGGTTAGTGTTAGCGTACGGGTTAGGATTAGGGGACGGTTGAGGGTCATGCTTCGGGGAAGGGTTAGGGTTAGGGTTCTGGCTAGGGTTAGGTTTAGGTGACGGGGACGGTATAGGGTCCAGGTGAGGGTACGGCAACGCTTTAGGGGGAGCGTGCATGTGAGGGCGCTGGTTAGTGTTAGCGTACGGGTTAGGATTATGGGACGGGTGAGGGTCAGGCTTCGGGGAAAGGTTAGGTTTAGGGTTCGGGCTAGGGTTAGGGTAAGGGGACGGGGACGGTTTAGGGTCCAGGTGAGGGTACGGCAACGCTTTAGGGGGAGCGTGCTTGTGAGGGCGCGGGTTAGTGTTAGCGTACGGGTTAGGATTAGGGGACGGGTGAGGGTCAGGCTTCGGGGAAGAGTTAGGGTTAGGATTCGGGCTAGGGTTAGGTTTAGGGGACGGGGACGGTTTAGGGTCCAGGTGAGGGTACGGCAACGCTTTAGGGGGAGCGTGCGTGTGAGGGCGCGGGTTAGTGTTAGCGTATGGGTTAGGATTAGGGGACGGGTGACGGTCAGGCTTTGGGGAAGGGTTAGGATTAGGGTTCGGGCTAGGGTTAGGGTTAGTGGACGGGGACGGTTTAGGGTCCAGGTGAGGGTAAGGCAACGCTTTAGGGGGAGCGTGCGTCTGAGGGCGCGTGTTAGTGTTAGCGTACGGGTTAGGATTAGGGGACGGGTGAGGGTCAGGCTTCGGGGAAGGGTTAGGGTTAGGGTTCGGGCTAGGGTTAAGGTTAGGGGACGGGGACGGTTTAGGGTCCAGGTGAGGGTACGGCAACGCTTTAGGGGGAGCGTGGGTGTGAGGGCGCGGGTTAGTGTTAGTGTACGGTTTAGGATTAGTGGATGGGTGAGCGTCAGGCTTCGGGGAAGGGTTAGGGTTAGGGTTCGGGCTAGGGTTAGGGTTAGGGGACGTGGACGGTTTAGGGTCCAGGTGAGGGTACGGCAACGCTTTAGGGGGAGCGTGCGTGTGAGGGCGTGGGTTAGTGTTACCGTACGGGTTAGGATTAGGGGACGGGTGATGGTCAGGCTTCGGGGAAGGGTTAGGATTAGGGTTCGGGCTAAGGTTAGGGTTAGGGAACGGGGACGGTTTAGGGTCCAGGTGAGGGTACGGCAACGCTTTAAGGGGAGAGTGCGTGTGAGGGCGCGGGTTAGTGTTAGCTTACGGGTTAGGATTAGGGGACGGGTGAGGGTCAGGCTTCAGGGAAATGTTAGGGCTAGGGTTCGGGCTAGGGTTAGGGTTACGGGACAGTGACGGTTTAGGGTCCAGGTGAGGGTACAGCAACGCTTTAGGGGGAGCGTGCGTGTGAGGGCGCGGGTTAGTGTTAGTGTACGGGTTAGGATTAGGGGACGGGTGAGGGTCAGGCTTCGGGGAAGGGTTAGGGTTAGGGTTCGGGCTAGGTTTAGGGTTAGGGGACGCGGACGGTTTAGAGTCCAGGTGAGGGTACGGCAAAGCTTTAGGGGGAGCGTGCGTGTGAGGGCGTGGGTTAGTGTTAGCGTACGGTTTAGGATTAGGGGACGGGTGAGGGTCAGGCTTCGGGGAAGGGTTAGGGTTAGGGTTCGGGCTAGGGTTAGGGTTAGGGGACGGGGACGGCTTAGGTTCCAGGTGAGGGTACGGCAACGCTTTAGGTGGAGTGTGCGTGTGAGGGCGCGGGTTAGTGTTAGCGTACGGGTTAGGATTAGGGGACGGGTGAGGGTCAGGCTTCGGGGAAGGGTTAGGGTTAGGGTTCGGGCTAGGGATAGGGTTAGGGGACGGGGACGGTTTAGAGTCCATGTGAGGGTACGGCAACGCTTTAGGGGGAGCGTGCGTGTGAGGGCGTGGGTTAGTGTTAGCGTACGGGTTAGGATTAGGGGACGGGTGAGGGTCAGGCTTCGGGGAAGGGTTAGGGTTAGGGTTCGGGCTAGGGTTAGGGTTAGGGGACGGGGACGGTTTAGGGTCCAGGTGAGGGTACGGCAACGCTTTAGGGGGAGCGTGCGTGTGAGGGCGCGGGTTAGTGTTAGCGTACGGGTTAGCATTAGGGGACGGGTGACGGTCAGGCTTTGGGGAAGGGTTAGGGTTAGGGTTCGGGCTAGGGTTAGGGTTAGGGGACAGGGACGGTTTAGGGTCCAGGTGAGGGTACGGCAATGCTTTAGGGGGAGCGTGCGTGTGAGGGCGCGGGTTAGTGTTAGCGTACGGGTTAGGATTAGGGGACGGTTGAGGGTCATGCTTCGGGGAAGGGTTAGGGTTAGGTTTCGGGCTAGGGTTAGAGTTAGGTGACGGGGACGGTTTAGGGTCCAGGTGAGGGTACGGCCACGCTTTAGTGGGAGCGTGCGTGTGAGGGCGCGGGGTAGTGTTAGCGTACGGGTTAGGATTATGGGACGGGTGAGGGTCAGGCTTCGGGGAAGGGTTAGGGTTAGGGTTCGTGCTAGGGTTAGGGTAAGGGGACGGGGACGGTTTAGGGTCCAGGTGAGGGTACGGCAACGCTTTAGGGGGAGCGTGCGTGTGAGGGCGCGGGGTAGTGTTAGCGTACGGGTTAGGATTAGGGGACGGGTGACGGTCAGGCTTTTGGGAAGGGTTAGGGTTAGGGTTCGGGCTAGGGTTAGGGTTAGGGGACAGGGACGGTTTAGGGTCCAGGTGAGGGTACGGCAACGCTTTAGGGGGAGCGTGCGTGTGAGGGCGCGGGTTAGTGTTAGCGTACGGGTTAGGATTACGGGACGGGTGAGGGTCAGGCTTCGGGGAAGGGTTAGGGTTAGGGTTCGGGCTAGGGTTAGGGTTAGGGGACGGGGACGATTTAGGGTCCAGGTGATGGTACAGCAACGCTTTAGGGAGAGCGTGCATGTGAGGGCGCGGGTTAGTGTTAGCGTACGGGTTAGGATTAGGGGACGGGTGAGGGTCAGGCTTCGGGGAAGGGTTAGGGTTAGGGTTAGGGCTAGGGTTAGGGTTAGGGGACGGGGAAGGTTTAGGGTCCAGGTGAGGGTACGGCAACGCTTTAGGGGGAGCGTGCGTGTGAGGGCGCGGGTTAGTGTTAGCGTACGGGTTAGGATTAGGGGATGGGTGAGGGTCAGGCTTCGGGGAAGGGTTAGGGTTAGGGTTCGGGTTAGGGTTAGGGTTAGGGGACGGGGACGGTTTAGGGTCCAGGTGAGGGTACGGCAACGCTTTAGGGGGAGCGTGCGTGTGAGGGCGCGGGTTAGTGATAGCGTACGTGTTAGGTTTATGGGACGGGTGAGGGTCAGGCTTCGGGGAAGGGTTAGGTTTAGGGTTCGGGCTAGGGTTAGGGTAAGGGGACGGGGACGGTTTAGGGTCCAGGTGAGGGTACGGCAACGCTTTAGGGGGAGCGTGCGTGTGAGGGCGCGGGTTAGTTTTAGCGTACGGGTTAGGATTAGGGGACGGGTGAGGGTCAGGCTTCGGGGAAGGGTTAGGGTTAGGGTTCGGGCTAGGGTTAAGGTTAGGGGACGGGGACGGTTTAGGGTCCAGGTGAGAGTACGGCAACGCTTTAGGGGGAGCGTGCGTGTGAGGGCGCGGTTTAGTGTTAGCGTACGGGTTAGGATTAGGGGACGGGTGAGGGTCAGGTTTTGGGGAAGGGTTAGGATTAGGGTTCGGCCTAGGGTTAGGGTTAGGTGACAGGGACGGTTTAGGGTCCAGGTGAGGGTACGGCAACGCTTTAGGGGGAGCGTGCTCGTGAGGGCGCGGGGTAGTGTTAGCGTACGGGTTAGGATTAGGGGACGGGTGAGGGTCAGGCTTCGGGGAAGTGTTAGGGTTAGGGTTCGGGCTAGGGTTAGGGTTAGGGGACGGGGACGGTTTAGGGTCCAGGTGAGGGTACGGCAATGCTTTAAGGGGAGAGTGCGTTTGAGGGCGCGGGTTAGTGTTAGCATACGGCTTAGGATTAGGGGACGGGTGCGGGTCAGGCTTCGGGGAAGGGTTAGGGTTAGGGTTCAGGCTAGGGTTAGGGTTAGGGGACGGGGATGGTTTAGGGTCCAGGTGAGGGTACGGCAACGCTTTAGGGGGAGCGTGCATGTGAGGGGGCGGGTTAGTGTTAGTGTACGGGTTAGGATTAAGGGACGGGTGAGGGTCAGGCTTCGGGGAAGGGTTAGGGTTAGGGTTCGGGCTAGGGTTAGGGTTAGGGGACGGGGACGGTTTAGGGTCCAGGTGAGGGTACGGCAACGCTTTAGGAGGAGCGTGCGTGTGAGGGCGCGTGTTAGTGTTAGCGTACGGGTTAGGATTAGGAGACGGATTAGGGTCAGGCTTCGGGGAAGAGTTAGGTTTAGGGTTCGGGCTAGGGTTAGGGTTACGGGACAGGGATGGTTTAGGGTCCAGTTGAGGGTACGGCAACGCTTTAGGGGGAGTGTGTGTGTGAGGGCGCGGGTTAGTGTTAGCATACGGGTTAGGAGTAGGGGACGGTTGAGGGTCAGGCTTCGGGGAAGGGTTAGGGTTAGGGTTCGGGCTAGGGTTAGGGTTAGGGGACGGGGACGGTTTAGGGTCCAGGTGAGGTTACGGCAACGCTTTAGGGGGAGCGTGCGTGTGAGGGCGCGGGTTAGTGTTAGCATACGGGTTAGGATTAGGGGACGGGTGAGGGTGAGGCTTCGGGGACGGGTTAGGGTTAGGGTTCGGGCTAGGGTTAGGGTTAGGGGACGGGGACTGTTTAGCGTCCAGGTGAGGGTACAGCAACGCTTTAGGGGGAGCGTGCGTGTTAGGGCTCGGGTTAGTGTTAGCGTACGGGTTAGGATTAGGGGACGTGTGAGGGTCAGGCTTCGGGGAAAGGTTAGGGTTAGGGTTCAGGCTAGGGTTAGGGTTAGTGGACGGGGACGGTTTAGGGTCCAGGTGAGGGTACGGCAACGCTTTAGGGGGAGCGTGCATGTGAGGGCGCGGGTTAGTGTTAGTGAACGGGTTAGGATTAGGGGACGGGTGAGGGTCAGGCTTCGGGGAAGGGTTAGGGTTAGGGTTCGGGCTAGGGTTAGGGTTAGGGGACGGGGACGGTTTAGGGTCCAGGTGAGGGTACGGCAACGCTTTAGGGGGAGCGTGCGTGTGAGGGCGCGGGTTAGTGTTAGCGTACGGGTTAGGATTAGGGGACGGGTGAGGGTCAGGCTTCGGGGAAGGGTTAGGGTTAGGGTTCGGGCTAGGGTTAGGGTTAGGGGACGGGGACGGTTTAGGGTCCAGGTGAGAGTACGGCAACGCTTTAGGGGGAGCGTGCGTGTGAGGGCGCGGTTTAGTGTTAGCGTACGGGTTAGGATTAGGGGACGGGTGAGGGTCAGGTTTCGGGGAAGGGTTAGGATTAGGGTTCGGCCTAGGGTTAGGGTTAGGTGACAGGGACGGTTTAGGGTTCAGGTGAGGGTACGGCAACGCTTTAGGGGGAGCGTGCTCGTGAGGGCGCGGGGTAGTGTTAGCGTACGGGTTAGGATTAGGGGACGGGTGAGGGTCAGGCTTCGGGGAAGTGTTAGGGTTAGGGTTCGGGCTAGGGTTAGGGTTAGGGGACGGGGACGGTTTAGGGTCCAGGTGAGGGTACGGCAACGCTTTAAGGGGAGAGTGCGTTTGAGGGCGCGGGTTAGTGTTAGCGTACGGCTTAGGATTAGGGGACGGGTGCGGGTCAGGCTTCGGGGAAGGGTTAGGGCTAGGGTTAGGGCTAGGGTTAGGGTTACGGGACAGTGACGGTTTAGGGTCCAGGTGAGGGTACAGCAACGCTTTAGGGGGAGCGTGCGTGTGAGGGCGCGGGTTAGTGTTAGTGTACGGGTTAGGATTAGGGGACGGGTGAGGGTCAGGCTTCGGGGAAGGGTTAGGGTTAGGGTTCGGTCTAGGGTTAGGGTTAGGGGACGGGGACGGTTTAGGGTCCAGGTGAGGGTACGGCAACGCTTTAGGGGGAGCGTGCATGTGAGGGCGCGGGTTAGTGTTAGCGTACGGGTTAGGATTAGGGGACGGGTGAGGGTCAGGCTTCGGGGAAGGGTTAGGGTTAGGGTTCGGGCTAGGGTTAGGGTTAGGGGATGGGGACGGTTTAGGGTCCAGGTGAGAGTACGGCAACGCTTTAAGGGGAGCGTGCGTGTGAGGGCGAGGGTTAGTGTTAGCGTACGGTTTAGGATTAGGGGACGGGTGAGGGTCAGGCTTCGGGGAAGGGTTAGGGTTAGGGTTCGGGCTAGGGTTAGGGTTAGGGGACGGGGACGGCTTAGGTTCCAGGTGAGGGTACGGCAACGCTTTAGGTGGAGTGTGCGTGTGAGGGCGCGGGTTAGTGTTAGCGTACGGGTTAGGATTAGGGGACGGGTGAGGGTCAGGCTTCGGGGAAGGGTTAGGGTTAGGGTTCGGGCTAGGGATAGGGTTAGGGGACGGGGACGGTTTAGAGTCCAGGTGAGGGTACGGCAAAGCTTTAGGGGGAGCGTGCGTGTGAGGGCGTGGGTTAGTGTTAGCGTACGGGTTGGGATTAGGGGACGGGTGAGGGTCAGGCTTCGGGGAAGGGTTAGGGTTAGGGTTCGGGCTAGGGTTAGGGTTAGGGGACGGGGACGGTTTAGGGTCCAGGTGAGGGTACGGCAATGCTTTAGGGGGAGCGTGCGTGTGAGGGCGCGGGGTAGTGTTAGCGTACGGATTAGGAGTAGGGGACGGGTGAGGGTCAGACTTCGGGGATGGGTTAGGGTTAGGGTTCGGGCTAGGGTTAGGGTAAGGGGACGGGGACGGTTTAGGGTCCAGTTGAGGGTATGGCAAAGCTTTAGGGGGAGCGTGCATGTGAGGGCGCGGGTTAGTGTTAGCGTACGGGTTAGGATTAGGGGACGGGTGAGTGTCAGGCTTCGGGGAAGTGTTAGGGTTAGGTTTCGGGCTAGGGTTAGGGTTAGGGGACGGGGACGGTTTAGGGTCCAGGTGAGGGTACGGCAACGCTTTAGGGGGAGCGTGCGTGTGAGGGCGCGGGTTAATGTTAGCGTACGGGTTAGCATGAGGGGACGGGTGACGGTCAGGCTTTGGGGAATGGTTAGGGTTAGGGTTCGGGCTAGGGTTAGGGTTAGGGGACGGGGACGGTTTAGGGTCCAGGTCAGTGTACGGCAACGCTTTAGTGGGAGCGTTCGTGTGAGGGCGCGGGGTAGTGTTAGCGTACGGGTTAGGATTATGGGACGGGTGAGGGTCAGGCTTCGGGGAAGGGTTAGGGTTAGGGTTCGGGCTAGGGTTAGGGCAAGGGGACGGGGACGGTTTAGGGTCCAGGTGAGGGTACGGCAACGCTTTAGGGGGAGCGTGCGTGTGAGGGCGCGGGTTAGTGTTAGCGTACGGGTTAGGATTAGGGGACGGGTGACGGTCAGGCTTTTGGGAAGGGTTAGGGTTAGGGTTCGGGCTAGGGTTAGGGTTAGGGGACGGGGACGGTTAAGGGTCCAGGTGAGGGTACGGCAACGCTTTAGGGGGAGCGTGCGTGTGAGGGCGTGGGTTAGTGTTAGCGTACGGGTTAGGATTAGGGGACGGGTGAGGGTCAGGCTTCGGGGAAGGGTTAGGGTTAGGGTTCGGGCTAGGGTTAGGGTTAGGGGACGGGGACGATTTAGGGTCCAGGTGAGGGTACGGCAACGCTTTAGGGAGAGCGTGCATGTATGGGCGCGGGTTAGTGTTAGCGTACGGGTTAGGATTAGGGGACGGGTGAGGGTCAGGCTTCGGGGAAGGGTTAGGGTTAGGGTACGGGCTAGGGTTAGGGTTAGGGGACGGGGAAGGTTTAGGGTCCAGGTGAGGGTACGGCAACGCTTTAGGGGGAGCGTGCGTGTGAGGGCGCGGGTTAGTGTTAGCGTACGGGTTAGGATTAGGGGATGGGTGAGGGTCAGGCTTCGGGGAAGGGTTAGGGTTAGGGTTCGGGTTAGGGTTAGGGTTAGGGGACGGGGACGGTTTAGGGTCCAGCTGAGGGTACGGCAACGCTTTAGGGGGAGCGTGCGTGTGAGGGTGCGGGTTAGTGTTAGCGTACGGGTTAGGATTAGGGGACGGTTGAGTGTCATGCTTCGGGGAAGGGTTAGGGTTAGGGTTCGGGCTAGGGTTAGGGTTAGGTGACGGGGACGGTTTAGGGTCCAGGTGAGGGTACGGCAACGCTTTAGGGGGAGCGTGCGTGTGAGGGCGCGGGGTAGTGATAGCGTACCGGTTAGGTTTATGGGACGGGTGAGGGTCAGGCTTCGGGGAAGGGTTAGGTTTAGGGTTCGGGCTAGGGTTAGGGTAAGGGGACGGGGACGGTTTAGGGTCCAGGTGAGGGTACGGCAACGCTTTAGGGGGAGCGTGTGTGTGAGGGCGCGGGTTAGTGTTAGCGTACGGGTTAGGATTAGGGGACGGGTGAGGGTCAGGCTTCGGGAAAGGGTTAGGGTTAGGGTTCGGGCTAGGGTTAGGGTTAGGGGACGGGGACGGTTTAGGGTCCAGGTGAGGGTACGGCAACGCTTTAGGAGGAGCGTGCGTGTGAGGGCGCGTGTTAGTGTTAGCGTACGGGTTAGGATTAGGAGACGGATTAGGGTCAGGCTTCGGGGAAGAGTTAGGTTTAGGGTTCGGGCTAGGGTTAGGGTTACGGGACAGGGATGGTTTAGGGTCCAGTTGAGGGTACGGCAACGCTTTAGGGGGAGTGTGTGTGTGAGGGCGCGGGTTAGTGTTAGCATACGGGTTAGGAGTAGGGGACGGTTGAGGGTCAGGCTTCGGGGAAGGGTTAGGGTTAGGGTTCGGGCTAGGGTTAGGGTTAGGGGACGGGGACGGTTTAGGGTCCAGGTGAGGTTACGGCAACGCTTTAGGGGGAGCGTGCGTGTGAGGGCGCGGGTTAGTGTTAGCATACGGGTTAGGATTAGGGGACGGGTGAGGGTGAGGCTTCGGGGACGGGTTAGGGTTAGGGTTCGGGCTAGGGTTAGGGTTAGGGGACGGGGACTGTTTAGCGTCCAGGTGAGGGTACAGCAACGCTTTAGGGGGAGCGTGCGTGTTAGGGCTCGGGTTAGTGTTAGCGTACGGGTTAGGATTAGGGGACGTGTGAGGGTCAGGCTTCGGGGAAAGGTTAGGGTTAGGGTTCAGGCTAGGGTTAGGGTTAGTGGACGGGGACGGTTTAGGGTCCAGGTGAGGGTACGGCAACGCTTTAGGGGGAGCGTGCATGTGAGGGCGCGGGTTAGTGTTAGTGAACGGGTTAGGATTAGGGGACGGGTGAGGGTCAGGCTTCGGGGAAGGGTTAGGGTTAGGGTTCGGGCTAGGGTTAGGGTTAGGGGACGGGGACGGTTTAGGGTCCAGGTGAGGGTACGGCAACGCTTTAGGGGGAGCGTGCGTGTGAGGGCGCGGGTTAGTGTTAGCGTACGGGTTAGGATTAGGGGACGGGTGAGGGTCAGGCTTCGGGGAAGGGTTAGGGTTAGGGTTCGGGCTAGGGTTAGGGTTAGGGGACGGGGACGGTTTAGGGTCCAGGTGAGAGTACGGCAACGCTTTAGGGGGAGCGTGCGTGTGAGGGCGCGGTTTAGTGTTAGCGTACGGGTTAGGATTAGGGGACGGGTGAGGGTCAGGTTTCGGGGAAGGGTTAGGATTAGGGTTCGGCCTAGGGTTAGGGTTAGGTGACAGGGACGGTTTAGGGTTCAGGTGAGGGTACGGCAACGCTTTAGGGGGAGCGTGCTCGTGAGGGCGCGGGGTAGTGTTAGCGTACGGGTTAGGATTAGGGGACGGGTGAGGGTCAGGCTTCGGGGAAGTGTTAGGGTTAGGGTTCGGGCTAGGGTTAGGGTTAGGGGACGGGGACGGTTTAGGGTCCAGGTGAGGGTACGGCAACGCTTTAAGGGGAGAGTGCGTTTGAGGGCGCGGGTTAGTGTTAGCGTACGGCTTAGGATTAGGGGACGGGTGCGGGTCAGGCTTCGGGGAAGGGTTAGGGCTAGGGTTAGGGCTAGGGTTAGGGTTACGGGACAGTGACGGTTTAGGGTCCAGGTGAGGGTACAGCAACGCTTTAGGGGGAGCGTGCGTGTGAGGGCGCGGGTTAGTGTTAGTGTACGGGTTAGGATTAGGGGACGGGTGAGGGTCAGGCTTCGGGGAAGGGTTAGGGTTAGGGTTCGGTCTAGGGTTAGGGTTAGGGGACGGGGACGGTTTAGGGTCCAGGTGAGGGTACGGCAACGCTTTAGGGGGAGCGTGCATGTGAGGGCGCGGGTTAGTGTTAGCGTACGGGTTAGGATTAGGGGACGGGTGAGGGTCAGGCTTCGGGGAAGGGTTAGGGTTAGGGTTCGGGCTAGGGTTAGGGTTAGGGGATGGGGACGGTTTAGGGTCCAGGTGAGAGTACGGCAACGCTTTAAGGGGAGCGTGCGTGTGAGGGCGAGGGTTAGTGTTAGCGTACGGTTTAGGATTAGGGGACGGGTGAGGGTCAGGCTTCGGGGAAGGGTTAGGGTTAGGGTTCGGGCTAGGGTTAGGGTTAGGGGACGGGGACGGCTTAGGTTCCAGGTGAGGGTACGGCAACGCTTTAGGTGGAGTGTGCGTGTGAGGGCGCGGGTTAGTGTTAGCGTACGGGTTAGGATTAGGGGACGGGTGAGGGTCAGGCTTCGGGGAAGGGTTAGGGTTAGGGTTCGGGCTAGGGATAGGGTTAGGGGACGGGGACGGTTTAGAGTCCAGGTGAGGGTACGGCAAAGCTTTAGGGGGAGCGTGCGTGTGAGGGCGTGGGTTAGTGTTAGCGTACGGGTTGGGATTAGGGGACGGGTGAGGGTCAGGCTTCGGGGAAGGGTTAGGGTTAGGGTTCGGGCTAGGGTTAGGGTTAGGGGACGGGGACGGTTTAGGGTCCAGGTGAGGGTACGGCAACGCTTTAGGGGGAGCGTGCGTGTGAGGGCGCGGGGTAGTGTTAGCGTACGGATTAGGAGTAGGGGACGGGTGAGGGTCAGACTTCGGGGATGGGTTAGGGTTAGGGTTCGGGCTAGGGTTAGGGTAAGGGGACGGGGACGGTTTAGGGTCCAGTTGAGGGTATGGCAACGCTTTAGGGGGAGCGTGCATGTGAGGGCGCGGGTTAGTGTTAGCGTACGGGTTAGGATTAGGGGACGGGTGAGTGTCAGGCTTCGGGGAAGTGTTAGGGTTAGGTTTCGGGCTAGGGTTAGGGTTAGGGGACGGGGACGGTTTAGGGTCCAGGTGAGGGTACGGCAACGCTTTAGGGGGAGCGTGCGTGTGAGGGCGCGGGTTAATGTTAGCGTACGGGTTAGCATGAGGGGACGGGTGACGGTCAGGCTTTGGGGAATGGTTAGGGTTAGGGTTCGGGCTAGGGTTAGGGTTAGGGGACGGGGACGGTTTAGGGTCCAGGTCAGTGTACGGCAACGCTTTAGTGGGAGCGTTCGTGTGAGGGCGCGGGGTAGTGTTAGCGTACGGGTTAGGATTATGGGACGGGTGAGGGTCAGGCTTCGGGGAAGGGTTAGGGTTAGGGTTCGGGCTAGGGTTAGGGCAAGGGGACGGGGACGGTTTAGGGTCCAGGTGAGGGTACGGCAACGCTTTAGGGGGAGCGTGCGTGTGAGGGCGCGGGTTAGTGTTAGCGTACGGGTTAGGATTAGGGGACGGGTGACGGTCAGGCTTTTGGGAAGGGTTAGGGTTAGGGTTCGGGCTAGGGTTAGGGTTAGGGGACGGGGACGGTTAAGGGTCCAGGTGAGGGTACGGCAACGCTTTAGGGGGAGCGTGCGTGTGAGGGCGTGGGTTAGTGTTAGCGTACGGGTTAGGATTAGGGGACGGGTGAGGGTCAGGCTTCGGGGAAGGGTTAGGGTTAGGGTTCGGGCTAGGGTTAGGGTTAGGGGACGGGGACGATTTAGGGTCCAGGTGAGGGTACGGCAACGCTTTAGGGAGAGCGTGCATGTATGGGCGCGGGTTAGTGTTAGCGTACGGGTTAGGATTAGGGGACGGGTGAGGGTCAGGCTTCGGGGAAGGGTTAGGGTTAGGGTACGGGCTAGGGTTAGGGTTAGGGGACGGGGAAGGTTTAGGGTCCAGGTGAGGGTACGGCAACGCTTTAGGGGGAGCGTGCGTGTGAGGGCGCGGGTTAGTGTTAGCGTACGGGTTAGGATTAGGGGATGGGTGAGGGTCAGGCTTCGGGGAAGGGTTAGGGTTAGGGTTCGGGTTAGGGTTAGGGTTAGGGGACGGGGACGGTTTAGGGTCCAGCTGAGGGTACGGCAACGCTTTAGGGGGAGCGTGCGTGTGAGGGTGCGGGTTAGTGTTAGCGTACGGGTTAGGATTAGGGGACGGTTGAGTGTCATGCTTCGGGGAAGGGTTAGGGTTAGGGTTCGGGCTAGGGTTAGGGTTAGGTGACGGGGACGGTTTAGGGTCCAGGTGAGGGTACGGCAACGCTTTAGGGGGAGCGTGCGTGTGAGGGCGCGGGGTAGTGATAGCGTACCGGTTAGGTTTATGGGACGGGTGAGGGTCAGGCTTCGGGGAAGGGTTAGGTTTAGGGTTCGGGCTAGGGTTAGGGTAAGGGGACGGGGACGGTTTAGGGTCCAGGTGAGGGTACGGCAACGCTTTAGGGGGAGCGTGTGTGTGAGGGCGCGGGTTAGTGTTAGCGTACGGGTTAGGATTAGGGGACGGGTGAGGGTCAGGCTTCGGGAAAGGGTTAGGGTTAGGGTTCGGGCTAGGGTTAGGGTTAGGGGACGGGGACGGTTTAGGGTCCAGGTGAGGGTACGGCAACGCTTTAAGGGGAGAGTGCGTTTGAGGGCGCGGGTTAGTGTTAGCGTACGGCTTAGGATTAGGGGACGGGTGCGGGTCAGGCTTCGGGGAAGGGTTAGGGTTAGGGTTCAGGCTAGGGTTAGGGTTAGGGGACGGGGATGGTTTAGGGTCCAGGTGAGGGTACGGCAACGCTTTAGGGGGAGCGTGCATGTGAGGGGGCGGGTTAGTGTTAGTATACGGGTTAGGATTAAGGGACGGGTGAGGGTCAGGCTTCGGGGAAGGGTTAGGGTTAGGGTTCGGGCTAGGGTTAGTGTTAGGGGACGGGGACGGTTTAGGGTCCAGGTGAGGGTACGGCAACGCTTTAGGAGGAGCATGCGTGTGAGGGCGTGTGTTAGTGTTAGCGTACGGGTTAGGATTAGGAGACGGGTGAGGGTCAGGCTTCGGGGAAGGGTTAGGTTTAGGGTTCGGGCTAGGGTTAGGGTTACGGGACAGGGATGGTTTAGGGTCCAGGTGAGGGTACGGCAACGCTTTAGGGGGAGTGTGTGTGTGAGGGCGCGGGTTAGTGTTAGCATACGGGTTAGGAGTAGGGGACGGTTGAGGGTCAGGCTTCGGGGAAGGGTTAGGGTTAGGGTTCGGGCTAGGGTTAGGGTTAGGGGACGGAGACGGTTTAGGGTCCAGGTGAGGGTACGGCAGCGTTTTAGTGGGAGCGTGCGTGTGAGGGCGCGGGTTAGTGTTAGCGTACGGGTTAGGATTAGGGGACGGGTGAGGGTGAGGCTTCGGGGAAGGGTTAGGGTTAGGGTTCGGGCTAGGGTTAGGGTTAGGGGACGGGGACGGTTTAGAGTCCAGGTGAGGGTACGGCAAAGCTTTAGGGGGAGCGTGCGTGTGAGGGCGCGGGTTAGTGTTAGCGTACGGGTTAGGATTGGGGCGGGTGAGGGTCAGGCTTCGGGGAAGGGTTAGGGTTAGGGTTTGGGCTAGGGTTAGGGTTAGGGGACGGGGACGGTTTATGGTCCAGGTGAGGGTATGGCAACGCTTTAGGGGGAGCGTGCGTGTGAGGGCGCGGGTTAATGTTAGCGTACGGGTTAGGAGTAGGGGACGGGTGAGGGTCAGGCTTCGGGGAAGGGTTAGGGTTAGGGTTCGGGCTAGGGTTAGGGTTAGGGGACGGGGACGGTTTAGGGTCAAGGTGAGGGTACGGCAACGCTTTAGGGGGAGCGTGCGTGTGAGGGGGCGGGTTAGTGTTAGCGTACGGGTTAGGATTAGGGGACGGGTGAGGGTGAGGCTTCGGGGAAGGGTTAGGGTTAGGGTTCGGGCTAGGGTTAGGGTTAGGGGACGGAGACGGTTTAGGGTCCAGGTGAGGGTACGGCAGCGTTTTAGAGGGAGCGTGCGTGTGAGGGCGCGGGTTAGTGTTAGCGTACAGGTTAGGATTAGGGGACGGGTGAGGGTCAGGCTTCAGGGAAGGGTTAGGGTTAGGGTTCGGGCTAGGGTTAGGGTTAGGGGACGGGGACGGTTTAGAGTCCAGGTGAGGGTACGGCAAAGCTTTAGGGGGAGCGTGCGTGTGAGGGCGCGGGTTAGTGTTAGCGTACGGGTTAGGAGTGGGGACGGGTGAGGGTCAGGCTTCGGGGAAGGGTTAGGGTTAGGGTTCGGGCTAGGGTTAGGGTTAGGGGACGGGGACGGTTTATGGTCCAGATGAGGGTATGGCAACTCTTTAGGGGGAGCGTGCGTGTGAGGGCGCGGGTTAATGTTAGCGTACCGGTTAGAATTAGGGGACGGGTGAGGGTCAGGCTTCGGGGAAGGGGTAGGGTTAGGGTTCGGGCTACGGTTAGTGTTAGGGGACGGGGACGGTTTCGGGTCCCGGTGAGGGTACGGCAACGCTTTAGGGGGAGCGTGCGTGTGGGGGCGTGGGTTAGTGTTAGCGTACGGCTTAGGATTAGGGGATGGGTGAGGGTCAGGCTTCGGGGAAGGGTTAGGGTTAGGGTTCGGGCTAGGGTTAGGGTTAGGGGACGGGGACGGTTTAGGGTCCAGGTGAGGGTACGTCAACGCTTTAGGGGGAGCGTGCGTGTGAGGGCGCGCGTTATTGTTAGCGTACGGCTTAGGATTAGGGGATGGGTGAGGGTCAGGCTTCGGGGAAGGGTTAGGGTTAGGGTTCGGGCTAGGGTTAGGGTTACGGGATGGGGACTGTTTAGGGTCCAGGTGAGGGTACGGCAACGCTTTAGGGGGAGCGTGCGTGTGAGGGCGTGGGTTAGGTTTAGCGTACGTATTAGGATTAGGGGATGGGTGAGGGTCAGGCTTCGAGGAAGGGTTAGGGTTATGGTTCGGGCTAGGGTTAGGGTTAGGGGACGGGGCCGGTTTAGGGACCAGGTGAGGGTACGGCAACGCTTTAGGGGGAGCGTGCGTGTGAGGGCCCGGGTTAGTGTTAGCGTACGGGTTAGGAGTAGGCGACGGGTGAGGGTCAGGCTTCGGGGAAGGGTTAGGGTTAGGGTTCGGGCTAGGGTTAGGGTTAGGGGACGGAGACGGTTTAGGGTCCAGGTGAGGGTACGGCAGCGTTTTAGTGGGAGCGTGCGTGTGAGGGCGCGGGTTAGTGTTAGCGTACGGGTTAGGATTAGGGGACGGGTGAGGGTCAGGTTTCGGGGAAGGGTTAGGGTTAGGGTTCGGGCTAGGGTTAGGGTTAGGGGACGGGGACGGTTTAGGGTCCAGGTGAGGGTACGGCAACGCTTTAGGGGGAGCGTGCGTGTGAGGGCGCGGGTTAGTGTTAGCGTATGGGTTAGGATTAGGGGACGGGTGTGGGTCAGGCTTCGGGGAAGGGTTAGGGTTAGGGTTCGGTTTAGGGTTAGGGTTAGGGGACGGGAACGGTTTAGGGTCCAGGTGAGGGTACGGCAACGCTTTAGGGGGAGCGTGCGTGTGAGGGCGCGGGTTAGTGTTAGCGTACGGGTTAGGATTAGGGGACGGGTGAGGGTCAGGCTTCGGGGAAGGGTTAGGGTTAGGGTTCGGGCTAGGGTTAGGGTTAGGGGACGGGGACGGTTTAGGGTCCAGGTGAGGGTACGGCAACGCTTTAGGGGGAGCGTGCGTGTGAGGGCGCGGGTTAGTGTTAGCGTACGGGTTAGGATTAGGGGACGGGTGAGGGTCAGGCTAAGGGGAAGGGTTAGGGTTAGTGTTCGGGCTAGGGTTAGGTTTAGGGGACGGGGACGGTTTCGGGTCCAGGTGAGGGTACGGCAACACTTTAGGGGGAGCGTGCGTGTGAGGGCGCGGGTTAGTGTTAGCGTACGGGTTAGGATTAGGGGACGGGTGAGGGTCAGGCTTCGGGGAAGGGTTAGGGTTAGGGTTCGGGCTAGGGTTAGGGTTAGGGGACGGGGACGGTTTAGGGTCCAGGTGAGGGTACGGCAACGCTTTAGGGGGAGCGTGCGTGTGAGGGCGCGGGTTAGTGTTAGCGTACGGGTTAGGATTAGGGGACGGGTGAGGGTCAGGCTTCGGGGAAGAGTTAGGGTTAGGGTTCGGCCTAGGGTTAGGGTTAGGGGACGGGAACGGTTTAGGGTCCAGGGGAGGGTACGGCAACGCTTTAGGGGGAGCGTGCGTGTGAGGGCGCGGGTTAGTGTAAGCGTACGGGTTAGGAGTAGGGGACGGTTGAGGGTCAGGCTTCGGGGAAGGGTTAGGATTAGGGTTCGGGCTAGGGTTAGGGTTAGGGGACGGGGACGGTTTAGGGTCCAGGTGAGGGTACGGCAACGCTTTAGGGGGAGCGTGCGTGTGAGGGCGCGCGTTAGTGTTAGCGTACGGCTTAGGATTAGGGGACGGGTGAGGGTCAGGCTTCGGGGAAGGGTTAGGGTTAGGGTTCGGGATAGGGTTAGGGTTAGGGGACGGGGACGGTTTAGGGTCCAGGTGAGGGTACGGCAACGCTTTAGGGGGATCGTGCGTGTGAGGGCGTGGGTTAGTGTTAGCGTACGGGTTAGGATTAGGGGACGGTTGAGGGTCAGGCTTCGGGGAAGGGTTAGGGTTAGGGTTCGGGCTAGGGTTAGGGTTAGGGGACGGGGACGGTTTAGGGTCCAGGTGAGGGTACGGCAACGCTTTAGGGGGAGCGTGCGTGTGAGGGCGCGGGTTAGTGTTAGCGTACGGGTTAGGATTAGGGGACGGGTGAGGGTCAGGCTTCGGGGAAGGGTTAGGGTTAGGGTTCGGGCTAGGGTTAGGGTTAGGGGACGGGGACGGTTTAGGGTCCAGGTGAGGGTACGGCAACGCTTTAGGGAGAGCGTGCGTGTGAGGGCGCGGGTTAGTGTTAGCGTACGCGTTAGGATTAGGGGACGGTTGAGTGTCAGGCTTCGGGGAAGGGTTAGGGTTAGGGTTCGGGCTAGGGTTAGGGTTAGGGGACAGGGACGGTTTAGGGTACAGGTGAGGGTACGGCAACGCTTTAGGGGGAGCGTGCGTGTGAGGGCGCGGGTTAGTGTTAGCGTACGGGTTAGGATTAGGGGACGGGTGAGGGTCAGGCTTCGGGGAAGTGTTAGGGTTAGGTTTCGGGCTAGGGTTAGCGTTACGGGACGGGGACGGTTTAGGGTCCAGGTGAGGGTACGGCAACGCTTTAGGGGGAGCGTGCATGTGAGGGCGCGGGTTAGTGTTAGCGTACGGGTTAGGAGTAGGGGACGGTTGAGGGTCAGGCTTCGGGGAAGTGTTAGGGTTAGGGTTCGGGCTAGGGTTAGGGTTAGGGGACGGGGACTGTTTAGGTTCCAGGTGAGAGTACGGCAACGCTTTACGGGGAGCGTGCCTGTGAGGGCGCGGGTTAGTGTTAGCGTACGGTTTAGTATTAAGGGACGGGTGAGGGTCAGGCTTCGGGGAAGGGTTAGGGTTAGGGTTCCGGCTAGGGTTAGGGTTAGGGTACGGGGACGGTTTAGGGTCCAGGTGAGGGTATGGCAATGCTTTAGTGGGGGCGTGCGTGTGAGGGCGCGGGTTTGTGTTAGCGTACGGGTTAGTATTAAGGGACGGGTGAGGGTCAGGCTTCGGGGAAGGATTAGGGTTAGGGTTCGGGCTAGGGTTAGGGTTAGGGGACAGGGACGGTTTAGGGTCCAGGTGAGGGTACGGCAATGCTTTAGGGGGAGCGTGCGTGTGAGGGCGCTGGGTAGTGTTAGAGTACGGTTAGGATTAGGGGACGGGTGAGGGTTAGGCTTCGGGGAAGGGTTAGGGTTAGGGTTCGGGCTAGGGTTAGGGTTAGGGGACGGGGACGGTTTAGGGTCCAGGTGAGGGTACGGCAACGCTTTAGGTGGAGCGTGCGTGTGAGGGCGCGGGTTAGTGTTAGCGTACGGGTTAGGAGTAGGGGACGGTTGAGGGTCAGGCTTCGGGGAAGGGTTAGGGTTAGGGTTCGGGCTAGGGTTAGGGTTAGGGGACGGGGACGGTTTAGGGTCCAGGTGAGGGTACGGCAACGCTTTAGGGGGAGCGTGCGTGTGAGGGCGAGGGTTAGTGTTAGCGTAAGGGTTAGGATTAGGGGACGGGTGAGGGTCAGGCTTCGGGGAAGTGTTAGGGTTAGGGTTCGGGATAGGGTTAGGGTTAGGGGACGGGGACGGTTTAGGGTCCAGGTGAGGGTACGGCAACGCTTTAGGGGGAGCGTGCGTGTGAGGGCGCGGGTTAGTGTTAGCGTACGGGTTAGGATTAGGGGACGGGTGAGGGTCAGGCTTCGGGGAAGGGTTAGGGTTAGGGTTCGGGCTAGGGTTAGGGTTAGGGGACGGGGACGGTTTAGGGTCAAGGTGAGGGTACGGCAACGCTTTAGGGGGAGCGTGCGTGTGAGGGCGCGGGTTAGTGTTAGCGTACGCGTTAGGATTAGGGGACGGTTGAGTGTCAGGCTTCGGGGAAGGGTTAGGGTTAGGGTTCGGGCTAGGGTTAGGGTTAGGGGACAGGGACGGTTTAGGGTCCAGGTGAGGGTACGGCAACGATTTAGGGGGAGCGTGCGTGTGAGGGCGCGGGTTAGTGTTAGCGTACGGGTTAGGATTAGGGGACGGGTGAGGGTCAGGCTTCGGGGAAGTGTTAGGGTTAGGTTTCGGGCTAGGGTTAGGGTTAGGTGACTGGGACGGTTTAGGGTCCAGGTGAGGGTACGGCAACGCTTTAGGGGGAGCGTGCGTGTGAGGGTGCGGGTTAGTGTTAGCGTACGGGTTAGGATTAGGGGACGGGAGAGGGTCAGGCTTCGGGGAAGGGTTAGGGTTAGGGTTCGGGCTAGGGTTAGGGTTAGGGGACGGGGACGGTTTCGGGTCCAGGTGAGGGTACGGCAACGCTTTAGGGGGAGCGTGTGTGTGAGGGTGCGGGTTAGTGTTAGCGTACGGGTTAGGATTAGGGGACGGGAGAGGGTCAGGCTTCGGGGAAGGGTTAGGGTTAGGGTTCGGGCTAGGGTTAGGGTTAGGGGACGGGGACGGTTTCGGGTCCAGGTGAGGGTACGGCAACGCTTTAGGGGGAGCGTGTGTGTGAGGGCGCGGGTTAGTGTTAGCGTACGGGTTAAGATTAGGGGACGGGTGAGGGTCAGGCTTCGGGGAAGGGTTAGGTTTAGGGTTCGGGCTAGGGTAAGGGTTAAGGGACGGGGACGGTTTAGGGTCCAGGTGAGGGTACGGCAACGCTTTAGGGGGAGCGTGCGTGTGAGGACGTGGGTTAGTGTTAGCGTACGGGTTAGGATTAGGGGACGGGTGAGGGTCAGGCATCGGGGAAGGGTTAGGGTTAGGGTTCGGGCTAGGGTTAGGGTTAGGGGACGGGGACGGTTTAGGGTCCAGGTGAGGGTACGGCAACGCTTTAGGGGGAGCGTACGTGTGAGGGCGCGGGTTAGTGTTAGCGTACGGGTTAGGATTAGGGGACGGGTGAGGGTCAGGCTTCGGGGAAGGGTTAGGGTTAGGGTTCGGGCTAGGGTTAGGGTTAGGGGACGGGGACGGTTTCGGGTCCAGGTGAGGGTACGGCAACGCTTTAGGGGGAGCGTGCGTGTGAGGGTGCGGGTTAGTGTTAGCGTACGGCTTAGGATTAGGGGACGGGTGAGGGTCAGGCTTCTGGGAAGGGTTAGGGTTAGGGTTCGGGCTAGGGTTAGGGTTAGGGGACGGGGACGGTTTCGGGTCCAGGTGAGGGTACGGCAACGCTTTAGGGGGAGCGTGCGTGTGAGGGCGCGGGTTAGTGTTAGCGTACGGGTTAGGATTAGGGGACGGGTGAGGGTCAGGCTTCGGGGAAGTGTTAGGGTTAGGGTTCGGGCTAGGGTTAGGGTTAGGGGACGGGGATGGTTTAGGGTCCAGTTGAGGGTACGGCAACGCTTTAGGGGGAGCGTGCGTGTGAGGGCGCGGGTTAGTGTTAGCGTACGGGTTAGGATTAGGGGACGGGTGAGGGTCAGGCTTCGGGGAAGGGTTAGGGTTAGGGTTCGGGCTAGGGTTAGGGTTAGGGGACGGGGACGGTTTCGGGTCCAGGTGAGGGTACGGCAACGCTTTAGGGGGAGCGTGCGTGTGAGGGCGCGGGTTAGTGTTAGCGTACGGGTTAGGATTAGGGGACGGGTGAGGGTCAGGCTTCGGGGAAGGGTTAGGGTTAGGGTTCGGGCTAAGGTTAGGGTTAGGGGACGGGGATGGTTTAGGGTCCAGGTGAGGGTACGGCAACGCTTTAGGGGGAGCGTGCGTGTGAGGGCGCGGGTTAGTGTTAGCGTACGGGTTAGGATTAGGGGACGGGTAAGGGTCAGGCTTCGGGGAAGGGTTAGGGATAGGGTTCGGGCTAGGGTTAGGGTTAGGGGACGGGGACGGTTTAGGGTCCAGGTGAGGGTACGGCAACGCTTTAGGGGGAGCGTGCGTGTGAGGGCGCGGGTTAGTGTTAGCGTACGGCTTAGGATTAGGGGACGGGTGAGGGTCAGGCTTCGGGAAAGGGTTAGGGTTAGGGTTCGGGCTAGGGTTAGGGTTAGGGGACAGGGACGGTTTAGGGTCCAGGTGAGGGTACGGCAACGCTTTAGGGGGAGCGTGCATGTGAGGGCGCGGGTTAGTGTTAGCGTACGGGTTAGGATTAGGGGACGGGTGAGGGTCAGGCTTCTGGGAAGGGTTAGGGTTAGGGTTCGGGCTAGGGTTAGGGTTAGGGGACGGGGACGGTTTAGGGTCCAGGTGAGGGTACGGCAACGCTTTAGGGGGAGCGTGCGTGTGAGGGTGCGGGTTAGTGTTAGCGAACGGCTTACGATTAGGGGACGGGTGAGGGTCAGGCTTCGGGGAAGGGTTAGGGTTAGGGTTCGGGCTAGGGTTAGGGTTAGGGGACGGGGACGGTTTAGGGTCCAGGTGAGGGTACGGCAACGCTTTAGGGGGAGCGTGCGTGTGAGGGCGCGGGTTAGTGTTAGCGTTCGGCTTAGGATTAGGGGACGGGTGAGGGTCAGGCTTCGGGGAAGGGTTAGGGTTAGGGTTCGGGCTAGGGTTAGGGTTAGGGGACGGGGACGGTTTAGGGTCCAGGTGAGGGTACGGCAACGCTTTAGGGGGAGCGTGCGTGTGAGGGTGCGGGTTAGTGTTAGCGTACGGCTTAGGATTAGGGGACGGGTGAGGGTCAGGCTTCTGGGAAGGGTTAGGGTTAGGGTTCGGGCTAGGGTTAGGGTTAGGGGACGGGGACGGTTTAGGGTCCAGGTGAGGGTACGGCAACGCTTTAGGGGGATCGTGCGTGTGAGGGCGCGGGTTAGTGTTAGCGTACGGGTTAGGATTAGGGGACGGGTGAGGGTCAGGCTTCGGGGAAGGGTTAGGGTTAGGGTTCGGGCTAGGGTTAGGGTTAGGGGACGGGGATGGTTTAGGGTCCAGTTGAGGGTACGGCAACGCTTTAGGGGGAGCGTGCGTGTGAGGGCGCGGGTTAGTGTTAGTGTACGGGTTAGGATTAGGGGACAGGTGAGGGTCAGGCTTCGGGGAAGGGTTAGGGTTAGGGCTCGGGCTAGGGTTAGGGTTAGGGGACGGGGACGGTTTCGGGTCCAGGTGAGGGTACGGCAACGCTTTAGGGGGAGCGTGCGTGTGAGGGCGCGGGTTAGTGTTAGCGTACGGGTTAGGATTAGGGGACGGGTGAGGGTCAGGCTTCGGGGAAGGGTTAGGGTTAGGGTTCGGGCTAGGGTTAGGGTTAGGGGACGGGGACGGTTTAGGGTCCAGGTGAGGGTACGGCAACGCTTTAGGGGGAGCGTGCGTGTGAGGGAGCGGGTTAGTGTTAGCGTACGGGTTAGGATTAGGGGACGGGTAAGGGTCAGGCTTCGGGGAAGGGTTAGGGTTAGGGTTCGGGCTAGGGTTAGGGTTAGGGGACGGGGACGGTTTAGGGTCCAGGTGAGGGTACGGCAACGCTTTAGGGGGAGCGTGCGTGTGAGGGTGCGGGTTAGTGTTAGCGAACGGCTTAGGATTAGGGGACGGGTGAGGGTCAGGCTTCGGGGAAGGGTTAGGGTTAGGGTTCGGGCTAGGGTTAGGGTTAGGGGACTGGGACGGTTTAGGGTCCAGGTGAGGGTACGGCAACGCTTTAGGGGGAGCGTGCGTGTGAGGGCGCGGGTTAGTGTTAGCGTTCGGCTTAGGATTAGGGGACGGGTGAGGGTCAGGCTTCGGGGAAGGGTTAGGGTTAGGGTTCGGGCTAGGGTTAGGGTTAGGGGACGGGGACGGTTTAGGGTCCAGGTGAGGGTACGGCAACGCTTTAGGGGGAGCGTGCGTGTGAGGCCGCGCGTTAGTGTTAGTGTACGGCTTAGGATTAGGGGACGGGTGAGGATCAGGCTTCGGGGAAGGGTTAGGGTTAGGGTTCGGGATAGGGTTAGGGTTAGGGGACGGGGACAGTTTAGGGTCCAGGTGAGGGTACGGCAACGCTTTAGGGGGAGCGTGCATGTGAGGGCGCGGGTTAGTGTTAGCGTACGGGTTAGGATTAGGGGACGGGTGAGGGTCAGGCATCTGGGAAGGGTTAGGGTTAGGGTTCGGGCTAGGGTTAGGGTTAGGGGACGGGGACGGTTTAGGGTCCAGGTGAGGGTACGGCAACGCTTTAGGGGGAGCGTGCGTGTGAGGGCGCGGGTTAGTGTTAGCGTACGCGTTAGGATTAGGGGACGGTTGAGTGTCAGGCTTCGGGGAAGGGTTAGGGTTAGGGTTCGGGCTAGGGTTAGGGTTAGGGGACAGGGACGGTTTAGGGTCCAGGTGAGGGTACGGCAACGATTTAGGGGGAGCGTGCGTGTGAGGGCGCGGGTTAGTGTTAGCGTACGGGTTAGGATTAGGGGACGGGTGAGGGTCAGGCTTCGGGGAAGTGTTAGGATTAGGTTTCGGGCTAGGGTTAGGGTTAGGTGACTGGGACGGTTTAGGGTCCAGGTGAGGGTACGGCAACGCTTTAGGGGGAGCGTGCGTGTGAGGGTGCGGGTTAGTGTTAGCGTACGGGTTAGGATTAGGGGACGGGAGAGGCTCAGGCTTCGGGGAAGGGTTAGGGTTAGGGTTCGGGCTAGGGTTAGGGTTAGGGGACGGGGACGGTTTCGGGTCCAGGTGAGGGTACGGCAACGCTTTAGGGGGAGCGTGTGTGTGAGGGCGTGGGTTAGTGTTAGCGTACGGGTTAGGATTAGGGGACGGGTGAGGGTCAGGCTTCGGGGAAGGGTTAGGGTTAGGGTTCGGGCTAGGGTAAGGGTTAAGGGACGGGGACGGTTTAGGGTCCAGGTGAGGGTACGGCAACGCTTTATGGGGAGCGTGCGTGTGAGGACGCGGGTTAGTGTTAGCGTACGGGTTAGGATTAGGGGACGGGTGAGGGTCAGGCATCGGGGAAGGGTTAGGGTTAGGGTTCGGGCTAGGGTTAGGGTTAGGGGACGGGGACGGTTTAGGGTCCAGGTGAGGGTACGGCAACGCTTTAGGGGGAGCGTACGTGTGAGGGCGCGGGTTAGTGTTAGCGTACGGGTTAGGATTAGGGGACGGGTGAGGGTCAGGCTTCGGGGAAGGGTTAGGGTTAGGGTTCGGGCTAGGGTTAGGGTTAGGGGACGGGGACGGTTTCGGGTCCAGGTGAGGGTACGGCAACGCTTTAGGGGGAGCGTGCGTGTGAGGGTGCGGGTTAGTGTTAGCGTACGGCTTAGGATTAGGGGACGGGTGAGGGTCAGGCTTCTGGGAAGGGTTAGGGTTAGGGTTCGGGCTAGGGTTAGGGTTAGGGGACGGGGACGGTTTCGGGTCCAGGTGAGGGTACGGCAACGCTTTAGGGGGAGCGTGCGTGTGAGGGCGCGGGTTAGTGTTAGCGTACGGGTTAGGATTAGGGGACGGGTGAGGGTCAGGCTTCGGGGAAGGGTTAGGGTTAGGGTTCGGGCTAGGGTTAGGGTTAGGGGACGGGGATGGTTTAGGGTCCAGTTGAGGGTACGGCAACGCTTTAGGGGGAGCGTGCGTGTGAGGGCGCGGGTTAGTGTTAGCGTACGGGTTAGGATTAGGGGACAGGTGAGGGTCAGGCTTCGGGGAAGGGTTAGGGTTAGGGTTCGGGCTAGGGTTAGGGTTAGGGGACGGGGACGGTTTCCGGTCCAGGTGAGGGTACGGCAACGCTTTAGGGGGAGCGTGCGTGTGAGGGCGCGGGTTAGTGTTAGCGTACGGGTTAGGATTAGGGGACGGGTGAGGGTCAGGCTTCGGGGAAGGGTTAGGGTTAGGGTTCGGGCTAGGGTTAGGGTTAGGGGACGGGGATGGTTTAGGGTCCAGGTGAGGGTACGGCAACGCTTTAGGGGGAGCGTGCGTGTGAGGGTGCGGGTTAGTGTTAGCGAACGGCTTAGGATTAGGGGACGGGTGAGGGTCAGGCTTCGGGGAAGGGTTAGGGTTAGGGTTCGGGCTAGGGTTAGGGTTAGGGGACGGCGTCGGTTTAGGGTCCAGGTGAGGGTACGGCAACGCTTTAGGGGGAGCGTGCGTGTGAGGGCGCGGGTTAGTGTTAGCGTTCGGCTTAGGATTAGGGGACGGGTGAGGGTCAGGTTTCGGGGAAGGGTTAGGGTTAGGGTTCGGGCTAGGGTTAGGGTTAGGGGACGGGGACGGTTTAGGGTCCAGGTGAGGGTACGGCAACGCTTTAGGGGGAGCGTGCGTGTGAGGGCGCGCGTTAGTGTTAGCGTACGGCTTAGGATTAGGGGACGGGTGAGGGTCAGGCTTCGGGGAAGGGTTAGGGTTAGGGTTCGGGCTAGGGTTAGGGTTAGGGGACGGGGATGGTTTAGGGTCCAGTTGAGGGTACGGCAACGCTTTAGGGGGAGCGTGCGTGTGAGGGCGCGGGTTAGTGTTAGCGTACGGGTTAGGATTAGGGGACAGGTGAGGGTCAGGCTTCGGGGAAGGGTTAGGGTTAGGGTTCGGGCTAGGGTTAGGGTTAGGGGACGGGGACGGTTTCGGGTCCAGGTGAGGGTACGGCAACGCTTTAGGGGGAGCGTGCGTGTGAGGGCGCGGGTTAGTGTTAGCGTACGGGTTAGGATTAGGGGACGGGTGAGGGTCAGGCTTCGGGGAAGGGTTAGGGTTAGGGTTCGGGCTAGGGTTAGGGTTAGGGGACGGGGACGGTTTAGGGTCCAGGTGAGGGTAAGGCAACGTTTTAGGGGGAGCGTGCGTGTGAGGGCGCGGGTTAGTGTTAGCGTACGGGTTAGGATTAGGAGACGGGTGAGGGTCAGGCTTCGGGGAAGGGTTAGGGTTAGGGTTCGGGCTAGGGTTAGGGTTAGGGGACGGGGACGGTTTCGGGTCCAGGTGAGGGTACGGCAACGCTTTAGGGGGAGCGTGCGTGTGAGGGCGCGGGTTAGTGTTAGCGTACGGGTTAGGATTAGGGGACGGGTGAGGGTCAGGCTTCGGGGAAGGGTTAGGGTTAGGTTTCGGGCTAGGGTTAGGGGACGGGGATGGTTTAGGGTCCAGGTGAGGGTACGGCAACGCTTTAGGGGGAGCGTGCGTGTGAGGGCGCGGGTTAGTGTTAGCGTACGGGTTAGGATTAGGGGACGGGTGAGGGTCAGGCTTCGGGGAAGGGTTAGGGTTAGGGTTCGGGCTAGGGTTAGGGTTAGGGGACGGGGACGGTTTAGGGTCCAGGTGAGGGTACGGCAACGCTTTAGGGGGAGCGTGCGTGTGAGGGCGCGGGTTAGTGTTAGCGTACGGCTTAGGATTAGGGGACGGGTGAGGGTCAGGCTTCGGGAAAGGGTTAGGGTTAGGGTTCGGGCTAGGGTTAAGGTTAGGGGACAGGGACGGTTTAGGGTCCAGGTGAGGGTACGGCAACGCTTTAGGGGGAGCGTGCGTGTGAGGGCGCGGGTTAGTGTTAGCGTACGGGTTAGGATTAGGGGACGGGTGAGGGTCAGGCTTCTGGGAAGGGTTAGGGTTAGGGTTCGGGCTAGGGTTAGGGTTAGGGGACGGGGACGGTTTAGGGTCCAGGTGAGGGTACGGCAACGCTTTAGGGGGAGCGTGCGTGTGAGGGTGCGGGTTAGTGTTAGCGAACGGCTTAGGATTAGGGGACGGGTGAGGGTCAGGCTTCGGGGAAGGGTTAGGGTTAGGGTTCGGGCTAGGGTTAGGGTTAGGGGACGGGGACGGTTTAGGGTCCAGGTGAGGGTACGGCAACGCTTTAGGGGGAGCGTGCGTGTGAGGGCGCGGGTTAGTGTTAGCGTCCGGGTTAGGATTAGGGGACGGGTGAGGGTCAGGCTTCGGGGAAGGGTTAGGGTTAGGGTTCGGGCTAGGGTTAGGGTTAGGGGACGGGGACGGTTTCGGGTCCAGGTGAGGGTACGGCAACGCTTTAGGGGGAGCGTGCGTGTGAGGGCGCGGGTTAGTGTTAGCGTACGGGTTAGGATTAGGGGACGGGTGAGGGTCAGGCTTCGGGGAAGGGTTAGGGTTAGGGTTCGGGCTAGGGTTAGGGTTAGGGGACGGGGACGGTTTAGGGTCCAGGTGAGGGTACGGCAACGCTTTAGGGGGAGCGTGCGTGTGAGGGTGCGGGTTAGTGTTAGCGTACGGGTTAGGATTAGGAGACGGGTGAGGGTCAGGCTTCGGGGAAGGGTTAGGGTTAGGGTTCGGGCTAGGGTTAGGGTTAGGGGACGGGGACGGTTTAGGGTCCAGGTGAGGGTACGGCAACGCTTTAGGGGGAGCGTGCGTGTGAGGGCGCGGGTTAGTGGTAGCGTACGGCTTAGGATTAGGGGACGGGTGAGGGTCAGGCTTCGGGGAAGGGTTAGGGTTAGGGTTCGGGCTAGGGTTAGAGTAAGGGTACGGGGACGGTTTAGGGTCCAGGTGAGGGTACGGCAACGCTTTAGGGGGAGCGTGCGTGTGAGGGCGCGGGTTAGTGTTAGCGTACGGGTTAGGATTAGGGGACGGGTGAGGGTCAGGCTTCGGGGAAGGGTTAGGGTTAGGGTTCGGGCTAGGGTTAGGGTTAGGGGACGGGGACGGTTTAGGGTCCAGGTGAGGGTACGGCAACGCTTTAGGGGGAGCGTGCGTGTGAGGGCGCGGGGTAGTGTTAGCGTACGGGTTAGGATTAGGGGACGGGTGAGGGTCCGGCTTCGGGGAAGGGTTAGGGTTAGGGTTCGGGCTAGGGTTAGGGTTAGGGGACGGGGACGGTTTAGGGTCCAGGTGAGGGTACGGCAACGCTTTAGGGGGAGCGTGCGTGTGAGGGCGCGGGTTAGTGTTAGCGTACGTGTTAGGATTAGGGGACGGGTGAGGGTCAGGCTTCGGGGATGGGTTAGGGTTAGGGTTCGGGCTAGGGTTAGGGTTAGGGGACGGGGACGGTTTAGGGTCCAGGTGAGGGTACGGCAACGCTTTAGGGGGAGCGTGCGTGTGAGGGCGCGGGTTAGTGTTAGCGTACGGGTTAAGATTAGGGGACGGGTGAGGGTCAGGCTTCGGGGAAGGGTTAGGGTTAGGGTTCGGGCTAGGGTTAGGGTTAGGGGACGGGGACGGTTTAGGGTCCAGGTGAGGGTACGGCAACGCTTTAGGGGGAGCGTGCGTGTGAGGGCGCGGGTTAGTGTTAGCGTACGGGTTAGGATTAGGGGACGGGTGAGGGTCAGGCTTCGGGGAAGGGTTAGGGTTAGGGTTCGGGCTAGGGTTAGGGTTAGGGGACGGGGACGGTTTAGGGTCCAGAAGAGGGTACGGCAACGCTTTAGGGGGAGCGTGCGTGTGAGGGCGCGGGTTAGTGTTAGCGTACGGGTTAGGATTAGGGGACGGGTGATGGTCAGGCTTCGGGGAAGGGTTAGAGTTAGGGTTCGGGCTAGGGTTAGGGTTAGGGGATGGGGACGGTTTAGGGTCCAGGTGAGGGTACGGCAACGCTTTAGGGGGAGCGTGCGTGTGAGGGCGCGCGTTAGTGTTAGCGTATGGCTTAGGATTAGGGGACGGGTGAGGGTCAGGCTTCGGGGAAGGGTTAGGGTTAGGGTTCGGGCTAGGGTTAGGGTTAGGGGACGGGGACGGTTTCGGGTCCAGGTGAGGGTACGACAACGCTTTAGGGGGAGCGTGCGTGTGAGGGTGCGGGTTAGTGTTAGCGTACGGCTTAGGATTAGGGGACGGTTGAGGGTCAGGCTTCGGGGAAGGGTTAGGGTTAGGGTTCGGGCTAGGGTTAGGGTTAGGGGACGGGGACGGTTTCGGGTCCAGGTGAGGGTACGGCAACGCTTTAGGGGGAGCGTGCATGTGAGGGCGCGGGTTAGTGTTAGCGTATGGCTTAGGATTAGGGGACGGGTGAGGATCAGCCTTCGGGGAAGGGTTAGGGTCAGGGTTCGGGCTAGGGTTAGGGTTAGGGGACGGGGACGGTTTCGGGTCCAGGTGAGGGTACGGCAACGCTTTAGGGGGAGCGTGCGTGTGAGGGCGCAGGTTAGTGTTAGCGTACGGGTTAGGATTAGGGGACGGGTGAGGGTTAGGCTTCTGGGAAGGGTTAGGGTTAGGGTTCGGGCTAGGGTTAGGGTTAGGGGACGGGGACGGTTTAGGGTCCAGGTGAGGGTACGGCAACGCTTTAGGGGGAGCGTGCATGTGAGGGCGCGGGTTACTGTTAGCGTATGGGTTAGGATTAGGGGACGGGTGAGGGTCAGGCTTCGGGGAAGGGTTAGGGTTAGGGTTCGGGCTAGGGTTAGGGTTAGGGGACGGGGACGGTTTAGGGTCCAGGTGAGGGTACGGCAACGCTTTAGGGGGAGCGTGCGTGTGAGGGCGCGGGTTAGTGTTAGCGTACGGCTTAGGATTAGGGGACGGGTGAGGTTCAGGCTTCGGGGAAGGGTTAGGGTTAGGGTTCGGGCTAGGGTTAGGGTTAGGGGACGGGGACGGTTTAGGGTCCAGGAGAGGGTACGGCAACGCTTTAGGGGGAGCGTGCGTGTGAGGGCGCGGGTTAGTGTTAGCGTACGGCTTAGGATTAGGGGACGGGTGAGGGTCAGGCTTCGGGGAAGGGTTAGGGTTAGGGTTCGGGCTAGGGTTAGGGTTAGGGGACGGGGACGGTTTAGGGTCCAGGTGAGGGTACTGCAACGCTTTAGGGGGAGCGTGCGTGTGAGGGCCCGGGTTAGTGTTAGCGTACGGGATAGGATTAGGGGATGGGTGAGGGTCAGGCTTCGGGGAAGGGTTAGGGTTAGGGTTCGGGCTAGGGTTAGGGTTACGGGACGGGGACGGTTTAGGGTCCAGGTGAGGGTACGGCAACGCTTTAGGGGGAGCGTGCGTGTGAGGGCGCAGGTTAGTGTTAGCGTACGGGTTAGAATTAGGGGACGGGTGAGGGTCAGGCTTCGGGGAAGGGTTAGGGTTAGGGTTCGGGCTAGGGTTAAGGTTAGGTGACGGTTACGGTTTAGGGTTCAGGTGAGGGTACGGCAACGCTTTAGGGGGAGCGTGCGTGTGAGGGCGCGGGTTAGTGTTAGCGTACGGCTTAGGATTAGGGGACGGGTGAGGGTCAGGCTTCGGGGAAGGGTTAGGGTTAGGGTTCGGGCTAGGGTTAGGGTTAGGGGATGGGGACGGTTTCGGGTCCAGGTGAGGGTACGGCAAGGCTTTAGGGGGAGCGTGCGTGTGAGGGCGCGGGTTAGTGTTAGCGTACGGGTTAGGATTAGGGGACGGGTGAGGGTCAGGCTTCGGGGAAGGGTTAGGGTTAGGGTTCAGGCTAGGGTTAGGGTTAGGGGACGGTTACGGTTTAGTGTTCAGGTGAGGGTACGGCAACGCTTTAGGGGGAGCGTGCGTGTGAGGGCGCGGGTTAGTGTTAGCGTACGGCTTAGGATTAGGGGACGGGTGAGGGTCAGGCTTCGGGGAAGGGTTAGGGTTAGGGTTCGGGCTACGGTTAGGGTTAGGGGACGGGGACGGTTTAGGGTCCAGGTGAGGGTACGGCAACGCTTTAGGGGGAGCGTGCATGTGAGGGCGCGGGTTAGTGTTAGCATACGGGTTAGGATTAGGGGACGGGTGAGGGTCAGGCTTCGGGGAAGGGTTAGGGTTAGGGGACGGGGACAGTTTAGGGTCCAGGTGAGGGTACGGCAACGCTTTAGGGGGAGCGTGCGTGTGAGGGCGCGGGTTAGTGTTAGCGTACGGGTTAGGATTAGGGGACGGGTGAGGGTCAGGCTTCGGGGAAGGGTTACGGTTAGGGTTCGGGCTAGGGTTAGGGTTAGGGGACGGGGACGGTTTCGGGTCCAGGTGAGGGTACGGCAACGCTTTAGGGGGAGCGTGCGTGTGAGGGCGTGCGTTAGTGTTAGCGTGCGGCTTAGGATTAGGGGACGGGTGAGGGTCAGGCTTCGGGGAAGGGTTAGGGTTAGGGTTCGGGCTAGGGTTAGGGTTAGGGTACGGGGACGGTTTAGGGTCCAGGAGAGGGTACGGCAACGCTTTAGGGGGAGCGTGCGTGTGAGGGCGCGCGTTAGTGTTATCGTACGGCTTAGGATTAGGGGACGGGTGAGGGTCAGGCTTCGAGGAAGGGTTAGGGTTAGGGTTCGGGCTAGGGTTAGGGTTAGGGGACGGGGATGGTTTAGCGTCCAAGTGAGGGTACGGCAACGCTTTAGGGGGAGCGTGCGTGTGAGGGCGCTCGTTAGTGTTATCGTGCGGCTTAGGATTAGGGGACGGGTGAGGGTCAGGCTTCGGGGAAGGGTTAGGGTTAGGGTTCGGGCTAGGGTTAGGGTTAGGGGACGGGGACGGTTTAGGGTCCAGGTGAGGGTACGGCAACGCTTTAGGGGGAGCGTGCGTGTGAGGGCGCGGGTTAGTGTTAGCGTACGGCTTAGGATTAGGGGACGGGTGAGGGTCAGGCTTCGGGGAAGGGTTAGGGTTAGGATTTGGTCTAGGGTTAGGGTTAGGGGACGGGGACGGTTTAGGGTCCAGGTGAGGGTACGGCAACGCTTTAGGGGGAGCGTGCGTGTGAGGGCGCGTGTTAGTGTTAGCGTACGGGTTAGGATTAGGGGACGGGTGAGGGTCAGGCTTCGGGGAAGGGTTAGGGTTAGGGTTCGGGCTAGGGTTAGGGTTAGGGTACGGGGACGGTTTAGGGTCCAGGTGAGGGTACGGCAACGCTTTAGGGGGAGCGTGCGTGTGAGGGCGCGGGTTAGTGTTAGTGTACGGGTTAGGATTAGGGGACGGGTGAGGGTCAGGCTTCGGGGAAGGGTTAGGGTTAGGGTTCGGGCTAGGGTTAGGGTTAGGGGACGGGGACGGTTTAGGGTCCAAGTGAGGGTACGGCAACGCTTTAGGGGGAGCGTGCGTGTGAGGGCGCGCGTTAGTGTTAGCGTGCGGCTTAGGATTAGGGGACGGGTGAGGGTCAGGCTTCGGGGAAGGGTTAGGGTTAGGGTTCGGGCTAGGGTTAGGTTTAGGGGACGGGGACGGTTTAGGGTCCAGGTGAGGGTACGGCAACGCTTTAGGGGGAGCGTGCGTGTGAGGGCGCGGGTTAGTGTTAGCGTACGGGTTAGGATTAGGGGACGGGTGAGGGTCAGGCTTCGGGGAAGGGTTAGGGTTCGGGCTAGGGTTAGGGTTAGGGGACGGGGACGGTTTAGGGTCCAGGTGAGGGTACGGCAACGCTTTAGGGGGAGCGTGCGTGTGAGGGCGCGGCTTAGTGTTAGCGTACGTGTTAGGATTAGGGGACGGGTGAGGGTCAGGCTTCGGGGAAGGGTTAGGGTTAGGGTTCGGGCTAGGGTTAGGGTTAGGGGACGGGGACGGTTTAGAGTCCAGGTGAGGGTACGGCAACGCTTTAGGGGTAGCGTGCGTGTGAGGGCACGGGTTAGTGTTAGCGTACGGCTTAGGATTAGGGGACGGGTGAGGGTCAGGCTTCGGGGAAGGGTTAGGGTTAGGGTTCGGGCTAGGGTTAGGGTTAGGGGACGGGGACGGTTTAGGGTCCAGGTGAGGGTACGGCAACGCTTTAGGGGGAGCGTGCGTGTGAGGGCGCGGCTTAGTGTTAGCGTACGGGTTAGGATTAGGGGACGGGTGAGGGTCAGGCTTCGGGGAAGGGTTAGGGTTAGGGTTCGGGCTAGGGTTAGTGTTAGGGGACGGGGACGGTTTAGAGTCCAGGTGAGGGTACGGCAACGCTTTAGGGGGAGCGTGCGTGTGAGGGCACGGTTTAGTGTTAGCGTACGGCTTAGGATTAGGGGACGGGTGAGGGTCAGGCTTCGGGGAAGGGTTAGGGTTAGGGTTCGGGCTAGGGTTAGGGTTAGGGGACGGGGACGGTTTAGGGTCCAGGTGAGGGTACGGCAACGCTTTAGGGGGAGCGTGCGTGTGAGGGCGCGGGTTAGTGTTAGCGTACGGGTTAGGATTAGGGGACGGGTGAGGGTCAGGCTTCGGGGAAGGTTTAGGGTTAGGGTTCGGGCTAGGGTTAGGGTTAGGGGACGGGGACGGTTTCCGGTCCAGGTGAAGGTACGGCAACGCTTTAGGGGGAGCGTGCGTGTGAGGGCACGCGTTAGTTTTAGCGTACGGGTTAGGATTAGGGGACGGGTGAGGGTCAGGCTTCGGGGAAGGGTTAGGGTTAGGGTTCGGGCTAGGGTTAGGGTTAGGGTACGGTGACGGTTTAGGGTCCAGGAGAGGGTACGGCAACGCTTTAGGGGGAGCGTGCGTGTGAGGGCGCGCGTTAGTGTTAGCGTACGGCTTAGGATTAGGGGACGGGTGAGGGTCAGGCTTCGGGGAAGGGTTAGGGTTAGGGTTCGGGCTAGGGTTAGGGTTAGGGGACGGGGACGGTTTAGGGTCCAAGTGAGGGTACGGCAACGCTTTAGGGGGAGCGTGCGTGTGAGGGCGCGCGTTAGTGTTAGCGTGCGGCTTAGGATTAGGGGACGGGTGAGGGTCAGGCTTCGGGGAAGGGTTAGGGTTAGGGTTCGGGCTAGGGTTAGGGTTAGGGGACGGGGACGGTTTAGGGTCCAGGTGAGGGTACGGCAACGCTTTAGGGGGAGCGTGCGTGTGAGGGCGCGGGTTAGTGTTAGCGTACGGGTTAAGATTAGGGGACGGGTGAGGGTCAGGCTTCGGGGAAGGTTTAGGGTTAGGGTTCGGGCTTGGGTTAGGGTTAGGGGACGGGGACGGTTTAGGGTCCAGGTGAGGGTACGGCAACGCTTTAGGGGGAGCGTGCGTGTGAGGGCGCGGGTTAGTGTTAGCGTACGGGTTAGGATTAGGGGACGGGTGAGGGTCAGGCTTCGGGGAAGGGTTAGGGTTAGGGTTCGGGCTAGGGTTAGGGTTAGGGGACGGGGACGGTTTAGGGTCCAGAAGAGGGTACGGCAACGCTTTAGGGGGAGCGTGCGTGTGAGGGTGCGGGTTAGTGTTAGCGTACGGCTTAGGATTAGGGGACGGGTGAGGGTCAGGCTTCGGGGAAGGGTTAGGGTTAGGGTTCGGGCTAGGGTTAGGGTTAGGGGACGGGGACGGTTTCGGGTCCAGGTGAGGGTACGGCAACGCTTTAGGGGGAGCGTGCATGTGAGGGCGCGGGTTAGTGTTAGCGTATGGCTTAGGATTAGGGGACGGGTGAGGATCAGGCTTCGGGGAAGTGTTAGGGTCAGGGTTCGGGCTAGGGTTAGGGTTAGGGGACGGGGACGGTTTCGGGTCCAGGTGAGGGTACGGCAACGCTTTAGGGGGAGCGTGCGTGTGAGGGCGCGGGTTAGTGTTAGCGTACGGGTTAGGATTAGGGGACGGGTGAGGGTTAGGCTTCTGGGAAGGGTTAGGGTTAGGGTTCGGGCTAGGGTTAGGGTTAGGGGACGGGGACGGTTTAGGGTCCAGGTGAGGGTACGGCAACGCTTTAGGGGGAGCGTGCATGTGAGGGCGCGGGTTAGTGTTAGCGTACGGGTTAGGATTAGGGGACGGGTGAGGGTCAGGCTTCGGGGAAGGGTTAGGGTTAGGGTTCGGGCTAGGGTTAGGGTTAGGGGACGGGGACGGTTTAGGGTCCAGGTGAGGGTACGGCAACGCTTTAGGGGGAGCGTGCGTGTGAGGGCGCGGGTTAGTGTTAGCGTACGGCTTAGGATTAGGGGACGGGTGAGGTTCAGGCTTCGGGGAAGGGTTAGGGTTAGGGTTCGGGCTAGGGTTAGGGTTAGGGGACGGGGACGGTTTAGGGTCCAGGAGAGGGTACGGCAACGCTTTAGGGGGAGCGTGCGTGTGAGGGCGCGGGTTAGTGTTAGCGTACGGCTTAGGATTAGGGGACGGGTGAGGGTCAGGCTTCGGGGAAGGGTTAGGGTTAGGGTTCGGGCTAGGGTTAGGGTTAGGGGACGGGGACGGTTTAGGGTCCAGGTGAGGGTACTGCAACGCTTTAGGGGGAGCGTGCGTGTGAGGGCCCGGGTTAGTGTTAGCGTACGGGATAGGATTAGGGGATGGGTGAGGGTCAGGCTTCGGGGAAGGGTTAGGGTTAGGGTTCGGGCTAGGGTTAGGGTTACGGGACGGGGACGGTTTAGGGTCCAGGTGAGGGTACGGCAACGCTTTAGGGGGAGCGTGCGTGTGAGGGCGCGGGTTAGTGTTAGCGTACGGCTTAGGATTAGGGGACAGGTGAGGGTCAGGCTTCGGGGAAGGGTTAGGGTTAGGGTTCGGGCTAGGGTTAGGGTTAGGGGATGGGGACGGTTTCGGGTCCAGGTGAGGGTACGGCAACGCTTTAGGGGGAGCGTGCGTGTGAGGGCGCGGGTTAGTGTTAGCGTACGGGTTAGGATTAGGGGACGGGTGAGGGTCAGGCTTCGGGGAAGGGTTAGGGTTAGGGTTCAGGCTAGGGTTAGGGTTAGGGGACGGTTACGGTTTAGTGTTCAGGTGAGGGTACGGCAACGCTTTAGAGGGAGCGTGCGTGTGAGGGCGCGGGTTAGTGTTAGCGTACGGCTTAGGATTAGGGGACGGGTGAGGGTCAGGCTTCGGGGAAGGGTTAGGGTTAGGGTTCGGGCTACGGTTAGGGTTAGGGGACGGGGACGGTTTAGGGTCCAGGTGAGGGTACGGCAACGCTTTAGGGGGAGCGTGCATGTGAGGGCGCGGGTTAGTGTTAGCATACGGGTTAGGATTAGGGGACGGGTGAGGGTCAGGCTTCGGGGAAGGGTTAGGGTTAGGGGACGGGGACAGTTTAGGGTCCAGGTGAGGGTACGGCAACGCTTTAGGGGGAGCGTGCGTGTGAGGGCGCGGGTTAGTGTTAGCGTACGGGTTAGGATTAGGGGACGGGTGAGGTTCAGGCTTCGGGGAAGGGTTACGGTTAGGGTTCGGGCTAGGGTTAGGGTTAGGGGACGGGGACGGTTTCGGGTCCAGGTGAGGGTACGGCAACGCTTTAGGGGGAGCGTGCGTGTGAGGGCGTGCGTTAGTGTTAGCGTTCGGCTTAGGATTAGGGGACGGGTGAGGGTCAGGCTTCGGGGAAGGGTTAGGGTTAGGGTTCGGGCTAGGGTTAGGGTTAGGGTACGGGGACGGTTTAGGGTCCAGGAGAGGGTACGGCAACGCTTTAGGGGGAGCGTGCGTGTGAGGGCGCGCGTTAGTGTTATCGTACGGCTTAGGATTAGGGGACGGGTGAGGGTCAGGCTTCGGGGAAGGGTTAGGGTTAGGGTTCGGGCTAGGGTTAGGGTTAGGGGACGGGGATGGTTTAGCGTCCAAGTGAGGGTACGGCAACGCTTTAGGGGGAGCGTGCGTGTGAGGGCGCGCGTTAGTGTTATCGTGCGGCTTAGGATTAGGGGACGGGTGAGGGTCAGGCTTCGGGGAAGGGTTAGGGTTAGGGTTCGGGCTAGGGTTAGGGTTAGGGGACGGGGACGGTTTAGGGTCCAGGTGAGGGTACGGCAACGCTTTAGGGGGAGCGTGCGTGTGAGGGCGCGGGTTAGTGTTAGCGTACGGCTTAGGATTAGGGGACGGGTGAGGGTCAGGCTTCGGGGAAGGGTTAGGGTTAGGATTTGGGCTAGGGTTAGGGTTAGGGGACGGGGACGGTTTAGGGTCCAGGTGAGGGTACGGCAACGCTTTAGGGGGAGCGTGCGTGTGAGGGCGCGTGTTAGTGTTAGCGTACGGGTTAGGATTAGGGGACGGGTGAGGGTCAGGCTTCGGGGAAGGGTTAGGGTTAGGGTTCGGGCTAGGGTTAGGGTTAGCGTACGGGGACGGTTTAGGGTCCAGGTGAGGGTACGGCAACGCTTTAGGGGGAGCGTGCGTGTGAGGGCGCGGGTTAGTGTTAGCGTACGGGTTAGGATTAGGGGACGGGTGAGGGTCAGGCTTCGGGGAAGGGTTAGGGTTAGGGTTCGGGCTAGGGTTAGGGTTAGGGGACGGGGACGGTTTAGGGTCCAAGTGAGGGTACGGCAACGCTTTAGGGGGAGCGTGCGTGTGAGGGCGCGCGTTAGTGTTAGCGTGCGGCTTAGGATTAGGGGACGGGTGAGGGTCAGGCTTCGGGGAAGGGTTAGGGTTAGGGTTCGGGCTAGGGTTAGGTTTAGGGGACGGGGACGGTTTAGGGTCCAGGTGAGGGTACGGCAACGCTTTAGGGGGAGCGTGCGTGTGAGGGCGCGGGTTAGTGTTAGCGTACGGGTTAGGATTAGGGGACGGGTGAGGGTCAGGCTTCGGGGAAGGGTTAGGGTTAGGGTTCGGGCTAGGGTTAGGGTTAGGGGACGGGGACGGTTTAGGGTCCAGGTGAGGGTACGGCAACGCTTTAGGGGGAGCGTGCGTGTGAGGGCGCGGCTTAGTGTTAGCGTACGGGTTAGGATTAGGGGACGGGTGAGGGTCAGGCTTCGGGGAAGGGTTAGGGTTAGGGTTCGGGCTAGGGTTAGGGTTAGGGGACGGGGACGGTTTAGAGTCCAGGTGAGGGTACGGCAACGCTTTAGGGGTAGCGTGCGTGTGAGGGCACGGGTTAGTGTTAGCGTACGGCTTAGGATTAGGGGACGGGTGAGGGTCAGGCTTCGGGGAAGGGTTAGGGTTAGGGTTCGGGCTAGGGTTAGGGTTAGGGGACGGGGACGGTTTAGGGTCCAGGTGAGGGTACGGCAACGCTTTAGGGGGAGCGTGCGTGTGAGGGCGCGGCTTAGTGTTAGCGTACGGGTTAGGATTAGGGGACGGGTGAGGGTCAGGCTTCGGGGAAGGGTTAGGGTTAGGGTTCGGGCTAGGGTTAGTGTTAGGGGACGGGGACGGTTTAGAGTCCAGGTGAGGGTACGGCAACGCTTTAGGGGGAGCGTGCGTGTGAGGGCACGGTTTAGTGTTAGCGTACGGCTTAGGATTAGGGGACGGGTGAGGGTCAGGCTTCGGGGAAGGGTTAGGGTTAGGGTTCGGGCTAGGGTTAGGGTTAGGGGACGGGGACGGTTTAGGGTCCAGGTGAGGGTACGGCAACGCTTTAGGGGGAGCGTGCGTGTGAGGGCGCGGGTTAGTGTTAGCGTACGGGTTAGGATTAGGGGACGGGTGAGGGTCAGGCTTCGGGGAAGGATTAGGGTTAGGGTTCGGGCTAGGGTTAGGGTTAGGGGACGGGGACGGTTTCCGGTCCAGGTGAAGGTACGGCAACGCTTTAGGGGGAGCGTGCGTGTGAGGGCACGCGTTAGTTTTAGCGTACGGGTTAGGATTAGGGGACAGGTGAGGGTCAGGCTTCGGGGAAGGGTTAGGGTTAGGGTTCGGGCTAGGGTTAGGGTTAGGGTACGGTCACGGTTTAGGGTCCAGGAGAGGGTACGGCAACGCTTTAGGGGGAGCGTGCGTGTGAGGGCGCGCGTTAGTGTTAGCGTACGGCTTAGGATTAGGGGACGGGTGAGGGTCAGGCTTCGGGGAAGGGTTAGGGTTAGGGTTCGGGCTAGGGTTAGGGTTAGGGGACGGGGACGGTTTAGGGTCCAAGTGAGGGTACGGCAACGCTTTAGGGGGAGCGTGCGTGTGAGGGCGCGCGTTAGTGTTAGCGTGCGGCTTAGGATTAGGGGACGGGTGAGGGTCAGGCTTCGGGGAAGGGTTAGGGTTAGGGTTCGGGCTAGGGTTAGGGTTAGGGGACGGGGACGGTTTAGGGTCCAGGTGAGGGTACGGCAACGCTTTAGGGGGAGCGTGCGTGTGAGGGCACGGGTTAGTGTTAGCGTACGGCTTAGGATTAGGGGACGGGTGAGGGTCAGGCTTCGGGGAAGGGTTAGGGTTAGGGTTCGGGCTAGGGTTAGGGTTAGGGGACGGGGACGGTTTCGGGTCCAGGTGAGGGTACGGCAACGTTTTAGGGGGAGCGTGCGTGTGAGGGCGCGGGTTAATGATAGCGTACGGGTTAGGATTAGGGGACGGGTGAGGGTCAGGCTTCGGGGAAGGGTTAGGGTTAGGGTTCGGGCTAGGGTTAGGGTTAGGGGACGGGGACGGTTTAGGGTCCAGGTGAGGGTACGGCAACGCTATAGGGGGAGCGTGCGTGTGAGGGCGCGGGTTAGTGTTAGCGTACGGGTTAGGATTAGGGGACGGGTGAGGGTCAGGCTTCTGGGAAGGGTTAGGGTTAGGGTTCGGGCTAGGGTTAGGGTTAGGGGACGGGGACGGTTTAGGGTCCAAGTGAGGGTACGGCAACGCTTTAGGGGGAGCGTGCGTGTGAGGGCGCGCGTTAGTGTTAGCGTGCGGCTTAGGATTAGGGGACGGGTGAGGGTCAGGCTTCGGGGAAGGGTTAGGGTTAGGGTTCGGGCTAGGGTTAGGGTTAGGGGACGGGGACGGTTTAGGGTCCAGGTGAGGGTACAGCAACGCTTTAGGGGGAGCGTGCGTGTGAGGGCGCGGGTTAGTGTTAGCGTACGGCTTAGGATTAGGGGACGGGTGAGGGTCAGGCTTCGGGTAAGGGTTAGGGTTAGGGTTCGGGCTAGGGTTAGGGTTAGGGGACGGGGACGGTTTAGGTTCCAGGTGAGGGTACGGCAACGCTTTAGGGGGAGCGTGCGTGTGAGGGCGCGTGTTAGTGTTAGCGTACGGGTTAGGATTACGGGACGGGTGAGGGTCAGGCTTCGGGGAAGGGTTAGGGTTAGGGTTCGGGCTAGGGTTAGGGTTAGGGGACGGGGACGGTTTAGGGTCCAGGTGAGGGTACGGCAACGCTTTAGGGGGAGCGTGCGTGTGAGGGCGCGGCTTAGTGTTAGCGTACGGGTTAGGATTAGGGGACGGGTGAGGGTCAGGCTTTGGGGAAGGGTTAGGGTTAGGGTTCGGGCTAGGGTTAGGGTTAGGGGACGGGGACGGTTTCGGGTCCACCTGAGGGTACGGCAACGCTTTACGGGGAGCGTGCATGTGAGGGCGCGGGTTAGTGTTAGCGTACGGGTTAGGATTAGGGGACGGGTGAGGGTCAGGCTTCGGGGAAGGGTTAGGGTTAGGGTTCGGGCTAGGGTTAGGGTTAGGGGACGGGGACGGTTTAGGGTCCATGTGAGGGTACGGCAACGCTTTAGGGGGAGCGTGCGTGTGAGGGCGCGGGTTAGTGTTAGCGTACGGGTTAGGATTAGGGGACGGGTGAGGGTCAGGCTTCGGGGAAGGGTTAGGGTTAGGGTTCGGGCTAGGGTTAGGGTTAGGGGACGGGGACGGTTTAGGGTCCAGGTGAGGGTACGGCAACGCTTTAGGGGGAGCGTGCGTGTGAGGGCGCGGGTTAGTTTTAGCGTACGGGTTAGGATTAGGGGATGGGTGAGGGTCTGGCTTCGGGGAAAGATTAGGGTTAGGGTTCGGGCTAGGGTTAGGGTTAGGGGACGGGGACGGTTTAGGGTCCAGGTGAGGGTACGGCAACGCTTTAGGGGGAGCGTGCGTGTGAGGGCGCGGGTTAGTGTTAGCGTACGGGTTAGGATTAGGGGACGGGTGAGGGTCAGGCTTCGGGGAAGGGTTAGGGTTAGGGTTCGGGCTAGGGTTAGGGTTAGGGGACGGGGACGGTTTAGGGTCCAGGTGAGGGTACGGCAACGCTTTAGGGGGAGCGTGCGTGTGCGGGCGCGGGTTAGTGTTAGCGTACGGGTTAGGATTAGGGGACGGGTGAGGGTCAGGCTTCGGGGAAGGGTTAGGGTTAGGGTTCGGGCTAGGGTAAGGGTTAAGGGACGGGGACGGTTTCGGGTCCAGGTGAGGGTACGGCAACGATTTAGGGGGAGCGTGCGTGTGAGGGCGCGGGTTAGTGTTAGCGTACGGGTTAGGATTAGGGTACGGGTGAGGGTCAGGCTTCGGGGAAGGGTTAGGGTTAGGTTTCGGGCTAGGGTTAGGTTTAGGGGACGGGGACGGTTTAGGGTCCAGGTGAGGGTACGGCAACGCTTTAGGGGGAGCGTGCGTGTGAGGGCGCGGGTTAGTGTTAGCGTACGGGTTAGGATTAGGGGACGGGTGAGTGTCAGGCTTCGGGGAAGGGTTAGGGTTAGGGTTCGGGCTAGGGTTAGGGTTAGGGGACGGGGACGGTTTAGGGTCCAGGTGAGGGTACGGCAACGCTTTAGGGGGAGCGTGCGTGTGAGGGCGCGGGTTAGTGTTAGCGTACGGGTTAGGATTAGGGGACGGGTGAGTGTCAGGCTTCGGGGAAGGGTTAGGGTTAGGGTTCGGGCTAGGGTTAGGGTTAGGGGACGGGGACGGTTTAGGGTCCAGGTGAGGGTACGGCAACGCTTTAGGGGGAGCGTGCGTGTGAGGGCGCGGGTTAGTGTTAGCGTACGGGTTAGGATTAGGGGACGGGTGAGGGTCAGGCTTTGGGGAAGGGTTAGGGTTAGGGTTCGGGCTAGGGTTAGGGTTAGGGGACGGGGACGGTTTAGGGTCCAGGTGAGGGTACGGCAACGCTTTAGGGGGAGCGTGCGTGTGAGGGCGCGGGTTAGTGTTAGCGTACGGGTTAGGATTAGGGGACGGGTGAGGGTCAGGCTTCGGGGAAGGGTTAGGGTTAGGGTTCGGGCTAGGGTTAGGGTTAGGGGACGGGGACGGTTTAGGGTCCAGAAGAGGGTACGGCAACGCTTTAGGGGGAGCGTGCGTGTGAGGGCGCGGGTTAGTGTTAGCGTACGGGTTAGGATTAGGGGACGGGTGAGGGTCAGGCTTCGGGGAAGGGTTAGGGTTAGGGTTCGGGCTAGGGTTAGGGTTAGGGGACGGGGACGGTTTCGGGTCCAGGTGAGGGTACGGCAACGCTTTAGGGGGAGCGTGCATGTGAGGGCGCGGGTTAGTGTTAGCGTATGGCTTAGGATTAGGGGACGGGTGAGGATCAGGCTTCGGGGAAGGGTTAGGGTCAGGGTTCGGGCTAGGGTTAGGGTTAGGGGACGGGGACGGTTTCGGGTCCAGGTGAGGGTACGGCAACGCTTTAGGGGGAGCGTGCGTGTGAGGGCGCGGGTTAGTGTTAGCGTACGGGTTAGGATTAGGGGACGGGTGAGGGTTAGGCTTCTGGGAAGGGTTAGGGTTAGGGTTCGGGCTAGGGTTAGGGTTAGGGGACGGGGACGGTTTAGGGTCCAGGTGAGGGTACGGCAACGCTTTAGGGGGAGCGTGCATGTGAGGGCGCGGGTTAGTGTTAGCGTACGGGTTAGGATTAGGGGACGGGTGAGGGTCAGGCTTCGGGGAAGGGTTAGGGTTAGGGTTCGGGCTAGGGTTAGGGTTAGGGGACGGGGACGGTTTAGGGTCCAGGTGAGGGTACGGCAACGCTTTAGGGGGAGCGTGCGTGTGAGGGCGCGGGTTAGTGTTAGCGTACGGCTTAGGATTAGGGGACGGGTGAGGTTCAGGCTTCGGGGAAGGGTTAGGGTTAGGGTTCGGGCTAGGGTTAGGGTTAGGGGACGGGGACGGTTTAGGGTCCAGGAGAGGGTACGGCAACGCTTTAGGGGGAGCGTGCGTGTGAGGGCGCGGGTTAGTGTTAGCGTACGGCTTAGGATTAAGGGACGGGTGAGGGTCAGGCTTCGGGGAAGGGTTAGGGTTAGGGTTCGGGCTAGGGTTAGGGTTAGGGGACGGGGACGGTTTAGGGTCCAGGTGAGGGTACTGCAACGCTTTAGGGGGAGCGTGCGTGTGAGGGCCCGGGTTAGTGTTAGCGTACGGGATAGGATTAGGGGATGGGTGAGGGTCAGGCTTCGGGGAAGGGTTAGGGTTAGGGTTCGGGCTAGGGTTAGGGTTACGGGACGGGGACGGTTTAGGGTCCAGGTGAGGGTACGGCAACGCTTTAGGGGGAGCGTGCGTGTGAGGGCGCAGGTTAGTGTTAGCGTACGGGTTAGAATTAGGGGACGGGTGAGGGTCAGGCTTCGGGGAAGGGTTAGGGTTAGGGTTCGGGCTAGGGTTAAGGTTAGGGGACGGTTACGGTTTAGGGTTCAGGTGAGGGTACGGCAACGCTTTAGGGGGAGCGTGCGTGTGAGGGCGCGGGTTAGTGTTAGCGTACGGCTTAGGATTAGGGGACGGGTGAGGGTCAGGCTTCGGGGAAGGGTTAGGGTTAGGGTTCGGGCTAGGGTTAGGGTTAGGGGATGGGGACGGTTTCGGGTCCAGGTGAGGGTACGGCAACGCTTTAGGGGGAGCGTGCGTGTGAGGGCGCGGGTTAGTGTTAGCGTACGGGTTAGGATTAGGGGACGGGTGAGGGTCAGGCTTCGGGGAAGGGTTAGGGTTAGGGTTCAGGCTAGGGTTAGGGTTAGGGGACGGTTACGGTTTAGTGTTCAGGTGAGGGTACGGCAACGCTTTAGGGGGAGCGTGCGTGTGAGGGCGCGGGTTAGTGTTAGCGTACGGCTTAGGATTAGGGAACGGGTGAGGGTCAGGCTTCGGGGAAGGGTTAGGGTTAGGGTTCGGGCTACGGTTAGGGTTAGGGGACGGGGACGGTTTAGGGTACAGGTGAGGGTACGGCAACGCTTTAGGGGGAGCGTGCATGTGAGGGCGCGGGTTAGTGTTAGCATACGGGTTAGGATTAGGGGACGGGTGAGGGTCAGGCTTCGGGGAAGGGTTAGGGTTAGGGGACGGGGACAGTTTAGGGTCCAGGTGAGGGTACGGCAACGCTTTAGGGGGAGCGTGCGTGTGAGGGCGCGGGTTAGTGTTAGCGTACGGGTTAGGATTAGGGGACGGGTGAGGGTCAGGCTTCGGGGAAGGGTTACGGTTAGGGTTCGGGCTAGGGTTAGGGTTAGGGGACGGGGACGGTTTCGGGTCCAGGTGAGGGTACGGCAACGCTTTAGGGGGAGCGTGCGTGTGCGGGCGTGCGTTAGTGTTAGCGTGCGGCTTAGGATTAGGGGACGGGTGAGGGTCAGGCTTCGGGGAAGGGTTAGGGTTAGGGTTCGGGCTAGGGTTAGGGTTAGGGTACGGGGACGGTTTAGGGTCCAGGAGAGGGTACGGCAACGCTTTAGGGGGAGCGTGCGTGTGAGGGCGCGCGTTAGTGTTATCGTACGGCTTAGGATTAGGGGACGGGTGAGGGTCAGGCTTCGGGGAAGGGTTAGGGTTAGGGTTCGGGCTAGGGTTAGGGTTAGGGGACGGGGATGGTTTAGCGTCCAAGTGAGGGTACGGCAACGCTTTAGGGGGAGCGTGCGTGTGAGGGCGCGCGTTAGTGTTAGCGTACGGGTTAGGATTAGGGGACGGGTGAGGGTCAGGCTTCGGGGAAGGGTTAGGGTTAGGGTTCGGGCTAGGGTTAGGGTTAGCGTACGGGGACGGTTTAGGGTCCAGGTGAGGGTACGGCAACGCTTTAGGGGGAGCGTGCGTGTGAGGGCGCGGGTTAGTGTTAGCGTACGGGTTAGGATTAGGGGACGGGTGAGGGTCAGGCTTCGGGGAAGGGTTAGGGTTATGGTTCGGGCTAGGGTTAGGGTTAGGGGACGGGGACGGTTTAGGGTCCAAGTGAGGGTACGGCAACGCTTTAGGGGGAGCGTGCGTGTGAGGGCGCGCGTTAGTGTTAGCGTGCGGCTTAGGATTAGGGGACGGGTGAGGGTCAGGCTTCGGGGAAGGGTTAGGGTTAGGGTTCGGGCTAGGGTTAGGTTTAGGGGACGGGGACGGTTTAGGGTCCAGGTGAGGGTACGGCAACGCTTTAGGGGGAGCGTGCGTGTGAGGGCGCGGGTTAGTGTTAGCGTACGGGTTAGGATTAGGGGACGGGTGAGGGTCAGGCTTCGGGGAAGGGTTAGGGTTAGGGTTCGGGCTAGGGTTAGGGTTAGGGGACAGGGACGGTTTAGGGTCCAGGTGAGGGTACGGCAACGCTTTAGGGGGAGCGTGCGTGTGAGGGCGCGGCTTAGTGTTAGCGTACGGGTTAGGATTAGGGGACGGTTGAGGGTCAGGCTTCGGGGAAGGGTTAGGGTTAGGGTTCGGGCTAGGGTTAGGGTTAGGGGACGGGGACGGTTTAGAGTCCAGGTGAGGGTACGGCAACGCTTTAGGGGTAGCGTGCGTGTGAGGGCACGGGTTAGTGTTAGCGTACGGCTTAGGATTAGGGGACGGGTGAGGGTCAGGCTTCGGGGAACGGTTAGGGTTAGGGTTCGGGCTAGGGTTAGGGTTAGGGGACGGGGACGGTTTAAGGTCCAGGTGAGGGTACGGCAACGCTTTAGGGGGAGCGTGCGTGTGAGGGCGCGGCTTAGTGTTAGCGTACGGGTTAGGATTAGGGGACGGGTGAGGGTCAGGCTTCGGGGAAGGGTTAGGGTTAGGGTTCGGGCTAGGGTTAGTGTTAGGGGACGGGGACGGTTTAGAGTCCAGGTGAGGGTACGGCAACGCTTTAGGGGGAGCGTGCGTGTGAGGGCACGGTTTAGTGTTAGCGTACGGCTTAGGATTAGGGGACGGGTGAGGGTCAGGCTTCGGGGAAGGGTTAGGGTTAGGGTTCGGGCTAGGGTTAGGGTTAGGGGACGGGGACGGTTTAGGGTCCAGGTGAGGGTACGGCAACGCTTTAGGGGGAGCGTGCGTGTGAGGGCGCGGGTTAGTGTTAGCGTACGGGTTAGGATTAGGGGACGGGTGAGGGTCAGGCTTCGGGGAAGGATTAGGGTTAGGGTTCGGGCTAGGGTTAGGGTTAGGGGACGGGGACGGTTTCCGGTCCAGGTGAAGGTACGGCAACGCTTTAGGGGGAGCGTGCGTGTGAGGGCACGCGTTAGTTTTAGCGTACGGGTTAGGATTAGGGGACAGGTGAGGGTCAGGCTTCGGGGAAGGGTTAGGGTTAGGGTTCGGGCTAGGGTTAGGGTTAGGGTACGGTCACGGTTTAGGGTCCAGGAGAGGGTACGGCAACGCTTTAGGGGGAGCGTGCGTGTGAGGGCGCGCGTTAGTGTTAGCGTACGGCTTAGGATTAGGGGACGGGTGAGGGTCAGGCTTCGGGGAAGTGTTAGGGTTAGGGTTCGGGCTAGGGTTAGGGTTAGGGGACGGGGACGGTTTAGGGTCCAAGTGAGGGTACGGCAACGCTTTAGGGGGAGCGTGCGTGTGAGGGCGCGCGTTAGTGTTAGCGTGCGGCTTAGGATTAGGGGCCGGGTGAGGGTCAGGCTTCGGGGAAGGGTTAGGGTTAGGGTTCGGGCTAGGGTTAGGGTTAGGGGACGGGGACGGTTTAGGGTCCAGGTGAGGGTACGGCAACGCTTTAGGGGGAGCGTGCGTGTGAGGACGCGGGTTAGTGTTAGCGTACGGCTTAGGATTAGGGGACGGGTGAGGGTCAGGCTTCGGGGAAGGGTTAGGGTTAGGGTTCGGGCTAGGGTTAGGGTTAGGGGACGGGGACGGTTTCGGGTCCAGGTGAGGGTACGGCAACGTTTTAGGGGGAGCGTGCGTGTGAGGGCGCGGGTTAATGATAGCGTACGGGTTAGGATTAGGGGACGGGTGAGGGTCAGGCTTCGGGGAAGGGTTAGGGTTAGGGTTCGGGCTAGGGTTAGGGTTAGGGGACGGGGACGGTTTAGGGTCCAGGTGAGGGTACGGCAACGCTATAGGGGGAGCGTGCGTGTGAGGGCGCGGGTTAGTGTTAGCGTACGGGTTAGGATTAGGGGACGGGTGAGGGTCAGGCTTCTGGGAAGTGTTAGGGTTAGGGTTCGGGCTAGGGTTAGGGTTAGGGGACGGGGACGGTTTAGGGTCCAAGTGAGGGTACGGCAACGCTTTAGGGGGAGCGTGCGTGTGAGGGCGCGCGTTAGTGTTAGCGTGCGGCTTAGGATTAGGGGACGGGTGAGGGTCAGGCTTCGGGGAAGGGTTAGGGTTAGGGTTCGGGCTAGGGTTAGGGTTAGGGGACGGGGACGGTTTAGGGTCCAGGTGAGGGTACAGCAACACTTTAGGGGGAGCGTGCGTGTGAGGGCGCGGGTTAGTGTTAGCGTACGGCTTAGGATTAGGGGACGGGTGAGGGTCAGGCTTCGGGTAAGGGTTAGGGTTAGGGTTCGGGCTAGGGTTAGGGTTAGGGGACGGGGACGGTTTAGGTTCCAGGTGAGGGTACGGCAACGCTTTAGGGGGAGCGTGCGTGTGAGGGCGCGTGTTAGTGTTAGCGTACGGGTTAGGATTACGGGACGGGTGAGGGTCAGGCTTCGGGGAAGGGTTAGGGTTAGGGTTCGGGCTAGGGTTAGGGTTAGGGGACGGGGACGGTTTAGGGTCCAGGTGAGGGTACGGCAACGCTTTAGGGGGAGCGTGCGTGTGAGGGCGCGGCTTAGTGTTAGCGTACGGGTTAGGATTAGGGGACGGGTGAGGGTCAGGCTTTGGGGAAGGGTTAGGGTTAGGGTTCGGGCTAGGGTTAGGGTTAGGGGACGGGGACGGTTTCGGGTCCAGCTGAGGGTACGGCAACGCTTTACGGGGAGCGTGCATGTGAGGGCGCGGGTTAGTGTTAGCGTACGGGTTAGGATTAGGGGACGGGTGAGGGTCAGGCTTCGGGGAAGGGTTAGGGTTAGGGTTCGGGCTAGGGTTAGGGTTAGGGGACGGGGACGGTTTAGGGTCCAGGTGAGGGTACGGCAACGCTTTAGGGGGAGCGTGCGTGTGAGGGCGCGGGTTAGTTTTAGCGTACGGGTTAGGATTAGGGGATGGGTGAGGGTCTGGCTTCGGGGAAAGATTAGGGTTAGGGTTCGGGCTAGGGTTAGGGTTAGGGGACGGGGACGGTTTAGGGTCCAGGTGAGGGTACGGCAACGCTTTAGGGGGAGCGTGCGTGTGAGGGCGCGGGTTAGTGTTAGCGTACGGGTTAGGATTAGGGGACGGGTGAGGGTCAGGCTTCGGGGAAGGGTTAGGGTTAGGGTTCGGGCTAGGGTTAGGGTTAGGGGACGGGGACGGTTTAGGGTCCAGGTGAGGGTACGGCAACGCTTTAGGGGGAGCGTGCGTGTGAGGGCGCGGGTTAGTGTTAGCGTACGGGTTAGGATTAGGGGACGGGTGAGGGTCAGGCTTCGGGGAAGGGTTAGGGTTAGGGTTCGGGCTAGGGTAAGGGTTAAGGGACGGGGACGGTTTCGGGTCCAGGTGAGGGTACGGCAATGCTTTAGGGGGAGCGTGCGTGTGAGGGCGCGGGTTAGTGTTAGCGTACGGGTTAGGATTAGGGTACGGGTGAGGGTCAGGCTTCGGGGAAGGGTTAGGGTTAGGTTTCGGGCTAGGGTTAGGTTTAGGGGACGGGGACGGTTTAGGGTCCAGGTGAGGGTACGGCAACGCTTTAGGGGGAGCGTGCGTGTGAGGGCGCGGGTTAGTGTTAGCGTACGGGTTAGGATTAGGGGACGGGTGAGTGTCAGGCTTCGGGGAAGGGTTAGGGTTAGGGTTCGGGCTAGGGTTAGGGTTAGGGGACGGGGACGGTTTAGGGTCCAGGTGAGGGTACGGCAACGCTTTAGGGGGAGCGTGCGTGTGAGGGCGCGGGTTAGTGTTAGCGTACGGGTTAGGATTAGGGGACGGGTGAGTGTCAGGCTTCGGGGAAGGGTTAGGGTTAGGGTTCGGGCTAGGGTTAGGGTTAGGGGACGGGGACGGTTTAGGGTCCAGGTGAGGGTACGGCAACGCTTTAGGGGGAGCGTGCGTGTGAGGGCGCGGGTTAGTGTTAGCGTACGGGTTAGGATTAGGGGACGGGTGAGGGTCAGGCTTCGGGGAAGGGTTAGGGTTAGGGTTCGGGCTAGGGTTAGGGTTAGGGGACGGGGACGGTTTAGGGTCCAAGTGAGGGTACGGCAACGCTTTAGGGGGAGCGTGCGTGTGAGGGCGCGCGTTAGTGTTAGCGTGCGGCTTAGGATTAGGGGACGGGTGAGGGTCAGGCTTCGGGGAAGGGTTAGGGTTAGGGTTCGGGCTAGGGTTAGGGTTAGGGGACGGGGACGGTTTAGGGTCCAGGTGAGGGTACGGCAACGCTTTAGGGGGAGCGTGCGTGTGAGAGTGCGGGTTAGTGTTAGCGTACGGCTTAGGATTAGGGGACGGGTGAGGGTCAGGCTTCGGGGAAGGGTTAGGGTTAGGGTTCGGGCTAGGGTTAGGGTTAGGGGACGGGGACGGTTTCGGGTCCAGGTGAGGGTACGGCAACGTTTTAGGGGGAGCGTGCGTGTGAGGGCGCGGGTTAATGATAGCGTACGGGTTAGGATTAGGGGACGGGTGAGGGTCAGGCTTCGGGGAAGGGTTAGGGTTAGGGTTCGGGCTAGGGTTAGGGTTAGGGGACGGGGACGGTTTAGGGTCCAGGTGAGGGTACGGCAACGCTATAGGGGGAGCGTGCGTGTGAGGGCGCGGGTTAGTGTTAGCGTACGGGTTAGGATTAGGGGACGGGTGAGGGTCAGGCTTCTGGGAAGGGTTAGGGTTAGGGTTCGGGCTAGGGTTAGGGTTAGGGGACGGGGACGGTTTAGGGTCCAAGTGAGGGTACGGCAACGCTTTAGGGGGAGCGTGCGTGTGAGGGCGCGCGTTAGTGTTAGCGTGCGGCTTAGGATTAGGGGACGGGTGAGGGTCAGGCTTCGGGGAAGGGTTAGGGTTAGGGTTCGGGCTAGGGTTAGGGTTAGGGGACGGGGACGGTTTAGGGTCCAGGTGAGGGTACAGCAACGCTTTAGGGGGAGCGTGCGTGTGAGGGCGCGGCTTAGTGTTAGCGTACGGGTTAGGATTAGGGGACGGGTGAGGGTCAGGCTTTGGGGAAGTGTTAGGGTTAGGGTTCGGGCTAGGGTTAGGGTTAGGGGACGGGGACGGTTTCGGGTCCAGCTGAGGGTACGGCAACGCTTTACGGGGAGCGTGCATGTGAGGGCGCGGGTTAGTGTTAGCGTACGGGTTAGGATTAGGGGACGGGTGAGGGTCAGGCTTCGGGGAAGGGTTAGGGTTAGGGTTAGGGCTAGGGTTAGGGTTAGGGGACGGGGACGGTTTAGGGTCCAGGTGAGGGTACGGCAACGCTTTAGGGGGAGCGTGCGTGTGAGGGCGTGGGATAGTGTTAGCGTACGGGTTAGGATTAGGGGACGGGTGAGGGTCAGGCTTCGGGGAAGGGTTAGGGTTAGGGTTCGGGCTAGGGTTAGGGTTAGGGGACGGGGACGGTTTAGGGTCCATGTGAGGGTACGGCAACGCTTTAGGGGGAGCGTGCGTGTGAGGGCGCGGGTTAGTGTTAGCGTACGGGTTAGGATTAGGGGACGGGTGAGGGTCAGGCTTCGGGGAAGGGTTAGGGTTAGGGTTCGGGCTAGGGTTAGGGTTAGGGGACGGGGACGGTTTAGGGTCCAGGTGAGGGTACGGCAACGCTTTAGGGGGAGCGTGCGTGTGAGGGCGTGGGTTAGTTTTAGCGTACGGGTTAGGATTAGGGGATGGGTGAGGGTCTGGCTTCGGGGAAAGATTAGGGTTAGGGTTCGGGCTAGGGTTAGGGTTAGGGGACGGGGACGGTTTAGGGTCCAGGTGAGGGTACGGCAACGCTTTAGGGGGAGCGTGCGTGTGAGGGCGCGGGTTAGTGTTAGCGTACGGGTTAGGATTAGGGGACGGGTGAGGGTCAGGCTTCGGGGAAGGGTTAGGGTTAGGGTTCGGGCTAGGGTTAGGGTTAGGGGACGGGGACGGTTTAGGGTCCAGGTGAGGGTACGGCAACGCTTTAGGGGGAGCGTGCGTGTGAGGGCGCGGGTTAGTGTTAGCGTACGGGTTAGGATTAGGGGACGGGTGAGGGTCAGGCTTCGGGGAAGGGTTAGGGTTAGGGTTCGGGCTAGGGTAAGGGTTAAGGGACGGGGACGGTTTCGGGTCCAGGTGAGGGTACGGCAACGCTTTAGGGGGAGCGTGCGTGTGAGGGCGCGGGTTAGTGTTAGCGTACGGGTTAGGATTAGGGTACGGGTGAGTGTCAGGCTTCGGGGAAGGGTTAGGGTTAGGTTTCGGGCTAGGGTTAGGTTTAGGGGACGGGGACGGTTTAGGGTCCAGGTGAGGGTACGGCAACGCTTTAGGGGGAGCGTGCGTGTGAGGGCGCGGGTTAGTGTTAGCGTACGGGTTAGGATTAGGGGACGGGTGAGTGTCAGGCTTCGGGGAAGGGTTAGGGTTAGGGTTCGGGCTAGGGTTAGGGTTAGGGGACGGGGACGGTTTAGGGTCCAGGTGAGGGTACGGCAACGCTTTAGGGGGAGCGTGCGTGTGAGGGCGCGGGTTAGTGTTAGCGTACGGGTTAGGATTAGGGGACGGGTGAGTGTCAGGCTTCGGGGAAGGGTTAGGGTTAGGGTTCGGGCTAGGGTTAGGGTTAGGGGACGGGGACGGTTTAGGGTCCAGGTGAGGGTACGGCAACGCTTTAGGGGGAGCGTGCGTGTGAGGGCGCGGGTTAGTGTTAGCGTACGGGTTAGGATTAGGGGACGGGTGAGGGTCAGGCTTTGGGGAAGGGTTAGGGTTAGGGTTCGGGCTAGGGTTAGGGTTAGGGGACGGGGACGGTTTCGGGTCCAGGTGAGGGTACGGCAACGCTTTAGGGGGAGCGTGCGTGTGAGGGCGCGGGTTAGTGTTAGCGTACGGGTTAGGATTAGGGGACGGGTGAGGGTCAGGCTTCGGGGAAGGGTTAGGGTTAGGGTTCAGGCTAGGGTTAGGGTTAGGGGACGGGGACGGTTTAGGGTCCAGGTGAGGGTACGGCAACGCTTTAGGGGGAGCGTGTGTGTGAGGGCGCGGGTAAGTGTTAGCGTACGGGTTAGGATTAGGGGACGGGTGAGGGTCAGGCTTCGGGGAAGGGTTAGGGTTAGGGTTCGGGCTAGGGTTAGGGTTAGGGGACGGGGACGGTTTAGGGTCCAGGTGAGGGTACGGCAACGCTTTAGGGGGAGTGTACGTGTGAGGGCGCGTGTTAGTGTTAGCGTACGGGTTAGGATTAGGGGACGGGTGAGGGTCAGGCTTCGGGGAAGTGTTAGGGTTAGGGTTCGGGCTAGGGTTAGGGTTAGGGGACGGGGACGGTTTAGGGTCCAGGTGAGGGTACGGCAACACTTTAGGGGGAGCGTGCGTGTGAGGGCGCGGGTTAGTGTTAGCGTACGGGTTAGGATTAGGGGACGGGTGAGGGTCAGGCTTCGGGGAAGGGTTAGGGTTAGGGTTCGGGCTAGGGTTAGGGTTAGGGGACGGGGACGGTTTAGGGTCCAGGTGAGGGTACGGCAACGCTTTAGGGGGAGCGTGCGTGTGAGGGCGCGTGTTAGTGTTAGCGTACGGGTTAGGATTAGGGGACGGGTGAGGGTCAGGCTTCGGGGAAGGGTTAGGGTTAGGGTTCAGGCTAGGGTTAGGGTTAGGGGACGGGGACGGTTTAGGGTCCAGGTGAGGGTACGGCAACGCTTTAGGGGGAGCGTGTGTGTGAGGGCGCGGGTAAGTGTTAGCGTACGGGTTAGGATTAGGGGACGGGTGAGGGTCAGGCTTCGGGGAAGGGTTAGGGTTAGGGTTCGGGCTAGGGTTAGGGTTAGGGGACGGGGACGGTTTAGGGTCCAGGTGAGGGTACGGCAACGCTTTAGGGGGAGTGTACGTGTGAGGGCGCGTGTTAGTGTTAGCGTACGGGTTAGGATTAGGGGACGGGTGAGGGTCAGGCTTCGGGGAAGTGTTAGGGTTAGGGTTCGGGCTAGGGTTAGGGTTAGGGGACGGGGACGGTTTAGGGTCCAGGTGAGGGTACGGCAACGCTTTAGGGGGAGCGTGCGTGTGAGGGCGCGGGTTAGTGTTAGCGTACGGGTTAGGATTAGGGGACGGGTGAGGGTCAGGCTTCGGGGAAGGGTTAGGGTTAGGGTTCGGGCTAGGGTTAGGGTTAGGGGACGGGGACGGTTTAGGGTCCAGGTGAGGGTACGGCAACGCTTTAGGGGGAGCGTGCGTGTGAGGGCGCGGGTTAGTGTTAGCGTACGGGTTAGGATTAGGGGACGGGTGAGTGTCAGGCTTCGGGGAAGGGTTAGGGTTAGGGTTCGGGCTAGGGTTAGGGTTAGGGGACGGGGACGGTTTAGGGTCCAGGTGAGGGTACGGCAACGCTTTAGGGGGAGCGTGCGTGTGAGGGCGCGGGTTAGTGTTAGCGTACGGGTTAGGATTAGGGGACGGGTGAGTGTCAGGCTTCGGGGAAGGGTTAGGGTTAGGGTTCGGGCTAGGGTTAGGGTTAGGGGACGGGGACGGTTTAGGGTCCAGGTGAGGGTACGGCAACGCTTTAGGGGGAGCGTGCGTGTGAGGGCGCGGGTTAGTGTTAGCGTACGGGTTAGGATTAGGTGACGGGTGAGGGTCAGGCTTTGGGGAAGGGTTAGGGTTAGGGTTCGGGCTAGGGTTAGGGTTAGGGGACGGGGACGGTTTCGGGTCCAGGTGAGGGTACGGCAACGCTTTAGGGGGAGCGTGCGTGTGAGGGCGCGGGTTAGTGTTAGCGTACGGGTTAGGATTAGGGGACGGGTGAGGGTCAGGCTTCGGGGAAGGGTTAGGGTTAGGGTTCAGGCTAGGGTTAGGGTTAGGGGACGGGGACGGTTTAGGGTCCAGGTGAGGGTACGGCAACGCTTTAGGGGGAGCGTGTGTGTGAGGGCGCGGGTAAGTGTTAGCGTACGGGTTAGGATTAGGGGACGGGTGAGGGTCAGGCTTCGGGGAAGGGTTAGGGTTAGGGTTCGGGCTAGGGTTAGGGTTAGGGGACGGGGACGGTTTAGGGTCCAGGTGAGGGTACGGCAACGCTTTAGGGGGAGTGTACGTGTGAGGGCGCGTGTTAGTGTTAGCGTACGGGTTAGGATTAGGGGACGGGTGAGGGTCAGGCTTCGGGGAAGTGTTAGGGTTAGGGTTCGGGCTAGGGTTAGGGTTAGGGGACGGGGACGGTTTATGGTCCAGGTGAGGGTACGGCAACGCTTTAGGGGGAGCGTGCGTGTGAGGGCACGGGTTAGTGTTAGCGTACGGGTTAGGATTAGGGGACGGGTGAGTGTCAGGCTTCGGGGAAGGGTTAGGGTTAGGGTTCGGGCTAGGGTTAGGGTTAGGGGACGGGGACGGTTTAGGGTTCAGGTGAGGGTACGGCAACGCTTTAGGGGGAGCGTGCGTGTGAGGGCGCGGCTTAGTGTTAGCGTACGGGTTAGGATTAGGGGACGGGTGAGGGTCAGGCTTCGGGGAAGGGTTAGGGTTAGGGTTCGGGCTAGGGTTAGGGTTAGGGGACGGGGACGGTTTAGGGTCCAGGTGAGGGTACGGAACGCTTTAGGGGGAGCGTACGTGTGAGGGTGCGTGTTAGTGTTAGCGTACGGGTTAGGATTAGGGGACGGGTGAGGGTCAGGCTTCGGGGAAGGGTTAGGGTTAGGGTTCGGGCTAGGGTTAGGGTTAGGGGACGGGGACGGTTTAGGGTCCAGGTGAGGGTACGGCAACGCTTTAGGGGGAGCGTGCGTGTGAGGGCGCGGGTTAGTGTTAGCGTACGGGTTAGGATTAGGGGACGGGTGAGGGTCAGGCTTCGGGGAAGGGTTAGGGTTAGGGTTCGGGCTAGGGTTAGGGTTAGGGGACGGGGACGGTTTAGGGTCCAGGTGAGGGTACGGCAACGCTTTAGGTGGAGCGTGCGTGTGAGGGCGCGGGTTAGTGTTAGCGTACGGGTTAGGATTAGGGGACGGGTGAGGGTCAGGCTTCGGGGAAGGGTTAGGGTTAGGGTTCGGGCTAGGGTTAGGGTTAGGGGACGGGGACGGTTTCGGGTCCAGGTGAGGGTACGGCAACGCTTTAGGGGGAGCGTGCATGTGAGGGCGTGGGTTAGTGTTAGCGTACGGGTTAGGATTAGGGGACGGGTGAGGGTCAGGCTTCGGGGAAGGGTTAGGGTTAGGGTTCGGGCTACGGTTAGTGTTAGGGGACGGGGACGGTTTAGGGTCCAGGTGAGGGTACGGCAACGCTTTAGGAGGAGCGTGCGTGTGAGGGTGCGGCTTAGTGTTAGCGTACGGGTTAGGATTAGGGGACGGGTGAGGGTCAGGCTTCGGGGAAGGGTTAGGGTTAGGGTTCGGGCTAGGGTTAGGGTTAGGGGATGGGGACGGTTTAGAGTCCAGGTGAGGGTACGGCAACGCTTTAGGGGGAGCGTGCGTGTGAGGACGGGGGTTAGTGTTAGCGTACGGGTTAGGATTAGGGGACAGGTGAGGTTCAGGCTTCGGGGAAGGGTTAGGGTTAGGGTTCGGGCTAGGGTTAGGGTTAGGGGACGGGGACGGTTTAGGGTCCAGGTGAGGGTAAGGCAACGCTTTAGGGGGAGCGTGCGTGTGAGGGCGCGGGTTAGTGTTAGCGTACGGGTTAGGATTAGGGGACGGGTGAGGGTCAGGCTTCGGGGAAGGGTTAGGGTTAGGGTTCGGGCTAGGGTTAGGGTTAGGGGACAGGGACGGTTTAGGGTCCAGGTGAGGGTACGGCAACGCTTTAGGGGGAGCGTGCGTGTGAGGGCGCGGGTTAGTGTTAGTGTACGGGTTAGGATTAGGGGACGGGTGAGGGTCAGGCTTCGGGGAAGGGTTAGGGTTAGGGTTCGGGCTAGGGTTAGGGTTAGGGGACAGGGACGGTTTAGGGTCCAGGTGAGGGTACGGCAACGCTTTAGGAGGAGCGTGCGTGTGAGGGCGCGGTTTAGTGTTAGCGTACGGCTTAGGATTAGGGGACGGGTGAGGGTCCGGCTTCGGGGAAGGGTTAGGGTTAGGGGACGGGGACGGTTTAGAGTCCAGGTGAGGGTACGGCAACGATTTAGGGGGAGCGTGCCTGTGAGGGCGCGGGTTAGTGTTAGCGTACGGGTTAGGATTAGGGGATGGGTGAGGGTCAGGCTTCGGGGAAGGATTAGGGTTAGGGTTCGGGCTAGGGTTAGGGTTAGGGGACGGGGACGGTTTCCGGTCCAGGTGAAGGTACGGCAACGCTTTAGGGGGAGCGTGCGTGTGAGGGCACGCGTTAGTTTTAGCGTACGGGTTAGGATTAGGGGACGGGTGAGGGTCAGGCTTCGGGGAAGGGTTAGGGTTAGGGTTCGGGCTAGGGTTAGGGTTAGGGTACGGGGACGGTTTAGGGTCCAGGAGAGGGTACGGCAACGCTTTAGGGGGAGCGTGCGTGTGAGGGCGCGCGTTAGTGTTAGCGTACGGCTTAGGATTAGGGGACGGGTGAGGGTCAGGCTTCGGGGAAGGGTTAGGGTTAGGGTTCGGGCTAGGGTTAGGGTTAGGGGACGGGGACGGTTTAGGGTCCAAGTGAGGGTACGGCAACGCTTTAGGGGGAGCGTGCGTGTGAGGGCGCACGTTAGTGTTAGCGTGCGGCTTAGGATTAGGGGACGGGTGAGGGTCAGGCTTCGGGGAAGGGTTAGGGTTAGGGTTCGGGCTAGGGTTAGGGTTAGGGGACGGGGACGGTTTAGGGTCCAGGTGAGGGTACGGCAACGCTTTAGGGGGAGCGTGCGTGTGAGGGCGCGGGTTAGTGTTAGCGTACGGGTTAGGATTAGGGGACGTGTGAGGGTCAGGCATCGGGGAAGGGTTAGGGTTAGGGTTCGGGCTAGGGTTAGGGTTAGGGGATGGGGACGGTTTAGGGTCCAGGTGAGGGTACGGCAACGCTTTAGGGGGAGCGTGCGTGTGAGGGCGCGTGTTAGTGTTAGCGTACGGGTTAGGATTAGGGGACGGATGAGGGTCAGGCTTCGGGGAAGGGTTAGGGTTAGGGTTCGGGCTAGGGTTAGGGTTAGGGGACGGGGACGGTTTAGGGTCCAGGTGAGGGTACGGCAACGCTTTAGGGGGAGCGTGCGTGTGAGGGCGTGGGTTAGTGTTAGCGTACAGGTTAGGATTAGGGGACGGGTGAGGGTCAGGCTTCGGGGAAGGGTTAGGGTTAGGGTTCGGGCTAGGGTTAGGGTTAGGGGATGGGGAAGGTTTAGGGTCCAGGTGAGGGTACGGCAACGCTTTAGGGGGAGCGTGCGTGTGAGGGCGCGGGTTAGTGTTAGCGTACGGGTTAGGATTAGGGGACGGGTGAGGGTCAGGCTTCGGGCAAGGTTTAGGGTAGGGTTCGGGCTAGGGTAGGGGTTAAGGGACGGGCACGGTTTAGGGTCCAGGTGAGGGTACGGCAACGCTTTAGGGGGAGCGTGCGTGTGAGGACGCGGGTTAGTGTTAGCGTACGGGTTAGGATTAGGGGATGGGTGAGGGTCAGGCATCGGGGAAGGGTTAGGGTTAGGGTTCGGGCTAGGGTTAGGGTTAGGGGACGGGGACGGTTTAGGGTCCAGGTGAGGGTACGGCAACGCTTTAGGAGGAGCGTGCGTGTGAGGGCGCGGTTTAGTGTTAGCGTACGGCTTAGGATTAGGGGACGGGTGAGGGTCCGGCTTCGGGGAAGGGTTAGGGTTAGGGGACGGGGACGGTTTAGAGTCCAGGTGAGGGTACGGCAACGATTTAGGGGGAGCGTGCCTGTGAGGGCGCGGGTTAGTGTTAGCGTACGGGTTAGGATTAGGGGATGGGTGAGGGTCAGGCTTCGGGGAAGGATTAGGGTTAGGGTTCGGGCTAGGGTTAGGGTTAGGGGACGGGGACGGTTTCCGGTCCAGGTGAAGGTACGGCAACGCTTTAGGGGGAGCGTGCGTGTGAGGGCACGCGTTAGTTTTAGCGTACGGGTTAGGATTAGGGGACGGGTGAGGGTCAGGCTTCGGGGAAGGGTTAGGGTTAGGGTTCGGGCTAGGGTTAGGGTTAGGGTACGGGGACGGTTTAGGGTCCAGGAGAGGGTACGGCAACGCTTTAGGGGGAGCGTGCGTGTGAGGGCGCGCGTTAGTGTTAGCGTACGGCTTAGGATTAGGGGACGGGTGAGGGTCAGGCTTCGGGGAAGGGTTAGGGTTAGGGTTCGGGCTAGGGTTAGGGTTAGGGGACGGGGACGGTTTAGGGTCCAAGTGAGGGTACGGCAACGCTTTAGGGGGAGCGTGCGTGTGAGGGCGCACGTTAGTGTTAGCGTGCGGCTTAGGATTAGGGGACGGGTGAGGGTCAGGCTTCGGGGAAGGGTTAGGGTTAGGGTTCGGGCTAGGGTTAGGGTTAGGGGACGGGGACGGTTTAGGGTCCAGGTGAGGGTACGGCAACGCTTTAGGGGGAGCGTGCGTGTGAGGGCGCGGGTTAGTGTTAGCGTACGGCTTAGGATTAGGGGACGGGTGAGGGTCAGGCTTCGGGGAAGGGTTAGGGTTAGGGTTCGGGCTAGGGTTAGGGTTAGGGGACGGGGACGGTTTCGGGTCCAGGTGAGGGTACGGCAACGTTTTAGGGGGAGCGTGCGTTTGAGGGCGCGGGTTAATGATAGCGTACGGGTTAGGATTAGGGGACGGGTGAGGGTCAGGCTTCGGGGAAGGGTTAGGGTTCGGGTTCGGGCTAGGGTTAGGGTTAGGGGACGGGGACGGTTTAGGGTCCAGGTGAGGGTACGGCAACGCTTTAGGGGGAGCGTGCGTGTGAGGGCGCGGGTTAGTGTTAGCGTACGGGTTAGGATTAGGGGACGGGTGAGGGTCAGGCTTCTGGGAAGGGTTAGGGTTAGGGTTCGGGCTAGGGTTAGGGTTAGGGGACGGGGACGGTTTAGGGTCCAGGTGAGGGTACGGCAACGTTTTAGGGGGAGCATGCGTGTGAGGGCGCGGGTTAGTGTTAGCGTACGGGTTAGGATTAGGGGACGTGTGAGGGTCAGGCATCGGGGAAGGGTTAGGGTTAGGGTTCGGGCTAGGGTTAGGGTTAGGGGATGGGGACGGTTTAGGGTCCAGGTGAGGGTACGGCAACGCTTTAGGGGGAGCGTGCGTGTGAGGGCGCGTGTTAGTGTTAGCGTACGGGTTAGGATTAGGGGACGGATGAGGGTCAGGCTTCGGGGAAGGGTTAGGGTTAGGGTTCGGGCTAGGGTTAGGGTTAGGGGACGGGGACGGTTTAGGGTCCAGGTGAGGGTACGGCAACGCTTTAGGGGGAGCGTGCGTGTGAGGGCGTGGGTTAGTGTTAGCGTACAGGTTAGGATTAGGGGACGGGTGAGGGTCAGGCTTCGGGGAAGGGTTAGGGTTAGGGTTCGGGCTAGGGTTAGGGTTAGGGGATGGGGAAGGTTTAGGGTCCAGGTGAGGGTACGGCAACGCTTTAGGGGGAGCGTGCGTGTGAGGGCGCGGGTTAGTGTTAGCGTACGGGTTAGGATTAGGGGACGGGTGAGGGTCAGGCTTCGGGCAAGGTTTAGGGTAGGGTTCGGGCTAGGGTAGGGGTTAAGGGACGGGCACGGTTTAGGGTCCAGGTGAGGGTACGGCAACGCTTTAGGGGGAGCGTGCGTGTGAGGACGCGGGTTAGTGTTAGCGTACGGGTTAGGATTAGGGGACGGGTGAGGGTCAGGCATCGGGGAAGGGTTAGGGTTAGGGTTCGGGCTAGGGTTAGGGTTAGGGGACGGGGACGGTTTAGGGTCCAGGTGAGGGTACGGCAACGCTTTAGGGGGAGCGTACGTGTGAGGGCGCGGGTTACTGTTAGCGTACGGGATAGGATTAGGGGACGGGTGAGGGTCAGGCTTCGGGGAAGGGTTAGGGTTAGGGTTCGGGCTAGGGTTAGGGTTCGGGGACGGGGACGGTTTCGGGTCCAGGTGAGGGTACGGCAACGCTTTAGGGGGAGCGTGCATGTTAGACCGCGGGTTAGTGTTAGAGTACGGGTTAGGATTAGGGGATGGGTGAGGGTCAGGCTTCGGGGAACGGTTAGGGTTAGGGTTCGGGCTAGGGTTAGGGTTAGGGGACGGTTACGGTTTAGGGTTCAGGTGAGGGTATGGCAACGCTTTAGGGGGAACGTGCGTGTGAGGGCGCGGGTTAGTGTTAGCGTACGGCTTAGGATTAGGGGACGGGTGAGGGTCAGGCTTCGGGGAAGGGTTAGGGTTAGGGTTCGGGCTACGGTTAGGGTTAGGGGACGGGGAAGGTTTAGGGTCCAGGTGAGGGTACGGCAACGCTTTAGGGGGAGCGTGCGTGTGAGGGCGCGGGTTAGTGTTAGCGTACGGGTTAGGATTAGGGGACGGGTGAGGGTCAGGCTTCGGGGAAGGGTTAGGGTTAGGGTTCGGGCTAGGGTTAGGGTTAGGGGACGGGGACGGTTTAGGGTCCAGGTGAGGGTACGGCAACGCTTTAGGGGGAGCGTGCGTGTGAGGGCGCAGGTTAGTGTTAGCGTACGGGTTAGGATTAGGGGACGGGTGAGGGTCAGGCTTCGGGGAAGGGTTAGGGTTAGGGTTCCGGCGAGGGTTAGGGTTAGGTGACGGGGACGGTTTCGGGTCCAGGTGAGGGTACGGCAACGCTTTAGGGGGAGCGTGCGTGTGAGGGCACGCGTTAGTGTTAGCGTACGGGTTAGGATTAGGGGACGGGTGAGGGTCAGGCTTCGGGGAAGGGTTAGGGTTAGGGTTCGGGCTAGGGTTAGGGTTAGGGTACGGGGACGGTTTAGGGTCCAGGAGAGGGTGCGGCAACGCTTTAGGGGGAGCGTGCATGTGAGGGCGCGCGTTAGTGCTATCGTACGGCTTAGGATTAGGGGACGGGTGAGGATCAGGCTTCGGGGAAGGGTTAGGGTTAGGGTTCGGGCTAGGGTTAGGGTTAGGGGACGGGGACGGTTTCGGGTCCAGCTGAGGGTACGGCAACGCTTTACGGGGAGCGTGCATGTGAGGGCGCGGGTTAGTGTTAGCGTACGGGTTAGGATTAGGGGACGGGTGAGGGTCAGGCTTCGGGGAAGGGTTAGGGTTAGGGTTCGGGCTAGGGTTAGGGTTAGGGGACGGGGACGGTTTAGGGTCCAGGTGAGGGTACGGCAACGCTTTAGGGGGAGCGTGCGTGTGAGGGCGCGGCTTAGTGTTAGCGTACGGGTTAGGATTAGGGGACGGGTGAGTGTCAGGCTTCGGGGAAGGGTTAGGGTTAGGGTTCGGGCTAGGGTTAGGGTTAGGGGACGGGGACGGTTTAGAGTCCAGGTGAGGGTACGGCAACGCTTTAGGGGGAGCGTGCGTGGAAGGGCGCGGGTTAGTGTTAGCGTACGGCTTAGGATTAGGGGACGGGTGAGGGTCAGGCTTCGGGGAAGGGTTAGGGTTAGGGTTCGGGCTAGGGTTAGGGTTAGGGGACGGGGACGGTTTAGGGTCCAGGTGAGGGTACGGCAACGCTTTAGGGGGAGTGTGCGTGTGAGGGCGCGGCTTAGTGTTAGCGTACGGGTTAGGATTAGGGGATGGGTGAGGGTCAGGCTTCGGGGAAGGGTTAGGGTTAGGGTTCGGGCTAGGTTTAGTGTTAGGGGACGGGGACGGTTTAGAGTCCAGGTGAGGGTACGGCAACGCTTTAGGGGGAGCGTGCGTGTGAGGGCGCGGTTTAGTGTTAGCGTACGGCTTAGGATTAGGGGACGGGTGAGGGTCAGGCTTCAGGGAAGGGTTAGGGTTAGGGTTCGGGCTAGGGTTAGGGTTAGGGGACGGGGACGGTTTAGGGTCCAGGAGAGGGTACGGCAACGCTTTAGGGGGATCGTGCGTGTGAGGGCGCGCGTTAGTGTTAGCGTACGGCTTAGGATTAGGGGACGGGTGAGGGTCAGGCTTCGGGGAAGGGTTAGGGTTAGGGTTCGGGCTAGGGTTAGGGTTAGGGGACGGGGACGGTTTAGGGTCCAAGTGAGGGTACGGCAACGCTTTAGGGGGAGCGTGCGTGTGAGGGCGCGCGTTAGTGTTAGCGTGCGGCTTAGGATTAGGGGACGGGTGAGGGTCAGGCTTCGGGGAAGGTTTAGGGTTAGGGTTCGGGCTAGGGTTAGGGTTAGGGGACGGGGACGGTTTAGGGTCCAGGTGAGGGTACGGCAACGCTTTAGGGGGAGCGTGCGTGTGAGGGCGCGGGTTAGTGTTAGCGTACGGCTTAGGATTAGGGGACGGGTGAGGGTCAGGCTTCGGGGAAGGGTTAGGGTTAGGGTTCGGGCTAGGGTTAGGGTTAGGGGACGGGGACGGTTTCGGGTCCAGGTGAGGGTACGGCAACGTTTTAGGGGGAGCGTGCGTGTGAGGGCGCGGGTTAATGATAGCGTACGGGTTAGGATTAGGGGACGGGTGAGGGTCAGGCTTCGGGGAAGGGTTAGGGTTAGGGTTCGGGCTAGGGTTAGGGTTAGGGGACGGGGACGGTTTAGGGTCCAGGTGAGGGTACGGCAACGCTTTAGGGGGAGCGTGCGTGTGAGGGCGCGGGTTAGTGTTAGCGTACGGGTTAGGATTAGGGGACGGGAGAGGGTCAGGCTTCTGGGAAGGGTTAGGGTTAGGGTTCGGGCTAGGGTTAGGGTTAGGGGATGGGGACGGTTTAGGGTCCAGGTGAGGGTACGGCAACGCTTTAGGGGGAGCGTGGGTGTGAGGGCGCGGGTTAGTGTTAGCGTACAGGTTAGGATTAGGGGACGGGTGAGGGTCAGGCTTCGGGGAAGGGTTAGGGTTAGGGTTCGGGCTAGGGTTAGGGTTAGGGTACGGGGACGGTTTAGGGTACAGGTGAGGGAACGGCAACGCTTTAGGGGGAGCGTGCGTGTGAGGGCGCGGGTTAGTGTTAGCGTACGGCTTAGGATTAGGGGACGGGTGAGGGTCAGGCTTCGGGGAAGGGTTAGGGTTAGGGTTCGGGCTAGGGTTAGGGTTAGGGGACGGGGACGGTTTAGGGTCCAGGTGAGGGTACGGCAACGCTTTAGGGGGAGCGTGCGTGTGAGGGCGCGGGTTAGTGTAAGCGTACAGGTTAGGATTAGGGGACGGGAGAGGGTCAGGCTTCGGGGAAGGGTTAGGGTTAGGGTTCGGGCTAGGGTTAGGGTTAGGGGACGGGGACGGTTTAGGGTCCAGGTGAGGGTACGGCAACGCTTTAGGGGGAGCGTGCGTGTGAGGGCGTGGGTTAGTGTTAGCCTACGGGTTAGGATTAGGGGACGGGTGAGGGTCAGGCTTCGGGGAAGGGTTAGGGTTAGGGTTCGGGCTAGGGTTAGGGTTAGGGGACGGGGACGGTTTAGGGTCCAGGTGAGGGTACGGCAACTCTTTAGGGGGAGCGTTCGTGTGAGGGCGCGGGTTAGTGTTAGCGTATGGGTTAGGATTAGGGGACGGGTGAGGGTCAGGCTTCGGGGAAGGGTTAGGGTTAGGGTTCGGGCTAGGGTTAGGGTTAGCGGACGGGGACGGTTTAGGGTCCAGGTGAGGGTACGTCAACGCTTTAGGGGGAGCGTGCGTGTGAGGGCACGGGTTAGTGTTAGCGTGCGGGTTAGGATTAGGGGACGGGTGAGGGTCAGGCTTCGGGGAAGGGTTAGGGTTAGGGTTCGGGTTAGGGTTAGGGTTAGGGGACGGGGACGTTTTAGGGTCCAGGTGAGGGTACGGCAACGCTTTAGGGGGAGCGTGCGTGTGAGGGCGCGGGTTAGTGTTAGCGTACGGGTTAGGATTAGGGGACGGGTGAGGGTCAGGCTTCGGGGAAGTGTTAGGGTTAGGGTTCGGGCTAGGGTTAGGGTTAGGGGACGGGGACGGTTTAGGGTCCAGGTGAGGGTACGGCAACGCTTTAGGGGGAGCGTGCGTGTGAGGGCGCGGGTTAGTGTTAGCGTACGGGTTAGGATTAGGGGACGGGTGAGGGTCAGGCTTCGGGGAAGGGTTAGGGTTAGGGTTCGGGCTAGGGTTAGGGTTAGGGGACGGGAACGGTTTAGGGTCCAGGTGAGGGTACGGCAACGCTTTAGGGGGAGCGTGCGTGTGAGGGCACGGGTTAGTGTTAGCGTACGGGTTAGGATTAGGGGACGGGTGAGGGTCAGGCTTCGGGGAAGGGTTAGGGTTAGGGTTCGCCTAGGGTTAGGGTTAGGGGACGGGGACGGTTTAGGGTCCAGGTGAGGGTACGGCAACGCTTTAGGGGGAGCGTGCGTGTGAGGGCGCGGGTTAGTGTTAGCGTACGGGTTAGGATTAGGGGACGGGTGAGGGTCAGGCTTCGGGGAAGGGTTAGGGTTAGGGTTCGGGCTAGGCTTAGGGGACGGGGACGGTTTAGGGTCCAGGTGAGTGTACGGCAACACTTTAGGGGGCGCGTGCGTGTGAGGGCGCGGGTTAGTGTTAGCGTACGGGTTAGGATTAGGGGAAGGGTGAGGGTCAGGCTTCGGGGAAGGGTTAGGGTTAGGGTTCGGGCTAGGGTTAGGGTTAGGGGACGGGGACGGTTTAGGGTCCAGGTGAGGGTACGGCAATGCTTTAGGGGGAGCGTGTGTGTGAGGGCGCGGGTTAGTGTTAGCGTACGGGTTAGGATTAGGGGACGGGTGAGGGTCAGGCTTCGGGGAAGGGTTACGGTTAGGGTTCGGGCTAGAGTTAGGGTTAGGGGACGGGGACGGTGTAGGGTCCAGGTGAGGGTACGGCAACGCTTTAGGGGGAGCGTGCGTGTGAGGGCGCGGGTTAGTGTTAGCGTACGGGTTAGGATTAGGGGACGGGTGAGGGTCAGGCTTCGGGGAAGGGTTAGGGTTAGGGTTCGGGCTAGGGTTAGGGTTAGGGGACTGGGACGGTTTAGGGTCCCGGTGAGGGTATGGCAACGCTTTGGGGGGAGCGTGCGTGTGAGGGCGCGGGTTAGTGTTAGCGTACAGGTTAGGATTAGGGGACGGGTGAGGGTCAGGCTTCGGGGAAGGGTTAGGGTTCGGGTTCGGGCTAGGGTTAGGGTTAGGGGACGGGGACGGTTTAGGGTCCAGGTGAGGGTACGGCAACGCTTTAGGGGGAGCGTGGGTGTGAGGGCGCGGGTTAGTGTTAGCGTACGGGTTAGGATTAGGGGACGGGTGAGGGTCAGGCTTCGGGGAAGGGTTAGGGTTAGGGTTCGGGCTAGGGTTAGGGTTAGGGGACGGGGACGGTTTAGGGTCCAGTTGAGGGTACGGCAACGCTTTAGGGGGAGAGTGCGTGTGAGGGCGCGGGTTAGTGTTAGCGTACGGGTTAGGATTAGGGGACGGGTGAGGGTCAGGCTTCGGGGAAGGGTTAGGGTTAGGGTTCGGGCTAGGGTTAGGGTTAGGGGACGGGGACGGTTTAGGGTCCAGGTGAGGGTACGGCAACGCTTTAGGGGGAGCGTCGTGTGAGGGCGCGGGTTAGTGTTAGCGTACGGGTTAGGATTAGGGGACGGGTTAGGGTCAGGCTTCGGAGAAGGGTTAGGGTTAGGGTTCGGGCTAGGGTTAGGGTTAGGTGACGGGGAAGGTTTAGGGTCCAGATGAGGGTACGGCAGCGCTTTAGGGGGAGCGTGCGTGTGAGGGCGCAGGTTAGTGTTAGCGTACGGGTTAGGATTAGGGGACGGGTGAGGGTCAGGCTTCGGGGAAGGGTTAGGTTTAGGGTTCGGGCTAGGGTTAGGGTTAGGGGACGGGGACGGTTTAGGGTCCAGGTGAGGGTACGGCAACGCTTTAGGGGGAGCGTGCGTGTGAGGGCGTGGGTTAGTGTTAGCGTACGGGTTAGGATTAGGGGACGGGTGAGGGTCAGGCTTCGGGGAAGGGTTAGGGTTAGGGTTCGGGCTAGGGTTAGGGTTAGGGGATGGTGACGGTTTAGGGTCCAGGTGAGGGTACGGCAACGCTTTAGGTGGAGCGTGCCTGTGAGGGCGCGTGTTAGTGTTAGCGTACGGGTTAGGATTAGGGGACGGGTGAGGGTCAGGCTTCGGGGAAGGGTTAGGGTTAGGGTTCGGGCTAGGGTTAGGGTTAGGGGACGGGGACGGTTTAGGGTCCAGGTGAGGGTACGGCAACGCTTTAGGGGGAGCGTGCGTGTGAGGGCGCGGAGTAGTGTTAGCGTACGGCTTAGGATTAGGGGACGGTTGAGGGTCATGCTTCGGGGAAGGGTTAGGGTTAGGGTTCGGGCTAGGGTTAGGGTGAGGTGACGGGGACGGTATAGGGTCCAGGTGAGGGTACGGCAACGCTTTAGGGGGAGCGTGCATGTGAGGGCGCGGGTTAGTGTTAGCGTACGGTTTAGGATTATGGGACGGGTGAGGGTCAGGCTTCGGGGAAAGGTTAGGTTTAGGGTTCGGGCTAGGGTTAGGTTAAGGAGACGGAGACGGTTTAGGGTCCAGGTGAGGGTACGGCAACGCTTTAGGGGGAGCGTGCTTGTGAGGGCGCGGATTAGTGTTAGCGTACGGGTTAGGATTAGGGGACGGGTGAGGGTCAGGCTTCGGGGAAGGGTTAGGGTTAGGGTTCGGGCTAGGGTTAGGGTTAGGGGACGGGGACGGTTTAGGGTCCAGGTGAGGGTACGGCAACGCTTTAGGGGGAGCGTGCGTGTGAGGGCGCGGGTTAGTGTTAGCGTACGGGTTAGGATTAGGGGACGGGTGACGGTCAGGCTTCGGGGAAGGGTTAGGGTTAGGGTTCGGGCTAGGGTTAGGTTAAGGAGACGGGGACGGTTTAGGGTCCAGGTGAGGGTACGGCAACGCTTTAGGGGGAGCGTGCTTGTGAGGGCGCGGATTAGTGTTAGCGTACGGGTTAGGATTAGGGGACGGGTGAGGGTCAGGCTTCGTGGAAGGGTTAGGGTTAGGGTTCGGGCTAGGGTTAGGGTTAGGGGACGGGGACGGTTTAGGGTCCAGGTGAGGGTACGGCAACGCTTTAGGGGGAGCGTGCGTGTGAGGGCGCGGGTTAGTGTTAGCGTATGGGTTAGGATTAGTGGACGGGTGAGGGTCAGGCTTCGGGGAAGGGTTAGGGTTAGGGTTCGGGCTAGGGTTAAGGTTAGGGGACGGGGACGGTTTAGGGTCCAGGTGAGGGTACGGCAACGCTTTAGGGGGAGCGTGGGTGTGAGGGCGCGGGGTAGTGTTAGTGTACGGTTTAGGATTAGTGGATGGGTGAGCGTCAGGCTTCGGGGAAGGGTTAGGGTTAGGGTTCGGGCTAGGGTTAGGGTTAGGGGACGTGGACGGTTTAGGGTCCAGGTGAGGGTACGGCAATGCTTTAGGGCGAGCGTGCGTGTGAGGGCGTGGGTTAGTGTTAGCGTACGGGTTAGGATTAGCGGACGGGTGAGGGTCAGGCTTTGGGGAAGGGTTAGGATTAGGGTTCGGGCTAGGGTTAGGGTTAGGGGACGGGGACGGTTTAGGGTCCAGGTGAGGGTACGGCAACGCTTTAAGGGGAGAGTGCGTGTGAGGGCGCGGGTTAGTGTTAGCTTACGGGTTAGGATTAGGGGACGGGTGAGGGTCAGGCTTCAGGGAAGTGTTAGGGCTAGGGTTCGGGCTAGGGTTAGGGTTACGGGACAGTGACGGTTTAGGGTCCAGGTGAGGGTACAGCAACGCTTTAGGGGGAGCGTGCGTGTGAGGGCGCGGGTTAGTGTTAGCGTACGGCTTAGGATTAGGGGACGGGTGAGGGTCAGGCTTCGGGGAAGGGTTAGGGTTAGGGTTCGGGCTAGGGTTAGGGTAAGGGGACGGGGACGGTTTAGGGTCCAGGTGAGGGTACGGCAACGCTTTAGGGGGAGCGTGAGTGTGAGGGCGCGGGTTAGTGTTAGCGTACGGGTTAGGATTAGGGGACGGGTGACGGTCAGGCTTTTGGGAAGGGTTAGGGTTAGGGTTCGGGCTAGGGTTAGGGTTAGGGGACGGGGACGGTTTAGGGTCCAGGTGAGGGTACGGCAACGCTTTAGGGGGAGCGTGCGTGTGAGGGCGCGGGTTAGTGTTAGCGTACGGTTTAGGATTACGGGACGGGTGAGGGTCAGGCTTCGGGGAAGGGTTAGGGTTATGGTTCGGGCTAGGGTTAGGGTTAGGGGACGGGGACGATTTAGGGTCCAGGTGATGGTACGGCAACGCTTTAGGGAGAGCGTGCATGTGAGGGCGCGGGTTAGTGTTAGCGTACGGGTTAGGATTAGGGGACGGGTGAGGGTCAGGCTTCGGGGAAGGGTTAGGGTTAGGGTACGGGCTAGGGTTAGGGTTAGGGGACGGGGAAGGTTTAGGGTCCAGGTGAGGGTACGGCAACGCTTTAGGGGGAGCGTGCGTGTGAGGGCGCGGGTTAGTGTTAGCGTACGGGTTAGGATTAGGGGATGGGTGAGGGTCAGGCTTCGGGGAAGGGTTAGGGTTAGGGTTCGGGCTAGGGTTAGGGTTAGGGGACGGGGACGGTTTAGGGTCCAGCTGAGGGTACGGCAACGCTTTAGGGGGAGCGTGCGTGTGAGGGTGCGGGTTAGTGTTAGCGTACGGGTTAGGATTAGGGGACGGTTGAGTGTCATGCTTCGGGGAAGGGTTAGGGTTAGGGTTCGGGCTAGGGTTAGGGTTAGGGGACGGGGACGGTTTAGGGTCCCGGTGAGGGTATGGCAACGCTTTGGGGGGAGCGTGCGTGTGAGGGCGCGGGTTAGTGTTAGCATACAGGTTAGGATTAGGGGACGGGTGAGGGTCAGGCTTCGGGGAAGGGTTAGGGTTCGGGTTCGGGCTAGGGTTAGGGTTAGGGGACGGGAACGGTTTAGGGTCCAGGTGAGGGTACGGCAACGCTTTAGGGGGAGCGTGCTTGTGAGGGCGCGGGTTAGTGTTAGCGTACGGGTTAGGATTAGGGGATGGGTGAGGGTCAGGCTTCGGGGAAGGGTTAGGGTTAGGGTTCGGGCTAGGGTTAGGGTTAGGGGACGGGAACGGTTTAGGGTCCAGGTGAGGGTACGGCAACGCTTTAGGGGGAGCGTGCGTGTGAGGGCGCGGGTTAGTGTTAGCGTACGGGTTAGGATTAGGGGACGGGTGAGGGTCAGGCTTCGGGGAAGGGTTAGGGTTAGGGTTCGGGCTAGGGTTAGGGTTAGGGGACGGGGACGGTTTAGGGTCCAGGTGAGGGTACGGCAACGCTTTAGGGGGAGCGTGCGTGTGAGGGCCCGGGTTAGTGTTAGCGTACGGGTTAGGATTTGGGGACGGGTGAGGGTCAGGCTTCGGGGAAGGGTTAGGGTTAGGGTTCGGGCTAGGGTTAGTGGACGGGGACGGTTTAGGGTCCAGGTGAGGGTACGGCAACACTTTACGGGGAGCGTGCGTGTGAGGGCGCGGGTTAGTGTTAGCGTACGGGTTAGGATTAGGGGACGGGTGAGGGTCAGGCTTCGGGGAAGGGTTAGGGTTAGGGTTCGGGCTAGGGTTAGGGGACGGGGACGGTTTAGGGTCCAGGTGAGGGTACAGCAATGCTTTAGGGGGAGCGTGTGTGTGAGGGCGTGGGTTAGTGTTAGCGTACGGGTTAGGATTAGGGGACGGGTGAGGGTCAGGCTTCGGGGAAGGGTTAGGGTTAGGGTTCGGGCTAGAGTTAGGGTTAGGGGACGGGGACGGTTTAGGGTCCAGGTGAGGGTACGGCAACGCTTTAGGGGGAGCGTGCATGTGAGGGCGCGGGTTAGTGTTAGCGTACGGGTTAGGATTAGGGGACGGGTGAGGGTCAGGCTTCGAGGAAGGGTTAGGTTTAGGGTTCGGGCTAGGGTTAGGGTTAGGGGACGGGGACGGTTTAGGGTCCCGGTGAGGGTACGGCAACGCTTTAGGGGGAGCGTGCGTGTGAGGGCGCGGGTTAGTGTTAGTGTACGGGTTAGGATTAGGGGACGGGTGAGGGTCAGGCTTCGGGGAAGGGTTAGGGTTCGGGTTCGGGCTAGGGTTAGGGTTAGGGGACGGGGACGGTTTAGGGTCCAGGTGAGGGTACGGCAACGCTTTAGGGGGAGCGTGGGTGTGAGGGCGCGGGTTAGTGTTAGCGTACGGGTTAGGATTAGGGGACGGGTGAGGGTCAGGCTTCGGGGAAGGGTTAGGGTTAGGGTTCGGGCTAGGGTTAGGGTTAGGGGATGGGGACGGTTTAGGGTCCAGGTGAGGGTACGGCAACGCTTTAGGGGGAGAGTGCGTGTGAGGGCGTGGGTTAGTGTTAGCGTACGGGTTAGGATTAGGGGACGGGTGAGGGTCAGGCTTCGGGGAAGGGTTAGGGTTAGGGTTCGGGCTAGGGTTAGGGTTAGGGGACGGGGACGGTTTAGGGTCCAGGTGAGGGTCCGGCAACGCTTTAGGGGGAGCGTCATGTGAGGGCGCGGGTTAGTGTTAGCGTACGGGTTAGGATTAGGGGACGGGTGAGGGTCAGGCTTCGGAGAAGGGTTAGGATTAGGGTTCGGGCTAGGGTTAGGGTTAGGGGACGGGGACGGTTTAGGGACCACGTGAGGGTACGGCAACGCTTTAGGGGGAGCGTGCGTGTGAGGGCGCGGGTTAGTGTTAGCGTACGGGTTAGGATTAGGGGACGGGTGAGGGTCAGGCTTCGGAGAAGGGTTAGGGTTAGGGTTCGGGCTAGGGTTAGGGTTAGGGGACGGGGACGGTTTAGGGTCCAGGTGAGGGTACGGCAACGCTTTAGGGGGAGCGTGCGTGTGAGGGCACGGGTTAGTGTTAGCGTACGGGTTAGGATTAGGGGACGCGTGAGGGTCAGGCTTCGGGGAAGGGTTAGGGTTAGGGTTCGGGCTAGGGTTAGGGATTGGGGACGGGCACGGTTTAGGGTCCAGGTGAGGGTACGGCAACGCTTTAGGGGGAGCGTGCGTGTGAGGGCGTGGGTTAGTGTTAGCGTACGGGTTAGGATTAGGGGACGGGTGAGGGTCAGGCTTCGGGGAAGGGTTAGGGTTAGGGTTCGGGCTAGGGTTAGGGTTAGGGGACGGGGACGGTTTAGGGTCCAGGTGAGGGTACGGCAACGCTTTAGGGGGAGCGTGCATGTGAGGGCGCGGGTTAGTGTTAGCGTACGGGTAAGGATTAGGGGACGGGTGAGGGTCAGGCTTCGGGGAAGGGTTAGGGTTAGGGTTCGGGCTAGGGTTAGGGTTAGGGGACGGGGACGGTTTAGGGTCCAGGTGAGGGTACGGCAACGCTTTAGGGGGAGCGTGCGTGTGAGGGCGCGGGTCAGTGTTAGCGTACGGGTTAGGATTAGGGGACGGGTGAGGGTCAGGCTTCGGGGAAGGGTTAGGGTTAGGGTTCGGGTTAGGGTTAGGTTTAGGGGACGGGGAAGGTTTAGGGTCCAGGTGAGGGTACGGCAGCGCTTTAGGGGGAGCGTGCGTGTGAGGGCGCGGGTTAGTGTTAGCGTACGGGTTAGGATTAGGGGACGGTTGAGGGTCATGCTTCGGGGAAGGGTTAGGGTTAGGGTTCGGGCTAGGGTTAGGGTTAGGTGACGGGGACGGTATAGGGTCCAGGTGAGGGTACGGCAACGCTTTAGGGGGAGCGTGCATGTGAGGGCGCGGGTTAGTGTTAGCGTACGGGTTAGGATTATGGGACGGGTGAGGGTCAGGCTTCGGGGAAAGGTTAGGTTTAGGGTTCGGGCTAGGGTTAGGGTAAGGGGACGGGGACGGTTTAGGGTCCAGGTGAGGGTAGGGCAACGCTTTAGGGGGAGCGTGCTTGTGAGGGCGCGGGTTGGTGTTAGCGTACGGGTTAGGATTAGGGGACGGGTGAGGGTCAGGCTTCGGGGAAGTGTTAGGGTTAGGATTCGGGCTAGGGTTAGGGTTAGGGGACGGGGACGGTTTAGGGTCCAGGTGAGGGTACGGCAACGCTTTAGGGGGAGCGTGCGTGTGAGGGCGCGGGTTAGTGTTAGCGTACGGGTTAGGATTAGGGGACGGGTGACGGTCAGGCTTTGGGGAAGGGTTAGGGATAGGGTTCGGGATAGGGTTAGGGTTAGTGGACGGGGACGGTTTAGGGTCCAGGTGAGGGTACGGCAACGCTTTAGGGGGAGCGTGCGTGTGAGGGCGCGGAGTAGTGTTAGCGTACGGGTTAGGATTAGGGGACGGTTGAGGGTCATGCTTCGGGGAAGGGTTAGGGTTAGGGTTCGGGCTAGGGTTAGGGTGAGGTGACGGGGACGGTATAGGGTCCAGATGAGGGTACGGCAACGCTTTCGGGGGAGCGTGCGTGTGAGGGCACGGGTTAGTGTTAGCGTACGGGTTAGGATTATGGGACGGGTGAGGGTCAGGCTTCGGGGAAAGGTTAGGTTTAGGGTTCGGGCTAGGGTTAGGTTAAGGAGACGGGGACGGTTTAGGGTCCAGGTGAGGGTACGGCAACGCTTTAGGGGGAGCGTGCTTGTGAGGGCGCGGATTAGTGTTAGCGTACGGGTTAGGATTAGGGGACGGGTGAGGGTCAGGCTTCGGGGAAGGGTTAGGGTTAGGGTTCGGGCTAGGGTTAGGGTTAGGGGACGGGGACGGTTTAGGGTCCAGGTGAGGGTACGGCAACGCTTTAGGGGGAGCGTGCGTGTGAGGGCGCGGGTTAGTGTTAGCGTACGGGTTAGGATTAGGGGACGGGTGAGGGTCAGGCTTCGGGGAAGGGTTTGGGTTAGGGTTCGGGCTAGGGTTAAGGTTAGGGGACGGGGACGGTTTAGGGACCAGGTGAGGGTACGGCAACGCTTTAGGGGGAGCGTGGGTGTGAGGGCGCGGGGTAGTGTTAGTGTACGGTTTAGGATTAGTGGATGGGTGAGCGTCAGGCTTCGGGGAAGGGTTAGGGTTAGGGTTCGGGCTAGGGTTAGGGTTAGGGGACGTGGACGGTTTAGGGTCCAGGTGAGGGTACGGCAACGCTTTAGGGCGAGCGTGCGTGTGAGGGCGTGGGTTAGTGTTAGCGTACGGGTTAGGATTAGCGGACGGGTGAGGGTCAGGCTTCGGGGAAGGGTTAGGATTAGGGTTCGGGCTAGGGTTAGGGTTAGGGGACGGGGACGGTTTAGGGTCCAGGTGAGGGTACGGCAACGCTTTAAGGGGAGAGTGCGTGTGAGGGCGCGGGTTAGTGTTAGCTTACGGGTTAGGATTAGGGGACAGGTGAGGGTCAGGCTTCAGGGAAGTGTTAGGGCTAGGGTTCGGGCTAGGGTTAGGGTTACGGGACAGTGACGGTTTAGGGTCCAGGTGAGGGTACGGCAACGCTTTAGGGGGAGCGTGCGTGTGAGGGCGCGGGTTAGTGTTAGCGTACGGGTTAGGATTAGGGGACGGTTGAGGGTCATGCTTCGGGGAAGGGTTAGGTTTAGGGTTCGGGCTAGGGTTAGGGTTAGATGACGGGGACGGTTTAGGGTCCAGGTGATGGTACGGCAACGCTTTAGGGGGAGCGTGCGTGTGAGGGCGCGGGGTAGTGTTAGCGTACGGGTTAGGATTATGGGACGGGTGAGGGTCAGGCTTCGGGGAAGGTTTAGGGTTAGGGTTCGGGCTAGGGTTAGGGTAAGGGGACGGGGACGGTTTAGGGTCCAGGTGAGGGTACGGCAACGCTTTAGGGGGAGCGTGAGTGTGAGGGCGCGGGTTAGTGTTAGCGTACGGGTTAGGATTAGGGGACGGGTGACGGTCAGGCTTTTGGGAAGGGTTAGGGTTAGGGTTCGGGCTAGGGTTAGGGTTAGGGGACGGGGACGGTTTAGGGTCCAGGTGAGGGTACGGCAACGCTTTAGGGGGAGCGTGCGTGTGAGGGCGCGGGTTAGTGTTAGCGTACGGTTTAGGATTACGGGACGGGTGAGGGTCAGGCTTCGGGGAAGGGTTAGGGTTATGGTTCGGGCTAGGGTTAGGGTTAGGGGACGGGGACGATTTAGGGTCCAGGTGATGGTACGGCAACGCTTTAGGGAGAGCGTGCATGTGAGGGCGCGGGTTAGTGTTAGCGTACGGGTTAGGATTAGGGGACGGGTGAGGGTCAGGCTTCGGGGAAGGGTTAGGGTTAGGGTACGGGCTAGGGTTAGGGCTAGGGGACGGGGAAGGTTTAGGGTCCAGGTGAGGGTACGGCAACGCTTTAGGGGGAGCGTGCGTGTGAGGGCGCAGGTTAGTGTTAGCGTACGGGTTAGGATTAGGGGATGGGTGAGGGTCAGGCTTCGGGGAAGGGTTAGGGTTAGGGTTCGGGCTAGGGTTAGGGTTAGGGGACGGGGACGGTTTAGGGTCCAGCTGAGGGTACGGCAACGCTTTAGGGGGAGCGTGCATGTGAGGGTGCGGGTTAGTGTTAGCGTACGGGTTAGGATTAGGGGACGGTTGAGTGTCATGCTTCAGGGAAGGGTTAGGGTTAGGGTTCGGGCTAGGGTGAGGGTTAGGTGACGGGGACGGTTTAGGGTCCAGGTGAGGGTACGGCAACGCTTTAGGGGGAGCGTTCATGTGAGGGGGCGGGTTAGTGTTAGTGTACGGGTTAGGATTAAGGGACGGGTGAGGGTCAGGCTTCGGGGAAGGGTTAGGGTTAGGGTTCGGGCTAGGGTTAGTGTTAGGGGACGGGGACGGTTTAGGGTCCAGGTGAGGGTACGGCAACGCTTTAGGGGGAGCGTGCGTGTGAGGGCGCGGGTTAGTGTTAGCGTACGGGTTAGGATTAGGGGACGGGTGAGGGTCAGGCTTCGGGGAAGGGTTAGGGTTAGGGTTCGGGCTAGGGTTAGGGTTAGGGGACGGGGACGGTTTAGGGTCCAGGTGAGGGTACGGCAACGCTTTAGGGGGAGCGTGCGTGTGAGGGCGGGGGTTAGTGTTAGCGTACGGGTTAGGATTAGGGGACGGGTGAGGGTCAGGCTTCGGGGAAGGGTTAGGGTTAGGGTTCGGGCTAGGGTTAGGGTTAGGGGACGGGGACGGTTTAGGGTCCAGGTGAGGGTACGGCAACGCTTTAGGGGGAGCGTGCTTGTGAGGGCGCGGGTTAGTGTTAGCGTACGGGTTAGGATTAGGGGACGGGTGAGGGTCAGGCTTCGGGGAAGGGTTAGGGTTAGGGTTCGGGCTAGGGTTAGGGTTAGGGGACGGGAACGGTTTAGGGTCCAGGTGAGGGTACGGCAACGCTTTAGGGGGAGCGTGCGTGTGAGGGCGCGGGTTAGTGTTAGCGTACGGGTTAGGATTAGGGGACGGGTGAGGGTCAGGCTTCGGGGAAGTGTTAGGGTTAGGGTTCGGGCTAGGGTTAGGGTTAGGGGACGGGGACGGTTTAGGGTCCAGGTGAGGGTACGGCAACGCTTTAGGGGGAGCGTGCGTGTGAGGGCCCGGGTTAGTGTTAGCGTACGGGTTAGGATTTGGGGACGGGTGAGGGTCAGGCTTCGGGGAAGGGTTAGGGTTAGGGTTCGGGCTAGGGTTAGTGGACGGGGACGGTTTAGGGTCCAGGTGAGGGTACGGCAACACTTTACGGGGAGCGTGCGTGTGAGGGCGCGGGTTAGTGTTAGCGTACGGGTTAGGATTAGGGGACGGGTGAGGGTCAGGCTTCGGGGAAGGGTTAGGGTTAGGGTTCGGGCTAGGGTTAGGGGACGGGGACGGTTTAGGGTCCAGGTGAGGGTACAGCAATGCTTTAGGGGGAGCGTGTGTGTGAGGGCGTGTGTTAGTGTTAGCGTACGGGTTAGGATTAGGGGACGGGTGAGGGTCAGGCTTCGGGGAAGGGTTAGGGTTAGGGTTCGGGCTAGAGTTAGGGTTAGGGGACGGGGACGGTTTAGGGTCCAGGTGAGGGTACGGCAACGCTTTAGGGGGAGCGTGCATGTGAGGGCGCGGGTTAGTGTTAGCGTACGGGTTAGGATTAGGGGACGGGTGAGGGTCAGGCTTCGGGGAAGGGTTAGGTTTAGGGTTCGGGCTAGGGTTAGGGTTAGGGGACGGGGACGGTTTAGGGTCCCGGTGAGGGTACGGCAACGCTTTAGGGGGAGCGTGCGTGTGAGGGCGCGGGTTAGTGTTAGCGTACGGGTTAGGATTAGGGGACGGGTGAGGGTCAGGCTTCGGGGAAGGGTTAGGGTTCGGGTTCGGGCTAGGGTTAGGGTTAGGGGACGGGGACGGTTTAGGGTCCAGGTGAGGGTACGGCAACGCTTTAGGGGGAGCGTTCATGTGAGGGGGCGGGTTAGTGTTAGTGTACGGGTTAGGATTAAGGGACGGGTGAGGGTCAGGCTTCGGGTAAGGGTTAGGGTTAGGGTTCGGGCTAGGGTTAGTGTTAGGGGACGGGGACGGTTTAGGGTCCAGGTGAGGGTACGGCAACGCTTTAGGGGGAGCGTGCGTGTGAGGGCGCGGGTTAGTGTTAGCGTACGGGTTAGGATTAGGGGACGGGTGAGGGTCAGGCTTCGGGGAAGGGTTAGGGTTAGGGTTCGGGCTAGGGTTAGGGTTAGGGGACGGGGACGGTTTAGGGTCCAGGTGAGGGTACGGCAACGCTTTAGGGGGAGCGTGCGTGTGAGGGCGGGGGTTAGTGTTAGCGTACGGGTTAGGATTAGGGGACGGGTGAGGGTCAGGCTTCGGGGAAGGGTTAGGGTTAGGGTTCGGGCTAGGGTTAGGGTTAGGGGACGGGGACGGTTTAGGGTCCAGGTGAGGGTACGGCAACGCTTTAGGGGGAGCGTGCTTGTGAGGGCGCGGGTTAGTGTTAGCGTACGGGTTAGGATTAGGGGACGGGTGAGGGTCAGGCTTCGGGGAAGGGTTAGGGTTAGGGTTCGGGCTAGGGTTAGGGTTAGGGGACGGGAACGGTTTAGGGTCCAGGTGAGGGTACGGCAACGCTTTAGGGGGAGCGTGCGTGTGAGGGCGCGGGTTAGTGTTAGCGTACGGGTTAGGATTAGGGGACGGGTGAGGGTCAGGCTTCGGGGAAGTGTTAGGGTTAGGGTTCGGGCTAGGGTTAGGGTTAGGGGACGGGGACGGTTTAGGGTCCAGGTGAGGGTACGGCAACGCTTTAGGGGGAGCGTGCGTGTGAGGGCCCGGGTTAGTGTTAGCGTACGGGTTAGGATTTGGGGACGGGTGAGGGTCAGGCTTCGGGGAAGGGTTAGGGTTAGGGTTCGGGCTAGGGTTAGTGGACGGGGACGGTTTAGGGTCCAGGTGAGGGTACGGCAACACTTTACGGGGAGCGTGCGTGTGAGGGCGCGGGTTAGTGTTAGCGTACGGGTTAGGATTAGGGGACGGGTGAGGGTCAGGCTTCGGGGAAGGGTTAGGGTTAGGGTTCGGGCTAGGGTTAGGGGACGGGGACGGTTTAGGGTCCAGGTGAGGGTACAGCAATGCTTTAGGGGGAGCGTGTGTGTGAGGGCGTGTGTTAGTGTTAGCGTACGGGTTAGGATTAGGGGACGGGTGAGGGTCAGGCTTCGGGGAAGGGTTAGGGTTAGGGTTCGGGCTAGAGTTAGGGTTAGGGGACGGGGACGGTTTAGGGTCCAGGTGAGGGTACGGCAACGCTTTAGGGGGAGCGTGCATGTGAGGGCGCGGGTTAGTGTTAGCGTACGGGTTAGGATTAGGGGACGGGTGAGGGTCAGGCTTCGGGGAAGGGTTAGGTTTAGGGTTCGGGCTAGGGTTAGGGTTAGGGGACGGGGACGGTTTAGGGTCCCGGTGAGGGTACGGCAACGCTTTAGGGGGAGCGTGCGTGTGAGGGCACGGGTTAGTGTTAGCGTACGGGTTAGGATTAGGGGACGGGTGAGGGTCAGGCTTCGGGGAAGGGTTAGGGTTCGGGTTCGGGCTAGGGTTAGGGTTAGGGGACGGGGACGGTTTAGGGTCCAGGTGAGGGTACGGCAACGCTTTAGGGGGAGCGTGGGTGTGAGGGCGCGGGTTAGTGTTAGCGTACGGGTTAGGATTAGGGGACGGGTGAGGGTCAGGCTTCGGGGAAGGGTTAGGGTTAGGGTTCGGGCTAGGGTTAGGGTTAGGGGATGGGGACGGTTTAGGGTCCAGGTGAGGGTACGGCAACGCTTTAGGGGTAGAGTGCGTGTGAGGGCGTGGGTTAGTGTTAGCGTACGGGTTAGGATTAGGGGACGGGTGAGGGTCAGGCTTCGGGGAAGGGTTAGGGTTAGGGTTCGGGCTAGGGTTAGGGTTAGGGGATGGGGACGGTTTAGGGTCCAGGTGAGGGTACGGCAACGCTTTAGGGGGAGTGTCATGTGAGGGCGCGGGTTAGTGTTAGCGTACGGGTTAGGATTAGGGGACGGGTGAGGGTCAGGCTTCGGAGAAGGGTTAGGATTAGGGTTCGGGCTAGGGTTAGGGTTAGGGGACGGGGACGGTTTAGGGACCACGTGAGGGTACGGCAACGCTTTAGGGGGAGCGTGCGTGTGAGGGCGCGGGTTAGTGTTAGCGTACGGGTTAGGATTAGGGGACGGGTGAGGGTCAGGCTTCGGAGAAGGGTTAGGGTTAGGGTTCGGGCTAGGGTTAGGGTTAGGGGACGGGGACGGTTTACGGTCCAGGTGAGGGTACGGCAATGCTTTAGGGGGAGTGTGCGTGTAAGGGCGCGGGTTAGTGTTAGCGTACGGGTTAGGATTAGGGGACGGGTGAGGGTCAGGCTTCGGGGAAGGGTTAGGGTTAGTGTTCGGGCTAGGGTTAGGGATAGGGGACGGGGACGGTTTAGGGTCCAGGTGAGGGTACGGTAATGCTTTAGGGGGAGCGTGCGTGTGACGCGTGGGTTAGTGTTAGCGTACGGGTTAGGATTAGGGGACGGGTGAGGGTCAGGCTTCGGGCAAGGGTTAGGGTTCGGGTTCGGGCTAGGGTTAGGGTTAGGGGACGGGGACGGTTTAGGGTCCAGGTGAGGGTACGGCAACGATTTAGGGGGAGCGTGCGTGTGAGGGCGCGGGTTAGTGTTAGCGTACGGGTTAGGATTAGGGGACGGGTGAGGGTCAGGCTTCGGGGAAGGGTTAGGGTTAGGGTTCGGGCTAGGGTTAGGGTTAGGGGACGGGGAAGGTTTAGGGTCCAGATGAGGGTACGGCAGCGCTTTAGGGGGAGCGTGCGTGTGAGGGCGTGGGTTAGTGTTAGCGTACGGGTTAGGATTAGGGGACGGGTGAGGGTCAGGCTTCGGGGAAGGGTTAGGGTTAGGGTTCGGGCTAGGGTTAGGGTTAGGGGACGGGGACGGTTTAGGGTCCAGGTGAGGGTACGGCAACGCTTTAGGGGGAGCGTGCGTGTGAGGGCACGGGTCAGTGTTAGCGTACGGGTTAGGATTAGGGGACGCGTGAGGGTCAGGCTTCGGGGAAGGGTTAGGGTTAGGGTTCGGGCTAGGGTTAGGGATTGGGGACGGGGACGGTTTAGGGTCCAGGTGAGGGTACGGCAACGCTTTAGGGGGAGCGTGCGTGTGAGGGCGTGGGTTAGTGTTAGCGTACGGGTTAGGATTAGGGGACGGGTGAGGGTCAGGCTTCGGGGAAGGGTTAGGGTTAGGGTTCGGGCTAGGGTTAGGGTTAGGGGACGGGGACGGTTTAGGGTCCAGGTGAGGGTACGGCAACGCTTTAGGGGGAGCGTGCATGTGAGGGCGCATGTTAGTGTTAGCGTACGGGTAAGGATTAGGGGACGGGTGAGGGTCAGGCTTCGGGGAAGGGTTAGGGTTAGGGTTCGGGCTAGGGTTAGGGTTAGGGGACGGGGACGGTTTAGGGTCCAGGTGGGGGTACGGCAACGCTTTAGGGGGAGCGTGCGTGTGAGGGCGCGGGTCAGTGTTAGCGTACGGGTTAGGATTAGGGGACGGGTGAGGGTCAGGCTTCGGGGAAGGGTTAGGGTTAGGATTCGGGCTAGGGTTAGGGTTAGGGGACGGGGACGGTTTAGGGTCCAGGTGAGGGTACGGCAACGCTTTAGGGGGAGCGTGCGTGTGAGGGCGCGGGTTAGTGTTAGCGTACGGGTTAGGATTAGGGGACGGGTGACGGTCAGGCTTTGGGGAAGGGTTAGGGATAGGGTTCGGGATAGGGTTAGGGTTAGTGGACGGGGACGGTTTAGGGTCCAGGTGAGGGTACGGCAACGCTTTAGGGGGAGCGTGCGTGTGAGGGCGCGGGTTAGTGTTAGCGTACGGGTTAGGATTAGGGGACGGGTGAGGGTCTGGCTTCGGGGAAGGGTTAGGGTTAGGGTTCGGGCTAGGGTTAAGGTTAGGGAACGGGGACGGTTTAGGGTCCAGGTGAGGGTACGGCAACGCTTTAGGCGGAGCGTGGGTGTGAGGGCGCGGGTTAGTGTTAGTGTACGGTTTAGGATTAGTGGATGGGTGAGCGTCAGGCTTCGGGGAAGGTTTAGGGTTAGGGTTCGGGCTAGGGTTAAGGTTAGGGGACGGGGACGGTTTAGGGTCCAGGTGAGGGTACGGCAACGCTTTAGGGGGAGCGTGCGTGTGAGGGCGTGGGTTAGTGTTAGCTTACGGGTTAGGATTAGGGGACGGGTGAGGGTCAGGCTTCGGGGAAGGGTTAGGGTTAGGGTTCAGGCTAGGGTTAGGGTTAGGGGACGGGGATGGTTTAGGGTCCAGTTGAGGGTACGGCAACGCTTTAGGGGGAGCGTGCATGTGAGGGGGCGTGTTAGTGTTAGTGTACGGGTTAGGATTAAGGGACGGGTGAGGGTCAGGCTTCGGGGAAGGGTTAGGGTTAGGGTTCGGGCTAGGGTTAGTGTTAGGGGACGGGGACGGTTTAGGGTCCAGGTGAGGGTACGGCAACGCTTTAGGGGGAGCGTGCGTGTGAGGGCGCGGGTTAGTGTTAGCGTACGGGTTAGGATTAGGGGACGGGTGAGGGTCAGGCTTCGGGGAAGGGTTAGGGTTCGGGTTCGGGCTAGGGTTAGGGTTAGGGGACGGGGACGGTTTAGGGTCCAGGTGAGGGTACGGCAACGCTTTAGGGGGAGCGTGGGTGTGAGGGCGCGGGTTAGTGTCAGCGTACGGGTCAGGATTAGGGGACGGGTGAGGGTCAGGCTTCGGGGAAGGGTTAGGGTTAGGGTTCGGGCTAGGGTTAGGGTTAGGGGACGGGGACGATTTAGGGTCCAGGTGAGGGTACGGCAACGCTTTAGGGGGAGCGTGCGTGTGAGGGCGCGGGTTAGTGTTAGCTTACGGGTTAGGATTAGGGGACGGGTGAGGGTCAGGCTTCGGGGAAGTGTTAGGGCTAGGGTTCGGGCTAGGGTTAGGGTTACGGGACAGTGACGGTTTCGGGTCCAGGTGAGGGTACCTTAACGCTTTAGGGGGAGCGTGCGTGTGAGGGCGCGGGTTAGTGTTAGCGTACGGGTTAGGATTAGGGGACGGGTGAGTGTCAGGCTTCGGGGAAGGGTTAGGGTTAGGGTTCGGGCTAGGGTTAGGTTTAGGGGACGGGGACGGTTTAGGGTCCAGGTGAGGGTACGGCAACGCTTTAGGGGGAGCGTGCATGTGAGTGCGCGGGTTAGTGTTAGCGTACGGGTTAGGATCATGGGACGGGTGAGGGTCAGGCTTCGGGGAAGGGTTAGGGTTAGGGTTTGGGCTAGGGTTAGGGTTAGGGGATGGGGACGGTTTAGGGTCCAGGTGAGGGTACGGCAACGCTTTAGGGGGAGCATGCATGTGAGAGTGCGGGTTAGTGTTAGCGTACGGGTTAGGATTAGGGGACGGGTGAGGGTCAGGCTTCGGGGAAGTGTTAGGGTTAGGGTTCGGGCTAGGGTTAGGTTTAGGGGACGGGGACGGTTTAGGGTACAGGTGAGGGTACGGCAACGCTTTAGGGGGAGCGTGCGTGTGAGGGCGAGGGTTAGTGTTAGCGTACGTGTTAGGATTAGGGGACGGGTGAGGGTCAGGCTTCGGTGAAGGGTTAGGGTTAGGGTTCGGGCTAGGGTTAGGGTTAGGGGACGGGGACGGTTTAGAGTCCAGGTGAGGGTACGGCAAAGCTTTAGGGGGAGCATGCGTGTGAGGGCGTGGGTTAGTGTTAGCGTACGGGTTAGGATTAGGGGACGGGTGAGGGTCAGGCTTCGGGGAAGGGTTAGGGTTAGGGTTCGGGCTAGGGTTAGGGTTAGGGGACGGGGACGGCTTAGGTTCCAGGTGAGGGTACGGCAAAGCTTTAGGTGGAGCGTGCGTGTGAGGGCGCGGGTTAGTGTTAGCGTACGGGTTAGGATTAGCGGACGTTTGAGGGTCATGCTTCGGGGAAGGGGTAGGGTTAGGGTTCGGGCTAGGGTTAGGGTTAGGGGACCGGGACGGTTTAGAGTCCAGGTGAGGGTACGGCAACGCTTTAGGGGGAGCGTGCGTGTGAGGGCGCGGGTTAGTGTTAGCGTACGGATTAGGAGTAGGGGACGGGTGAGGGTCAGGCTTCGGGCAAGGGTTAGGGTTCGGGTTCGGGCTAGGGTTAGGGTTAGGGGACGGGGACGGTTTAGGGTCCAGGTGAGGGTACGGCAACGATTTAGGGGGAGCGTGCGTGTGAGGGCGCGGGTTAGTGTTAGCGTACGGGTTAGGATTAGGGGACGGGTGAGGGTCAGGCTTCGGGGAAGGGTTAGGGTTAGGGTTCGGGCTAGGGTTAGGGTTAGGGGACGGGGAAGCTTTAGGGTCCAGATGAGGGTACGGCAGCGCTTTAGGGGGAGCGTGCGTGTGAGGGCGTGGGTTAGTGTTAGCGTACGGGTTAGGATTAGGGGACGGGTGAGGGTCAGGCTTCGGGGAAGGGTTAGGGTTAGGGTTCGGGCTAGGGTTAGGGTTAGGGGACGGGGACGGTTTAGGGTCCAGGTGAGGGTACGGCAACGCTTTAGGGGGAGCGTGCGTGTGAGGGCACGGGTTAGTGTTAGCGTACGGGTTAGGATTAGGGGACGCGTGAGGGTCAGGCTTCGGGGAAGGGTTAGGGTTAGGGTTCGGGCTAGGGTTAGGGATTGGGGACGGGGACGGTTTAGGGTCCAGGTGAGGGTACGGCAACGCTTTAGGGGGAGCGTGCGTGTGAGGGCGTGGGTTAGTGTTAGCGTACGGGTTAGGATTAGGGGACGGGTGAGGGTCAGGCTTCGGGGAAGGGTTAGGGTTAGGGTTCGGGCTAGGGTTAGGGTTAGGGGACGGGGACGGTTTAGGGTCCAGGTGAGGGTACGGCAACGCTTTAGGGGGAGCGTGCATGTGAGGGCGCGTGTTAGTGTTAGCGTACGGGTAAGGATTAGGGGACGGGTGAGGGTCAGGCTTCGGGGAAGGGTTAGGGTTAGGGTTCGGGCTAGGGTTAGGGTTAGGGGACGGGGACGGTTTAGGGTCCAGGTGAGGGTACGGCAACGCTTTAGGGGGAGCGTGCGTGTGAGGGCGCGGGTCAGTGTTAGCGTACGGGTTAGGATTAGGGGACGGGTGAGGGTCAGGCTTCGGGGAAGGGTTAGGGTTAGGGTTCGGGGTAGGGTTAGGTTTAGGGGACGGGGAAGGTTTAGGGTCCAGGTGAGGGTACGGCAGCGCTTTAGGGGGAGCGTGCGTGTGAGGGCGCGGGTTAGTGTTAGCGTACGGGTTAGGATTAGGGGACGGTTGAGGGTCATGCTTCGGGGAAGGGTTAGGGTTAGGGTTCGGGCTAGGGTTAGGGTTAGGTGACGGGGACGGTATAGGGTCCAGGTGAGGGTACGGCAACGCTTTAGGGGGAGCGTGCATGTGAGGGCGCGGGTTAGTGTTAGCGTACGGGTTAGGATTATGGGACGGGTGAGGGTCAGGCTTCGGGGAAAGGTTAGGTTTAGGGTTCGGGCTAGGGTTAGGGTAAGGGGACGGGGACGGTTTAGGGTCCAGGTGAGGGTAGGGCAACGCTTTAGGGGGAGCGTGCTTGTGAGGGCGCGGGTTGGTGTTAGCGTACGGGTTAGGATTAGGGGACGGGTGAGGGTCAGGCTTCGGGGAAGTGTTAGGGTTAGGATTCGGGCTAGGGTTAGGGTTAGGGGACGGGGACGGTTTAGGGTCCAGGTGAGGGTACGGCAACGCTTTAGGGGGAGCGTGCGTGTGAGGGCGCGGGTTAGTGTTAGCGTACGGGTTAGGATTAGGGGACGGGTGACGGTCAGGCTTTGGGGAAGGGTTAGTGATAGGGTTCGGGATAGGGTTAGGGTTAGTGGACGGGGACGGTTTAGGGTCCAGGTGAGGGTACGGCAACGCTTTAGGGGGAGCGTGCGTGTGAGGGCGCGGGTTAGTGTTAGCGTACGGGTTAGGATTAGGGGACGGGTGAGGGTCTGGCTTCGGGGAAGGGTTAGGGTTAGGGTTCGGGCTAGGGTTAAGGTTAGGGGACGGGGACGGTTTAGGGTCCAGGTGAGGGTACGGCAACGCTTTAGGGGGAGCGTGGGTGTGAGGGCGCGGGTTAGTGTTAGTGTACGGTTTAGGATTAGTGGATGGGTGAGCGTCAGGCTTCGGGGAAGATTTAGGGTTAGGGTTCGGGCTAGGGTTAAGGTTAGGGGACGGGGACGGTTTAGGGTCCAGGTGAGGGTACGGCAACGCTTTAGGGGGAGCGTGCGTGTGAGGGCGTGGGTTAGTGTTAGCTTACGGGTTAGGATTAGGGGACGGGTGAGGGTCAGGCTTCGGGGAAGTGTTAGGGCTAGGGTTCGGGCTAGGGTTAGGTTTACGGGACAGTGACGGTTTCGGGTCCAGGTGAGGGTACCTTAACGCTTTAGGGGGAGCGTGCGTGTGAGGGCGCGGGTTAGTGTTAGCCTACGGGTTAGGATTAGGGGACGGGTGAGGGTCAGGCTTCGGGGAAGGGTTAGGTTTAGGGTTCGGGCTAGAGTTAGGGTTAGGGGACGGGGACGGTTTAGGGTCCAGGTGAGGGTACGGCAACGCTTTAGGGGGAGCGTGCGTGTGAGGGCGCGGGTTAGTGTTAGCGTACGGGTTAGGTTTAGGGGACGGGTGAGGGTCAGGCTTCGGGGAAGGGTTAGGTTTAGGGTTCGGGCTAGGGTTAGGGTTAGGGGACGGGGACGGTTTAGGGTCCAGGTGAGGGTACGGCAACGCTTTAGGGGGAGCGTGCGTGTGAGGGCGCGGGTTAGTGTTAGCGTACGGGTTAGGATTAGGGGACGGGTGAGGGTCAGGCTTCGGGGAAGGGTTAGGGTTCGGGTTCGGGCTAGGGTTAGGGTTAGGGGACGGGGACGGTTTAGGGTCCAGGTGAGGGTACGGCAACGCTTTAGGGGGAGCGTGGGTGTGAGGGCGCGGGTTAGTGTCAGCGTACGGGTCAGGATTAGGGGACGGGTGAGGGTCAGGCTTCGGGGAAGGGTTAGGGTTAGGGTTCGGGCTAGGGTTAGGGTTAGGGGACGGGGACGATTTAGGGTCCAGGTGAGGGTACGGCAACGCTTTAGGGGGAGCGTGCGTGTGAGGGCGCGGGTTAGTGTTAGCTTACGGGTTAGGATTAGGGGACGGGTGAGGGTCAGGCTTCGGGGAAGTGTTAGGGCTAGGGTTCGGGCTAGGGTTAGGGTTACGGGACAGTGACGGTTTCGGGTCCAGGTGAGGGTACCTTAACGCTTTAGGGGGAGCGTGCGTGTGAGGGCGCGGGTTAGTGTTAGCGTACGGGTTGGGATTAGGGGACGGGTGAGTGTCAGGCTTCGGGGAAGGGTTAGGGTTAGGGTTCGGGCTAGGGTTAGGGTTAGGGGACGGGGACGGTTTAGGGTCCAGGTGAGGGTACGGCAACGCTTTAGGGGGAGCGTGCATGTGAGTGCGCGGGTTAGTGTTAGCGTACGGGTTAGGATCATGGGACGGGTGAGGGTCAGGCTTCGGGGAAGGGTTAGGGTTAGGGTTCGGGCTAGGGTTAGGGTTAGGGGATGGGGACGGTTTAGGGTCCAGGTGAGGGTACGGCAACGCTTTAGGGGGAGCATGCATGTGAGAGTGCGGGTTAGTGTTAGCGTACGGGTTAGGATTAGGGGACGGGTGAGGGTCAGGCTTCGGGGAAGTGTTAGGGTTAGGGTTCGGGCTAGGGTTAGGTTTAGGGGACGGGGACGGTTTAGGGTCCAGGTGAGGGTACGGCAACGCTTTAGGGGGAGCGTGCGTGTGAGGGCGAGGGTTAGTGTTAGCGTACGTGTTAGGATTAGGGGACGGGTGAGGGTCAGGCTTCGGTGAAGGGTTAGGGTTAGGGTTCGGGCTAGGTTTAGGGTTAGGGGACGGGGACGGTTTAGAGTCCAGGTGAGGGTACGGCAAAGCTTTAGGGGGAGCATGCGTGTGAGGGCGTGGGTTAGTGTTAGCGTACGGGTTAGGATTAGGGGACGGGTGAGGGTCAGGCTTCGGGGAAGGGTTAGGGTTAGGGTTCGGGCTAGGGTTAGGGTTAGGGGACGGGGACGGCTTAGGTTCCAGGTGAGGGTACGGCAAAGCTTTAGGTGGAGCGTGCGTGTGAGGGCGCGGGTTAGTGTTAGCGTACGGGTTAGGATTAGGGGACGGGTGAGGGTCAGGCTTCGGGGAAGGGTTAGGGTTAGGGTTCGGGCTAGGGATAGGGTTAGGGGACGGGGACGGTTTAGGGTCCAGGTGAGGGTACAGCAACACTTTAGGGGGAGCGTGCGTGTGAGGGCGCGGGTTAGTGTTAGCGTACGGGTTAGGATTAGGGGACGTTTGAGGGTCATGCTTCGGGGAAGGGGTAGGGTTAGGGTTCGGGCTAGGGTTAGGGTTAGGGGACGGGGACGGTTTAGGGTCCAGGTGAGGGTACGGCAACGCTTTAGGGGGAGCGTGCGTGTGAGGGCGCGGGTTAGTGTTAGCGTACGGTTTAGGATTACGGGACGGGTGAGGGTCAGGCTTCGGGGAAGGGTTAGGGTTATGGTTCGGGCTAGGGTTAGGGTTAGGGGACGGGGACGATTTAGGGTCCAGGTGATGGTACGGCAACGCTTTAGGGAGAGCGTGCATGTGAGGGCGCGGGTTAGTGTTAGCGTACGGGTTAGGATTAGGGGACGGGTGAGGGTCAGGCTTCTGGGAAGGGTTAGGGTTAGGGTACGGGCTAGGGTTAGGGTTAGGGGACGGGGAAGGTTTAGGGTCCAGGTGAGGGTACGGCAACGCTTTAGGGGGAGCGTGCGTGTGAGGGCGCGGGTTAGTGTTAGCGTACGGGTTAGGATTAGGGGATGGGTGAGGGTCAGGCTTCGGGGAAGGGTTAGGGTTAGGGTTCGGGCTAGGGTTAAGGTTAGGGGACGGGGACGGTTTAGGGTCCAGGTGAGGGTACGGCAACGCTTTAGGGGGAGCGTGCGTGTGAGGGCGGGGGTTAGTGTTAGCGTACGGGTTAGGATTAGGGGACGGGTGAGGGTCAGGCTTCGGGGAAGGGTTAGGGTTAGGGTTCGGGCTAGGGTTAGGGTTAGGGGACGGGGACGGTTTAGGGTCCAGGTGAGGATACGGCAACGCTTTAGGGGAGGCGTGCTTGTGAGGGCGCGGGTTAGTGTTAGCGTACGGGTTAGGATTAGGGGACGGGTGAGGGTCAGGCTTCGGGGAAGGGTTAGGGTTAGGGTTCGGGCTAGGGTTAGGGTTAGGGGACGGGAACGGTTTAGGGTCCAGGTGAGGGTACGGCAACGCTTTAGGGGGAGCGTGCGTGTGAGGGCGCGGGTTAGTGTTAGCGTACGGGTTAGGATTAGGGGACGGGTGAGGGTCAGGCTTCGGGGAAATGTTACGGTTAGGGTTCGGGCTAGGGTTAGGGTTAGGGGACGGGGACGGTTTAGGGTCCAGGTGAGGGTACGGCAACGCTTTAGGGGGAGCGTGCGTGTGAGGGCCCGGGTTAGTGTTAGCGTACGGGTTAGGATTTGGGGACGGGTGAGGGTCAGGCTTCGGGGAAGGGTTAGGGTTAGGGTTCGGGCTAGGGTTAGTGGACGGGGACGGTTTAGGGTCCAGGTGAGGGTACGGCAACACTTTACGGGGAGCGTGCGTGTGAGGGCGCGGGTTAGTGTTAGCGTACGGGTTAGGATTAGGGGACGGGTGAGGGTCAGGCTTCGGGGAAGGGTTAGGGTTAGGGTTCGGGCTAGGGTTAGGGGACGGGGACGGTTTAGGGTCCAGGTGAGGGTACAGCAATGCTTTAGGGGGAGCGTGTGTGTGATGGCGTGGGTTAGTGTTAGCGTACGGGTTAGGATTAGGGGACGGGTGAGGGTCAGGCTTCGGGGAAGGGTTAGGGTTAGGGTTCGGGCTAGAGTTAGGGTTAGGGGACGGGGACGGTTTAGGGTCCAGGTGAGGGTACGGCAACGCTTTAGGGGGAGCGTGCATGTGAGGGCGCGGGTTAGTGTTAGCGTACGGGTTAGGATTAGGGGACGGGTGAGGGTCAGGCTTCGGGGAAGGGTTAGGTTTATGGTTCGGGCTAGGGTTAGGGTTAGGGGACGGGGACGGTTTAGGGTCCCGGTGAGGGTACGGCAACGCTTTAGGGGGAGCGTGCGTGTGAGGGCGCGGGTTAGTGTTAGCGTACGGGTTAGGATTAGGGGACGGGTGAGGGTCAGGCTTCGGGGAAGGGTTAGGGTTCGGGTTCGGGCTAGGGTTAGGGTTAGGGGACGGGGACGGTTTAGGGTCCAGGTGAGGGTACGGCAACGCTTTAGGGGGAGCGTGGGTGTGAGGGCGCGGGTTAGTGTTAGCGTACGGGTTAGGATTAGGGGACGGGTGAGGGTCAGGCTTCGGGGAAGGGTTAGGGTTAGGGTTCGGGCTAGGGTTAGGGTTAGGGGATGGGGACGGTTTAGGGTCCAGGTGAGGGTACGGCAACGCTTTAGGGGTAGAGTGCGTGTGAGGGCGTGGGTTAGTGTTAGCGTACGGGTTAGGATTAGGGGACGGGTGAGGGTCAGGCTTCGGGGAAGGGTTAGGGTTAGGGTTCGGGCTAGGGTTAGGGTTAGGGGATGGGGACGGTTTAGGGTCCAGGTGAGGGTACGGCAACGCTTTAGGGGGAGCGTCATGTGAGGGCGCGGGTTAGTGTTAGCGTACGGGTTAGGATTAGGGGACGGGTGAGGGTCAGGCTTCGGAGAAGGGTTAGGATTAGGGTTCGGGCTAGGGTTAGGGTTAGGGGACGGGGACGGTTTAGGGACCACGTGAGGGTACGGCAACGCTTTAGGGGGAGCGTGCGTGTGAGGGCGCGGGTTAGTGTTAGCGTACGGGTTAGGATTAGGGGACGGGTGAGGGTCAGGCTTCGGAGAAGGGTTAGGGTTAGGGTTCGGGCTAGGGTTAGGGTTAGGGGACGGGGACGGTTTACGGTCCAGGTGAGGGTACGGCAATGCTTTAGGGGGAGCGTGCGTGTAAGGGCGCGGGTTAGTGTTAGCGTACGGGTTAGGATTAGGGGACGGGTGAGGGTCAGGCTTCGGGGAAGGGTTAGGGTTAGTGTTCGGGCTAGGGTTAGGGATAGGGGACGGGGACGGTTTAGGGTCCAGGTGAGGGTACGGTAATGCTTTAGGGGGAGCGTGCGTGTGACGCGTGGGTTAGTGTTAGCGTACGGGTTAGGATTAGGGGACGGGTGAGGGTCAGGCTTCGGGCAAGGGTTAGGGTTCGGGTTCGGGCTAGGGTTAGGGTTAGGGGACGGGGACGGTTTAGGGTCCAGGTGAGGGTACGGCAACGATTTAGGGGGAGCGTGCGTGTGAGGGCGCGGGTTAGTGTTAGCGTACGGGTTAGGATTAGGGGACGGGTGAGGGTCAGGCTTCGGGGAAGGGTTAGGGTTAGGGTTCGGGCTAGGGTTAGGGTTAGGGGACGGGGAAGGTTTAGGGTCCAGATGAGGGTACGGCAGCGCTTTAGGGGGAGCGTGCGTGTGAGGGCGTGGGTTAGTGTTAGCGTACGGGTTAGGATTAGGGGACGGGTGAGGGTCAGGCTTCGGGGAAGGGTTAGGGTTAGGGTTCGGGCTAGGGTTAGGGTTAGGGGACGGGGACGGTTTAGGGTCCAGGTGAGGGTACGGCAACGCTTTAGGGGGAGCGTGCGTGTGAGGGCACGGGTTAGTGTTAGCGTACGGGTTAGGATTAGGGGACAGGTGAGTGTCAGGCTTCGGGGAAGGGTTAGGGTTAGGGTTCGGGCTAGGGTTAGGGATTGGGGACGGGGACGGTTTAGGGTCCAGGTGAGGGTACGGCAACGCTTTAGGGGGAGCGTGCGTGTGAGGGCGTGGGTTAGTGTTAGCGTACGGGTTAGGATTAGGGGACGGGTGAGGGTCAGGCTTCGGGGAAGGGTTAGGGTTAGGGTTCGGGCTAGGGTTAGGGTTAGGGGACGGGGACGGTTTAGGGTCCAGGTGAGGGTACGGCAACGCTTTAGGGGGAGCGTGCATGTGAGGGCGCGTGTTAGTGTTAGCGTACGGGTAAGGATTAGGGGACGGGTGAGGGTCAGGCTTCGGGGAAGGGTTAGGGTTAGGGTTCGGGCTAGGGTTAGGGTTAGGGGACGGGGACGGTTTAGGGTCCAGGTGAGGGTACGGCAACGCTTTAGGGGGAGCGTGCGTGTGAGGGCGCGGGTCAGTGTTAGCGTACGGGTTAGGATTAGGGGACGGGTGAGGGTCAGGCTTCGGGGAAGGGTTAGGGTTAGGGTTCGGGGTAGGGTTAGGTTTAGGGGACGGGGAAGGTTTAGGGTCCAGGTGAGGGTACGGCAGCGCTTTAGGGGGAGCGTGCATGTGAGGGCGCGGGTTAGTGTTAGCGTACGGGTTAGGATTATGGGACGGGTGAGGGTCAGGCTTCGGGGAAAGGTTAGGTTTAGGGTTCGGGCTAGGGTTAGGGTAAGGGGACGGGGACGGTTTAGGGTCCAGGTGAGGGTAGGGCAACGCTTTAGGGGGAGCGTGCTTGTGAGGGCGCGGGTTGGTGTTAGCGTACGGGTTAGGATTAGGGGACGGGTGAGGGTCAGGCTTCGGGGAAGTGTTAGGGTTAGGATTCGGGCTAGGGTTAGGGTTAGGGGACGGGGACGGTTTAGGGTCCAGGTGAGGGTACGGCAACGCTTTAGGGGGAGCGTGCGTGTGAGGGCGCGGGTTAGTGTTAGCGTACGGGTTAGGATTAGGGGACGGGTGACGGTCAGGCTTTGGGGAAGGGTTAGGGATAGGGTTCGGGATAGGGTTAGGGTTAGTGGACGGGGACGGTTTAGGGTCCAGGTGAGGGTACGGCAACGCTTTAGGGGGAGCGTGCGTGTGAGGGCGCGGGTTAGTGTTAGCGTACGGGTTAGGATTAGGGGACGGGTGAGGGTCTGGCTTCGGGGAAGGGTTAGGGTTAGGGTTCGGGCTAGGGTTAAGGTTAGGGGACGGGGACGGTTTAGGGTCCAGGTGAGGGTACGGCAACGCTTTAGGGGGAGCGTGGGTGTGAGGGCGCGGGTTAGTGTTAGTGTACGGTTTAGGATTAGTGGATGGGTGAGCGTCAGGCTTCGGGGAAGATTTAGGGTTAGGGTTCGGGCTAGGGTTAAGGTTAGGGGACGGGGACGGTTTAGGGTCCAGGTGAGGGTACGGCAACGCTTTAGGGGGAGCGTGCGTGTGAGGGCGTGGGTTAGTGTTAGCTTACGGGTTAGGATTAGGGGACGGGTGAGGGTCAGGCTTCGGGGAAGGGTTAGGGTTAGGGTTCAGGCTAGGGTTAGGGTTAGGGGACGGGGATGGTTTAGGGTCCAGTTGAGGGTACGGCAACGCTTTAGGGGGAGCGTGCATGTGAGGGGGCGTGTTAGTGTTAGTGTACGGGTTAGGATTAAGGGACGGGTGAGGGTCAGGCTTCGGGGAAGGGTTAGGGTTAGGGTTCGGGCTAGGGTTAGTGTTAGGGGACGGGGACGGTTTAGGGTCCAGGTGAGGGTACGGCAACGCTTTAGGGGGAGCGTGCGTGTGAGGGCGCGGGTTATTGTTAGCGTACGGGTTAGGATTAGGGGACGGGTGAGGGTCAGGCTTCGGGGAAGGGTTAGGGATAGGGTTCGGGCTAGGGTTAGGGTTAGGGGACGGGGACGGTTTAGGGTCCAGGTGAGGGTACGGCAATGCTTTAGGGGGAGCGTGTGTGTGAGGGCGCGGGTTAGTGTTAGCGTACGGGTTAGGATTAGGGGACGGGTGAGGGTCAGGCTTCGGGGAAGGGTTAGGTTTAGGGTTCGGGCTAGAGTTAGGGTTAGGGGACGGGGACGGTTTAGGGTCCAGGTGAGGGTACGGCAACGCTTTAGGGGGAGCGTGCGTGTGAGGGCACGGGTTAGTGTTAGCGTACGGGTTAGGATTAGGGGACGGGTGAGGGTCAGGCTTCGGGGAAGGGTTAGGTTTAGGGTTCGGGCTAGGGTTAGGGTTAGGGGACGGGGACGGTTTAGGGTCCAGGTGAGGGTACGGCAACGCTTTAGGGGGAGCGTGCGTGTGAGGGCGCGGGTTAGTGTTAGCGTACGGGTTAGGATTAGGGGACGGGTGAGGGTCAGGCTTCGGGGAAGGGTTAGGGTTCGGGTTCGGGCTAGGGTTAGGGTTAGGGGACGGGGACGGTTTAGGGTCCAGGTGAGGGTACGGCAACGCTTTAGGGGGAGCGTGGGTGTGAGGGCGCGGGTTAGTGTCAGCGTACGGGTCAGGATTAGGGGACGGGTGAGGGTCAGGCTTCGGGGAAGGGTTAGGGTTAGGGTTCGGGCTAGGGTTAGGGTTAGGGGACGGGGACGATTTAGGGTCCAGGTGAGGGTACGGCAACGCTTTAGGGGGAGCGTGCGTGTGAGGGGGCGGGTTAGTGTTAGCTTACGGGTTAGGATTAGGGGACGGGTGAGGGTCAGGCTTCGGGGAAGTGTTAGGGCTAGGGTTCGGGCTAGGGTTAGGGTTACGGGACAGTGACGGTTTCGGGTCCAGGTGAGGGTACCTTAACGCTTTAGGGGGAGCGTGCGTGTGAGGGCGCGGGTTAGTGTTAGCGTACGGGTTAGGATTAGGGGACGGGTGAGTGTCAGGCTTCGGGGAAGGGTTAGGGTTAGGGTTCGGGCTAGGGTTAGGTTTAGGGGACGGGGACGGTTTAGGGTCCAGGTGAGGGTACGGCAACGCTTTAGGGGGAGCGTGCATGTGAGTGCGCGGGTTAGTGTTAGCGTACGGGTTAGGATCATGGGACGGGTGAGGGTCAGGCTTCGGGGAAGGGTTAGGGTTAGGGTTCGGGCTAGGGTTAGGGTTAGGGGACGGGGACGGTTTAGGGTCCAGGTGAGGGTACGGCAACGCTTTAGGGGGAGCGTGCGTGTGAGGGCACGGGTTAGTGTTAGCGTACGGGTTAGGATTAGGGGACGCGTGAGGGTCAGGCTTCGGGGAAGGGTTAGGGTTAGGGTTCGGGCTAGGGTTAGGGATTGGGGACGGGGACGGTTTAGGGTCCAGGTGAGGGTACGGCAACGCTTTAGGGGGAGCGTGCGTGTGAGGGCGTGGGTTAGTGTTAGCGTACGGGTTAGGATTAGGGGACGGGTGAGGGTCAGGCTTCGGGGAAGGGTTAGGGTTAGGGTTCGGGCTAGGGTTAGGGTTAGGGGACGGGGACGGTTTAGGGTCCAGGTGAGGGTACGGCAACGCTTTAGGGGGAGCGTGCATGTGAGGGCGCGTGTTAGTGTTAGCGTACGGGTAAGGATTAGGGGACGGGTGAGGGTCAGGCTTCGGGGAAGGGTTAGGGTTAGGGTTCGGGCTAGGGTTAGGGTTAGGGGACGGGGACGGTTTAGGGTCCAGGTGAGGGTACGGCAACGCTTTAGGGGGAGCGTGCGTGTGAGGGCGCGGGTCAGTGTTAGCGTACGGGTTAGGATTAGGGGACGGGTGAGGGTCAGGCTTCGGGGAAGGGTTAGGGTTAGGGTTCGGGGTAGGGTTAGGTTTAGGGGACGGGGAAGGTTTAGGGTCCAGGTGAGGGTACGGCAGCGCTTTAGGGGGAGCGTGCGTGTGAGGGCGCGGGTTAGTGTTAGCGTACGGGTTAGGATTAGGGGACGGTTGAGGGTCATGCTTCGGGGAAGGGTTAGGGTTAGGGTTCGGGCTAGGGTTAGGGTTAGGTGACGGGGACGGTATAGGGTCCAGGTGAGGGTACGGCAACGCTTTAGGGGGAGCGTGCATGTGAGGGCGCGGGTTAGTGTTAGCGTACGGGTTAGGATTATGGGACGGGTGAGGGTCAGGCTTCGGGGAAAGGTTAGGTTTAGGGTTCGGGCTAGGGTTAGGGTAAGGGGACGGGGACGGTTTAGGGTCCAGGTGAGGGTAGGGCAACGCTTTAGGGGGAGCGTGCTTGTGAGGGCGCGGGTTGGTGTTAGCGTACGGGTTAGGATTAGGGGACGGGTGAGGGTCAGGCTTCGGGGAAGTGTTAGGGTTAGGATTCGGGCTAGGGTTAGGGTTAGGGGACGGGGACGGTTTAGGGTCCAGGTGAGGGTACGGCAACGCTTTAGGGGGAGCGTGCGTGTGAGGGCGCGGGTTAGTGTTAGCGTACGGGTTAGGATTAGGGGACGGGTGACGGTCAGGCTTTGGGGAAGGGTTAGTGATAGGGTTCGGGATAGGGTTAGGGTTAGTGGACGGGGACGGTTTAGGGTCCAGGTGAGGGTACGGCAACGCTTTAGGGGGAGCGTGCGTGTGAGGGCGCGGGTTAGTGTTAGCGTACGGGTTAGGATTAGGGGACGGGTGAGGGTCTGGCTTCGGGGAAGGGTTAGGGTTAGGGTTCGGGCTACGGTTAAGGTTAGGGGACGGGGACGGTTTAGGGTCCAGGTGAGGGTACGGCAACGCTTTAGGGGGAGCGTGGGTGTGAGGGCGCGGGTTAGTGTTAGTGTACGGTTTAGGATTAGTGGATGGGTGAGCGTCAGGCTTCGGGGAAGGTTTAGGGTTAGGGTTCGGGCTAGGGTTAAGGTTAGGGGACGGGGACGGTTTAGGGTCCAGGTGAGGGTACGGCAACGCTTTAGGGGGAGCGTGCGTGTGAGGGCGTGGGTTAGTGTTAGCTTACGGGTTAGGATTAGGGGACGGGTGAGGGTCAGGCTTCGGGGAAGTGTTAGGGCTAGGGTTCGGGCTAGGGTTAGGTTTACGGGACAGTGACGGTTTCGGGTCCAGGTGAGGGTACCTTAACGCTTTAGGGGGAGCGTGCGTGTGAGGGCGCGGGTTAGTGTTAGCCTACGGGTTAGGATTAGGGGACGGGTGAGGGTCAGGCTTCGGGGAAGGGTTAGGTTTAGGGTTCGGGCTAGAGTTAGGGTTAGGGGACGGGGACGGTTTAGGGTCCAGGTGAGGGTACGGCAACGCTTTAGGGGGAGCGTGCGTGTGAGGGCGCGGGTTAGTGTTAGCGTACGGGTTAGGATTAGGGGACGGGTGAGGGTCAGGCTTCGGGGAAGGGTTAGGTTTAGGGTTCGGGCTAGGGTTAGGGTTAGGGGACGGGGACGGTTTAGGGTCCAGGTGAGGGTACGGCAACGCTTTAGGGGGAGCGTGCGTGTGAGGGCGCGGGTTAGTGTTAGCGTACGGGTTAGGATTAGGGGACGGGTGAGGGTCAGGCTTCGGGGAAGGGTTAGGGTTCGGGTTCGGGCTAGGGTTAGGGTTAGGGGACGGGGACGGTTTAGGGTCCAGGTGAGGGTACGGCAACGCTTTAGGGGGAGCGTGGGTGTGAGGGCGCGGGTTAGTGTCAGCGTACGGGTCAGGATTAGGGGACGGGTGAGGGTCAGGCTTCGGGGAAGGGTTAGGGTTAGGGTTCGGGCTAGGGTTAGGGTTAGGGGACGGGGACGATTTAGGGTCCAGGTGAGGGTACGGCAACGCTTTAGGGGGAGCGTGCGTGTGAGGGCGCGGGTTAGTGTTAGCTTACGGGTTAGGATTAGGGGACGGGTGAGGGTCAGGCTTCGGGGAAGTGTTAGGGCTAGGGTTCGGGCTAGGGTTAGGGTTACGGGACAGTGACGGTTTCGGGTCCAGGTGAGGGTACCTTAACGCTTTAGGGGGAGCGTGCGTGTGAGGGCGCGGGTTAGTGTTAGCGTACGGGTTGGGATTAGGGGACGGGTGAGTGTCAGGCTTCGGGGAAGGGTTAGGGTTAGGGTTCGGGCTAGGGTTAGGGTTAGGGGACGGGGACGGTTTAGGGTCCAGGTGAGGGTACGGCAACGCTTTAGGGGGAGCGTGCATGTGAGTGCGCGGGTTAGTGTTAGCGTACGGGTTAGGATCATGGGACGGGTGAGGGTCAGGCTTCGGGGAAGGGTTAGGGTTAGGGTTCGGGCTAGGGTTAGGGTTAGGGGATGGGGACGGTTTACGGTCCAGGTGAGGGTACGGCAACGCTTTAGGGGGAGCATGCATGTGAGAGTGCGGGTTAGTGTTAGCGTACGGGTTAGGATTAGGGGACGGGTGAGGGTCAGGCTTCGGGGAAGTGTTAGGGTTAGGGTTCGGGCTAGGGTTAGGTTTAGGGGACGGGGACGGTTTAGGGTCCAGGTGAGGGTACGGCAACGCTTTAGGGGGAGCGTGCGTGTGAGGGCGAGGGTTAGTGTTAGCGTACGTGTTAGGATTAGGGGACGGGTGAGGGTCAGGCTTCGGTGAAGGGTTAGGGTTAGGGTTCGGGCTAGGTTTAGGGTTAGGGGACGGGGACGGTTTAGAGTCCAGGTGAGGGTACGGCAAAGCTTTAGGGGGAGCATGCGTGTGAGGGCGTGGGTTAGTGTTAGCGTACGGGTTAGGATTAGGGGACGGGTGAGGGTCAGGCTTCGGGGAAGGGTTAGGGTTAGGGTTCGGGCTAGGGTTAGGGTTAGGGGACGGGGACGGCTTAGGTTCCAGGTGAGGGTACGGCAAAGCTTTAGGTGGAGCGTGCGTGTGAGGGCGCGGGTTAGTGTTAGCGTACGGGTTAGGATTAGGGGACGGGTGAGGGTCAGGCTTCGGGGAAGGGTTAGGGTTAGGGTTCGGGCTAGGGATAGGGTTAGGGGACGGGGACGGTTTAGGGTCCAGGTGAGGGTACAGCAACACTTTAGGGGGAGCGTGCGTGTGAGGGCGCGGGTTAGTGTTAGCGTACGGGTTAGGATTAGGGGACGTTTGAGGGTCATGCTTCGGGGAAGGGGTAGGGTTAGGGTTCGGGCTAGGGTTAGGGTTAGGGGACGGGGACGGTTTAGGGTCCAGGTGAGGGTACGGCAACGCTTTAGGGGGAGCGTGCGTGTGAGGGCGCGGGTTAGTGTTAGCGTACGGATTAGGAGTAGGGGACGGGTGAGGGTCAGACTTCGGGGAAGGGTTAGTGTTAGGGTTCGGGCTAGGGTTAGGGTAAGGGGACGGGGACGGTTTAGGGTCCAGGTGAGGGTACGGCAACGCTTTAGGGGGAGCGTGCGTGTGAGGGCGCGGGTTAGTGTTAGCGTACGGGTTAGGATTAGGGGACGGGTGAGGGTGAGGCTTCGGGGAAGTGTTAGGGTTAGGGTTCGGGCTAGGGTTAGGGTTAGGGGACGGGGACGGTTTAGGGTCCAGGTGAGGGTACGGCAACGCTTTAGGGGGAGCGTGCGTGTGAGGGCGCGGTGTAGTGTTAGCGTACGGGTTAGGATTATGGGACGGGTGAGGGTCAGGCTTCGGGGAAGGGTTTGGTTTAGGGTTCGGGCTAGGGTTAGGGTAAGGGGACGGGGACGGTTTAGGGTCCAGGTGAGGGTACGGCAACGCTTTAGGGGGAGCGTGCGTGTGAGGGCGCGGGTTAGTTTTAGCGTACGGGTTAGGATTAGGGGACGGGTGAGGGTCAGGCTTCGGGGAAGGGTTAGGGTTAGGGTTCGGGCTAGGGTTAAGGTTAGGGGACTGGGACGGTTTAGGGTCCAGGTGAGAGTACGGCAACGCTTTAGGGGGAGCGTGCGTGTGAGGGCGCGGGTTAGTGTTAGCGTACGGGTTAGGATTAGGGGACGGGTGAGGGTCAGGCTTCGGGGAAGTGTTAGGGTTAGGGTTCGGGCTAGGGTTAGGGTTAGGGGACGGGGATGGTTTAGGGTCCAGGTGAGGGTACGGCAATGCTTTAGGGGGAGCGTGCGTGTGAGGGCGCGCGTTAGTGTTAGCGTACGGGTTAGGATTAGGGGACGGGTGAGGGTCAGGCTTCGGGGAAGGGTTAGGATTAGGGTTCGGCCTAGGGTTAGGGTTAGGTGACAGGGACGGTTTAGGGTCCAGGTGAGGGTACGGCAACGCTTTAGGGGGAGCGTGCTCGTGAGGGCGCGGGGTAATGTTAGCGTACGGGTTAGGATTAGGGGACGGGTGAGGGTCAGGCTTCGGGGAAGTGTTAGGGTTAGGGTTCGGGCTAGGGTTAGGGTTAGGGGACGGGGACGGTTTAGGGTCCAGGTGCGGGTACGGCAACGCTTTAAGGGGAGAGTGCGTGTGAGGGCGCGGGTTAGTGTTAGCGTACGGCTTAGGATTAGGGGACGGGTGCGGGTCAGGCTTCGGGGAAGGGTTAGGGTTAGGGTTCAGGCTAGGGTTAGGGTTAGGGGACGGGGATGGTTTAGGGTCCAGGTGAGGGTACGGCAACGCTTTAGGGGGAGCATGCATGTGAGGGGGCGGGTTAGTGTTAGTGTACGGGTTAGGATTAAGGGACGGGTGAGGGTCAGGCTTCGGGGAAGGGTTAGGGTTAGGGTTCGGGCTAGGGTTAGGGTTAGGGGACGGGGACGGTTTAGGGTCCCGGTGAGGGTACGGCAACGCTTTAGGGGGAGCGTGCGTGTGAGGGCGCGGGTTAGTGTTAGCGTACGGGTTAGGATTAGGGGACGGGTGAGGGTCAGGCTTCGGGGAAGGGTTAGGGTTCGGGTTCGGGCTAGGGTTAGGGTTAGGGGACGGGGACGGTTTAGGGTCCAGGTGAGGGTACGGCAACGCTTTAGGGGGAGCGTGGGTGTGAGGGCGCGGGTTAGTGTTAGCGTGCGGGTTAGGATTAGGGGACGGGTGAGGGTCAGGCTTCGGGGAAGGTTTAGGGTTAGGGTTCGGGCTAGGGTTAGGGTTAGGGGACGGGGACGGTTTAGGGTCCAGGTGAGGGTACGGCAACGCTTTAGGGGGAGAGTGCGTGTGAGGGCGTGAGTTAGTGTTAGCGTACGGGTTAGGATTAGGGGACGGGTGAGGGTCAGGCTTCGGGGAAGGGTTAGGGTTAGGGTTCGGGCTAGGGTTAGGGTTAGCGGACGGGGACGGTTTAGGGTCCAGGTGAGGGAACGGCAACGCTTTAGGGGGAGCGTCGTGTGAGGGCGCGGGTTAGTGTTAGCGTACGGGTTAGGATTAGGGGACGGGTGAGGGTCAGGCTTCGGAGAAGGGTTAGGGTTAGGGTTCGGGCTAGGGTTAGGGTTAGGGGACGGGGACGGTTTAGGGTCCAGGTGAGGGTACGGCAACGCTTTAGGGGGAGCGTGCGTGTGAGGGCGCGGGTTAGTGTTAGCGTACGGGTTAGGATTAGGGGACGGGTGAGGGTCAGGCTTCGGGGAAGGTTTAGGGTTAGGGTTCGGGCTAGGGTTAGGGTTAGGGGACGGGGACGGTTTACGGTCCAGGTGAGGGTACGGCAATGCTTTAGGGGGAGCGTGCGTGTGGGGGCGCGGGTTAGTGTTAGCGTACGGGTTAGGATTAGGGGACGGGTGAGGGTTAGGCTTTCGGGGAAGGGTTACGGTTAGGGTTCGGGCTAGGGTTAGGGATAGGGGACGGGGACGGTTTAGGGTCCAGGTGAGAGTACGGTAATGCTTTAGGGGGAGCGTGCGTGTGAGGCCGCGGGTTAGTGTTAGCGTACGGGTTAGGATTAGGGGACGGGTGAGGGTCAGGCTTCGGGCAAGGGTTAGGGTTAGGGTTTGGGCTAGGATTAGGGTTAGGGGATGGGGACGGTTTAGGGTCCAGGTGAGGGTACGGCAACGCTTTAGGGGGAGCGTGCGTGTGAGGGCGCGGGTTAGTGTTAGCGTACGGGTTAGGATTAGGGGACGGGTGAGGGTCAGGCTTCGGGGAAGGGTTAGGGTTAGGGTTCGGGCTAGGGTTAGGGTTAGGGGACGGGGAAGGTTTAGGGTCCAGATGAGGGTACGGCAGCGCTTTAGGGGGAGCGTGCGTGTGAGGGCGCGGGTTAGTGTTAGCGTGCGGGTTAGGATTAGGGGACGGGTGAGGGTCAGGCTTCGGGGAAAGGTTAGGGTTAAGGTTCGGGCTAGGGTTAGGGTTAGGGGACGGGGACGGTTTAGGGTCCAGGTGAGGGTACGGCAACGCTTTAGGGGGAGCGTGCGTGTGAGGGCGCGGGTTAGTGTTAGCGTACGGGTTAGGATTAGGGGACGGGTGAGGGTCAGGCTTCGGGGAAGGGTTAGGGTTAGGGTTCGGGCTAGGGTTAGGGTTAGGGGACGGGGACGGTTTAGGGTCCAGGTGAGGGTACGGCAACGCTTTAGGGGGAGCGTGCGTGTGAGGGCCTGGGTTAGTGTTAGCGTACGGGTTAGGATTAGGGGACGGGTGAGGGTCAGGCTTCGGGGAAGGGTTAGGGTTAGGGTTCGGACTAGGGTTAGGGTTAGGGGACGGGGACGGTTTAGGGTCCAGGTGAGGGTACGGCAATGCTTTAGTGGGAGCATGCGTGTGAGGGCGCGGGTTAGTGTTAGCGTACGGGTTAGGATTAGGGGACGGTTGAGGGTCATGCTTCGGGGAAGGGTTAGGGTTAGGGTTCTGGCTAGGGTTAGGGTTAGGTGACGGGGACGGTATAGGGTCCAGGTGAGGGTACGGCAACGCTTTAGGGGGAGCGTGCGTGTGAGGGCGCAGGTTAGTGTTAGCGTACGGGTTAGGATTAGGGGACGGGTGCGGGTCAGGCTTCGGGGAAGGGTTAGGGTTAGGGTTCAGGCTAGGGTTAGGGTTAGGGGACGGGGATGGTTTAGGGTCCAGATGAGGGTACGGCAACGCTTTAGGGGGAGCGTGCATGTGAGGGGGCGTGTTAGTGTTAGTGTACGGGTTAGGATTAAGGGACGGGTGAGGGTCAGGCTTCGGGGAAGGGTTAGGGTTAGGGTTCGGGCTAGGGTTAGTGTTAGGGGACGGGGACGGTTTAGGGTCCAGGTGAGGGTACGGCAACGCTTTAGGGGGAGCGTGCGTGTGAGGGCGCGGGTTATTGTTAGCGTACGGGTTAGGATTAGGGGACGGGTGAGGGTCAGGCTTCGGGGAAGGGTTAGGGATAGGGTTCGGGCTAGGGTTAGGGTTAGGGGACGGGGACGGTTTAGGGTCCAGGTGAGGGTACGGCAATGCTTTAGGGGGAGCGTGTGTGTGAGGGCGCGGGTTAGTGTTAGCGTACGGGTTAGGATTAGGGGACGGGTGAGGGTCAGGCTTCGGGGAAGGGTTAGGTTTAGGGTTCGGGCTAGAGTTAGGGTTAGGGGACGGGGACGGTTTAGGGTCCAGGTGAGGGTACGGCAACGCTTTAGGGGGAGCGTGCGTGTGAGGGCGCGGGTTAGTGTTAGCGTACGGGTTAGGATTAGGGGACGGGTGAGGGTCAGGCTTCGGGGAAGGGTTAGGTTTAGGGTTCGGGCTAGGGTTAGGGTTAGGGGACGGGGACGGTTTAGGGTCCAGGTGAGGGTACGGCAACGCTTTAGGGGGAGCGTGCGTGTGAGGGCGCGGGTTAGTGTTAGCGTACGGGTTAGGATTAGGGGACGGGTGAGGGTCAGGCTTCGGGGAAGGGTTAGGGTTCGGGTTCGGGCTAGGGTTAGGGTTAGGGGACGGGGACGGTTTAGGGTCCAGGTGAGGGTACGGCAACGCTTTAGGGGGAGCGTGGGTGTGAGGGCGCGGGTTAGTGTCAGCGTACGGGTCAGGATTAGGGGACGGGTGAGGGTCAGGCTTCGGGGAAGGGTTAGGGTTAGGGTTCGGGCTAGGGTTAGGGTTAGGGGACGGGGACGATTTAGGGTCCAGGTGAGGGTACGGCAACGCTTTAGGGGGAGCGTGCGTGTGAGGGCGCGGGTTAGTGTTAGCTTACGGGTTACGATTAGGGGACGGGTGAGGGTCAGGCTTCGGGGAAGTGTTAGGGCTAGGGTTCGGGCTAGGGTTAGGGTTACGGGACAGTGACGGTTTCGGGTCCAGGTGAGGGTACCTTAACGCTTTAGGGGGAGCGTGCGTGTGAGGGCGCGGGTTAGTGTTAGCGTACGGGTTGGGATTAGGGGACGGGTGAGTGTCAGGCTTCGGGGAAGGGTTAGGGTTAGGGTTCGGGCTAGGGTTAGGGTTAGGGGACGGGGACGGTTTAGGGTCCAGGTGAGGGTACGGCAACGCTTTAGGGGGAGCGTGCATGTGAGTGCGCGGGTTAGTGTTAGCGTACGGGTTAGGATCATGGGACGGGTGAGGGTCAGGCTTCGGGGAAGGGTTAGGGTTAGGGTTCGGGCTAGGGTTAGGGTTAGGGGATGGGGACGGTTTAGGGTCCAGGTGAGGGTACGGCAACGCTTTAGGGGGAGCATGCATGTGAGAGTGCGGGTTAGTGTTAGCGTACGGGTTAGGATTAGGGGACGGGTGAGGGTCAGGCTTCGGGGAAGTGTTAGGGTTAGGGTTCGGGCTAGGGTTAGGTTTAGGGGACGGGGACGGTTTAGGGTCCAGGTGAGGGTACGGCAACGCTTTAGGGGGAGCGTGCGTGTGAGGGCGAGGGTTAGTGTTAGCGTACGTGTTAGGATTAGGGGACGGGTGAGGGTCAGGCTTCGGTGAAGGGTTAGGGTTAGGGTTCGGGCTAGGGTTAGGGTTAGGGGACGGGGACGGTTTAGAGTCCTTGTGAGGGTACGGCAAAGCTTTAGGGGGAGCATGCGTGTGAGGGCGTGGGTTAGTGTTAGCGTACGGGTTAGGATTAGGGGACGGGTGAGGGTCAGGCTTCGGGGAAGGGTTAGGGTTAGGGTTCGGGCTAGGGTTAGGGTTAGGGGACGGGGACGGCTTAGGTTCCAGGTGACGGTACGGCAAAGCTTTAGGTGGAGCGTGCGTGTGAGGGCGCGGGTTAGTGTTAGCGTACGGGTTAGGATTAGGGGACGGGTGAGGGTCAGGCTTCGGGGAAGGGTTAGGGTTAGGGTTCGGGCTAGGGATAGGGTTAGGGGACGGGGACGGTTTAGGGTCCAGGTGAGGGTACAGCAACACTTTAGGGGGAGCGTGCGTGTGAGGGCGCGGGTTAGTGTTAGCGTACGGGTTAGGATTAGGGGACGTTTGAGGGTCATGCTTCGGGGAAGGGGTAGGGTTAGGGTTCGGGCTAGGGTTAGGGTTAGGGGACGGGGACGGTTTAGGGTCCAGGTGAGGGTACGGCAACGCTTTAGGGGGAGCGTGCGTGTGAGGGCGCGGGTTAGTGTTAGCGTACGGATTAGGAGTAGGGGACGGGTGAGGGTCAGACTTCGGGGAAGGGTTAGGGTTAGGGTTCGGGCTAGGGTTAGGGTAAGGGGACGGGGACGGTTTAGGGTCCAGGTGAGGGTACGGCAACGCTTTAGGGGGAGCGTGCGTGTGAGGGCGCGGGTTAGTGTTAGCGTACGGGTTAGGATTAGGGGACGGGTGAGGGTGAGGCTTCGGGGAAGTGTTAGGGTTAGGGTTCGGGCTAGGGTTAGGGTTAGGGGACGGGGACGGTTTAGGGTCCAGGTGAGGGTACGGCAACGCTTTAGGGGGAGCGTGCGTGTGAGGGCGCGGGGTAGTGTTAGCGTACGGGTTAGGATTATGGGACGGGTGAGGGTCAGGCTTCGGGGAAGGGTTTGGTTTAGGGTTCGGGCTAGGGTTAGGGTAAGGGGACGGGGACGGTTTAGGGTCCAGGTGAGGGTACGGCAACGCTTTAGGGGGAGCGTGCGTGTGAGGGCGCGGGTTAGTTTTAGCGTACGGGTTAGGATTAGGGGACGGGTGAGGGTCAGGCTTCGGGGAAGGGTTAGGGATAGGGTTCGGGCTAGGGTTAGGGTTAGGGGACGGGGACGGTTTAGGGTCCAGGTGAGGGTACGGCAATGCTTTAGGGGGAGCGTGTGTGTGAGGGCGCGAGTTAGTGTTAGCGTACGGGTTAGGATTAGGGGACGGGTGAGGGTCAGGCTTCGGGGAAGGGTTAGGTTTAGGGTTCGGGCTAGAGTTAGGGTTAGGGGACGGGGACGGTTTAGGGTCCAGGTGAGGGTACGGCAACGCTTTAGGGGGAGCGTGCGTGTGAGGGCGCGGGTTAGTGTTAGCGTACGGGTTAGGATTAGGGGACGGGTGAGGGTCAGGCTTCGGGGAAGGGTTAGGTTTAGGGTTCGGGCTAGGGTTAGGGTTAGGGGACGGGGACGGTTTAGGGTCCAGGTGAGGGTACGGCAACGCTTTAGGGGGAGCGTGCGTGTGAGGGCGCGGGTTAGTGTTAGCGTACGGGTTAGGATTAGGGGACGGGTGAGGGTCAGGCTTCGGGGAAGTGTTAGGGCTAGGGTTCGGGCTAGGGTTAGGGTTACGGGACAGTGACGGTTTCGGGTCCAGGTGAGGGTACCTTAACGCTTTAGGGGGAGCGTGCGTGTGAGGGCGCGGGTTAGTGTTAGCGTACGGGTTGGGATTAGGGGACGGGTGAGTGTCAGGCTTCGGGGAAGGGTTAGGGTTAGGGTTCGGGCTAGGGTTAGGGTTAGGGGACGGGGACGGTTTAGGGTCCAGGTGAGGGTACGGCAACGCTTTAGGGGGAGCGTGCATGTGAGTGCGCGGGTTAGTGTTAGCGTACGGGTTAGGATCATGGGACGGGTGAGGGTCAGGCTTCGGGGAAGGGTTAGGGTTAGGGTTCGGGCTAGGGTTAGGGTTAGGGGATGGGGACGGTTTAGGGTCCAGGTGAGGGTACGGCAACGCTTTAGGGGGAGCATGCATGTGAGAGTGCGGGTTAGTGTTAGCGTACGGGTTAGGATTAGGGGACGGGTGAGGGTCAGGCTTCGGGGAAGTGTTAGGGTTAGGGTTCGGGCTAGGGTTAGGTTTAGGGGACGGGGACGGTTTAGGGTCCAGGTGAGGGTACGGCAACGCTTTAGGGGGAGCGTGCGTGTGAGGGCGAGGGTTAGTGTTAGCGTACGTGTTAGGATTAGGGGACGGGTGAGGGTCAGGCTTCGGTGAAGGGTTAGGGTTAGGGTTCGGGCTAGGGTTAGGGTTAGGGGACGGGGACGGTTTAGAGTCCTTGTGAGGGTACGGCAAAGCTTTAGGGGGAGCATGCGTGTGAGGGCGTGGGTTAGTGTTAGCGTACGGGTTAGGATTAGGGGACGGGTGAGGGTCAGGCTTCGGGGAAGGGTTAGGGTTAGGGTTCGGGCTAGGGTTAGGGTTAGGGGACGGGGACGGCTTAGGTTCCAGGTGACGGTACGGCAAAGCTTTAGGTGGAGCGTGCGTGTGAGGGCGCGGGTTAGTGTTAGCGTACGGGTTAGGATTAGGGGACGGGTGAGGGTCAGGCTTCGGGGAAGGGTTAGGGTTAGGGTTCGGGCTAGGGATAGGGTTAGGGGACGGGGACGGTTTAGGGTCCAGGTGAGGGTACAGCAACACTTTAGGGGGAGCGTGCGTGTGAGGGCGCGGGTTAGTGTTAGCGTACGGGTTAGGATTAGGGGACGTTTGAGGGTCATGCTTCGGGGAAGGGGTAGGGTTAGGGTTCGGGCTAGGGTTAGGGTTAGGGGACGGGGACGGTTTAGGGTCCAGGTGAGGGTACGGCAACGCTTTAGGGGGAGCGTGCGTGTGAGGGCGCGGGTTAGTGTTAGCGTACGGATTAGGAGTAGGGGACGGGTGAGGGTCAGACTTCGGGGAAGGGTTAGGGTTAGGGTTCGGGCTAGGGTTAGGGTAAGGGGACGGGGACGGTTTAGGGTCCAGGTGAGGGTACGGCAACGCTTTAGGGGGAGCGTGCGTGTGAGGGCGCGGGTTAGTGTTAGCGTACGGGTTAGGATTAGGGGACGGGTGAGGGTGAGGCTTCGGGGAAGTGTTAGGGTTAGGGTTCGGGCTAGGGTTAGGGTTAGGGGACGGGGACGGTTTAGGGTCCAGGTGAGGGTACGGCAACGCTTTAGGGGGAGCGTGCGTGTGAGGGCGCGGGGTAGTGTTAGCGTACGGGTTAGGATTATGGGACGGGTGAGGGTCAGGCTTCGGGGAAGGGTTTGGTTTAGGGTTCGGGCTAGGGTTAGGGTAAGGGGACGGGGACGGTTTAGGGTCCAGGTGAGGGTACGGCAACGCTTTAGGGGGAGCGTGCGTGTGAGGGCGCGGGTTAGTTTTAGCGTACGGGTTAGGATTAGGGGACGGGTGAGGGTCAGGCTTCGGGGAAGGGTTAGGGATAGGGTTCGGGCTAGGGTTAGGGTTAGGGGACGGGGACGGTTTAGGGTCCAGGTGAGGGTACGGCAATGCTTTAGGGGGAGCGTGTGTGTGAGGGCGCGAGTTAGTGTTAGCGTACGGGTTAGGATTAGGGGACGGGTGAGGGTCAGGCTTCGGGGAAGGGTTAGGTTTAGGGTTCGGGCTAGAGTTAGGGTTAGGGGACGGGGACGGTTTAGGGTCCAGGTGAGGGTACGGCAACGCTTTAGGGGGAGCGTGCGTGTGAGGGCGCGGGTTAGTGTTAGCGTACGGGTTAGGATTAGGGGACGGGTGAGGGTCAGGCTTCGGGGAAGGGTTAGGTTTAGGGTTCGGGCTAGGGTTAGGGTTAGGGGACGGGGACGGTTTAGGGTCCAGGTGAGGGTACGGCAACGCTTTAGGGGGAGCGTGCGTGTGAGGGCGCGGGTTAGTGTTAGCGTACGGGTTAGGATTAGGGGACGGGTGAGGGTCAGGCTTCGGGGAAGTGTTAGGGCTAGGGTTCGGGCTAGGGTTAGGGTTACGGGACAGTGACGGTTTCGGGTCCAGGTGAGGGTACCTTAACGCTTTAGGGGGAGCGTGCGTGTGAGGGCGCGGGTTAGTGTTAGCGTACGGGTTGGGATTAGGGGACGGGTGAGTGTCAGGCTTCGGGGAAGGGTTAGGGTTAGGGTTCGGGCTAGGGTTAGGGTTAGGGGACGGGGACGGTTTAGGGTCCAGGTGAGGGTACGGCAACGCTTTAGGGGGAGCGTGCATGTGAGTGCGCGGGTTAGTGTTAGCGTACGGGTTAGGATCATGGGACGGGTGAGGGTCAGGCTTCGGGGAAGGGTTAGGGTTAGGGTTCGGGCTAGGGTTAGGGTTAGGGGATGGGGACGGTTTAGGGTCCAGGTGAGGGTACGGCAACGCTTTAGGGGGAGCATGCATGTGAGAGTGCGGGTTAGTGTTAGCGTACGGGTTAGGATTAGGGGACGGGTGAGGGTCAGGCTTCGGGGAAGTGTTAGGGTTAGGGTTCGGGCTAGGGTTAGGTTTAGGGGACGGGGACGGTTTAGGGTCCAGGTGAGGGTACGGCAACGCTTTAGGGGGAGCGTGCGTGTGAGGGCGAGGGTTAGTGTTAGCGTACGTGTTAGGATTAGGGGACGGGTGAGTGTCAGGCTTCGGTGAAGGGTTAGGGTTAGGGTTCGGGCTAGGGTTAGGGTTAGGGGACGGGGACGGTTTAGAGTCCTTGTGAGGGTACGGCAAAGCTTTAGGGGGAGCATGCGTGTGAGGGCGTGGGTTAGTGTTAGCGTACGGGTTAGGATTAGGGGACGGGTGAGGGTCAGGCTTCGGGGAAGGGTTAGGGTTAGGGTTCGGGCTAGGGTTAGGGTTAGGGGACGGGGACGGCTTAGGTTCCAGGTGACGGTACGGCAAAGCTTTAGGTGGAGCGTGCGTGTGAGGGCGCGGGTTAGTGTTAGCGTACGGGTTAGGATTAGGGGACGGGTGAGGGTCAGGCTTCGGGGAAGGGTTAGGGTTAGGGTTCGGGCTAGGGATAGGGTTAGGGGACGGGGACGGTTTAGGGTCCAGGTGAGGGTACAGCAACACTTTAGGGGGAGCGTGCGTGTGAGGGCGCGGGTTAGTGTTAGCGTACGGGTTAGGATTAGGGGACGTTTGAGGGTCATGCTTCGGGGAAGGGGTAGGGTTAGGGTTCGGGCTAGGGTTAGGGTTAGGGGACGGGGACGGTTTAGGGTCCAGGTGAGGGTACGGCAACGCTTTAGGGGGAGCGTGCGTGTGAGGGCGCGGGTTAGTGTTAGCGTACGGATTAGGAGTAGGGGACGGGTGAGGGTCAGACTTCGGGGAAGGGTTAGGGTTAGGGTTCGGGCTAGGGTTAGGGTAAGGGGACGGGGACGGTTTAGGGTCCAGGTGAGGGTACGGCAACGCTTTAGGGGGAGCGTGCGTGTGAGGGCGCGGGTTAGTGTTAGCGTACGGGTTAGGATTAGGGGACGGGTGAGGGTGAGGCTTCGGGGAAGTGTTAGGGTTAGGGTTCGGGCTAGGGTTAGGGTTAGGGGACGGGGACGGTTTAGGGTCCAGGTGAGGGTACGGCAACGCTTTAGGGGGAGCGTGCGTGTGAGGGCGCGGGGTAGTGTTAGCGTACGGGTTAGGATTATGGGACGGGTGAGGGTCAGGCTTCGGGGAAGGGTTTGGTTTAGGGTTCGGGCTAGGGTTAGGGTAAGGGGACGGGGACGGTTTAGGGTCCAGGTGAGGGTACGGCAACGCTTTAGGGGGAGCGTGCGTGTGAGGGCGCGGGTTAGTTTTAGCGTACGGGTTAGGATTAGGGGACGGGTGAGGGTCAGGCTTCGGGGAAGGGTTAGGGTTAGGGTTCGGGCTAGGGTTAAGGTTAGGGGACTGGGACGGTTTAGGGTCCAGGTGAGAGTACGGCAACGCTTTAGGGGGAGCGTGCGTGTGAGGGCGCGGGTTAGTGTTAGCGTACGGGTTAGGATTAGGGGACGGGTGAGGGTCAGGTTTCGGGGAAGGGTTAGGATTAGGGTTCGGCCTAGGGTTAGGGTTAGGTGACAGGGACGGTTTAGGGTCCAGGTGAGGGTACGGCAACGCTTTAGGGGGAGCGTGCTCGTGAGGGCGCGGGGTAATGTTAGTGTACGGGTTAGGATTAGGGGACGGGTGAGGGTCAGGCTTCGGGGAAGTGTTAGGGTTAGGGTTCGGGCTAGGGTTAGGGTTAGGGGACGGGGACGGTTTAGGGTCCAGGTGCGGGTACGGCAACGCTTTAAGGGGAGAGTGCGTGTGAGGGCGCGGGTTAGTGTTAGCGTACGGCTTAGGATTAGGGAACGGGTGCGGGTCAGGCTTCGGGGAAGGGTTAGGGTTAGGGTTCAGGCTAGGGTTAGGGTTAGGGGACGGGGATGGTTTAGGGTCCAGGTGAGGGTACGGCAACGCTTTAAGGGGAGCATGCATGTGAGGGGGCGGGTTAGTGTTAGTGTACGGGTTAGGATTAAGGGACGGGTGAGGGTCAGGCTTCGGGGAAGGGTTAGGGTTAGGGTTCGGGCTAGGGTTAGGCTTAGGGGACGGGGACGGTTTAGGGTCCCGGTGAGGGTACGGCAACGCTTTAGGGGGAGCGTGCGTGTGAGGGCGCGGGTTAGTGTTAGCGTACGGGTTAGGATTAGGGGACGGGTGAGGGTCAGGCTTCGGGGAAGGGTTAGGGTTCGGGTTCGGGCTAGGGTTAGGGTTAGGGGACGGGGACGGTTTAGGGTCCAGGTGAGGGTACGGCAACGCTTTAGGGGGAGCGTGGGTGTGAGGGCGCGGGTTAGTGTTAGCGTGCGGGTTAGGATTAGGGGACGGGTGAGGGTCAGGCTTCGGGGAAGGGTTAGGGTTAGGGTTCGGGCTAGGGTTAGGGTTAGGGGACGGGGACGGTTTAGGGTCCAGGTGAGGGTACGGCAACGCTTTAGGGGGAGAGTGCGTGTGAGGGCGTGAGTTAGTGTTAGCGTACGTGTTAGGATTAGGGGACGGGTGAGGGTCAGGCTTCGGGGAAGGGTTAGGGTTAGGGTTCGGGCTAGGGTTAGGGTTAGCGGACGGGGACGGTTTAGGGTCCAGGTGAGGGAACGGCAACGCTTTAGGGGGAGCGTCGTGTGAGGGCGCGGGTTAGTGTTAGCGTACGGGTTAGGATTAGGGGACGGGCGAGGGTCAGGCTTCGGAGAAGGGTTAGGGTTAGGGTTCGGGCTAGGGTTAGGGTTAGGGGACGGGGACGGTTTAGGGTCCAGGTGAGGGTACGGCAACGCTTTAGGGGGAGCGTGCGTGTGAGGGCGCGGGTTAGTGTTAGCGTACGGGTTAGGATTAGAGGACGGGTGAGGGTCAGGCTTCGGGGAAGGTTTAGGGTTAGGGTTCGGGCTAGGGTTAGGGTTAGGGGACGGGGACGGTTTACGGTCCAGGTGAGGGTACGGCAATGCTTTAGGGGGAGCGTGCGTGTGGGGGCGCGGGTTAGTGTTAGCGTACGGGTTAGGATTAGGGGACGGGTGAGGGTTAGGCTTTCGGGGAAGGGTTACGGTTAGGGTTCGGGCTAGGGTTAGGGATAGGGGACGGGGACGGTTTAGGGTCCAGGTGAGGGTACGGTAATGCTTTAGGGGGAGCGTGCGTGTGAGGCCGCGGGTTAGTGTTAGCGTACGGGTTAGGATTAGGGGACGGGTGAGGGTCAGGCTTCGGGCAAGGGTTAGGGTTAGGGTTTGGGCTAGGGTTACGGTTAGGGGATGGGGACGGTTTAGGGTCCAGGTGAGGGTACGGCAACGCTTTAGGGGGAGCGTGCGTGTGAGGGCGCGGGTTAGTGTTAGCGTACGGGTTAGGATTAGGGGACGGGTGAGGGTCAGGCTTCGGGGAAGGGTTAGGGTTAGGGTTCGGGCTAGGGTTAGGGTTAGGGGACGGGGAAGGTTTAGGGTCCAGATGAGGGTACGGCAGCGCTTTAGGGGGAGCGTGCGTGTGAGGGCGCGGGTTAGTGTTAGCGTGCGGGTTAGGATTAGGGGACGGGTGAGGGTCAGGCTTCGGGGAAGGGTTAGGGTTAAGGTTCGGGCTAGGGTTAGGGTTAGGGGACGGGGACGGTTTAGGGTCCAGGTGAGGGTACGGCAACGCTTTAGGGGGAGCGTGCGTGTGAGGGCGCGGGTTAGTGTTAGCGTACGGGTTAGGATTAGGGGACGGGTGAGGGTCTGGCTTCGGGGAAGGGTTAGGGTTAGGGTTCGGGCTAGGGTTAGGGTTAGGGGACGGGGACGGTTTAGGGTCTAGGTGAGGGTACGGCAACGCTTTAGGGGGAGCGTGCGTGTGAGGACCTGGGTTAGTGTTAGCGTACGGGTTAGGATTAGGGGACGGGTGAGGGTCAGGCTTCGGGGAAGGGTTAGGGTTAGGGTTCTGGCTAGGGTTAGGGTTAGGTGACGGGGACGGTATAGGGTCCAGGTGAAGGTACGGCAACGCTTTAGGGGGAGCGTGCATGTGAGGGCGCTGGTTAGTGTTAGCATACGGGTTAGGATTATGGGACGGGTGAGGGTCAGGCTTCGGGGAAAGGTTAGGTTTAGGGTTCGGGCTAGGGTTAGGGTAAGGGGACGGGGACGGTTTAGGGTCCAGGTGAGGGTACGGCAACGCATTAGGGGGAGCGTGCTTGTGAGGGCGCGGGTTAGTGTTAGCGTACGGGTTAGGATTAGGGGACGGGTGAGGGTCAGGCTTCGGGGAAGAGTTAGGGTTAGGATTCGGGCTAGGGTTAGGGTTAGGGGACGGGGACGGTTTAGGGTCCAGGTGAGGGTACGGCAACGCTTTAGGGGGAGCGTGCGTGTGAGGGCGCGGGTTAGTGTTAGCGTATGGGTTAGGATTAGGGGACGGGTGACGGTCAGGCTTTGGGGAAGGGTTAGGATTAGGGTTCGGGCTAGGGTTAGGGTTAGTGGACGGGGACGGTTTAGGGTCCAGGTGAGGGTAAGGCAACGCTTTAGGGGGAGCGTGCGTCTGAGGGCGCGTGTTAGTGTTAGCGTACGGGTTAGGATTAGGGGACGGGTGAGGGTCAGGCTTCGGGGAAGGGTTAGGGTTAGGGTTCGGGCTAGGGTTAAGGTTAGGGGACGGGGACGGTTTAGGGTCCAGGTGAGGGTACGGCAACGCTTTAGGGGGAGCGTTGGTGTGAGGGCGCGGGTTAGTGTTAGTGTACGGTTTAGGATTAGTGGATGGGTGAGCGTCAGGCTTCGGGGAAGGGTTAGGGTTAGGGTTCGGGCTAGGGTTAGGGTTAGGGGACGTGGACGGTTTAGGGTCCAGGTGAGGGTACGGCAACGCTTTAGGGGGAGCGTGCGTGTGAGGGCGTGGGTTAGTGTTAGCGTACGGGTTAGGATTAGGGGACGGGTGATGGTCAGGCTTCGGGGAAGGGTTAGGATTAGGTTTCGGGCTAGGGTTAGGGTTAGGGAACGGGGACGGTTTAGGGTCCAGGTGAGGGTACGGCAACGCTTTAAGGGGAGAGTGCGTGTGAGGGCGCGGGTTAGTGTTAGCTTACGGTTTAGGATTAGGGGACGGGTGAGGGTCAGGCTTCGGTGAAATGTTAGGGCTAGGGTTCGGGCTAGGGTTAGGGTTACGGGACAGTGACGGTTTAGGGTCCAGGTGAGGGTACAGCAACGCTTTAGGGGGAGCGTGCGTGTGAGGGCGCGGGTTAGTGTTAGCGTACGGGTTAGGATTAGGGGACGGGTGAGGGTCAGGCTTCGGGGAAGGGTTAGGGTTAGGGTTCGGGCTAGGGTTAGGGTTAGGGGACGGGGACGGTTTAGAGTCCAGGTGAGGGTACGGCAAAGCTTTAGGGGGAGCGTGCGTGTGAGGGCGTGGGTTAGCGTTAGCGTACGGTTTAGGATTAGGGGACGGGTGAGGGTCAGGCTTCGGGGAAGGGTTAGGGTTAGGGTTCGGGCTAGGGTTAGGGTTAGGGGACGGGGACGGCTTAGGTTCCAGGTGAGGGTACGGCAACGCTTTAGGTGGAGTGTGCGTGTGAGGGCGCGGGTTAGTGTTAGCGTACGGGTTAGGATTAGGGGACGGGTGAGGGTCAGGCTTCGGGGAAGGGTTAGGGTTAGGGTTCGGGCTAGGGATAGGGTTAGGGGACGGGGACGGTTTAGAGTCCCTGTGAGGGTACGGCAACGCTTTAGGGGGAGCGTGCGTGTGAGGGCGTGGGTTAGTGTTAGCGTACGGGTTAGGATTAGGGGACGGGTGAGGGTCAGGCTTCGGGGAAGGGTTAGGGTTAGGGTTCGGGCTAGGGTTAGGGTTAGGGGACGGGGACGGTTTAGGGTCCAGGTGAGGGTACGGCAACGCTTTAGGGGGAGCGTGCGTGTGAGGGCGCGGGTTAGTGTTAGCGTACGGGTTAGCATTAGGGGACGGGTGACGGTCAGGCTTTGGGGAAGGGTTAGGGTTAGGGTTCGGGCTAGGGTTAGGGTTAGGGGACAGGGACGGTTTAGGGTCCAGGTGAGGGTACGGCAATGCTTTAGGGGGAGCGTGCGTGTGAGGGCGCGGGTTAGTGTTAGCGTACGGGTTAGGATTAGGGGACGGTTGAGGGTCATGATTCGGGGAAGGGTTAGGGTTAGGTTTCGGGCTAGGGTTAGAGTTAGGTGACGGGGACGGTTTAGGGTCCAGGTGAGGGTACGGCCACGCTTTAGTGGGAGCGTGCGTGTGAGGGCGCGGGGTAGTGTTAGCGTACGGGTTAGGATTATGGGACGGGTGAGGGTCAGGCTTCGGGGAAGGGTTAGGGTTAGGGTTCGGGCTAGGGTTAGGGTAAGGGGACGGGGACGGTTTAGGGTCCAGGTGAGGGTACGGCAACGCTTTAGGGGGAGCGTGCGTGTGAGGGCGCGGGTTAGTGTTAGCGTACGGGTTAGGATTAGGGGACGGGTGACGGTCAGGCTTTTGGGAAGGGTTAGGGTTAGGGTTCGGGCTAGGGTTAGGGTTAGGGGACAGGGACGGTTTAGGGTCCAGGTGAGGGTACGGCAACGCTTTACGGGGAGCGTGCGTGTGAGGGCGCGGGTTAGTGTTAACGTACGGGTTAGGATTACGGGACGGGTGAGGGTCAGGCTTCGGGGAAGGGTTAGGGTTAGGGTTCGGGCTAGGGTTAGGGTTAGGGGACGGGGACGATTTAGGGTCCAGGTGATGGTACGGCAACGCTTTAGGGAGAGCGTGCATGTGAGGGCGCGGGTTAGTGTTAGCGTACGGGTTAGGATTAGGGGACGGGTGAGGGTCAGGCTTCGGGGAAGGGTTAGGGTTAGGGTACGGGCTAGGGTTAGGGTTAGGGGACGGGGAAGGTTTAGGGTCCAGGTGAGGGTACGGCAACGCTTTAGGGGGAGCGTGCGTGTGAGGGCGCGGGTTAGTGTTAGCGTACGGGTTAGGATTAGGGGATGGGTGAGGGTCAGGCTTCGGGGAAGGGTTAGGGTTAGGGTTCGGGTTAGGGTTAGGGTTAGGGGACGGGGACGGTTTAGGGTCCAGGTGAGGGTACGGCAACGCTTTAGGGGGAGCGTGCGTGTGAGGGCGCGGGGTAGTGATAGCGTACGTGTTAGGTTTATGGGACGGGTGAGTGTCAGGCTTCGGGGAAGGGTTAGGTTTAGGGTTCGGGCTAGGGTTAGGGTAAGGGGACGGGGACGGTTTAGGGTCCAGGTGAGGGTACGGCAACGCTTTAGGGGGAGCGTGCGTGTGAGGGCGCGGGTTAGTTTTAGCGTACGGGTTAGGATTAGGGGACGGGTGAGGGTCAGGCTTCGGGGAAGGGTTAGGGTTAGGGTTCGGGCTAGGGTTAAGGTTAGGGGACGGGGACGGTTGAGGGTCCAGGTGAGAGTACGGCAACGCTTTAGGGGGAGCGTGCGTGTGAGGGCGCGGTTTAGTGTTAGCGTACGTGTTAGGATTAGGGGACGGGTGAGGGTCAGGTTTCGGGGAAGGGTTAGGATTAGGGTTCGGCCTAGGGTTAGGGTTAGGTGACAGGGACGGTTTAGGGTCCAGGTGAGGGTACGGCAACGCTTTAGGGGGAGCGTGCTCGTGAGGGCGCGGGGTAGTGTTAGCGTACGGGTTAGGATTAGGGGACGGGTGAGGGTCAGGCTTCGGGGAAGTGTTAGGGTTAGGGTTCGGGCTAGGGTTAGGGTTAGGGGACGGGGACGGTTTAGGGTCCAGGTGAGGGTACGGCAACGCTTTAAGGGGAGAGTGCGTTTGAGGGCGCGGGTTAGTGTTAGCATACGGCTTAGGATTAGGGGACGGGTGCGGGTCAGGCTTCGGGGAAGGGTTAGGGTTAGGGTTCAGGCTAGGGTTAGGGTTAGGGGACGGGGATGGTTTAGGGTCCAGGTGAGGGTACGGCAACGCTTTAGGGGGAGCGTGCATGTGAGGGGGCGGGTTAGTGTTAGTGTACGGGTTAGGATTAAGGGACGGGTGAGGGTCAGGCTTCGGGGAAGGGTTAGGGTTAGGGTTCGGGCTAGGGTTAGTGTTAGGGGACGGGGACGGTTTAGGGTCCAGGTGAGGGTACGGCAACGCTTTAGGAGGAGCGTGCGTGTGAGGGCGCCTGTTAGTGTTAGCGTACGGGTTAGGATTAGGAGACGGGTGAGGGTCAGGCTTCGGGGAAGAGTTAGGTTTAGGGTTCGGGCTAGGGTTAGGGTTACGGGACAGGGATGGTTTAGGGTTCAGTTGATGGTACGGCAACGCTTTAGGGGGAGTGTGTGTGTGAGGGCGCGTGTTAGTGTTAGCATACGGGTTAGGAGTAGGGGACGGTTGAGGGTCAGGCTTCGGGGAAGGGTTAGGGTTAGGGTTCGGGCTAGGGTTAGGGTTAGGGGACGGGGACGGTTTAGGGTCCAGGTGAGGTTACGGCAACGCTTTAGGGGGAGCGTGCGTGTGAGGGCGCGGGTTAGTGTTAGCATACGGGTTAGGATTAGGGGACGGGTGAGGGTGAGGCTTCGGGGACGGGTTAGGGTTAGGGTTCGGGCTAGGGTTAGGGTTAGGGGACGGGGACTGTTTAGCGTCCAGGTGAGGGTACAGCAACGCTTTAGGGGGAGCGTGCGTGTTAGGGCTCGGGTTAGTGTTAGCGTACGGGTTAGGATTAGGGGACGGGTGAGGGTCAGGCTTCGGGGAAAGGTTAGGGTTAGGGTTCAGGCTAGGGTTAGGGTTAGTGGACGGGGACGGTTTAGGGTCCAGGTGAGGGTACGGCAACGCTTTAGGGGGAGCGTGCATGTGAGGGCGCGGGTTAGTGTTAGTGAACGGGTTAGGATTAGGGGACGGGTGAGGGTCAGGCTTCGGGGAAGGGTTAGGGTTAGGGTTCGGGCTAGGGTTAGGGTTAGGGGACGGGGACGGTTTAGGGTCCAGGTGAGGGTACGGCAACGCTTTAGTGGGAGCGTGCGTGTGAGGGCGCGGGTTAGTGTTAGCGTACGGGTTAGGATTAGGGGACGGGTGAGGGTCAGGCTTCGGGGAAGGGTTAGGGTTAGGGTTCGGGCTAGGGTTAGGGTTAGGGCACGGGGACGGTTTAGGGTCCAGGTGAGAGTACGGCAACGCTTTAGGGGGAGCGTGCGTGTGAGGGCGCGGTTTAGTGTTAGCGTACGGGTTAGGATTAGGGGACGGGTGAGGGTCAGGTTTCGGGGAAGGGTTAGGATTAGGGTTCGGCCTAGGGTTAGGGTTAGGTGACAGGGACGGTTTAGGGTTCAGGTGAGGGTACGGCAACGCTTTAGGGGGAGCGTGCTCGTGAGGGCGCGGGGTAGTGTTAGCGTACGGGTTAGGATTAGGGGACGGGTGAGGGTCAGGCTTCGGGGAAGTGTTAGGGTTAGGGTTCGGGCTAAGGTTAGGGTTAGGGGACGGGGACGGTTTAGGGTCCAGGTGAGGGTACGGCAACGCTTTAAGGGGAGAGTGCGTTTGAGGGCGCGGGTTAGTGTTAGCGTACGGCTTAGGATTAGGGGACGGGTGCGGGTCAGGCTTCGGGGAAGGGTTAGGGCTAGGTTTAGGGCTAGGGTTAGGGTTACGGGACAGTGACGGTTTAGGGTCCAGGTGAGGGTACAGCAACGCTTTAGGGGGAGCGTGCGTGTGAGGGCGCGGGTTAGTGTTAGTGTACGGGTTAGGATTAGGGGACGGGTGAGGGTCAGGCTTCGGGGAAGGGTTAGGGTTAGGGTTCGGTCTAGGGTTAGGGTTAGGGGACGGGGACGGTTTAGGGTCCAGGTGAGGGTACGGCAACGCTTTAGGGGGAGCGTGCATGTGAGGGCGCGGGTTAGTGTTAGCGTACGGGTTAGGATTAGGGGACGGGTGAGGGTCAGGCTTCGGGGAAGGGTTAGGGTTAGGGTTCGGGCTAGGGTTAGGGTTAGGGGATGGGGACGGTTTAGGGTCCAGGTGAGAGTACGGCAACGCTTTAAGGGGAGCGTGCGTGTGAGGGCGAGGGTTAGTGTTAGCGTACGGGTTAGGATTAGGGGACGGGTGAGGGTCAGGCTTCGGTGAAGGTTTAGGGTTAGGGTTCGGGCTAGGGTTAGGGTTAGGGGACGGGGACGGTTTAGAGTCCAGGTGAGGGTACGGCAAAGCTTTAGGGGGAGCGTGCGTGTAAGGGCGTGGGTTAGTGTTAGCGTACGGTTTAGGATTAGGGGACGGGTGAGGGTCAGGCTTCGGGGAAGGGTTAGGGTTAGGGTTCGGGCCAGGGTTAGGGTTAGGGGACGGGGACGGCTTAGGTTCCAGGTGAGGGTACGGCAACGCTTTAGGTGGAGTGTGCGTGTGAGGGCGCGGGTTAGTGTTAGCGTACGGGTTAGGATTAGGGGACGGGTGAGGGTCAGGCTTCGGGGAAGGGTTAGGGTTAGGGTTCGGGCTAGGGATAGGGTTAGGGGACGGGGACGGTTTAGAGTCCAGGTGAGGGTACGGCAAAGCTTTAGGGGGAGCGTGCGTGTGAGGGCGTGGGTTAGTGTTAGCGTACGGGTTAGGATTAGGGGACGGGTGAGGGTCAGGCTTCGGGGAAGGGTTAGGGTTAGGGTTCGGGCTAGGGTTAGGGTTAGGGGACGGGGACGGTTTAGGGTCCAGGTGAGGGTACGGCAACGCTTTAGGGGGAGCGTGCGTGTGAGGGCGCGGGGTAGTGTTAGCGTACGGATTAGGAGTAGGGGACGGGTGAGGGTCAGACTTCGGGGATGGGTTAGGGTTAGGGTTCGGGCTAGGGTTAGGGTAAGGGGACGGGGACGGTTTAGGGTCCAGTTGAGGGTATGGCAACGCTTTAGGGGGAGCGTGCATGTGAGGGCGCGGGTTAGTGTTAGCGTACGGGTTAGGATTAGGGGACGGGTGAGTGTCAGGCTTCGGGGAAGTGTTAGGGTTAGGGTTCGGGCTAGGGTTAGGGTTAGGGGACGGGGACGGTTTAGGGTCCAGGTGAGGGTTCGGCAACGCTTTAGGGGGAGCGTGCGTGTGAGGGCGCGGGTTAATGTTAGCGTACGGGTTAGCATTAGGGGACGGGTGACGGTCAGGCTTTGGGGAAGGGTTAGGGTTAGGGTTCGGGCTAGGGTTAGGGTTAGGGGACGGGGACGGTTTAGGGTCCAGGTGAGGGTACGGCAACGCTTTATGGAGAGCGTGCGTGTGAGGGCGCGGGTTAGTGTTAGCGTACGGGTTAGGATTAGGGGACGGTTGAGGGTCATGCTTCGGGGAATGGTTAGGGTTAGGGTTCGGGCTAGGGTTAGAGTTAGGTGACGGGGACGGTTTAGGGTCCAGGTCAGTGTACGGCAACGCTTTAGTGGGAGCGTTCGTGTGAGGGCGCGGGGTAGTGTTAGCGTACGGGTTAGGATTATGGGACGGGTGAGGGTCAGGCTTCGGGGAAGGGTTAGGGTTAGGGTTCGGGCTAGGGTTAGGGCAAGGGGACGGGGACGGTTTAGGGTCCAGGTGAGGGTACGGCAACGCTTTAGGGGGAGCGTGCGTGTGAGGGCGCGGGTTAGTGTTAGCGTACGGGTTAGGATTAGGGGACGGGTGACGGTCAGGCTTTTGGGAAGGGTTAGGGTTAGGGTTCGGGCTAGGGTTAGGGTTAGGGGACGGGGACGGTTAAGGGTCCAGGTGAGGGTACGGCAACGCTTTAGGGGGAGCGTGCGTGTGAGGGCGTGGGTTAGTGTTAGCGTACGGGTTAGGATTATGGGACGGGTGAGGGTCAGGCTTCGGGGAAGGGTTAGGGTTAGGGTTCGGGCTAGGGTTAGGGTTAGGGGACGGGGACGATTTAGGGTCCAGGTGAGGGTACGGCAACGCTTTAGGGAGAGCGTGCATGTATGGGCGCGGGTTAGTGTTAGCGTACGGGTTAGGATTAGGGGACGGGTGAGGGTCAGGCTTCGGGGAAGGGTTAGGGTTAGGGTACGGGCTAGGGTTAGGGTTAGGGGACGGGGAAGGTTTAGGGTCCAGGTGAGGGTACGGCAACGCTTTAGGGGGAGCGTGCGTGTGAGGGCGCGGGTTAGTGTTAGCGTACGGGTTAGGATTAGGGGATGGGTGAGGGTCAGGCTTCGGGGAAGGGTTAGGGTTAGGGTTCGGGTTAGGGTTAAGGTTAGGGGACGGGGACGGTTTAGGGTCCAGCTGAGGGTACGGCAACGCTTTAGGGGGAGCGTGCGTGTGAGGGTGCGGGTTAGTGTTAGCGTACGGGTTAGGATTAGGGGACGGTTGAGTGTCATGCTTCGGGGAAGGGTTAGGGTTAGGGTTCGGGCTAGGGTTAGGGTTAGGTGACGGGGACGGTTTAGGGTCCAGGTGAGGGTACGGCAACGCTTTAGGGGGAGCGTGCGTGTGAGGGCGCGGGGTAGTGATAGCGTACCGGTTAGGTTTATGGGACGGGTGAGGTTCAGGCTTCGGGGAAGGGTTAGGTTTAGGGTTCGGGCTAGGGTTAGGGTAAGGGGACGGGGACGGTTTAGGGTCCAGGTGAGGGTACGGCAACGCTTTAGGGGGAGCGTGTGTGTGAGGGCGCGGGTTAGTGTTAGCGTACGGGTTAGGATTAGGGGACGGGTGAGGGTCAGGCTTCGGGAAAGGGTTAGGGTTAGGGTTCGGGCTAGGGTTAGGGTTAGGGGACGGGGACGGTTTAGGGTCCAGGTGAGGGTACGGCAACGCTTTAAGGGGAGAGTGCGTTTGAGGGCGCGGGTTAGTGTTAGCGTACGGCTTAGGATTAGGGGACGGGTGCGGGTCAGGCTTCGGGGAAGGGTTAGGGTTAGGGTTCAGGCTAGGGTTAGGGTTAGGGGACGGGGATGGTTTAGGGTCCAGGTGAGGGTACGGCAACGCTTTAGGGGGAGCGTGCATGTGAGGGGGCGGGTTAGTGTTAGTATACGGGTTAGGATTAAGGGACGGGTGAGGGTCAGGCTTCGGGGAAGGGTTAGGGTTAGGGTTCGGGCTAGGGTTAGTGTTAGGGGACGGGGACGGTTTAGGGTCCAGGTGAGGGTACGGCAACGCTTTAGGAGGAGCATGCGTGTGAGGGCGCGTGTTAGTGTTAGCGTACGGGTTAGGATTAGGAGACGGGTGAGGGTCAGGCTTCGGGGAAGGGTTAGGTTTAGGGTTCGGGCTAGGGTTAGGGTTACGGGACAGGGATGGTTTAGGGTCCAGGTGAGGGTACGGCAACGCTTTAGGGGGAGTGTGTGTGTGAGGGCGCGGGTTAGTGTTAGCATACGGGTTAGGAGTAGGGGACGGTTGAGGGTCAGGCTTCGGGGAAGGGTTAGGGTTAGGGTTCGGGCTAGGGTTAGGGTTAGGGGACGGAGACGGTTTAGGGTCCAGGTGAGGGTACGGCAGCGTTTTAGGGGGAGCGTGCGTGTGAGGGCGCGGGTTAGTGTTAGCGTACGGGTTAGGATTAGGGGACGGGTGAGGGTGAGGCTTCGGGGAAGGGTTAGGGTTAGGGTTCGGGCTAGGGTTAGGGTTAGGGGACGGGGACGGTTTAGAGTCCAGGTGAGGGTACGGCAAACCTTTAGGGGGAGCGTGCGTGTGAGGGCGCGGGTTAGTGTTAGCGTACGGGTTAGGATTGGGGCGGGTGAGGGTCAGGCTTCGGGGAAGGGTTAGGGTTAGGGTTCGGGCTAGGGTTAGGGTTAGGGGACGGGGACGGTTTATGGTCCAGGTGAGGGTATGGCAACGCTTTAGGGGGAGCGTGCGTGTGAGGGCGCGGGTTAATGTTAGCGTACGGGTTAGGAGTAGGGGACGGTTGAGGGTCAGGCTTCGGGGAAGGGTTAGGGTTAGGGTTCGGGCTAGGGTTAGGGTTAGGGGACGGGGACGGTTTAGGGTCAAGGTGAGGGTACGGCAACGCTTTAGGGGGAGCGTGCGTGTGAGGGCGCGGGTTAGTGTTAGCGTACGGGTTAGGATTAGGGGACGGGTGAGGGTGAGGCTTCGGGGAAGGGTTAGGGTTAGGGTTCGGGCTAGGGTTAGGGTTAGGGGACGGAGACGGTTTAGGGTCCAGGTGAGGGTACGGCAGCGTTTTAGAGGGAGCGTGCGTGTGAGGGCGCGGGTTAGTGTTAGCGTACAGGTTAGGATTAGGGGACGGGTGAGGGTCAGGCTTCAGGGAAGGGTTAGGGTTAGGGTTCGGGCTAGGGTTAGGGTTAGGGGACTGGGACGGTTTAGAGTCCAGGTGAGGGTACGGCAAAGATTTACGGGGAGCGTGCGTGTGAGGGCACGGGTTAGTGTTAGCGTACGGGTTAGGAGTGGGGACGGGTGAGGGTCAGGCTTCGGGGAAGGGTTAGGGTTAGGGTTCGGGCTAGGGTTAGGGTTAGGGGACGGGGACGGTTTATGGTCCAGATGAGGGTATGGCAACTCTTTAGGGGGAGCGTGCGTGTGAGGGCGCGGGTTAATGTTAGCGTACGGGTTAGAATTAGGGGACGGGTGAGGGTCAGGCTTCGGGGAAGGGGTAGGGTTAGGGTTCGGGCTAGGGTTAGTGTTAGGGGACGGGGACGGTTTCGGGTCCCGGTGAGGGTACGGCAACGCTTTAGGGGGAGCGTGCGTGTGGGGGCGCGGGTTAGTGTTAGCGTACGGGTTAGGATTAGGGGACGGGTGAGGGTCAGGCTTCGGGGAAGGGTTAGGGTTAGGGTTCGGGCTAGGGTTAGGGTTAGGGGACGGGGACGGTTTAGGGTCCAGGTGAGGGTACGGCAACGCTTTAGGGGGAGCGTGCGTGTGAGGGCGCGCGTTATTGTTAGCGTACGGCTTAGGATTAGGGGACGGGTGAGGGTCAGGCTTTGGGAAAGGGTTAGGGTTAGGGTTCGGGCTAGGGTTAGGGTTAGGGGATGGGGACTGTTTAGGGTCCAGGTGAGGGTACGGCAATGCTTTAGGGGGAGCGTGCGTGTGAGGGCGCGGGTTAGTTTTAGCGTACGTGTTAGGATTAGGGGATGGGTGAGTGTCAGGCTTCGAGGAAGTGTTAGGGTTAGGGTTCGGGCTAGGGTTAGGGTTAGGGGACGGGGCCGGTTTAGGGACCAGGTGAGGGTACGGCAACGCTTTAGGGGGAGCGTGCGTGTGAGGGCCCGGGTTAGTGTTAGCGTACGGGTTAGGATTAGGGGACGGGTGAGGGTCAGGCTTCGGGGAAGGGTTAGGGTTAGGGTTCGGGCTAGGGTTAGGGTTAGGGGACGGGGACGGTTTCGCGTCCAGGTGAGGGTACGGCAACGCTTTAGGGGGAGCGTGCGTGTGAGGGCGCGGGTTAGTGTTAGCGTACGGCTTAGGATTAGGGGATGGGTGAGGGTCAGGCTTCGGGGAAGGGTTAGGGTTAGGGTTCGGGCTAGGGTTAGGGTTAGGGGACGGGGACGGTTTAGGGTCCAGGTGAGGGTACGTCAACGCTTTAGGGGGAGCGTGCGTGTGAGGGCGCGCGTTATTGTTAGCGTACGGCTTAGGATTAGGGGACGGTTGAGGGTCAGGCTTCGGGAAAGGGTTAGGGTTAGGGTTCGGGCTAGGGATAGGGTTACGGGATGGGGACTGTTTAGGGTCCAGGTGAGGGTACGGCAACGCTTTAGGGGGAGCGTGCGTGTGAGGGCGTGGGTTAGGTTTAGCGTACGTATTAGGATTAGGGGATGGGTGAGGGTCAGGCTTCGAGGAAGGGTTAGGGTTATGGTTCGGGCTAGGGTTAGGGTTAGGGGACGGGGCCGGTTTAGGGACCAGGTGAGGGTACGGCAACGCTTTAGGGGGAGCGTGCGTGTGAGGGCCCGGGTTAGTGTTAGCGTACGGGTTAGGAGTAGGCGACGGGTGAGGGTCAGGCTTCGGGGAAGGGTTAGGGTTAGGGTTCGGGCTAGGGTTAGGGTTAGGGGACGGGGACGGTTTAGGGTCCAGGTGAGGGTACGGCAACGCTTTACGGGGAGCGTGCGTGTGAGGGCGCGGGTTAGTGTTAGCGTACGGGTTAGGATTAGGGGACGGGTGAGGGTCAGGTTTCGGGGAAGGGTTAGGGTTAGGGTTCGGGCTAGGGTTAGGGTTAGGGGACGGGGACGGTTTAGGGTCCAGGTGAGGGTACGGCAACGCTTTAGGGGGAGCGTGCGTGTGAGGGCGCGGGTTAGTGTTAGCGTACGGGTTAGGATTAGGGGACGGGTGTGGGTCAGGCTTCGGGGAAGGGTTAGGGTTAGGGTTCGGGTTAGGGTTAGGGTTAGGGGACGGGAACGGTTTAGGGTCCAGGTGAGGGTACGGCAACGCTTTAGGGGGAGCGTGCGTGTGAGGGCGCGGGTTAGTGTTAGCGTACGGGTTAGGATTAGGGGACGGGTGAGGGTCAGGCTTCGGGGAAGGGTTAGGGTTAGGGTTCGGGCTAGGGTTAGGGTTAGGGGACGGGGACGGTTTAGGGTCCAGGTGAGGGTACGGCAACGCTTTAGGGGGAGCGTGCGTGTGAGGGCGCGGGTTAGTGTTAGCGTACGGGTTACGATTAGGGGACGGGTGAGGGTCAGGCTAAGGGGAAGGGTTAGGGTTAGGGTTCGGGCTAGGGTTAGGTTTAGGGGACGGGGACGGTTTCGGGTCCAGGTGAGGGTACGGCAACACTTTAGGGGGAGCGTGCGTGTGAGGGCGCGGGTTAGTGTTAGCGTACGGGTTAGGATTAGGGGACGGGTGAGGGTCAGGCTTCGGGGAAGGGTTAGGGTTAGGGTTCGGGCTAGGGTTAGGGTTAGGGGACGGGGACGGTTTAGGGTCCAGGTGAGGGTACGGCAACGCTTTAGGGGGAGCGTGCGTGTGAGGGCGCGGGTTAGTGTTAGCGTACGGGTTAGGATTAGGGGACGGGTGAGGGTCAGGCTTCGGGGAAGAGTTAGGGTTAGGGTTCGGCCTAGGGTTAGGGTTAGGGGACGGGGACGGTTTAGGGTCCAGGGGAGGGTACGGCAACGCTTTAGGGGGAGCGTGCGTGTGAGGGCGCGGGTTAGTGTTAGCGTACGGGTTAGGAGTAGGGGACGGTTGAGGGTCAGGCTTCGGGGAAGGGTTAGGATTAGGGTTCGGGCTAGGGTTAGGGTTAGGGGACGGGGACGGTTTAGGGTCCAGGTGAGGGTACGGCAACGCTTTAGGGGGAGCGTGCGTGTGAGGGCGCGTGTTAGTGTTAGCGTACGGCTTAGGATTAGGGGACGGGTGAGGGTCAGGCTTCTGGGAAGGTTTAGGGTTAGGGTTCGGGATAGGGTTAGGGTTAGGGGACGGGGACGGTTTAGGGTCCAGGTGAGGGTACGGCAACGCTTTAGGGGGAGCGTGCGTGTGAGGGCGTGGGTTAGTGTTAGCGTATGGGTTAGGATTAGGGGACGGTTGAGGGTCAGGCTTCGGGGAAGGGTTAGGGTTAGGGTTCGGGCTAGGGTTAGGGTTAGGGGACGGGGACGGTTTAGGGTCCAGGTGAGGGTACGGCAACGCTTTAGGGGGAGCGTGCGTGTGAGGGCGCGGGTTAGTGTTAGCGTACGGGTTAGGATTAGGGGACGGGTGAGGGTCAGGCTTCGGGGAAGGGTTAGGGTTAGGGTTCGGGCTAGGGTTAGGGTTAGGGGACGGGGACGGTTTAGGGTCCAGGTGAGGGTACGGCAACGCTTTAGGGGGAGCGTGCGTGTGAGGGCGCGGGTTAGTGTTAGCGTACGGGTTAGGATTAGGGGACGGGTGAGGGTCAGGCTTCGGGGAAGTGTTAGGGTTAGGTTTCGGGCTAGGGTTAGCGTTACGGGACGGGGACGGTTTAGGGTCCAGGTGAGGGTACGGCAACGCTTTAGGGGGAGCGTGCGTGTGAGGGCGCGGGTTAGTGTTAGCGTACGGGTTAGGAGTAGGGGACGGTTGAGGGTCAGGCTTCGGGGAAGTGTTAGGGTTAGGGTTCGGGCTAGGGTTAGGGTTAGGGGACGGGGACTGTTTAGGTTCCAGGTGAGAGTACGGCAACGCTTTACGGGGAGCGTGCATGTGAGGGCGCGGGTTAGTGTTAGCGTACGGTTTAGTATTAAGGGACGGGTGAGGGTCAGGCTTCGGGGAAGGGTTAGGGTTAGGGATCGGGCTAGGGTTAGGGTTAGGGTACGGGGACGGTTTAGGGTCCAGGTGAGGGTATGGCAATGCTTTAGTGGGGGCGTGCGTGTGAGGGCGCGGGTTTGTGTTAGCGTACGGGTTAGTATTAAGGGACGGGTGAGGGTCAGGCTTCGGGGAAGGGTTAGGGTTAGGGTTCGGGCTAGGGTTAGGGTTAGGGGACAGGGACGGTTTAGGGTCCAGGTGAGGGTACGGCAATGCTTTAGGGGGAGCGTGCGTGTGAGGGCGCTGGGTAGTGTTAGAGTACGGTTAGGATTAGGGGACGGGTGAGGGTTAGGCTTCGGGGAAGGGTTAGGGTTAGGGTTCGGGCTAGGGTTAGGGTTAGGGGACGGGGACGGTTTAGGGTCCAGGTGAGGGTACGGCAACGCTTTAGGTGGAGCGTGCGTGTGAGGGCGCGGGTTAGTGTTAGCGTACGGGTTAGGAGTAGGGGACGGTTGAGGGTCAGGCTTCGGGGAAGGGTTAGGGTTAGGGTTCGGGCTAGGGTTAGGGTTAGGGGACGGGGACGGTTTAGGGTCCAGGTGAGGGTACGGCAACGCTTTAGGGGGAGCGTGCGTGTGAGGGCGAGGGTTAGTGTTAGCGTAAGGGTTAGGATTAGGGGACGGGTGAGGGTCAGGCTTCGGGGAAGTGTTAGGGTTAGGGTTCGGGATAGGGTTAGGGTTAGGGGACGGGGACGGTTTAGGGTCCAGGTGAGGGTACGGCAACGCTTTAGGGGGAGCGTGCGTGTGAGGGCGCGGGTTAGTGTTAGCGTACGGGTTAGGATTAGGGGACGGGTGAGGGTCAGGCTTCGGGGAAGGGTTAGGGTTAGGGTTCGGGCTAGGGTTAGGGTTAGGGGACGGGGACGGTTTAGGGTCAAGGTGAGGGTACGGCAACGCTTTAGGGGGAGCGTGCGTGTGAGGGCGCGGGTTAGTGTTAGCGTACGCGTTAGGATTAGGGGACGGTTGAGTGTCAGGCTTCGGGGAAGGGTTAGGGTTAGGGTTCGGGCTAGGGTTAGGGTTAGGGGACAGGGACGGTTTAGGGTCCAGGTGAGGGTACGGCAACGATTTAGGGGGAGCGTGCGTGTGAGGGCGCGGGTTAGTGTTAGCGTACGGGTTAGGATTAGGGGACGGGTGAGGGTCAGGCTTCGGGGAAGTGTTAGGGTTAGGTTTCGGGCTAGGGTTAGGGTTAGGTGACTGGGACGGTTTAGGGTCCAGGTGAGGGTACGGCAACGCTTTAGGGGGAGCGTGCGTGTGAGGGTGCGGGTTAGTGTTAGCGTACGGGTTAGGATTAGGGGACGGGAGAGGGTCAGGCTTCGGGGAAGGGTTAGGGTTAGGGTTCGGGCTAGGGTTAGGGTTAGGGGACGGGGACGGTTTCGGGTCCAGGTGAGGGTACGGCAACGCTTTAGGGGGAGCGTGTGTGTGAGGGCGCGGGTTAGTGTTAGCGTACGGGTTAAGATTAGGGGACGGGTGAGGGTCAGGCTTCGGGGAAGGGTTAGGGTTAGGGTTCGGGCTAGGGTAAGGGTTAAGGGACGGGGACGGTTTAGGGTCCAGGTGAGGGTACGGCAACGCTTTAGGGGGAGCGTGCGTGTGAGGACGTGGGTTAGTGTTAGCGTACGGGTTAGGATTAGGGGACGGGTGAGGGTCAGGCATCGGGGAAGGGTTAGGGTTAGGGTTCGGGCTAGGGTTAGGGTTAGGGGACGGGGACGGTTTAGGGTCCAGGTGAGGGTACGGCAACGCTTTAGGGGGAGCGTACGTGTGAGGGCGCGGGTTAGTGTTAGCGTACGGGTTAGGATTAGGGGACGGGTGAGGGTCAGGCTTCGGGGAAGGGTTAGGGTTAGGGTTCGGGCTAGGGTTAGGGTTAGGGGACGGGGACGGTTTCGGGTCCAGGTGAGGGTACGGCAACGCTTTAGGGGGAGCGTGCGTGTGAGGGTGCGGGTTAGTGTTAGCGTACGGCTTAGGATTAGGGGACGGGTGAGGGTCAGGCTTCTGGGAAGGGTTAGGGTTAGGGTTCGGGCTAGGGTTAGGGTTAGGGGACGGGGACGGTTTCGGGTCCAGGTGAGGGTACGGCAACGCTTTAGGGGGAGCGTGCGTGTGAGGGCGCGGGTTAGTGTTAGCGTACGGGTTAGGATTAGGGGACGGGTGAGGGTCAGGCTTCGGGGAAGGGTTAGGGTTAGGGTTCGGGCTAGGGTTAGGGTTAGGGGACGGGGATGGTTTAGGGTCCAGTTGAGGGTACGGCAACGCTTTAGGGGGAGCGTGCGTGTGAGGGCGCGGGTTAGTGTTACCGTACGGGTTAGGATTAGGGGACGGGTGAGGGTCAGGCTTCGGGGAAGGGTTAGGGTTAGGGTTCGGGCTAGGGTTAGGGTTAGGGGACGGGGACGGTTTCGGGTCCAGGTGAGGGTACGGCAACGCTTTAGGGGGAGCGTGCGTGTGAGGGCGCGGGTTAGTGTTAGCGTACGGGTTAGGAGTAGGGGACGGTTGAGGGTCAGGCTTCGGGGAAGGGTTAGGATTAGGGTTCGGGCTAGGGTTAGGGTTAGGGGACGGGGACGGTTTAGGGTCCAGGTGAGGATACGGCAACGCTTTAGGGGGAGCGTGCGTGTGAGGGCGCGCGTTAGTGTTAGCGTACGGCTTAGGATTAGGGGACGGGTGAGGGTCAGGCTTCTGGGAAGGGTTAGGGTTAGGGTTCGGGATAGGGTTAGGGTTAGGGGACGGGGACGGTTTAGGGTCCAGGTGAGGGTACGGCAACGCTTTAGGGGGAGCGTGCGTGTGAGGGCGTGGGTTAGTGTTAGCGTACGGGTTAGGATTAGGGGACGGTTGAGGGTCAGGCTTCGGGGAAGGGTTAGGGTTAGGGTTCGGGCTAGGGTTAGGGTTAGGGGACGGGGACGGTTTAGGGTCCAGGTGAGGGTACGGCAACGCTTTAGGGGGAGCGTGCGTGTGAGGGCGCGGGTTAGTGTTAGCGTACGGGTTAGGATTAGGGGACGGGTGAGGGTCAGGCTTCGGGGAAGGGTTAGGGTTAGGGTTCGGGCTAGGGTTAGGGTTAGGGGACGGGGACGGTTTAGGGTCCAGGTGAGGGTACGGCAACGCTTTAGGGAGAGCGTGCGTGTGAGGGCGCGGGTTAGTGTTAGCGTACGCGTTAGGATTAGGGGACGGTTGAGTGTCAGGCTTCGGGGAAGGGTTAGGGTTAGGGTTCGGGCTAGGGTTAGGGTTAGGGGACAGGGACGGTTTAGGGTCCAGGTGAGGGTACGGCAACGCTTTAGGGGGAGCATGCGTGTGAGGGCGCGGGTTAGTGTTAGCGTACGGGTTAGGATTAGGGGACGGGTGAGGGTCAGGCTTCGGGGAAGTGTTAGGGTTAGGTTTCGGGCTAGGGTTAGCGTTACGGGACGGGGACGGTTTAGGGTCCAGGTGAGGGTACGGCAACGCTTTAGGGGGAGCGTGCGTGTGAGGGCGCGGGTTAGTGTTAGCGTACGGGTTAGGAGTAGGGGACGGTTGAGGGTCAGGCTTCGGGGAAGTGTTAGGGTTAGGGTTCGGGCTAGGGTTAGGGTTAGGGGACGGGGACTGTTTAGGTTTCAGGTGAGAGTACGGCAACGCTTTACGGGGAGCGTGCATGTGAGGGCGCGGGTTAGTGTTAGCGTACGGTTTAGTATTAAGGGACGGGTGAGGGTCAGGCTTCGGGGAAGGGTTAGGGTTAGGGTTCGGGCTAGGGTTAGGGTTAGGGTACGGGGACGGTTTAGGGTCCAGGTGAGGGTATGGCAATGCTTTAGTGGGGGCGTGCGTGTGAGGGCGCGGGTCTGTGTTAGCGTACGGGTTAGTATTAAGGGACGGGTGAGGGTCAGGCTTCGGGGAAGGATTAGGGTTAGGGTTCGGGCTAGGGTTAGGGTTAGGGGACAGGGACGGTTTAGGGTCCAGGTGAGGGTACGGCAATGCTTTAGGGGGAGCGTGCGTGTGAGGGCGCTGGGTAGTGTTAGAGTACGGTTAGGATTAGGGGACGGGTGAGGGTTAGGCTTCGGGGAAGGGTTAGGGTTAGGGTTCGGGCTAGGGTTAGGGTTAGGGGACGGGGACGGTTTCGGGTCCAGGTGAGGGTACGGCAACGCTTTAGGGGGAGCGTGCATGTGAGGGCGCGGGTTAGTGTTAGCGTACGGGTTAGGATTAGGGGACGGGTGAGTGTCAGGCTTCGGGGAAGGGTTAGGGTTAGGGTTCGGGCTAGGGTTAGGGTTAGGGGACAGGGACGGTTTAGGGTCCAGGTGAGGGTACGGCAACGATTTAGGGGGAGCGTGCGTGTGAGGGCGTGGGTTAGTGTTAGCGTACGGGTTAGGATTAGGGGACGGGTGAGGGTCAGGCTTTGGGGAAGGGTTAGGGATAGGGTTCGGGATAGGGTTAGGGTTAGTGGACGGGGACGGTTTAGGGTCAAGGTGAGGGTACGGCAACGCTTTAGGGGGAGCGTGCGTGTGAGGGCGTGGGTTAGTGTTAGCGTACGCGTTAGGATTAGGGGACGGTTGAGTGTCAGGCTTCGGGGAAGGGTTAGGGTTAGGGTTCGGGCTAGGGTTAGGGTTAGGGGACAGGGACGGTTTAGGGTACAGGTGAGGGTACGGCAACGCTTTAGGGGGAGCGTGCGTGTGAGGGTGCGGGTTAGTGTTAGCGTACGGGTTAGGATTAGGGGACGGGAGAGGGTCAGGCTTCGGGGAAGGGTTAGGGTTAGGGTTCGGGCTAGGGTTAGGGTTAGGGGACGGGGACGGTTTCGGGTCCAGGTGAGGGTACGGCAACGCTTTAGGGGGAGCGTGTGTGTGAGGGCGCGGGTTAGTGTTAGCGTACGGGTTAAGATTAGGGGACGGGTGAGGGTCAGGCTTCGGGGAAGGGTAAGGGTTAGGGTTCGGGCTAGGGTAAGGGTTAAGGGACGGGGACGGTTTAGGGTCCAGGTGAGGGTACGGCAACGCTTTAGGGGGAGCGTGCGTGTGAGGACGTGGGTTAGTGTTAGCGTACGGGTTAGGATTAGGGGACGGGTGAGGGTCAGGCATCGGGGAAGGGTTAGGGTTAGGGTTCGGGCTAGGGTTAGGGTTAGGGGACGGGGACGGTTTAGGGTCCAGGTGAGGGTACGGCAACGCTTTAGGGGGAGCGTACGTGTGAGGGCGCGGGTTAGTGTTAGCGTACGGGTTAGGATTAGGGGACGGGTGAGGGTCAGGCTTCGGGGAAGGGTTAGGGTTAGGGTTCGGGCTAGGGTTAGGGTTAGGGGACGGGGACGGTTTCGGGTCCAGGTGAGGGTACGGCAACGCTTTAGGGGGAGCGTGCGTGTGAGGGTGCGGGTTAGTGTTAGCGTACGGCTTAGGATTAGGGGACGGGTGAGGGTCAGGCTTCGGGGAAGGGTTAGGGTTAGGGTTCGGGCTAGGGTTAGGGTTAGGGGACGGGGACGGTTTCGGGTCCAGGTGAGGGTACGGCAACGCTTTAGGGGGAGCGTGCGTGTGAGGGCGCGGGTTAGTGTTAGCGTACGGGTTAGGATTAGGGGACGGGTGAGGGTCAGGCTTCGGGGAAGGGTTAGGGTTAGGGTTCGGGCTAGGGTTAGGGTTAGGGGACGGGGATGGTTTAGGGTCCAGTTGAGGGTACGGCAACGCTTTAGGGGGAGCGTGCGTGTGAGGGCGCGGGTTAGTGTTAGCGTACGGCTTAGGATTAGGGGACGGGTGAGGGTCAGGCTTCGGGGAAGGGTTAGGGTTAGGGTTCGGGCTAGGGTTAGGGTTAGGGGACGGGGACGGTTTCGGGTCCAGGTGAGGGTACGGCAACGCTTTAGGGGGAGCGTGCGTGTGAGGGCGCGGGTTAGTGTTAGCGTACGGGTTAGGATTAGGGGACGGGTGAGGGTCAGGCTTCGGGGAAGGGTTAGGGTTAGGGTTCGGGCTAGGGTTAGGGTTAGGGGACGGGGACGGTTTAGGGTCCAGGTGAGGGTACGGCAACGCTTTAGGGGGAGCGTGCGTGTGAGGGTGCGGGTTAGTGTTAGCGAACGGCTTAGGATTAGGGGACGGGTGAGGGTCAGGCTTCGGGGAAGGGTTAGGGTTAGGGTTCGGGCTAGGGTTAGGGTTAGGGGACGGGGACGGTTTAGGGTCCAGGTGAGGGTACGGCAACGCTTTAGGGGGAGCGTGCGTGTGAGGGCGCGGGTTAGTGTTAGCGTTCGGCTTAGGATTAGGGGACGGGTGAGGGTCAGGCTTCGGGGAAGGGTTAGGGTTAGGGTTCGGGCTAGGGTTAGGGTTAGGGGACGGGGACAGTTTAGGGTCCAGGTGAGGGTACGGCAACGCTTTAGGGGGAGCGTGCGTGTGAGGGCGCGCGTTAGTGTTAGCGTACGGCTTAGGATTAGGGGACGGGTGAGGGTCAGGCTTCGGGGAAGGGTTAGGGTTAGGGTTCGGGCTAGGGTTAGGGTTAGGGGACGGGGACGGTTTCGGGTCCAGGTGAGGGTACGGCAACGCTTTAGGGGGAGCGTGCGTGTGAGGGTGCGGGTTAGTGTTAGCGTACGGCTTAGGATTAGGGGACGGGTGAGGGTCAGGCTTCTGGGAAGGGTTAGGGTTAGGGTTCGGGCTAGGGTTAGGGTTAGGGGACGGGGACGGTTTAGGGTCCAGGTGAGGGTACGGCAACGCTTTAGGGGGATCGTGCGTGTGAGGGCGCGGGTTAGTGTTAGCGTACGGGTTAGGATTAGGGGACGGGTGAGGGTCAGGCTTCGGGGAAGGGTTAGGGTTAGGGTTCGGGCTAGGGTTAGGGTTAGGGGACGGGGATGGTTTAGGGTCCAGTTGAGGGTACGGCAACGCTTTAGGGGGAGCGTGTGTGTGAGGGCGCGGGTTAGTGTTAGCGTACGGGTTAGGATTAGGGGACAGGTGAGGGTCAGGCTTCGGGGAAGGGTTAGGGTTAGGGTTCGGGCTAGGGTTAGGGTTAGGGGACGGGGACGGTTTCGGGTCCAGGTGAGGGTACGGCAACGCTTTAGGGGGAGCGTGCGTGTGAGGGCGCGGGTTAGTGTTAGCGTACGGGTTAGGATTATGGGACGGGTGAGGGTCAGGCTTCGGGGAAGGGTTAGGGTTAGGGTTCGGGCTAGGGTTAGGGTTAGGGGACGGGGATGGTTTAGGGTCCAGGTGAGGGTACGGCAACGCTTTAGGGGGAGCGTGCGTGTGAGGGCGCGGGTTAGTGTTAGCGTACGGGTTAGGATTAGGGGACGGGTAAGGGTCAGGCTTCGGGGAAGGGTTAGGGTTAGGGTTCGGGCTAGGGTTAGGGTTAGGGGACGGGGACGGTTTAGGGTCCAGGTGAGGGTACGGCAACGCTTTAGGGGGAGCGTGCGTGTGAGGGCGCGGGTTAGTGTTAGCGTACGGCTTAGGATTAGGGGACGGGTGAGGGTCAGGCTTCGGGAAAGGGTTAGGGTTAGGGTTCGGGCTAGGGTTAGGGTTAGGGGACAGGGACGGTTTAGGGTCCAGGTGAGGGTACGGCAACGCTTTAGGGGGAGCATGCATGTGAGGGCACGGGTTAGTGTTAGCGTTCGGGTTAGGATTAGGGGACGGGTGAGGGTCAGGCTTCTGGGAAGGGTTAGGGTTAGGGTTCGGGCTAGGGTTAGGGTTAGGGGACGGGGACGGTTTAGGGTCCAGGTGAGGGTACGGCAACGCTTTAGGGGGAGCGTGTGTGTGAGGGTGCGGGTTAGTGTTAGCGAACGGCTTAGGATTAGGGGACGGGTGAGGGTCAGGCTTCGGGGAAGGGTTAGGGTTAGGGTTCGGGCTAGGGTTAGGGTTAGGGGACTGGGACGGTTTAGGGTCCAGGTGAGGGTACGGCAACGCTTTAGGGGGAGCGTGCGTGTGAGGGCGCGGGTTAGTGTTAGCGTTCGGCTTAGGATTAGGGGACGGGTGAGGGTCAGGCTTCGGGGAAGGGTTAGGGTTAGGGTTCGGGCTAGGGTTAGGGTTAGGGGACGGGGACGGTTTAGGGTCCAGGTGAGGGTACGGCAACGCTTTAGGGGGAGCGTGCGTGTGAGGCCGCGCGTTAGTGTTAGCGTACGGCTTAGGATTAGGGGACGGGTGAGGATCAGGCTTCGGGGAAGGGTTAGGGTTAGGGTTCGGGATAGGGTTAGGGTTAGGGGACGGGGACAGTTTAGGGTCCAGGTGAGGGTACGGCAACGCTTTAGGGGGAGCGTGCGTGTGAGGGCGCGGGTTAGTGTTAGCGTATGGGTTAGGATTAGGGGACGGGTGAGGGTCAGGCTTCGGGGAAGGGTTAGGGTTAGGATTCGGGCTAGGGTTAGGGTTAGGAGACGGGGACGGTTTAGGGTCCAGGTGAGGGTAAGGCAACGCTTTAGGGGGAGCGTGCGTGTGAGGGCGCGGGTTAGTGTTAGCGTACGGGTTAGGATTAGGAGACGGGTGAGGGTCAGGCTTCGGGGAAGGGTTAGGGTTAGGGTTCGGGCTAGGGTTAGGGTTAGGGGACGGGGACGGTTTCGGGTCCAGGTGAGGGTACGGCAACGCTTTAGGGGGAGCGTGCGTGTGAGGGCGCGGGTTAGTGTTAGCGTACGGGTTAGGATTAGGGGACGGGTGAGGGTCAGGCTTCGGGGAAGGGTTAGGGTTAGGGTTCGGGCTAGGGTTAGGGGACGGGGATGGTTTAGGGTCCAGGTGAGGGTACGGCAACGCTTTAGGGGGAGCGTGCGTGTGAGGGCGCGGGTTAGTGTTAGCGTACGGGTTAGGATTAGGGGACGGGTGAGGGTCAGGCTTCTGGGAAGGGTTAGGGTTAGGGTTCGGGCTAGGGTTAGGGTTAGGGGACGGGGACGGTTTCGGGTCCAGGTGAGGGTACGGCAACGCTTTAGGGGGAGCGTGCGTGTGAGGGTGCGGGTTAGTGTTAGCGTACGGCTTAGGATTAGGGGACGGGTGAGGGTCAGGCTTCTGGGAAGGGTTAGGGTTAGGGTTCGGGCTAGGGTTAGGGTTAGGGGACGGGGACGGTTTAGGGTCCAGGTGAGGGTACGGCAACGCTTTAGGGGGAGCGTGCGTGTGAGGGCGCGGGTTAGTGTTAGCGTACGGGTTAGGATTAGGGGACGGGTGAGGGTCAGGCTTCGGGGAAGGGTTAGGGTTAGGGTTCGGGCTAGGGTTAGGGTTAGGGGACGGGGACGGTTTAGGGTCCAGGTGAGGGTACGGCAACGCTTTAGGGGGAGCGTGCGTGTGAGGGTGCGGGTTAGTGTTAGCGAACGGCTTAGGATTAGGGGACGGGTGAGGGTCAGGCTTCGGGGAAGGGTTAGGGTTAGGGTTCGGGCTAGGGTTAGGGTTAGGGGACGGGGACGGTTTAGGGTCCAGGTGAGGGTACGGCAACGCTTTAGGGGGAGCGTGCGTGTGAGGGCGCGGGTTAGTGTTAGCGTTCGGCTTAGGATTAGGGGACGGGTGAGGGTCAGGCTTCGGGGAAGGGTTAGGGTTAGGGTTCGGGCTAGGGTTAGGGTTAGGGGACGGGGACAGTTTAGGGTCCAGGTGAGGGTACGGCAACGCTTTAGGGGGAGCGTGCGTGTGAGGGCGCGCGTTAGTGTTAGCGTACGGCTTAGGATTAGGGGACGGGTGAGGGTCAGGCTTCGGGGAAGGGTTAGGGTTAGGGTTCGGGCTAGGGTTAGGGTTAGGGGACGGGGACGGTTTCGGGTCCAGGTGAGGGTACGGCAACGCTTTAGGGGGAGCGTGCGTGTGAGGGTGCGGGTTAGTGTTAGCGTACGGCTTAGGATTAGGGGACGGGTGAGGGTCAGGCTTCTGGGAAGGGTTAGGGTTAGGGTTCGGGCTAGGGTTAGGGTTAGGGGACGGGGACGGTTTAGGGTCCAGGTGAGGGTACGGCAACGCTTTAGGGGGATCGTGCGTGTGAGGGCGCGGGTTAGTGTTAGCGTACGGGTTAGGATTAGGGGACGGGTGAGGGTCAGGCTTCGGGGAAGGGTTAGGGTTAGGGTTCGGGCTAGGGTTAGGGTTAGGGGACGGGGATGGTTTAGGGTCCAGTTGAGGGTACGGCAACGCTTTAGGGGGAGCGTGTGTGTGAGGGCGCGGGTTAGTGTTAGCGTACGGGTTAGGATTAGGGGACAGGTGAGGGTCAGGCTTCGGGGAAGGGTTAGGGTTAGGGTTCGGGCTAGGGTTAGGGTTAGGGGACGGGGACGGTTTCGGGTCCAGGTGAGGGTACGGCAACGCTTTAGGGGGAGCGTGCGTGTGAGGGCGCGGGTTAGTGTTAGCGTACGGGTTAGGATTATGGGACGGGTGAGGGTCAGGCTTCGGGGAAGGGTTAGGGTTAGGGTTCGGGCTAGGGTTAGGGTTAGGGGACGGGGATGGTTTAGGGTCCAGGTGAGGGTACGGCAACGCTTTAGGGGGAGCGTGCGTGTGAGGGCGCGGGTTAGTGTTAGCGTACGGGTTAGGATTAGGGGACGGGTAAGGGTCAGGCTTCGGGGAAGGGTTAGGGTTAGGGTTCGGGCTAGGGTTAGGGTTAGGGGACGGGGACGGTTTAGGGTCCAGGTGAGGGTACGGCAACGCTTTAGGGGGAGCGTGCGTGTGAGGGCGCGGGTTAGTGTTAGCGTACGGCTTAGGATTAGGGGACGGGTGAGGGTCAGGCTTCGGGAAAGGGTTAGGGTTAGGGTTCGGGCTAGGGTTAGGGTTAGGGGACAGGGACGGTTTAGGGTCCAGGTGAGGGTACGGCAACGCTTTAGGGGGAGCATGCATGTGAGGGCACGGGTTAGTGTTAGCGTTCGGGTTAGGATTAGGGGACGGGTGAGGGTCAGGCTTCTGGGAAGGGTTAGGGTTAGGGTTCGGGCTAGGGTTAGGGTTAGGGGACGGGGACGGTTTAGGGTCCAGGTGAGGGTACGGCAACGCTTTAGGGGGAGCGTGTGTGTGAGGGTGCGGGTTAGTGTTAGCGAACGGCTTAGGATTAGGGGACGGGTGAGGGTCAGGCTTCGGGGAAGGGTTAGGGTTAGGGTTCGGGCTAGGGTTAGGGTTAGGGGACTGGGACGGTTTAGGGTCCAGGTGAGGGTACGGCAACGCTTTAGGGGGAGCGTGCGTGTGAGGGCGCGGGTTAGTGTTAGCGTTCGGCTTAGGATTAGGGGACGGGTGAGGGTCAGGCTTCGGGGAAGGGTTAGGGTTAGGGTTCGGGCTAGGGTTAGGGTTAGGGGACGGGGACGGTTTAGGGTCCAGGTGAGGGTACGGCAACGCTTTAGGGGGAGCGTGCGTGTGAGGCCGCGCGTTAGTGTTAGCGTACGGCTTAGGATTAGGGGACGGGTGAGGATCAGGCTTCGGGGAAGGGTTAGGGTTAGGGTTCGGGATAGGGTTAGGGTTAGGGGACGGGGACAGTTTAGGGTCCAGGTGAGGGTACGGCAACGCTTTAGGGGGAGCGTGCGTGTGAGGGCGCGGGTTAGTGTTAGCGTATGGGTTAGGATTAGGGGACGGGTGAGGGTCAGGCTTCGGGGAAGGGTTAGGGTTAGGATTCGGGCTAGGGTTAGGGTTAGGAGACGGGGACGGTTTAGGGTCCAGGTGAGGGTAAGGCAACGCTTTAGGGGGAGCGTGCGTGTGAGGGCGCGGGTTAGTGTTAGCGTACGGGTTAGGATTAGGAGACGGGTGAGGGTCAGGCTTCGGGGAAGGGTTAGGGTTAGGGTTCGGGCTAGGGTTAGGGTTAGGGGACGGGGACGGTTTCGGGTCCAGGTGAGGGTACGGCAACGCTTTAGGGGGAGCGTGCGTGTGAGGGCGCGGGTTAGTGTTAGCGTACGGGTTAGGATTAGGGGACGGGTGAGGGTCAGGCTTCGGGGAAGGGTTAGGGTTAGGGTTCGGGCTAGGGTTAGGGGACGGGGATGGTTTAGGGTCCAGGTGAGGGTACGGCAACGCTTTAGGGGGAGCGTGCGTGTGAGGGCGCGGGTTAGTGTTAGCGTACGGGTTAGGATTAGGGGACGGGTGAGGGTCAGGCTTCTGGGAAGGGTTAGGGTTAGGGTTCGGGCTAGGGTTAGGGTTAGGGGACGGGGACGGTTTCGGGTCCAGGTGAGGGTACGGCAACGCTTTAGGGGGAGCGTGCGTGTGAGGGTGCGGGTTAGTGTTAGCGTACGGCTTAGGATTAGGGGACGGGTGAGGGTCAGGCTTCTGGGAAGGGTTAGGGTTAGGGTTCGGGCTAGGGTTAGGGTTAGGGGACGGGGACGGTTTAGGGTCCAGGTGAGGGTACGGCAACGCTTTAGGGGGATCGTGCGTGTGAGGGCGCGGGTTAGTGTTAGCGTACGGGTTAGGATTAGGGGACGGGTGAGGGTCAGGCTTCGGGGAAGGGTTAGGGTTAGGGTTCGGGCTAGGGTTAGGGTTAGGGGACGGGGATGGTTTAGGGTCCAGTTGAGGGTACGGCAACGCTTTAGGGGGAGCGTGTGTGTGAGGGCGCGGGTTAGTGTTAGCGTACGGGTTAGGATTAGGGGACAGGTGAGGGTCAGGCTTCGGGGAAGGGTTAGGGTTAGGGTTCGGGCTAGGGTTAGGGTTAGGGGACGGGGACGGTTTCGGGTCCAGGTGAGGGTACGGCAACGCTTTAGGGGGAGCGTGCGTGTGAGGGCGCGGGTTAGTGTTAGCGTACGGGTTAGGATTATGGGACGGGTGAGGGTCAGGCTTCGGGGAAGGGTTAGGGTTAGGGTTCGGGCTAGGGTTAGGGTTAGGGGACGGGGATGGTTTAGGGTCCAGGTGAGGATACGGCAACGCTTTAGGGGGAGCGTGCGTGTGAGGGCGCGGGTTAGTGTTAGCGTACGGGTTAGGATTAGGGGACGGGTAAGGGTCAGGCTTCGGGGAAGGGTTAGGGTTAGGGTTCGGGCTAGGGTTAGGGTTAGGGGACGGGGACGGTTTAGGGTCCAGGTGAGGGTACGGCAACGCTTTAGGGGGAGCGTGCGTGTGAGGGCGCGGGTTAGTGTTAGCGTACGGCTTAGGATTAGGGGACGGGTGAGGGTCAGGCTTCGGGAAAGGGTTAGGGTTAGGGTTCGGGCTAGGGTTAGGGTTAGGGGACAGGGACGGTTTAGGGTCCAGGTGAGGGTACGGCAACGCTTTAGGGGGAGCGTGCATGTGAGGGCACGGGTTAGTGTTAGCGTTCGGGTTAGGATTAGGGGACGGGTGAGGGTCAGGCTTCTGGGAAGGGTTAGGGTTAGGGTTCGGGCTAGGGTTAGGGTTAGGGGACGGGGACGGTTTAGGGTCCAGGTGAGGGTACGGCAACGCTTTAGGGGGAGCGTGCGTGTGAGGGCGCGGGTTAGTGTTAGCGTATGGGTTAGGATTAGGGGACGGGTGAGGGTCAGGCTTCGGGGAAGGGTTAGGGTTAGGGTTCGGGCTAGGGTTAGGGTTAGGGGACTGGGACGGTTTAGGGTCCAGGTGAGGGTACGGCAACGCTTTAGGGGGAGCGTGCGTGTGAGGGCGCGGGTTAGTGTTAGCGTTCGGCTTAGGATTAGGGGACGGGTGAGGGTCAGGCTTCGGGGAAGGGTTAGGGTTAGGGTTCGGGCTAGGGTTAGGGTTAGGGGACGGGGACGGTTTAGGGTCCAGGTGAGGGTACGGCAACGCTTTAGGGGGAGCGTGCGTGTGAGGCCGCGCGTTAGTGTTAGCGTACGGCTTAGGATTAGGGGACGGGTGAGGATCAGGCTTCGGGGAAGGGTTAGGGTTAGGGTTCGGGATAGGGTTAGGGTTAGGGGACGGGGACAGTTTAGGGTCCAGGTGAGGGTACGGCAACGCTTTAGGGGGAGCGTGCGTGTGAGGGCGCGGGTTAGTGTTAGCGTATGGTTTAGGATTAGGGGACGGGTGAGGGTCAGGCTTCGGGGAAGGGTTAGGGTTAGGATTCGGGCTAGGGTTAGGGTTAGGAGACGGGGACGGTTTAGGGTCCAGGTGAGGGTAAGGCAACGCTTTAGGGGGAGCGTGCGTGTGAGGGCGCGGGTTAGTGTTAGCGTACGGGTTAGGATTAGGAGACGGGTGAGGGTCAGGCTTCGGGGAAGGGTTAGGGTTAGGGTTCGGGCTAGGGTTAGGGTTAGGGGACGGGGACGGTTTCGGGTCCAGGTGAGGGTACGGCAACGCTTTAGGGGGAGCGTGCGTGTGAGGGCGCGGGTTAGTGTTAGCGTACGGGTTAGGATTAGGGGACGGGTGAGGGTCAGGCTTCGGGGAAGGGTTAGGGTTAGGGTTCGGGCTAGGGTTAGGGGACGGGGATGGTTTAGGGTCCAGGTGAGGGTACGGCAACGCTTTAGGGGGAGCGTGCGTGTGAGGGCGCGGGTTAGTGTTAGCGTACGGGTTAGGATTAGGGGACGGGTGAGGGTCAGGCTTCTGGGAAGGGTTAGGGTTAGGGTTCGGGCTAGGGTTAGGGTTAGGGGACGGGGACGGTTTAGGGTCCAGGTGAGGGTACGGCAACGCTTTAGGGGGAGCGTGCGTGTGAGGGTGCGGGTTAGTGTTAGCGAACGGCTTAGGATTAGGGGACGGGTGAGGGTCAGGCTTCGGGGAAGGGTTAGGGTTAGGGTTCGGGCTAGGGTTAGGGTTAGGGGACGGGGACGGTTTAGGGTCCAGGTGAGGGTACGGCAACGCTTTAGGGGGAGCGTGCGTGTGAGGGCGCGGGTTAGTGTTAGCGTTCGGCTTAGGATTAGGGGACGGGTGAGGGTCAGGCTTCGGGGAAGGGTTAGGGTTAGGGTTCGGGCTAGGGTTAGGGTTAGGGGACGGGGACGGTTTAGTGTCCAGGTGAGGGTACGGCAACGCTTTAGGGGGAGCGTGCGTGTGAGGGCGCGGGTTAGTGTTAGCGTACGGGTTAGGATTAGGGGACGGGTGAGGGTCAGGCTTCGGGGAAGTGTTAGGGTTAGGGTTCGGGCTAGGGTTAGGGTTAGGGGACGGGGACGGTTTAGGGTCCAGGTGAGGGTACGGCAACGCTTTAGGGGGAGCGTGCGTGTGAGGGTGCGGGTTAGTGTTAGCGTACGCGTTAGGATTAGGGGACGGTTGAGTGTCAGGCTTCGGGGAAGGGTTAGGGTTAGGGTTCGGGCTAGGGTTAGGGTTAGGGGACAGGGACGGTTTAGGGTCCAGGTGAGGGTACGGCAACGATTTAGGGGGAGCGTGCGTGTGAGGGCGCGGGTTAGTGTTAGCGTACGGGTTAGGATTAGGGGACGGGTGAGGGTCAGGCTTCGGGGAAGTGTTAGGATTAGGTTTCGGGCTAGGGTTAGGGTTAGGTGACTGGGACGGTTTAGGGTCCAGGTGAGGGTACGGCAACGCTTTAGGGGGAGCGTGCGTGTGAGGGTGCGGGTTAGTGTTAGCGTACGGGTTAGGATTAGGGGACGGGAGAGGGTCAGGCTTCGGGGAAGGGTTAGGGTTAGGGTTCGGGCTAGGGTTAGGGTTAGGGGACGGGGACGGTTTCGGGTCCAGGTGAGGGTACGGCAACGCTTTAGGGGGAGCGTGTGTGTGAGGGCGTGGGTTAGTGTTAGCGTACGGGTTAGGATTAGGGGACGGGTGAGGGTCAGGCTTCGGGGAAGGGTTAGGGTTAGGGTTCGGGCTAGGGTAAGGGTTAAGGGACGGGGACGGTTTAGGGTCCAGGTGAGGGTACGGCAACGCTTTATGGGGAGCGTGCGTGTGAGGACGCGGGTTAGTGTTAGCGTACGGGTTAGGATTAGGGGACGGGTGAGGGTCAGGCATCGGGGAAGGGTTAGGGTTAGGGTTCGGGCTAGGGTTAGGGTTAGGGGACGGGGACGGTTTAGGGTCCAGGTGAGGGTACGGCAACGCTTTAGGGGGAGCGTGCGTGTGAGGGCGCGGGTTAGTGTTAGCGTTCGGCTTAGGATTAGGGGACGGGTGAGGGTCAGGCTTCGGGGAAGGGTTAGGGTTAGGGTTCGGGCTAGGGTTAGGGTTAGGGGACGGGGACGGTTTAGGGTCCAGGTGAGGGTACGGCAACGCTTTAGGGGGAGCGTGCGTGTGAGGGCGCGGGTTAGTGTTAGCGTACGCGTTAGGATTAGGGGACGGTTGAGTGTCAGGCTTCGGGGAAGGGTTAGGGTTAGGGTTCGGGCTAGGGTTAGGGTTAGGGGACAGGGACGGTTTAGGGTCCAGGTGAGGGTACGGCAACGATTTAGGGGGAGCGTGCGTGTGAGGGCGCGGGTTAGTGTTAGCGTACGGGTTAGGATTAGGGGACGGGTGAGGGTCAGGCTTCGGGGAAGGGTTAGGGTTAGGGTTCGGGCTAGGGTTAGGGTTAGGGGACAGGGACGGTTTAGGGTCCAGGTGAGGGTACGGCAACGATTTAGGGGGAGCGTGCGTGTGAGGGCGCGGGTTAGTGTTAGCGTACGGGTTAGGATTAGGGGACGGGTGAGGGTCAGGCTTCGGGGAAGTGTTAGGATTAGGTTTCGGGCTAGGGTTAGGGTTAGGTGACTGGGACGGTTTAGGGTCCAGGTGAGGGTACGGCAACGCTTTAGGGGGAGCGTGCGTGTGAGGGTGCGTGTTAGTGTTAGCGTACGGGTTAGGATTAGGGGACGGGAGAGGGTCAGGCTTCGGGGAAGGGTTAGGGTTAGGGTTCGGGCTAGGGTTAGGGTTAGGGGACGGGGACGGTTTCGGGTCCAGGTGAGGGTACGGCAACGCTTTAGGGGGAGCGTGTGTGTGAGGGCGTGGGTTAGTGTTAGCGTACGGGTTAGGATTAGGGGACGGGTGAGGGTCAGGCTTCGGGGAAGGGTTAGGGTTAGGGTTCGGGCTAGGGTAAGGGTTAAGGGACGGGGACGGTTTAGGGTCCAGGTGAGGGTACGGCAACGCTTTATGGGGAGCGTGCGTGTGAGGACGCGGGTTAGTGTTAGCGTACGGGTTAGGATTAGGGGACGGGTGAGGGTCAGGCATCGGGGAAGGGTTAGGGTTAGGGTTCGGGCTAGGGTTAGGGTTAGGGGACGGGGACGGTTTAGGGTCCAGGTGAGGGTACGGCAACGCTTTAGGGGGAGCGTACGTGTGAGGGCGCGGGTTAGTGTTAGCGTACGGGTTAGGATTAGGGGACGGGTGAGGGTCAGGCTTCGGGGAAGGGTTAGGGTTAGGGTTCGGGCTAGGGTTAGGGTTAGGGGACGGGGACGGTTTCGGGTCCAGGTGAGGGTACGGCAACGCTTTAGGGGGAGCGTGCGTGTGAGGGTGCGGGTTAGTGTTAGCGTACGGCTTAGGATTAGGGGACGGGTGAGGGTCAGGCTTCTGGGAAGGGTTAGGGTTAGGGTTCGGGCTAGGGTTAGGGTTAGGGGACGGGGACGGTTTCGGGTCCAGGTGAGGGTACGGCAACGCTTTAGGGGGAGCGTGCGTGTGAGGGCGCGGGTTAGTGTTAGCGTACGGGTTAGGATTAGGGGACGGGTGAGGGTCAGGCTTCGGGGAAGGGTTAGGGTTAGGGTTCGGGCTACGGTTAGGGTTAGGGGACGGGGATGGTTTAGGGTCCAGTTGAGGGTACGGCAACGCTTTAGGGGGAGCGTGCGTGTGAGGGCGCGGGTTAGTGTTAGCGTACGGGTTAGGATTAGGGGACAGGTGAGGGTCAGGCTTCGGGGAAGGTTTAGGGTTAGGGTTCGGGCTAGGGTTAGGGTTAGGGGACGGGGACGGTTTCGGGTCCAGGTGAGGGTACGGCAACGCTTTAGGGGGAGCGTGCGTGTGAGGGCGCGGGTTAGTGTTAGCGTACGGGTTAGGATTAGGGGACGGGTGAGGGTCAGGCTTCGGGGAAGGGTTAGGGTTAGGGTTCGGGCTAGGGTTAGGGTTAGGGGACGGGGATGGTTTAGGGTCCAGGTGAGGGAACGGCAACGCTTTAGGGGGAGCGTGCGTGTGAGGGTGCGGGTTAGTGTTAGCGAACGGCTTAGGATTAGGGGACGGGTGAGGGTCAGGCTTCGGGGAAGGGTTAGGGTTAGTGTTCGGGCTAGGGTTAGGGTTAGGGGACGGCGACGGTTTAGGGTCCAGGTGAGGGTACGGCAACGCTTTAGGGGGAGCGTGCGTGTGAGGGCGCGGGTTAGTGTTAGCGTTCGGCTTAGGATTAAGGGACGGGTGAGGGTCAGGCTTCGGGGAAGGGTTAGGGTTAGGGTTCGGGCTAGGGTTAGGGTTAGGGGACGGGGACGGTTTAGGGTCCAGGTGAGGGTACGGCAACGCTTTAGGGGGAGCGTGCGTGTGAGGGCACGCGTTAGTGTTAGCGTACGGCTTAGGATTAGGGGACGGGTGAGGGTCAGGCTTCGGGGAAGGGTTAGGGTTAGGGTTCGGGCTAGGGTTAGGGTTAGGGGACGGGGACGGTTTCGGGTCCAGGTGAGGGTACGGCAACGCTTTAGGGGGAGCGTGCGTGTGAGGGTGCGGGTTAGTGTTAGCGTACGGCTTAGGATTAGGGGACGGGTGAGGGTCAGGCTTCTGGGAAGGGTTAGGGTTAGGGTTCGGGCTAGGGTTAGGGTTAGGGGACGGGGACGGTTTCGGGTCCAGGTGAGGGTACGGCAACGCTTTAGGGGGAGCGTGCGTGTGAGGGCGCGGGTTAGTGTTAGCGTACGGGTTAGGATTAGGGGACGGGTGAGGGTCAGGCTTCGGGGAAGGGTTAGGGTTAGGGTTCGGGCTAGGGTTAGGGTTAGGGGACGGGGATGGTTTAGGGTCCAGTTGAGGGTACGGCAACGCTTTAGGGGGAGCGTGCGTGTGAGGGCGCGGGTTAGTGTTAGCGTACGGGTTAGGATTAGGGGACAGGTGAGGGTCAGGCTTCGGGGAAGGGTTAGGGTTAGGGTTCGGGCTAGGGTTAGGGTTAGGGGACGGGGACGGTTTCGGGTCCAGGTGAGGGTACGGCAACGCTTTAGGGGGAGCGTGCGTGTGAGGGCGCGGGTTAGTGTTAGCGTACGGGTTAGGATTAGGGGACGGGTGAGGGTCAGGCTTCGGGGAAGGGTTAGGGTTAGGGTTCGGGCTAGGGTTAGGGTTAGGGGACGGGGACGGTTTAGGGTCCAGGTGAGGGTAAGGCAACGTTTTAGGGGAAGCGTGCGTGTGAGGGCGCGGGTTAGTGTTAGCGTACGGGTTAGGATTAGGAGACGGGTGAGGGTCAGGCTTCGGGGAAGGATTAGGGTTAGGGTTCGGGCTAGGGTTAGGGTTAGGGGACGGGGACGGTTTCGGGTCCAGGTGAGGGTACGGCAACGCTTTAGGGGGAGCGTGCGTGTGAGGGCGCGGGTTAGTGTTAGCGTACGGGTTAGGATTAGGGACGGGTGAGGGTCAGGCTTCGGGGAAGGGTTAGGGTTAGGGTTCGGGCTAGGGTTAGGGGACGGGGATGGTTTAGGGTCCAGGTGAGGGTACGGCAACGCTTTAGGGGGAGCGTGCGTGTGAGGGCGCGGGTTAGTGTTAGCGTACGGGTTAGGATTAGGGGACGGGTGAGGGTCAGGCTTCGGGGAAGGGTTAGGGTTAGGGTTCGGGCTAGTGTTAGGGTTAGGGGACGGGGACGGTTTAGGGTCCAGGTGAGGGTACGGCAACGCTTTAGGGGGAGCGTGCGTGTGAGGGCGCGGGTTAGTGTTAGCGTACGGCTTAGGATTAGGGGACGGGTGAGGGTCAGGCTTCGGGAAATGGTTAGGGTTAGGGTTTGGGCTAGGGTTAAGGTTAGGGGACAGGGACGGTTTAGGGTCCAGGTGAGGGTACGGCAACGCTTTAGGGGGAGCGTGCGTGTGAGGGCGCGGGTTAGTGTTAGCATACGGGTTAGGATTAGGGGACGGGTCAGGGTCAGGCTTCGGGGAAGGGTTAGGGTTAGGGGACGGGGACAGTTTAGGGTCCAGGTGAGGGTACGGCAACGCTTTAGGGGGAGCGTGCGTGTGAGGGCGCGGGTTAGTGTTAGCGTACGGGTTAGGATTAGGGGACGGGTGAGGGTCAGGCTTCGGGGAAGGGTTAGGGTTAGGGTTCGGGCTAGGGTTAGGGTTAGGGGACGGGGACGGTTTCGGGTCCAGGTGAGGGTACGGCAACGCTTTAGGGGGAGCGTGCGTGTGAGGGCGTGCGTTAGTGTTAGCGTGCGGCTTAGGATTAGGGGACGGGTGAGGGTCAGGCTTCGGGGAAGGGTTAGGGTTAGGGTTCGGGCTAGGGTTAGGGTTAGGGTACGGGGACGGTTTAGGGTCCAGGAGAGGGTACGGCAACACTTTAGGGGGAGCGTGCGTGTGAGGGCGCGCGTTAGTGTTATTGTACGGCTTAGGATTAGGGGACGGGTGAGGGTCAGGCTTCGGGGAAGGGTTAGGGTTAGGGTTCGGGCTAGGGTTAGGGTTAGGGGACGGGGATGGTTTAGGGTCCAAGTGAGGGTACGGCAACGCTTTAGGGGGAGCGTGCGTGTGAGGGCGCGGGTTAGTGTTAGCGTACGGCTTAGGATTAGGGGACGGGTGAGGGTCAGGCTTCGGGGAAGGGTTAGGGTTAGGATTTGGGCTAGGGTTAGGGTTAGGGGACGGGGACGGTTTAGGGTCCAGGTGAGGGTACGGCAACGCTTTAGGGGGAGCGTGCATGTGAGGGCGCGGGTTAGTGTTAGCGTACGGGTTAGGATTAGGGGACGGGTGAGGGTCAGGCTTCGGGGAAGGGTTAGGGTTAGGGTTCGAGCTAGGGTTAGGGTTAGGGGACGGGGACGGTTTAGGGTCCAGCTGAGGGTACGGCAACGCTTTAGGGGGAGCGTGCGTGTGAGGGCGCGGGTTAGTGTTAGCGTACGGGTTAGGATTAGGGGACGGGTGAGGGTCAGGCTTCGGGGAAGGGTTAGGGTTAGGGTTCGGGCTAGGGTTAGGGTTAGGGGATGGGGACGGTTTCGGGTCCAGGTGAGGGTACGGCAACGTTTTAGGGGGAGCGTGCGTGTGAGGGCGCGGGTTAATGATAGCGTACGGGTTAGGATTAGGGGACGGGTGAGGGTCAGGCTTCGGGGAAGGGTTAGGGTTAGGGTTCGGGCTAGGGTTAGGGTTAGGAGACGGGGACGGTTTAGGGTCCAGGTGAGGGTACGCAACGCTTTAGGGGGAGCGTGCGTGTGAGGGCGCGGGTTAGTGTTAGCGTACGGGTTAGGATTAGGGGACGGGTGAGGGTCAGGCTTCTGGGAAGGGTTAGGGTTAGTGTTCGGGCTAGGGTTAGGGTTAGGGGACGGGGACGGTTTAGGGTCCAGGTGAGGGTACGGCAACGTTTTAGGGGGAGCGTGCGTGTGAGGGCGCGGGTTAGTGTTAGCGTACGGGTTAGGATTAGGGGACGGGTGAGGGTCAGGCTTCGGGGAAGGGTTAGGGTTAGGGTTCGGGCTAGGGTTAGGGTTAGGGGATGGGGACGGTTTAGGGTCCAGGTGAGGGTACGGCAACGCTTTAGGGGGAGCGTGCGTGTGAGGGCGCGTGTTAGTGTTAGCGTACGGGTTAGGATTAGGGGACGGGTGAGGGTCAGGCTTCGGGGAAGGGTTAGGGTTAGGGTTCGGGCTAGGGTTAGGGTTAGGGTACGGGGACGGTTTAGGGTCCAGGTGAGGGTACGGCAACGCTTTAGGGGGAGCGTGCGTGTGAGGGCGCGGGTTAGTGTTAGCGTACGGGTTAGGATTAGGGGACGGGTGAGGGTCAGGCTTCGGGGAAGGGTTAGGGTTAGGGTTCGGGCTAGGGTTAGGGTTAGGGGACGGGGACGGTTTAGGGTCCAAGTGAGGGTACGGCAACGCTTTAGGGGGAGCGTGCGTGTGAGGGCGCGCGTTAGTGTTAGCGTGCGGCTTAGGATTAGGGGACGGGTGAGGGTCAGGCTTCGGGGAAGGGTTAGGGTTAGGGTTCGGGCTAGGGTTAGGGTTAGGGGACGGGGACGGTTTAGGGTCCAGGTGAGGGTACGGCAACGCTTTAGGGGGAGCGTGCGTGTGAGGGCGCGGGTTAGTGTTAGCGTACGGGTTAGGATTAGGGGACCGGTGAGGGTCAGGCTTCTGGGAAGGGTTAGGGTTAGGGTTCGGGCTAGGGTTAGGGTTAGGGGACGGGGACGGTTTAGGGTCCAGGTGAGGGTACGGCAACGCTTTAGGGGGAGCGTGCATGTGAGGGCGTGGGTTAGTGTTAGCGTACGGGTTAGGATTAGGGGACGGGTGAGGGTCAGGCTTCGGGGAAGGGTTAGGGTTAGGGTTCCGGCTAGGGATAGGGTTAGGGGACGGGGACGGTTTAGGGTTCAGGTGAGGGTACGGCAACGCTTTAGGGGGAGCGTGCGTGTGAGGGCGCGGGTTAGTGTTAGCGTACGGCTTAGGATTAGGGGACGGGTGAGGGTCAGGCTTCGGGGAAGTGTTAGGGTTAGGGTTCGGGCTACGGTTAGGATTAGGGGACGGGGAAGGTTTAGGGTCCAGGTGAGGGTACGGCAACGTTTTAGGGGGAGCGTGCGTGTGAGGGCGCGGCTTAGTGTTAGCGTACGGGTTAGGATTAGGGGAGGGGTGAGCGTCAGGCTTCGGGGAAGGGTTAGGGTTAGGGTTCGGGCTAGAGTTAGGGTTAGGGGACGGGGACGGTTTAGGGTCCAGGTGAGGGTACGGCAACGCTTTAGGGGGAGCGTGCGTGTGAGGGCGCGGGTTAGTGTTAGCGTACGGGTTAGGATTAGGGGACGGGTGAGGGTCAGGCTTCGGGGAAGGGTTAGGGTTAGGGTTCGGGCTAGGGTTAGGGTTAGGGGACGGGGACGGTTTAGGGTCCAGGTGAGGGTACGGCAACGCTTTAGGGGGAGCGTGCGTGTGAGGGCGCGGGTTAGTGTTAGCGTACGGGTTAGGATTAGGGGATGGGTGAGGGTCAGGCTTCGGGGAAGGATTAGGGTTAGGGTTCGGGCTAGGGTTAGGGTTAGGGGACGGGGACGGTTTCCGGTCCAGGTGAAGGTACGGCAACGCTTTAGGGGGAGCGTGCGTGTGAGGGCACGCGTTAGTTTTAGCGTACGGGTTAGGATTAGGGGACGGGTGAGGGTCAGGCTTCGGGGAAGGGTTAGGGTTAGGGTTCGGGCTAGGGTTAGGGTTAGGGTACGGGGACGGTTTAGGGTCCAGGAGAGGGTACGGCAACGCTTTAGGGGGAGCGTGCGTGTGAGGGCGCACGTTAGTGTTAGCGTACGGCTTAGGATTAGGGGACGGGTGAGGGTCAGGCTTCGGGGAAGGGTTAGGGTTAGGGTTCGGGCTAGGGTTAGGGTTAGGGGACGGGGACGGTTTAGGGTCCAAGTGAGGGTACGGCAACGCTTTAGGGGGAGCGTGCGTGTGAGGGCGCGCGTGAGTGTTAGCGTGCGGCTTAGGATTAGGGGACGGGTGAGGGTCAGGCTTCGGGGAAGGGTTAGGGTTAGGGTTCGGGCTAGGGTTAGGGTTAGGGGACGGGGACGGTTTAGGGTCCAGGTGAGGGTACGGCAACGCTTTAGGGGGAGCGTGCGTGTGAGGGCGCGGGTTAGTGTTAGCGTACGGCTTAGGATTAGGGGACGGGTGAGGGTCAGGCTTCGGGGAAGGGTTAGGGTTAGGGTTCGGGCTAGGGTTAGGGTTAGGGGACGGGGACGGTTTCGGGTCCAGGTGAGGGTACGGCAACGTTTTAGGGGGAGCGTGCGTGTGAGGGCGCGGGTTAATGATAGCGTACGGGTTAGGATTAGGGGACGGGTGAGGGTCAGGCTTCGGGGAAGGGTTAGGGTTAGGGTTCGGGCTAGGGTTAGGGTTAGGGGACGGGGACGGTTTAGGGTCCAGGTGAGGGTACGGCAACGTTTTAGGGGGAGCGTGCGTGTGAGGGCGCGGGTTAGTGTTAGCGTACGGGTTAGGATTAGGGGACGGGTGAGGGTCAGGCTTCGGGGAAGGGTTAGGGTTAGGGTTCGGGCTAGGGTTAGGGTTAGGGGATGGGGACGGTTTAGGGTCCAGGTGAGGGTACGGCAACGCTTTAGGGGGAGCGTGCTTGTGAGGGCGCGTGTTAGTGTTAGCGTACGGGTTAGGATTAGGGGACGGGTGAGGGTCAGGCTTCGGGGAAGGGTTAGGGTTAGGGTTCGGGCTAGGGTTAGGGTTAGGGGACGGGGACGGTTTAGGGTCCAGGTGAGGGTACGGCAACGCTTTAGGGGGAGCGTGCGTGTGAGGGCGTTGGTTAGTGTTAGCGTACGGGTTAGGATTAGGGGACGGGTGAGGGTCAGGCATCGGGGAAGGGTTAGGGTTACGGTTCGGGCTAGGGTTAGGGTTAGGGGACAGGGACGGTTTAGGGTCCAGGTGAGGGTACGGCAACGCTTTAGGGGGAGCGTACGTGTGAGGGCGCGGGTTACTGTTAGCGTACGGGTTAGGATTAGGGGAAGGGTGAGGGTCAGGTTTCGGGGAAGGGTTAGGGTTAGGGTTCGGGCTAGGGTTAGGGTTAGGGGACGGGGACGGTTTCGGGTCCAGGTGAGGGTACGGCAACGCTTTAGGGGGAGCGTGCGTGTGAGAGCGCGGGTTAGTGTTAGAGTACGGGTTAGGATTAGGGGATGGGTGAGGGTCAGGCTTCGGGGAAGGGTTAGGGTTAGGGTTCAGGCTAGGGTTAGGGTTAGGGGACGGTTACGGTTTAGGGTTCAGGTGAGGGTACGGCAACGCTTTAGGGGGAACGTGCGTGTGAGGGCGCGGGTTAGTGTTAGCGTACGGCTTAGGATTAGGGGACGGGTGAGGGTCAGGCTTCGGGGAAGGGTTAGGGTTAGGGTTCGGGCTACGGTTAGGGTTAGGGGACGGGGAAGGTTTAGGGTCCAGGTGAGGGTACGGCAACGCTTTAGGGGGAGCGTGCGTGTGAGGGCGCGGGTTAGTGTTAGCGTACGTGTTAGGATTAGGGGACGGGTGAGGGTCAGGCTTCGGGGAAGGGTTAGGGTTAGGGTTCGGGCTAGGGTTAGGGTTAGGTGACGGAGACGGTTTCGGGTCCAGGTGAGTGTACGGCAACGCTTTAGGGGGAGCGTGCGTGTGAGGGCACGCGTTAGTGTTAGCGTACGGGTTAGGATTGGGGACGGGTGAGGGTCAGGCTTCGGGGAAGGGTTAGGGTTAGGGTTCGGGCTAGGGTTAGGGTTAGGGTACGGGGACGGTTTAGGGTCCAGGAGAGGGTGCGGCAACGCTTTAGGGGGAGCGTGCATGTGAGGGCGCGCGTTAGTGTTATCGTACGGCTTAGGATTAGGGGACGGGTGAGGATCAGGCTTCGGGGAAGGGTTAGGGTTAGGGTTCGGGCTAGGGTTAGGGTTAGGGGACGGGGACGGTTTAGGGTCCAAGTGAGGGTACGGCAACGCTTTAGGGGGAGCGTGCGTGTGAGGGCACACGTTAGTGTTAGCGTGCGGCTTAGGATTAGGGGACGGGTGAGGGTCAGGCATCGGGGAAGGGTTAGGGTTAGGGTTCGGGCTAGGGTTAGGGTTAGGGGACGGGGACGGTTTAGGGTCCAGGTGAGGGTACGGCAACGCTTTAGGGGGAGCGTACGTGTGAGGGCGCGGGTTACTGTTAGCGTACGGGTTAGGATTAGGGGAAGGGTGAGGGTCAGGTTTCGGGGAAGGGTTAGGGTTAGGGTTCGGGCTAGGGTTAGGGTTAGGGGACGGGGACGGTTTAGGGTCCAGGTGAGGGTACGGCAACGCTTTAGGGGGAGCGTGCGTGTGAGAGCGCGGGTTAGTGTTAGAGTACGGGTTAGGATTAGGGGATGGGTGAGGGTCAGGCTTCGGGGAAGGGTTAGGGTTAGGGTTCAGGCTAGGGTTAGGGTTAGGGGACGGTTACGGTTTAGGGTTCAGGTGAGGGTACGGCAACGCTTTAGGGGGAACGTGCGTGTGAGGGCGCGGGTTAGTGTTAGCGTACGGCTTAGGATTAGGGGACGGGTGAGGGTCAGGCTTCGGGGAAGGGTTAGGGTTAGGGTTCGGGCTACGGTTAGGGTTAGGGGACGGGGAAGGTTTAGGGTCCAGGTGAGGGTACGGCAACGCTTTAGGGGGAGCGTGCGTGTGAGGGCGCGGGTTAGTGTTAGCGTACGGGTTAGGATTAGGGGACGGGTGAGGGTCAGGCTTCGGGGAAGGGTTAGGGTTAGGGTTCGGGCGAGGGTTAGGGTTAGGTGACGGGGACGGTTTCGGGTCCAGGTGAGGGTACGGCAACGCTTTAGGGGGAGCGTGCGTGTGAGGGCACGCGTTAGTGTTAGCGTACGGGTTAGGATTAGGGGACGGGTGAGGGTCAGGCTTCGGGGAAGGGTTAGGGTTAGGGTTCGGGCTAGGGTTAGGGTTAGGGTACGGGGACGGTTTAGGGTCCAGGAGAGGGTGCGGCAACGCTTTAGGGGGAGCGTGCATGTGAGGGCGCGCGTTAGTGTTATCGTACGGCTTAGGATTAGGGGACGGGTGAGGATCAGGCTTCGGGGAAGGGTTAGGGTTAGGGTTCGGGCTAGGGTTAGGGTTAGGGGACGGGGACGGTTTAGGGTCCAAGTGAGGGTACGGCAACGCTTTAGGGGGAGCGTGCGTGTGAGGGCGCGCGTTAGTGTTAGCGTGCGGCTTAGGATTAGGGGACGGGTGAGGGTCAGGCTTCGGGGAAGGGTTAGGGTTAGGGTTCGGGCTAGGGTTAGGGTTAGGGGACGGGGACGGATTAGGGTCCAGGTGAGGGTACGGCAACGCTTTAGGGGGAGCGTGCGTGTGAGGGCGCGGGTTAGTGTTAGAGTACGGCTTAGGATTAGGGGACGGGTGAGGGTCAGGCTTCAGGGAAGGGTTAGGGTTAGGGTTCGGGCTAGGGTTAGGGTTAGGGTACGGGGACGGTTTAGGGTCCAGGAGAGGGTGCGGCAACGCTTTAGGGGGAGCGTGCATGTGAGGGCGCGCGTTAGTGTTATCGTACGGCTTAGGATTAGGGGACGGGTGAGGATCAGGCTTCGGGGAAGGGTTAGGGTTAGGGTTCGGGCTAGGGTTAGGGTTAGGGGACGGGGACGGTTTAGGGTCCAAGTGAGGGTACGGCAACGCTTTAGGGGGAGCGTGCGTGTGAGGGCGCGGGTTAGTGTTAGCGTACGGGTTAGGATTAGGGGACGGGTGAGGGTCAGGCTTTGGGGAAGGGTTAGGGTTAGGGTTCGGGCTAGGGTTAGGGTTAGGGGACGGGGACGGTTTCGGGTCCAGCTGAGGGTACGGCAACGCTTTACGGGGAGCGTGCATGTGAGGGCGCGGGTTAGTGTTAGCGTACGGGTTAGGATTAGGGGACGGGTGAGGGTCAGGCTTCGGGGAAGGGTTAGGGTTAGGGTTCGGGCTAGGGTTAGGGTTAGGGGACGGGGACGGTTTAGGGTCCAGGTGAGGGTACGGCAACGCTTTAGGGGGAGCGTGCGTGTGAGGGCGCGGCTTAGTGTTAGCGTACGGGTTAGGATTAGGGGACGGGTGAGGGTCAGGCTTCGGGGAAGGGTTAGGGTTAGGGTTCGGGCTAGGGTTAGGGTTAGGGGACGGGGACGGTTTAGAGTCCAGGTGAGGGTACGGCAACGCTTTAGGGGGAGCGTGCGTGTGAGGGCACGGTTTAGTGTTAGCGTACGGCTTAGGATTAGGGGACGGGTGAGGGTCAGGCTTCGGGGAAGGGTTAGGGTTCGGGTTCGGGCTAGGGTTAGGGTTAGGGGACGGGGACGGTTTAGGGTCCAGGTGAGGGTACGGCAACGCTTTAGGGGGAGCGTGCGTGTGAGGGCGCGGGTTAGTGTTAGCGTACGGGTTAGGATTAGGGGACGGGTGAGGGTCAGGCTTCGGGGAAGGATTAGGGTTAGGGTTCGGGCTAGGGTTAGGGTTAGGGGACGGGGACGGTTTCCGGTCCAGGTGAAGGTACGGCAACGCTTTAGGGGGAGCGTGCGTGTGAGGGCACGCGTTAGTTTTAGCGTACGGGTTAGGATTAGGGGACGGGTGAGGGTCAGGCTTCGGGGAAGGGTTAGGGTTAGGGTTCGGGCTAGGGTTAGGGTTAGGGTACGGTGACGGTTTAGGGTCCAGGAGAGGGTACGGCAACGCTTTAGGGGGAGCGTGCGTGTGAGGGCGCGCGTTAGTGTTAGCGTACGGCTTAGGATTAGGGGACGGGTGAGGGTCAGGCTTCGGGGAAGGGTTAGGGTTAGGGTTCGGGCTAGGGTTAGGGTTAGGGGACGGGGACGGTTTAGGGTCCAAGTGAGGGTACGGCAACGCTTTAGGGGGAGCGTGCGTGTGAGGGCGCGCGTTAGTGTTAGCGTGCGGCTTAGGATTAGGGGACGGGTGAGGGTCAGGCTTCGGGGAAGGGTTAGGGTTAGGGTTCGGGCTAGGGTTAGGGTTAGGGGACGGGGACGGTTTAGGGTCCAGGTGAGGGTACGGCAACGCTTTAGGGGGAGCGTGCGTGTGAGGGCGCGGGTTAGTGTTAGCGTACGGCTTAGGATTAGGGGACGGGTGAGGGTCAGGCTTCGGGGAAGGGTTAGGGTTAGGGTTCGGGCTAGGGTTAGGGTTAGGGGACGGGGACGGTTTCGGGTCCAGGTGAGGGTACGGCAACGTTTTAGGGGGAGCGTGCGTGTGAGGGCGCGGGTTAATGATAGCGTACGGGTTAGGATTAGGGGAAGGGTGAGGGTCAGGCTTCGGGGAAGGGTTAGGGTTAGGGTTCGGGCTAGGGTTAGGGTTAGGGGACGGGGACGGTTTAGGGTCCAGGTGAGGGTACGGCAACGCTTTAGGGGGAGCGTGCGTGTGAGGGCGCGGGTTAGTGTTAGCGTACGGGTTAGGATTAGGGGACGGGTGAGGGTCAGGCTTCTGGGAAGGGTTAGGGTTAGGGTTCGGGCTAGGGTTAGGGTTAGGGGACGGGGACGGTTTAGGGTCCAAGTGAGGGTACGGCAACGCTTTAGGGGGAGCGTGCGTGTGAGGGCGCGCGTTAGTGTTAGCGTGCGGCTTAGGATTAGGGGACGGGTGAGGGTCAGGCTTCGGGGAAGGGTTAAGGTTAGGGTTCGGGCTAGGGTTAGGGTTAGGGGACGGGGACGGTTTAGGGTCCAGGTGAGGGTACGGCAACGCTTTAGGGGGAGCGTGTGTGTGAGGGCGCGGGTAAGTGTTAGCGTACGGGTTAGGATTAGGGGACGGGTGAGGGTCAGGCTTCGCGGAAGGGTTAGGGTTAGGGTTCGGGCTAGGGTTAGGGTTAGGGGACGGGGACGGTTTAGGGTCCAGGTGAGGGTACGGCAACGCTTTAGGGGGAGCGTGCGTGTTTGGGCACGGGTTAGTGTTAGCGTACGGGTTAGGATTAGGGGACGGGTGAGGGTCAGGCTTCGGGGAAGGGTTAGGGTTAGGGTTCGGGCTAGGGTTAGGGTTAGGGGACGGGGACGGTTTCGGGTCCAGGTGAGGGTACGGCAACGCTTTAGGGGGAGCGTGCATGTGAGGGCGCGGGTTAGTGTTAGCGTACGGGTTAGGATTAGGGGACGGGTGAGTGTCAGGCTTCGGGGAAGGGTTAGGGTTAGGGTTCGGGCTAGGGTTAGGGTTAGGGGACGGGGACGGTTTAGGGTTCAGGTGAGGGTACGGCAACGCTTTAGGGGGAGCGTGCGTGTGAGGGCGCGGCTTAGTGTTAGCGTACGGGTTAGGATTAGGGGACGGGTGAGGGTCAGGCTTCGGGGAAGGGTTAGGGTTAGGGTTCGGGCTAGGGTTAGGGTTAGGGGACGGGGACGGTTTAGGGTCCAGGTGAGGGTACGGAACGCTTTAGGGGGAGCGTACGTGTGAGGGTGCGTGTTAGTGTTAGCGTACGGGTTAGGATTAGGGGACGGGTGAGGGTCAGGCTTCGGGGAAGGATTAGGGTTAGGGTTCGGGCTAGGGTTAGGGTTAGGGGACGGGGACGGTTTCCGGTCCAGGTGAAGGTACGGCAACGCTTTAGGGGGAGCGTGCGTGTGAGGGCACGCGTTAGTTTTAGCGTACGGGTTAGGATTAGGGGACGGGTGAGGGTCAGGCTTCGGGGAAGGGTTAGGGTTAGGGTTCGGGCTAGGGTTAGGGTTAGGGTACGGTGACGGTTTAGGGTCCAGGAGAGGGTACGGCAACGCTTTAGGGGGAGCGTGCGTGTGAGGGCGCGCGTTAGTGTTAGCGTACGGCTTAGGATTAGGGGACGGGTGAGGGTCAGGCTTCGGGGAAGGGTTAGGGTTAGGGTTCGGGCTAGGGTTAGGGTTAGGGGACGGGGACGGTTTAGGGTCCAAGTGAGGGTACGGCAACGCTTTAGGGGGAGCGTGCGTGTGAGGGCGCGCGTTAGTGTTAGCGTGCGGCTTAGGATTAGGGGACGGGTGAGGGTCAGGCTTCGGGGAAGGGTTAGGGTTAGGGTTCGGGCTAGGGTTAGGGTTAGGGGACGGGGACGGTTTAGGGTCCAGGTGAGGGTACGGCAACGCTTTAGGGGGAGCGTGCGTGTGAGGGCGCGGGTTAGTGTTAGCGTACGGCTTAGGATTAGGGGACGGGTGAGGGTCAGGCTTCGGGGAAGGGTTAGGGTTAGGGTTCGGGCTAGGGTTAGGGTTAGGGGACGGGGACGGTTTCGGGTCCAGGTGAGGGTACGGCAACGTTTTAGGGGGAGCGTGCGTGTGAGGGCGCGGGTTAATGATAGCGTACGGGTTAGGATTAGGGGAAGGGTGAGGGTCAGGCTTCGGGGAAGGGTTAGGGTTAGGGTTCGGGCTAGGGTTAGGGTTAGGGGACGGGGACGGTTTAGGGTCCAGGTGAGGGTACGGCAACGCTTTAGGGGGAGCGTGCGTGTGAGGGCGCGGGTTAGTGTTAGCGTACGGCTTAGGATTAGGGGACGGGTGAGGGTCAGGCTTCGGGTAAGGGTTAGGGTTAGGGTTCGGGCTAGGGTTAGGGTTAGGGGACGGGGACGGTTTAGGGTCCAGGTGAGGGTACGGCAACGCTTTAGGGGGAGCGTGCGTGTGAGGGCGCGTGTTAGTGTTAGCGTACGGGTTAGGATTAGGGGACGGGTGAGGGTCAGGCTTCGGGGAAGGGTTAGGGTTAGGGTACGGGCTAGGGTTAGGGTTAGGGGACGGGGACGGTTTAGGGTCCAGGTGAGGGTACGGCAACGCTTTAGGGGGAGCGTGCGTGTGAGGGCGCGGCTTAGTGTTAGCGTACGGGTTAGGATTAGGGGACGGGTGAGGGTCAGGCTTTGGGGAAGGGTTAGGGTTAGGGTTCGGGCTAGGGTTAGGGTTAGGGGACGGGGACGGTTTCGGGTCCAGCTGAGGGTACGGCAACGCTTTACGGGGAGCGTGCATGTGAGGGCGCGGGTTAGTGTTAGCGTACGGGTTAGGATTAGGGGACGGGTGAGGGTCAGGCTTCGGGGAAGGGTTAGGGTTAGGGTTCGGGCTAGGGTTAGGGTTAGGGGACGGGGACGGTTTAGGGTCCAGGTGAGGGTACGGCAACGCTTTAGGGGGAGCGTGCGTGTGAGGGCGTGGGTTAGTGTTAGCGTACGGGTTAGGATTAGGGGACGGGTGAGGGTCAGGCTTCGGGGAAGGGTTAGGGTTAGGGTTCGGGCTAGGGTTAGGGTTAGGGGACGGGGACGGTTTAGGGTCCATGTGAGGGTACGGCAACGCTTTAGGGGGAGCGTGCGTGTGAGGGCGCGGGTTAGTGTTAGCGTACGGGTTAGGATTAGGGGACGGGTGAGGGTCAGGCTTCGGGGAAGGGTTAGGGTTAGGGTTCGGGCTAGGGTTAGGGTTAGGGGACGGGGACGGTTTAGGGTCCAGGTGAGGGTACGGCAACGCTTTAGGGGGAGCGTGCGTGTGAGGGCGCGGGTTAGTGTTAGCGTACGGGTTAGGATTAGGGGATGGGTGAGGGTCTGGCTTCGGGGAAAGATTAGGGTTAGGGTTCGGGCTAGGGTTAGGGTTAGGGGACGGGGACGGTTTAGGGTCCAGGTGAGGGTGCGGCAACGCTTTAGGGGGAGCGTGCGTGTGAGGGCGCGGGTTAGTGTTAGCGTACGGGTTAGGATTAGGGGACGGGTGAGGGTCAGGCTTCGGGGAAGGGTTAGGGTTAGGGTTCGGGCTAGGGTTAGGGTTAGGGGACGGGGACGGTTTAGGGTCCAGGTGAGGGTACGGCAACGCTTTAGGGGGAGCGTGCGTGTGAGGGCGCGGGTTAGTGTTAGCGTACGGGTTAGGATTAGGGGACGGGTGAGGGTCAGGCTTCGGGGAAGGGTTAGGGTTAGGGTTCGGGCTAGGGTAAGGGTTAAGGGACGGGGACGGTTTCGGGTCCAGGTGAGGGTACGGCAACGCTTTAGGGGGAGCGTGCGTGTGAGGGCGCGGGTTAGTGTTAGCGTACGGGTTAGGATTAGGGTACGGGTGAGGGTCAGGCTTCGGGGAAGGGTTAGGGTTAGGGTTCGGGCTAGGGTTAGGTTTAGGGGACGGGGACGGTTTAGGGTCCAGGTGAGGGTACGGCAACGCTTTAGGGGGAGCGTGCGTGTGAGGGCGCGGGTTAGTGTTAGCGTACGGGTTAGGATTATCGGACGGGTGAGTGTCAGGCTTCGGGGAAGGGTTAGGGTTAGGGTTCGGGCTAGGGTTAGGGTTAGGGGACGGGGACGGTTTAGGGTCCAGGTGAGGGTACGGCAACGCTTTAGGGGGAGCGTGCGTGTGAGGGCGCGGGTTAGTGTTAGCGTACGGGTTAGGATTAGGGGACGGGTGAGTGTCAGGCTTCGGGGAAGGGTTAGGGTTAGGGTTCGGGCTAGGGTTAGGGTTAGGGGACGGGGACGGTTTAGGGTCCAGGTGAGGGTACGGCAACGCTTTAGGGGGAGCGTGCGTGTGAGGGCGCGGGTTAGTGTTAGCGTACGGGTTAGGATTAGGGGACGGGTGAGGGTCAGGCTTTGGGGAAGGGTTAGGGTTAGGGTTCGGGCTAGGGTTAGGGTTAGGGGACGGGGACGGTTTCGGGTCCAGGTGAGGGTACGGCAACGCTTTAGGGGGAGCGTGCGTGTGAGGGCGCGGGTTAGTGTTAGCGTACGGGTTAGGATTAGGGGACGGGTGAGGGTCAGGCTTCGGGGAAGGGTTAGGGTTAGGGTTCAGGCTAGGGTTAGGGTTAGGGGACGGGGACGGTTTAGGGTCCAGGTGAGGGTACGGCAACGCTTTAGGGGGAGCGTGTGTGTGAGGGCGCGGGTAAGTGTTAGCGTACGGGTTAGGATTAGGGGACGGGTGAGGGTCAGGCTTCGGGGAAGGGTTAGGGTTAGGGTTCGGGCTAGGGTTAGGGTTAGGGGACGGGGACGGTTTAGGGTCCAGGTGAGGGTACGGCAACGCTTTAGGGGGAGTGTACGTGTGAGGGCGCGTGTTAGTGTTAGCGTACGGGTTAGGATTAGGGGACGGGTGAGGGTCAGGCTTCGGGGAAGTGTTAGGGTTAGGGTTCGGGCTAGGGTTAGGGTTAGGGGACGGGGACGGTTTAGGGTCCAGGTGAGGGTACGGCAACGCATTAGGGGGAGCGTGCGTGTGAGGGCGCGGGTTAGTGTTAGCGTACGGGTTAGGATTAGGGGACGGGTGAGGGTCAGGCTTCGGGGAAGGGTTAGGGTTAGGGTTCGGGCTAGGGTTAGGGTTAGGGGACGGGGACGGTTTAGGGTCCAGGTGAGGGTACGGCAACGCTTTAGGGGGAGCGTGCGTGTGAGGGCGCGGGTTAGTGTTAGCGTACGGGTTAGGATTAGGGGACGGGTGAGTGTCAGGCTTCGGGGAAGGGTTAGGGTTAGGGTTCGGGCTAGGGTTAGGGTTAGGGGACGGGGACGGTTTAGGGTCCAGGTGAGGGTACGGCAACGCTTTAGGGGGAGCGTGCGTGTGAGGGCGCGGGTTAGTGTTAGCGTACAGGTTAGGATTAGGGGACGGGTGAGTGTCAGGCTTCGGGGAAGGGTTAGGGTTAGGGTTCGGGCTAGGGTTAGGGTTAGGGGACGGGGACGGTTTAGGGTCCAGGTGAGGGTACGGCAACGCTTTAGGGGGAGCGTGCGTGTGAGGGCGCGGGTTAGTGTTAGCGTACGGGTTAGGATTAGGTGACGGGTGAGGGTCAGGCTTTGGGGAAGGGTTAGGGTTAGGGTTCGGGCTAGGGTTAGGGTTAGGGGACGGGGACGGTTTCGGGTCCAGGTGAGGGTACGGCAACGCTTTAGGGGGAGCGTGCGTGTGAGGGCGCGGGTTAGTGTTAGCGTACGGGTTAGGATTAGGGGACGGGTGAGGGTCAGGCTTCGGGGAAGGGTTAGGGTTAGGGTTCAGGCTAGGGTTAGGGTTAGGGGACGGGGACGGTTTAGGGTCCAGGTGAGGGTACGGCAACGCTTTAGGGGGAGCGTGTGTGTGAGGGCGCGGGTAAGTGTTAGCGTACGGGTTAGGATTAGGGGACGGGTGAGGGTCAGGCTTCGGGGAAGGGTTAGGGTTAGGGTTCGGGCTAGGGTTAGGGTTAGGGGACGGGGACGGTTTAGGGTCCAGGTGAGGGTACGGCAACGCTTTAGGGGGAGTGTACGTGTGAGGGCGCGTGTTAGTGTTAGCGTACGGGTTAGGATTAGGGGACGGGTGAGGGTCAGGCTTCGGGGAAGTGTTAGGGTTAGGGTTCGGGCTAGGGTTAGGGTTAGGGGACGGGGACGGTTTAGGGTCCAGGTGAGGGTACGGCAACGCTTTAGGGGGAGCGTGCGTGTGAGGGCACGGGTTAGTGTTAGCGTACGGGTTAGGATTAGGGGACGGGTGAGGGTCAGGCTTCGGGGAAGGGTTAGGGTTAGGGTTCGGGCTAGGGTTAGGGTTAGGGGACGGGGACGGTTTCGGGTCCAGGTGAGGGTACGGCAACGCTTTAGGGGGAGCGTGCATGTGAGGGCGCGGGTTAGTGTTAGCGTACGGGTTAGGATTAGGGGACGGGTGAGTGTCAGGCTTCGGGGAAGGGTTAGGGTTAGGGTTCGGGCTAGGGTTAGGGTTAGGGGACGGGGACGGTTTAGGGTTCAGGTGAGGGTACGGCAACGCTGTAGGGGGAGCGTGCGTGTGAGGGCGCGGCTTAGTGTTAGCGTACGGGTTAGGATTAGGGGACGGGTGAGGGTCAGGCTTCGGGGAAGGGTTAGGGTTAGGGTTCGGGCTAGGGTTAGGGTTAGGGGACGGGGACGGTTTAGGGTCCAGGTGAGGGTACGGCAACGCTTTAGGGGGAGCGTGTGTGTGAGGGCGCGGGTAAGTGTTAGCGTACGGGTTAGGATTAGGGGACGGGTGAGGGTCAGGCTTCGCGGAAGGGTTAGGGTTAGGGTTCGGGCTAGGGTTAGGGTTAGGGGACGGGGACGGTTTAGGGTCCAGGTGAGGGTACGGCAACGCTTTAGGGGGAGCGTGCGTGTTTGGGCACGGGTTAGTGTTAGCGTACGGGTTAGGATTAGGGGACGGGTGAGGGTCAGGCTTCGGGGAAGGGTTAGGGTTAGGGTTCGGGCTAGGGTTAGGGTTAGGGGACGGGGACGGTTTCGGGTCCAGGTGAGGGTACGGCAACGCTTTAGGGGGAGCGTGCATGTGAGGGCGCGGGTTAGTGTTAGCGTACGGGTTAGGATTAGGGGACGGGTGAGTGTCAGGCTTCGGGGAAGGGTTAGGGTTAGGGTTCGGGCTAGGGTTAGGGTTAGGGGACGGGGACGGTTTAGGGTTCAGGTGAGGGTACGGCAACGCTTTAGGGGGAGCGTGCGTGTGGGGGCGCGGCTTAGTGTTAGCGTACGGGTTAGGATTAGGGGACGGGTGAGGGTCAGGCTTCGGGGAAGGGTTAGGGTTAGGGTTCGGGCTAGGGTTAGGGTTAGGGGACGGGGACGGTTTAGGGTCCAGGTGAGGGTACGGAACGCTTTAGGGGGAGCGTACGTGTGAGGGTGCGTGTTAGTGTTAGCGTACGGGTTAGGATTAGGGGACGGGTGAGGGTCAGGCTTCGGGGAAGGGTTAGGGTTAGGGTTCGGGCTAGGGTTAGGGTTAGGGGACGGGGACGGTTTAGGGTCCAGGTGAGGGTACGGCAACGCTTTAGGGGGAGCGTGCGTGTGAGGGCGCGGGTTAGTGTTAGCGTACGGGTTAGGATTAGGGGACGGGTGAGGGTCAGGCTTCGGGGAAGGGTTAGGGTTAGGGTTCGGGCTAGGGTTAGGGTTAGGGGACGGGGACGGTTTAGGGTCCAGGTGAGGGTACGGCAACGCTTTAGGTGGAGCGTGCGTGTGAGGGCGCGGGTTAGTGTTAGCGTACGGGTTAGGATTAGGGGACGGGTGAGGGTCAGGCTTCGGGGAAGGGTTAGGGTTAGGGTTCGGGCTAGGGTTAGGGTTAGGGGACGGGGACGGTTTCGGGTCCAGGTGAGGGTACGGCAACGCTTTAGGGGGAGCGTGCATGTGAGGGCGCGGGTTAGTGTTAGCGTACGGGTTAGGATTAGGGGACGGGTAAGGGTCAGGCTTCGGGGAAGGGTTAGGGTCAGGGTTCGGGCTACGGTTAGTGTTAGGGGACGGGGACGGTTTAGGGTCCAGGTGAGGGTTCGGCAACGCTTTAGGAGGAGCGTGCGTGTGAGGGTGCGGCTTAGTGTTAGCGTACGGGTTAGGATTAGGGGACGGGTGAGGGTCAGGCTTCGGGGAAGGGTTAGGGTTAGGGTTCGGGCTAGGGTTAGGGTTAGGGGATGGGGACGGTTTAGAGTCCAGGTGAGGGTACGGCAACGCTTTAGGGGGAGCGTGCGTGTGAGGGCGCGGGTTAGTGTTAGCGTACGTGTTAGGATTAGGGGACAGGTGAGGTTCAGGCTTCGGGGAAGGGTTAGGGTTAGGGTTCGGGCTAGGGTTAGGGTTAGGGGACGGGGACGGTTTAGGGTCCAGGTGAGGGTAAGGCAACGCTTTAGGGGGAGCGTGCGTGTGAGGGCGCGGGTTAGTGTTAGCGTACGGGTTAGGATTAGGGGACGGGTGAGGGTCAGGCTTCGGGGAAGGGTTAGGGTTAGGGTTCGGGCTAGGGTTAGGGTTAGGGGACAGGGACGGTTTAGGGTCCAGGTGAGGGTACGGCAACGCTTTAGGGGGAGCGTGCGTGTGAGGGCGCGGGTTAGTGTTAGTGTACGGGTTAGGATTAGGGGACGGGTGAGGGTCAGGCTTCGGGGAAGGGTTAGGGTTAGGGTTCGGGCTAGGGTTAGGGTTAGGGGACGGGGACGGTTTAGGGTCCAGGTGAGGGTACGGCAACGCTTTAGGAGGAGCGTGCGTGTGAGGGCGCGGTTTAGTGTTAGCGTACGGGTTAGGATTAGGGGACGGTTGAGGGTCATGCTTCGGGGAAGGGTTAGGGTTAGGGTTCGGGCTAGGGTTAGGGTTAGGGGACGGGGACGGTTTAGGGTCCAGGTGAGGGTACGGCAACGCTTTAGGGGGAGCGTGCGTGTGAGGGCGCGGGTTAGTGTTAGCGTACGGGTTAGGATTAGGGGATGGGTGAGGGTCAGGCTTCGGGGAAGGATTAGGGTTAGGGTTCGGGCTAGGGTTAGGGTTAGGGGACGGGGACGGTTTCCGGTCCAGGTGAAGGTACGGCAACGCTTTAGGGGGAGCGTGCGTGTGAGGGCACGCGTTAGTTTTAGCGTACGGGTTAGGATTAGGGGACGGGTGAGGGTCAGGCTTCGGGGAAGGGTTAGGGTTAGGGTTCGGGCTAGGGTTAGGGTTAGGGTACGGGGACGGTTTAGGGTCCAGGAGAGGGTACGGCAACGCTTTAGGGGGAGCGTGCGTGTGAGGGCGCGCGTTAGTGTTAGCGTACGGCTTAGGATTAGGGGACGGGTGAGGGTCAGGCTTCGGGGAAGGGTTAGGGTTAGGGTTCGGGCTAGGGTTAGGGTTAGGGGACGGGGACGGTTTAGGGTCCAAGTGAGGGTACGGCAACGCTTTAGGGGGAGCGTGCGTGTGAGGGCGCGCGTTAGTGTTAGCATGCGGCTTAGGATTAGGGGACGGGTGAGGGTCAGGCTTCGGGGAAGGGTTAGGGTTAGGGTTCGGGCTAGGGTTAGGGTTAGGGGACGGGGACGGTTTAGGGTCCAGGTGAGGGTACGGCAACGCTTTAGGGGGAGCGTGCGTGTGAGGGCGCGGGTTAGTGTTAGCGTACGGCTTAGGATTAGGGGACGGGTGAGGGTCAGGCTTCGGGGAAGGGTTAGGGTTAGGGTTCGGGCTAGGGTTAGGGTTAGGGGACGGGGACGGTTTCGGGTCCAGGTGAGGGTACGGCAACGTTTTAGGGGGAGCGTGCGTGTGAGGGCGCGGGTTAATGATAGCGTACGGGTTAGGATTAGGGGACGGGTGAGGGTCAGGCTTCGGGGAAGGGTTAGGGTTCGGGTTCGGGCTAGGGTTAGGGTTAGGGGACGGGGACGGTTTAGGGTCCAGGTGAGGGTACGGCAACGCTTTAGGGGGAGCGTGCGTGTGAGGGCGTGGGTTAGTGTTAGCGTACGGGTTAGGATTAGGGGACGGGTGAGGGTCAGGCTTCTGGGAAGGGTTAGGGTTAGGGTTCGGGCTAGGGTTAGGGTTAGGGGACGGGGACGGTTTAGGGTCCAGGTGAGGGTACGGCAACGTTTTAGGGGGAGCATGCGTGTGAGGGCGCGGGTTAGTGTTAGCGTACGGGTTAGGATTAGGGGACGTGTGAGGGTCAGGCATCGGGGAAGGGTTAGGGTTAGGGTTCGGGCTAGGGTTAGGGTTAGGGGATGGGGACGGTTTAGGGTCCAGGTGAGGGTACGGCAACGCTTAAGGGGGAGCGTGCGTGTGAGGGCGCGTGTTAGTGTTAGCGTACGGGTTAGGATTAGGGGACGGGTGAGGGTCAGGCTTCGGGGAAGGGTTAGGGTTAGGGTTCGGGCTAGGGTTAGGGTTAGGGGACGGGGACGGTTTAGGGTCCAGGTGAGGGTACGGCAACGCTTTAGGGGGAGCGTGCGTGTGAGGGCGTGGGTTAGTGTTAGTGTACGGGTTAGGATTAGGGGACGGGTGAGGGTCAGGCTTCGGGGAAGGGTTAGGGTTAGGGTTCGGGCTAGGGTTAGGATTAGGGGATGGGGAAGGTTTAGGGTCCAGGTGAGGGTACGGCAACGCTTTAGGGGGAGCGTGCGTGTGAGGGCGCGGGTTAGTGTTAGCGTACGGGTTAGGATTAGGGGACGGGTGAGGGTCAGGCTTCGGGCAAGGTTTAGGGTAGGGTTCGGGCTAGGGTAGGGGTTAAGGGACGGGCACGGTTTAGGGTCCAGGTGAGGGTACGGCAACGCTTTAGGGGGAGCGTGCGTGTGAGGACGCGGGTTAGTGTTAGCGTACGGGTTAGGATTAGGGGACGGGTGAGGGTCAGGCATCGGGGAAGGGTTAGGGTTAGGGTTCGGGCTAGGGTTAGGGTTAGGGGACGGGGACGGTTTAGGGTCCAGGTGAGGGTACGGCAACGCTTTAGGGGGAGCGTACGTGTGAGGGCGCGGGTTACTGTTAGCGTACGGGTTAGGATTAGGGGAAGGGTGAGGGTCAGGCTTCGGGGAAGGGTTAGGGTTAGGGTTCGGGCTAGGGTTAGGGTTAGGGGACGGGGACGGTTTCGGGTCCAGGTGAGGGTACGGCAACGCTTTAGGGGGAGCGTGCGTGTGAGAGCGCGGGTTAGTGTTAGAGTACGGGTTAGGATTAGGGGATGGGTGAGGGTCAGGCTTCGGGGAAGGGTTAGGGTTAGGGTTCGGGCTAGGGTTAGGGTTAGGGGACGGTTACGGTTTAGGGTTCAGGTGAGGGTATGGCAACGCTTTAGGGGGAACGTGCGTGTGAGGGCGCGGGTTAGTGTTAGCGTACGGCTTAGGATTAGGGGACGGGTGAGGGTCAGGCTTCGGGGAAGGGTTAGGGTTAGGGTTCGGGCTAGGGTTAGGGTTAGGGGACGGGGACGGTTTAGGGTCCAGGTGAGGGTACGGCAACGCTTTAGGGGGAGCGTGCGTGTGAGGGCGCGGGTTAGTGTTAGCGTACGGCTTAGGATTAGGGGACGGGTGAGGGTCAGGCTTCGGGGAAGGGTTAGGGTTAGGGTTCGGGCTAGGGTTAGGGTTAGGGGACGGGGACGGTTTCGGGTCCAGGTGAGGGTACGGCAACGTTTTAGGGGGAGCGTGCGTGTGAGGGCGCGGGTTAATGATAGCGTACGGGTTAGGATTAGGGGACGGGTGAGGGTCAGGCTTCGGGGAAGGGTTAGGGTTCGGGTTCGGGCTAGGGTTAGGGTTAGGGGACGGGGACGGTTTAGGGTCCAGGTGAGGGTACGGCAACGCTTTAGGGGGAGCGTGCGTGTGAGGGCGTGGGTTAGTGTTAGCGTACGGGTTAGGATTAGGGGACGGGTGAGGGTCAGGCTTCTGGGAAGGGTTAGGGTTAGGGTTCGGGCTAGGGTTAGGGTTAGGGGACGGGGACGGTTTAGGGTCCAGGTGAGGGTACGGCAACGTTTTAGGGGGAGCATGCGTGTGAGGGCGCGGGTTAGTGTTAGCGTACGGGTTAGGATTAGGGGACGTGTGAGGGTCAGGCATCGGGGAAGGGTTAGGGTTAGGGTTCGGGCTAGGGTTAGGGTTAGGGGATGGGGACGGTTTCGGGTCCAGGTGAGGGTACGGCAACGCTTAAGGGGGAGCGTGCGTGTGAGGGCGCGTGTTAGTGTTAGCGTACGGGTTAGGATTAGGGGACGGGTGAGGGTCAGGCTTCGGGGAAGGGTTAGGGTTAGGGTTCGGGCTAGGGTTAGGGTTAGGGGACGGGGACGGTTTAGGGTCCAGGTGAGGGTACGGCAACGCTTTAGGGGGAGCGTGCGTGTGAGGGCGTGGGTTAGTGTTAGTGTACGGGTTAGGATTAGGGGACGGGTGAGGGTCAGGCTTCGGGGAAGGGTTAGGGTTAGGGTTCGGGCTAGGGTTAGGATTAGGGGATGGGGAAGGTTTAGGGTCCAGGTGAGGGTACGGCAACGCTTTAGGGGGAGCGTGCGTGTGAGGGCGCGGGTTAGTGTTAGCGTACGGGTTAGGATTAGGGGACGGGTGAGGGTCAGGCTTCGGGCAAGGTTTAGGGTAGGGTTCGGGCTAGGGTAGGGGTTAAGGGACGGGCACGGTTTAGGGTCCAGGTGAGGGTACGGCAACGCTTTAGGGGGAGCGTGCGTGTGAGGACGCGGGTTAGTGTTAGCGTACGGGTTAGGATTAGGGGACGGGTGAGGGTCAGGCATCGGGGAAGGGTTAGGGTTAGGGTTCGGGCTAGGGTTAGGGTTAGGGGACGGGGACGGTTTAGGGTCCAGGTGAGGGTACGGCAACGCTTTAGGGGGAGCGTACGTGTGAGGGCGCGGGTTACTGTTAGCGTACGGGTTAGGATTAGGGGAAGGGTGAGGGTCAGGCTTCGGGGAAGGGTTAGGGTTAGGGTTCGGGCTAGGGTTAGGGTTAGGGGACGGGGACGGTTTCGGGTCCAGGTGAGGGTACGGCAACGCTTTAGGGGGAGCGTGCGTGTGAGAGCGCGGGTTAGTGTTAGAGTACGGGTTAGGATTAGGGGATGGGTGAGGGTCAGGCTTCGGGGAAGGGTTAGGGTTAGGGTTCGGGCTAGGGTTAGGGTTAGGGGACGGTTACGGTTTAGGGTTCAGGTGAGGGTATGGCAACGCTTTAGGGGGAACGTGCGTGTGAGGGCGCGGGTTAGTGTTAGCGTACGGCTTAGGATTAGGGGACGGGTGAGGGTCAGGCTTCGGGGAAGGGTTAGGGTTAGGGTTCGGGCTACGGTTAGGGTTAGGGGACGGGGAAGGTTTAGGGTCCAGGTGAGGGTACGGCAACGCTTTAGGGGGAGCGTGCGTGTGAGGGCGCGGGTTAGTGTTAGCGTACGGGTTAGGATTAGGGGACGGGTGAGGGTCAGGCTTCGGGGAAGGGTTAGGGTTAGGGTTCGGGCTAGGGTTAGGGTTAGGGGACCGGGACGGTTTAGGGTCCAGGTGAGGGTACGGCAACGCTTTAGGGGGAGCGTGCGTGTGAGGGCGCAGGTTAGTGTTAGCGTACGGGTTAGGATTAGGGGACGGGTGAGGGTCAGGCTTCGGGGAAGGGTTAGGGTTAGGGTTCGGGCGAGGGTTAGGGTTAGGTGACGGGGACGGTTTCGGGTCCAGGTGAGGGTACGGCAACGCTTTAGGGGGAGCGTGCGTGTGAGGGCACGCGTTAGTGTTAGCGTACGGGTTAGGATTAGGGGACGGGTGAGGGTCAGGCTTCGGGGAAGGGTTAGGGTTAGGGTTCGGGCTAGGGTTAGGGTTAGGGTACGGGGACGGTTTAGGGTCCAGGAGAGGGTGCGGCAACGCTTTAGGGGGAGCGTGCATGTGAGGGCGCGCGTTAGTGTTATCGTACGGCTTAGGATTAGGGGACGGGTGAGGATCAGGCTTCGGGGAAGGGTTAGGGTTAGGGTTCGGGCTAGGGTTAGGGTTAGGGGTCGGGGACGGTTTAGGGTCCAAGTGAGGTTACGGCAACGCTTTAGGGGGAGCGTGCGTGTGAGGGCGCGCGTTAGTGTTAGCGTGCGGCTTAGGATTAGGGGACGGGTGAGGGTCAGGCTTCGGGGAAGGGTTAGGGTTAGGGTTCGGGCTAGGGTTAGGGTTAGGGGACGGGGACGGATTAGGGTCCAGGTGAGGGTACGGCAACGCTTTAGGGGGAGCGTGCGTGTGAGGGCGCGGGTTAGTGTTAGCGTACGGCTTAGGATTAGGGGACGGGTGAGGGTCAGGCTTCGGGGAAGGGTTAGGGTTAGGGTTCGGGCTAGGGTTAGGGTTAGGGGACGGGGACGGTTTAGGGTCCAGGTGAGGGTACGGCAACGCTTTAGGGGGAGCGTGCGTGTGAGGGCGCGTGTTAGTGTTAGCGTACGGGTTAGGATTAGGGGACGGGTGAGGGTCAGGCTTCGGGGAAGGGTTAGGGTTAGGGTTTGGGCTAGGGTTAGGGTAAGGGGACAGGGACGGTTTAGGGTCCACGTGAGGGTACGGCAACGCTTTAGGGGGAGCGTGCGTGTGAGGGCGCGGGTTAGTGTTAGCGTACGGGTTAGGATTAGGGGACGGGTGAGGGTCAGGCTTTGGGGAAGGGTTAGGGTTAGGGTTCGGGCTAGGGTTAGGGTTAGGGGACGGGGACGGTTTCGGGTCCAGCTGAGGGTACGGCAACGCTTTACGGGGAGCGTGCATGTGAGGGCGCGGGTTAGTGTTAGCGTACGGGTTAGGATTAGGGGACGGGTGAGGGTCAGGCTTCGGGGAAGGGTTAGGGTTAGGGTTCGGGCTAGGGTTAGGGTTAGGGGACGGGGACGGTTTAGGGTCCAGGTGAGGGTACGGCAACGCTTTAGGGGGAGCGTGCGTATGAGGACGCGGCTTAGTGTTAGCGTACGGGTTAGGATTAGGGGACGGGTGAGTGTCAGGCTTCGGGGAAGGGTTAGGGTTAGGGTTCGGGCTAGGGTTAGGGTTAGGGGACGGGGACGGTTTAGAGTCCAGGTGAGGGTACGGCAACGCTTTAGGGGGAGCGTGCGTGGAAGGGCGCGGGTTAGTGTTAGCGTACGGCTTAGGATTAGGGGACGGGTGAGGGTCAGGCTTCGGGGAAGGGTTAGGGTTAGGGTTCGGGCTAGGGTCAGGGTTAGGGGACGGGGACGGTTTAGGGTCCAGGTGAGGGTACGGCAACGCTTTAGGGGGAGTGTGCGTGTGAGGGCGCGGCTTAGTGTTAGCGTACGGGTTAGGATTAGGGGACGGGTGAGGGTCAGGCTTCGGGGAAGGGTTAGGGTTAGGGTTCGGGCTAGGTTTAGTGTTAGGGGACGGGGACGGTTTAGAGTCCAGGTGAGGGTACGGCAACGCTTTAGGGGGAGCGTGCGTGTGAGGGCGCGGTTTAGTGTTAGCGTACGGCTTAGGATTAGGGGACGGGTGAGGGTCAGGCTTCGGGGAAGGGTTAGGGTTAGGGTTCGGGCTAGGGTTAGGGTTAGGGGACGGGGACGGTTTAGGGTCCAGGAGAGGGTACGGCAACGCTTTAGGGGGAGCGTGCGTGTGAGGGCGCGCGTTAGTGTTAGCGTACGGCTTAGGATTAGGGGACGGGTGAGGGTCAGGCTTCGGGGAAGGGTTAGGGTTAGGGTTCGGGCTAGGGTTAGGGTTAGGGGACGGGGACGGTTTAGGGTCCAAGTGAGGGTACGGCAACGCTTTAGGGGGAGCGTGCGTGTGAGGGCGCGCGTTAGTGTTAGCGTGCGGCTTAGGATTAGGGGACGGGTGAGGGTCAGGCTTCGGGGAAGGTTTAGGGTTAGGGTTCGGGCTAGGGTTAGGGTTAGGGGACGGGGACGGTTTAGGGTCCAGGTGAGGGTACGGCAACGCTTTAGGGGGAGCGTGCGTGTGAGGGCGCGGGGTAGTGTTAGCGTACGGCTTAGGATTAGGGGACGGGTGAGGGTCAGGCTTCGGGGAAGGGTTAGGGTTAGGGTTCGGGCTAGGGTTAGGGTTAGGGGACGGGGACGGTTTCGGGTCCAGGTGAGGGTACGGCAACGTTTTAGGGGGAGCGTGCGTGTGAGGGCGCGGGTTAATGATAGCGTACGGGTTAGGATTAGGGGACGGGTGAGGGTCAGGCTTCGGGGAAGGGTAAGGGTTAGGGTTCGGGCTAGGGTTAGGGTTAGGGGACGGGGACGGTTTAGGGTCCAGGTGAGGGTACGGCAACGCTTTAGGGGGAGCGTGCGTGTGAGGGCGCGGGTTAGTGTTAGCGTACGGGTTAGGATTAGGGGACGGGTGAGGGTCAGGCTTCGGGGAAGGGTTAGGGTTAGGGTTCGGGCTAGGGTTAGGGTTAGGGGACGGGGACGGTTTAGGGTCCAGGTGAGTGTACGGCAACGCTTTACGGGGAGCGTGCGTGTGAGGGCGCGGGTTAGTGTTAGCGTACGGGTTAGGATTAGGGGACGGGTGAGGGTCAGGCTTCGGGGAAGGGTTAGGGTTAGGGTTCGGGCTAGGGTTAGGGTTAGGGGACGGGGACGGTTTAGGGTCCAGGTGAGGGTACGGCAACGCTTTAGGGGGAGCGTGCGTGTGAGGGCGCGGGTTAGTGTTAGCGTACGGGTTAGGATTAGGGGATGGGTGAGGGTCTGGCTTCGGGGAAAGATTAGGGTTAGGGTTCGGGCTAGGGTTAGGGTTAGGGGACGGGGACGGTTTAGGGTCCAGGTGAGGGTACGGCAACGCTTTAGGGGGAGCGTGCGTGTGAGGGCGCGGGTTAGTGTTAGCGTACGGTTTAGGATTAGGGGACGGGTGAGGGTCAGGCTTCGGGGAAGGGTTAGGGTTAGGGTTCGGGCTAGGGTTAGGGTTAGCGGACGGGGACGGTTTAGGGTCCAGGTGAGGGTACGGCAACGCTTTAGGGGGAGCGTGCGTGTGAGGGCGCGGGTTAGTGTTAGCGTACGGTTTAGGATTAGGGGACGGGTGAGGGTCAGGCTTCGGGGAAGGGTTAGGGTTAGGGTTCGGGCTAGGGTTAGGATTAGGGGATGGGGAAGGTTTAGGGTCCAGGTGAGGGTACGGCAACGCTTTAGGGGGAGCGTGCGTGTGAGGGCGCGGGTTAGTGTTAGCGTACGGGTTAGGATTAGGGGACGGGTGAGGGTCAGGCTTCGGGCAAGGTTTAGGGTAGGGTTCGGGCTAGGGTAGGGGTTAAGGGACGGGCACGGTTTAGGGTCCAGGTGAGGGTACGGCAACGCTTTAGGGGGAGCGTGCGTGTGAGGACGCGGGTTAGTGTTAGCGTACGGGTTAGGATTAGGGGACGGGTGAGGGTCAGGCATCGGGGAAGGGTTAGGGTTAGGGTTCGGGCTAGGGTTAGGGTTAGGGGACGGGGACGGTTTAGGGTCCAGGTGAGGGTACGGCAACGCTTTAGGGGGAGCGTACGTGTGAGGGCGCGGGTTACTGTTAGCGTACGGGTTAGGATTAGGGGAAGGGTGAGGGTCAGGCTTCGGGGAAGGGTTAGGGTTAGGGTTCGGGCTAGGGTTAGGGTTAGGGGACGGGGACGGTTTCGGGTCCAGGTGAGGGTACGGCAACGCTTTAGGGGGAGCGTGCGTGTGAGAGCGTGGGTTAGTGTTAGAGTACGGGTTAGGATTAGGGGATGGGTGAGGGTCAGGCTTCGGGGAAGGGTTAGGGTTAGGGTTCGGGCTAGGGTTAGGGTTAGGGGACGGTTACGGTTTAGGGTTCAGGTGAGGGTATGGCAACGCTTTAGGGGGAACGTGCGTGTGAGGGCGCGGGTTAGTGTTAGCGTACGGCTTAGGATTAGGGGACGGGTGAGGGTCAGGCTTCGGGGAAGGGTTAGGGTTAGGGTTCGGGCTACGGTTAGGGTTAGGGGACGGGGAAGGTTTAGGGTCCAGGTGAGGGTACGGCAACGCTTTAGGGGGAGCGTGCGTGTGAGGGCGCGGGTTAGTGTTAGCGTACGGGTTAGGATTAGGGGACGGGTGAGGGTCAGGCTTCGGGGAAGGGTTAGGGTTAGGGTTCGGGCTAGGGTTAGGGTTAGGGGACCGGGACGGTTTAGGGTCCAGGTGAGGGTACGGCAACGCTTTAGGGGGAGCGTGCGTGTGAGGGCGCAGGTTAGTGTTAGCGTACGGGTTAGGATTACGGGACGGGTGAGGGTCAGGCTTCGGGGAAGGGTTAGGGTTAGGGTTCGGGCGAGGGTTAGGGTTAGGTGACGGGGACGGTTTCGGGTCCAGGTGAGGGTACGGCAACGCTTTAGGGGGAGCGTGCGTGTGAGGGCACGCGTTAGTGTTAGCGTACGGGTTAGGATTAGGGGACGGGTGAGGGTCAGGCTTCGGGGAAGGGTTAGGGTTAGGGTTCGGGCTAGGGTTAGGGTTAGGGTACGGGGACGGTTTAGGGTCCAGGAGAGGGTGCGGCAACGCTTTAGGGGGAGCGTGCATGTGAGGGCGCGCGTTAGTGTTATCGTACGGCTTAGGATTAGGGGACGGGTGAGGATCAGGCTTCGGGGAAGGGTTAGGGTTAGGGTTCGGGCTAGGGTTAGGGTTAGGGGTCGGGGACGGTTTAGGGTCCAAGTGAGGTTACGGCAACGCTTTAGGGGGAGCGTGCGTGTGAGGGCGCGCGTTAGTGTTAGCGTGCGGCTTAGGATTAGGGGACGGGTGAGGGTCAGGCTTCGGGGAAGGGTTAGGGTTAGGGTTCGGGCTAGGGTTAGGGTTAGGGGACGGGGACGGATTAGGGTCCAGGTGAGGGTACGGCAACGCTTTAGGGGGAGCGTGCGTGTGAGGGCGCGGGTTAGTGTTAGCGTACGGCTTAGGATTAGGGGACGGGTGAGGGTCAGGCTTCGGGGAAGGGTTAGGGTTAGGGTTCGGGCTAGGGTTAGGGTTAGGGGACGGGGACGGTTTAGGGTCCAGGTGAGGGTATGGCAACGCTTTAGGGGGAGCGTGCGTGTGAGGGCGCGTGTTAGTGTTAGCGTACGGGTTAGGATTAGGGGACGGGTGAGGGTCAGGCTTCGGGGAAGGGTTAGGGTTAGGGTTTGGGCTAGGGTTAGGGTAAGGGGACAGGGACGGTTTAGGGTCCACGTGAGGGTACGGCAACGCTTTAGGGGGAGCGTGCGTGTGAGGGCGCGGGTTAGTGTTAGCGTACGGGTTAGGATTAGGGGACGGGTGAGGGTCAGGCTTTGGGGAAGGGTTAGGGTTAGGGTTCGGGCTAGGGTTAGGGTTAGGGGACGGGGACGGTTTCGGGTCCAGCTGAGGGTACGGCAACGCTTTACGGGGAGCGTGCATGTGAGGGCGCGGGTTAGTGTTAGCGTACGGGTTAGGATTAGGGGACGGGTGAGGGTCAGGCTTCGGGGAAGGGTTAGGGTTAGGGTTCGGGCTAGGGTTAGGGTTAGGGGACGGGGACGGTTTAGGGTCCAGGTGAGGGTACGGCAACGCTTTAGGGGGAGCGTGCGTATGAGGACGCGGCTTAGTGTTAGCGTACGGGTTAGGATTAGGGGACGGGTGAGTGTCAGGCTTCGGGGAAGGGTTAGGGTTAGGGTTCGGGCTAGGGTTAGGGTTAGGGGACGGGGACGGTTTAGAGTCCAGGTGAGGGTACGGCAACGCTTTAGGGGGAGCGTGCGTGGAAGGGCGCGGGTTAGTGTTAGCGTACGGCTTAGGATTAGGGGACGGGTGAGGGTCAGGCTTCGGGGAAGGGTTAGGGTTAGGGTTCGGGCTAGGGTCAGGGTTAGGGGACGGGGACGGTTTAGGGTCCAGGTGAGGGTACGGCAACGCTTTAGGGGGAGTGTGCGTGTGAGGGCGCGGCTTAGTGTTAGCGTACGGGTTAGGATTAGGGGACGGGTGAGGGTCAGGCTTCGGGGAAGGGTTAGGGTTAGGGTTCGGGCTAGGTTTAGTGTTAGGGGACGGGGACGGTTTAGAGTCCAGGTGAGGGTACGGCAACGCTTTAGGGGGAGCGTGCGTGTGAGGGCGCGGTTTAGTGTTAGCGTACGGCTTAGGATTAGGGGACGGGTGAGGGTCAGGCTTCGGGGAAGGGTTAGGGTTAGGGTTCGGGCTAGGGTTAGGGTTAGGGGACGGGGACGGTTTAGGGTCCAGGAGAGGGTACGGCAACGCTTTAGGGGGAGCGTGCGTGTGAGGGCGCGCGTTAGTGTTAGCGTACGGCTTAGGATTAGGGGACGGGTGAGGGTCAGGCTTCGGGGAAGGGTTAGGGTTAGGGTTCGGGCTAGGGTTAGGGTTAGGGGACGGGGACGGTTTAGGGTCCAAGTGAGGGTACGGCAACGCTTTAGGGGGAGCGTGCGTGTGAGGGCGCGCGTTAGTGTTAGCGTGCGGCTTAGGATTAGGGGACGGGTGAGGGTCAGGCTTCGGGGAAGGTTTAGGGTTAGGGTTCGGGCTAGGGTTAGGGTTAGGGGACGGGGACGGTTTAGGGTCCAGGTGAGGGTACGGCAACGCTTTAGGGGGAGCGTGCGTGTGAGGGCGCGGGGTAGTGTTAGCGTACGGCTTAGGATTAGGGGACGGGTGAGGGTCAGGCTTCGGGGAAGGGTTAGGGTTAGGGTTCGGGCTAGGGTTAGGGTTAGGGGACGGGGACGGTTTCGGGTCCAGGTGAGGGTACGGCAACGTTTTAGGGGGAGCGTGCGTGTGAGGGCGCGGGTTAATGATAGCGTACGGGTTAGGATTAGGGGACGGGTGAGGGTCAGGCTTCGGGGAAGGGTAAGGGTTAGGGTTCGGGCTAGGGTTAGGGTTAGGGGACGGGGACGGTTTAGGGTCCAGGTGAGGGTACGGCAACGCTTTAGGGGGAGCGTGCGTGTGAGGGCGCGGGTTAGTGTTAGCGTACGGGTTAGGATTAGGGGACGGGTGAGGGTCAGGCTTCGGGGAAGGGTTAGGGTTAGGGTTCGGGCTAGGGTTAGGGTTAGGGGACGGGGACGGTTTAGGGTCCAGGTGAGTGTACGGCAACGCTTTACGGGGAGCGTGCGTGTGAGGGCGCGGGTTAGTGTTAGCGTACGGGTTAGGATTAGGGGACGGGTGAGGGTCAGGCTTCGGGGAAGGGTTAGGGTTAGGGTTCGGGCTAGGGTTAGGGTTAGGGGACGGGGACGGTTTAGGGTCCAGGTGAGGGTACGGCAACGCTTTAGGGGGAGCGTGCGTGTGAGGGCGCGGGTTAGTGTTAGCGTACGGGTTAGGATTAGGGGATGGGTGAGGGTCTGGCTTCGGGGAAAGATTAGGGTTAGGGTTCGGGCTAGGGTTAGGGTTAGGGGACGGGGACGGTTTAGGGTCCAGGTGAGGGTACGGCAACGCTTTAGGGGGAGCGTGCGTGTGAGGGCGCGGGTTAGTGTTAGCGTACGGTTTAGGATTAGGGGACGGGTGAGGGTCAGGCTTCGGGGAAGGGTTAGGGTTAGGGTTCGGGCTAGGGTTAGGGTTAGCGGACGGGGACGGTTTAGGGTCCAGGTGAGGGTACGGCAACGCTTTAGGGGGAGCGTGCGTGTGAGGGCGCGGGTTAGTGTTAGCGTACGGTTTAGGATTAGGGGACGGGTGAGGGTCAGGCTTCGGGGAAGGGTTAGGGTTAGGGTTCGGTCTAGGGTAAGGGTTAAGGGACGGGGACGGTTTCGGGTCCAGGTGAGGGTACGGCAACGCTTTAGGGGGAGCGTGCGTGTGAGGGCGCGGGTTAGTGTTAGCGTACGGGTTAGGATTAGGGTACGGGTGAGGGTCAGGCTTCGGGGAAGGGTTAGGGTTAGGGTTCGGGCTAGGGTTAGGTTTAGGGGACGGGGACGGTTTAGGGTCCAGGTGAGGGTACGGCAACGCTTTAGGGGGAGCGTGCGTGTGAGGGCGCGGGTTAGTGTTAGCGTACGGGTTAGGATTAGGGGACGGGTGAGTGTCAGGCTTCGGGGAAGGGTTAGGGTTAGGGTTCGGGCTAGGGTTAGGGTTACGGGACGGGGACGGTTTAGGGTCCAGGTGAGGGTACGGCAACGCTTTAGGGGGAGCGTGCGTGTGAGGGCGCGGGTTAGTGTTAGCGTACGGGTTAGGATTAGGGGACGGGTGAGTGTCAGGCTTCGGGGAAGGGTTAGGGTTAGGGTTCGGGCTAGGGTTAGGGTTAGGGGACGGGGACGGTTTAGGGTCCAGGTGAGGGTACGGCAACGCTTTAGGGGGAGCGTGCGTGTGAGGGCGCGGGTTAGTGTTAGCGTACGGGTTAGGATTAGGGGACGGGTGAGGGTCAGGCTTTGGGGAAGGGTTAGGGTTAGGGTTCGGGCTAGGGTTAGGGTTAGGGGACGGGGACGGTTTCGGGTCCAGGTGAGGGTACGGCAACGCTTTAGGGGGAGCGTGCGTGTGAGGGCGCGGGTTAGTGTTAGCGTACGGGTTAGGATTAGGGGACGGGTGAGGGTCAGGCTTCTGGGAAGGGTTAGGGTTAGGGTTCAGGCTAGGGTTAGGGTTAGGGGACGGGGACGGTTTAGGGTCCAGGTGAGGGTACGGCAACGCTTTAGGGAGAGCGTGTGTGTGAGGGCGCGGGTAAGTGTTAGCGTACGGGTTAGGATTAGGGGACGGGTGAGGGTCAGGCTTCGGGGAAGGGTTAGGGTTAGGGTTCGGGCTAGGGTTAGGGTTAGGGGACGGGGACGGTTTAGGGTCCAGGTGAGGGTACGGCAACGCTTTAGGGGGAGTGTACGTGTGAGGGCGCGTGTTAGTGTTAGCGTACGGGTTAGGATTAGGGGACGGGTGAGGGTCAGGCTTCGGGGAAGTGTTAGGGTTAGGGTTCGGGCTAGGGTTAGGGTTAGGGGACGGGGACGGTTTAGGGTCCAGGTGAGGGTACGGCAACGCTTTAGGGGGAGCGTGCGTGTGAGGGCACGGGTTAGTGTTAGCGTACGGGTTAGGATTAGGGGACGGGTGAGGGTCAGGCTTCGGGGAAGGGTTAGGGTTAGGGTTCGGGCTAGGGTTAGGGTTAGGGGACGGGGACGGTTTAGGGTCCAGGTGAGGGTACGGAACGCTTTAGGGGGAGCGTACGTGTGAGGGTGCGTGTTAGTGTTAGCGTACGGGTTAGGTTTAGGGGACGGGTGAGGGTCAGGCTTCGGGGAAAGGTTAGGGTTAGGGTTCGGGCTAGGGTTAGGGTTAGGGGACGGGGACGGTTCAGGGTCCAGGTGAAGGTACGGCAACGCTTTAGGGGGAGCGAGCGTGTGAGGGCGCGGGTTAGTGTTAGCGTACGGGTTAGGATTAGGGGACGGGTGAGGGTCAGGCTTCGGGGAAGGGTTAGGGTTAGGGTTCGGGCTAGGGTTAGGGTTAGGGGACGGGGACGGTTTAGGGTCCAGGTGAGGGTACGGCAACGCTTTAGGGGGAGTGTGCATGTGAGGGCGCGGGTTAGTGTTAGCGTACGGGTTAGGATTAGGGGACGGGTGAGGGTCAGGCTTCGGGGAAGGGTTAGGGTTAGGGTTCGGGCTAGGGTTAGGGTTAGGGGACGGGGACGGTTTAGGGTCCAGGTGAGGGTACGGCAACGCTTTAGGGGGAGCGTGCGTGTGAGGGCGCGGGTTAGTGTTAGCGTTCGGGTTAGGATTAGGGGACGGGTGAGGGTCAGGCTTCGGGGAAGGGTTAAGGTTAGGGTTCGGGCTAGGGTTAGGGTTAGGGGACGGGGACGGTTTCGGGTCCAGGTGAGGGTACGGCAACGCTTTAGGGGGAGCGTGCATGTGAGGGCGCGGGTTAGTGTTAGCGTACGGGTTAGGATTAGGGGACGGGTGAGGGTCAGGCTTCGGGGAAGGGTTAGGGTCAGGGTTCGGGCTACGGTTAGTGTTAGGGGACGGGGACGGTTTAGGGTCCAGGTGAGGGTACGGCAACGCTTTAGGAGGAGCGTGCGTGTGAGGGCGCGGCTTAGTGTTAGCGTACGGGTTAGGAATAGGGGACGGGTGAGGGTCAGGCTTCGGGGAAGGGTTAGGGTTAGGGTTCGGGCTAGGGTTAGGGTTAGGGGATGGGGACGGTTTAGAGTCCAGGTGAGGGTACGGCAACGCTTTAGGGGGAGCGTGCGTGTGAGGGCGCGGGTTAGTGTTAGCGTACGGGTTAGGATTAGGGGACGGGTGAGGTTCAGGCTTCGGGGAAGGGTTAGGGTTAGGGTTCGGGCTAGGGTTAGGGTTAGGGGACGGGGACGGTTTAGGGTCCAGGTGAGGGTAAGGCAACGCTTTAGGGGGAGCGTGCGTGTGAGGGCGCGGGTTAGTGTTAGCGTACGGGTTAGGATTAGGGGACGGGTGAGGGTCAGGCTTCGGGGAAGGGTTAGGGTTAGGGTTCGGGCTAGGGTTAGGGTTAGGGTACAGGGACGGTTTAGGGTCCAGGTGAGGGTACGGCAACGCTTTAGGGGGAGCGTGCGTGTGAGGGCGCGGTTTAGTGTTAGTGTACGGGTTAGGATTAGGGGACGGGTGAGGGTCAGGCTTCGGGGAAGGGTTAGGGTTAGGGTTCGGGCTAGGGTTAGGGTTAGGGGACGGGGACGGTTTAGGGTCCAGGTGAGGGTACGGCAACGCTTTAGGGGGAGCGTGCGTGTGAGGGCGCGAGTTAGTGTTAGCGTACGGGTTAGGATTAGGGGACGGGTGAGGGTCAGGCTTCGGGGAAGGGTTAGGGTTAGGGTTCGGGCTAGGGTTAGGGTTAGGGGATAGGGACGGTTTAGGGTCCAGGTGAGGGTACGGCAACGCTTTAGGGGGGGCGTGCGTGTGAGGGCGCGGGTTAGTATTAGCGTACGGGTTAGGATTAGGGGACGGGTGAGGGTCAGGCTTCGGGGAAGGGTTAGGGTTAGGGTTCGGGCTAGGGTAAGGGTTAAGGGACGGGGACGGTTTCGGGTCCAGGTGAGGGTACGGCAACGCTTTAGGGGGAGCGTGCAAGTGAGGGCGCGGGTTAGTGTTAGCGTACGGGTTAGGATTATGGTACGGGTGAGGGTCAGGCTTCGGGGAAGTGTTAGGGTTAGGGTTCGGGCTAGGGTTAGGTTTAGGGGACGGGGACGGTTTAGGGTCCAGGTGAGGGTACGGCAACGCTTTAGGGGGAGCGTGCGTGTGAGGGCGCGGGTTAGTGTTAGCGTACGGGTTAGGATTAGGGGACGGGTGAGTGTCAGGCTTCGGGGAAGGGTTAGGGTTAGGGTTCGGGCTAGGGTTAGGGTTAGGGGACGGGGACGGTTTAGGGTCCAGGTGAGGGTACGGCAACGCTTTAGGGGGAGCGTGCGTGTGAGGGCGCGGGTTAGTGTTAGCGTACGGGTTAGGATTAGGGGACGGGTGAGGGTCAGGCTTCGGGGAAGGGTTATGGTTCGGGTTCGGGCTAGGGTTAGGGTTAGGGGACGGGGACGGTTTAGGGTCCAGGTGAGGGTACGGCAACGCTTTAGGGGGAGCGTGCGTGTGAGGGCGCGGGTTAGTGTTAGCGTACGGGTTAGGATTAGGGGACGGGTGAGGGTCAGGCTTCGGGGAAGGGTTAGGGTTAGGGTTCGGGCTAGGGTTAGGGTTAGGGGACGGGGACGGTTTAGGGTCCAGGTGAGGGTACGGCAACGCTTTAGGGGGAGCGTGCGTGTGAGGGCGCGGGTTAGTGTTAGCGTACGGGTTAGGATTAGGGGACGTGTGAGGGTCAGGCTTCGGGGAAGGGTTAGGGTTAGGGTTCGGGCTAGGGTTAGGGTTAGGGGACGGGGACGGTTTCGGGTCCAGGTGAGGGTACGGCAACGCTTTAGGGGGAGCGTGCGTGTGAGGGCGCGGGTTAGTGTTAGCGTACGGGTTAGGATTAGGGGACGGGTGAGGGTCAGGCTTCGGGGAAGGGTTAGGGTTAGGGTTCGGGCTAGGGTTAGGGTTAGGGGACGGGGACGGTTTAGGGTCCAGGTGAGGGTACGGCAACGCTTTAGGGGGAGCGTGCGTGTGAGGGCGCGGGTTAGTGTTTGCGTACGGGTTAGGATTAGGGGACGGGTGAGGGTCAGGCTTCGGGGAAGGGTTAGGGTTAGGGTTCGGGCTAGGGTTAGGGTTAGGGGACGGGGACGGTTTAGGGTCCAGGTGAGGGTACGGCAACGCTTTAGGGGGAGCGTGCGTGTGAGGGCGCGGGTTAGTGTTAGCGTACGGGTTAGGATTAGGGGACGGGTGAGGGTCAGGCTTCGGGGAAGGGTTAGGGTTAGGGTTCGGGCTAGGGTTAGGGTTAGGGGACGGGGACGGTTTCGGGTCCAGGTGAGGGTACGGCAACGCTTTAGGGGGAGCGTGCGTGTGAGGGCGCGGGTTAGTGTTAGCGTACGGGTTAGGATTAGGGGACGGGTGAGGGTCAGGCTTCGGGGAAGGGTTAGGGTTAGGGTTCGGGCTAGGGTTAGGGTTAGGGGACGGGGACGGTTTAGGGTCCAGGTGAGGGTACGGCAACGCTTTAGGGGGAGCGTGCGTGTGAGGGCGCGGGTTAGTGTTAGCGTACGGGTTAGGATTAGGGGACGGGTGAGGTTCAGGCTTCGGGGAAGGGTTAGGGTTAGGGTTCGGGCTAGGGTTAGGGTTAGGGGACGGGGACGGTTTAGGGTCCCGGTGAGGGTACGGCAACGCTTTAGGGGGAGCGTGCGTGTGAGGGCGCGGGTTAGTGTTAGCGTACGGGTTAGGATTAGGGGACGGGTGAGGGTCAGGCTTCGGGGAAGGGTTAGGGTTAGGGTTCGGGCTAGGGTTAGGGTTAGGGGACGGGGACGGTTTAGGGTCCAGGTGAGGGTACGGCAACGCTTTAGGGGGAACGTGCGTGTGAGGGCGCGGGTTAGTGTTAGCGTACGGGTTAGGATTAGGGGACGGGTGAGGGTCAGGCTTCGGGGAAGGGTTAGGGTTAGGGTTCGGGCTAGGGTTAGGGTTAGGGGACGGGGACGGTTTCGGGTCCAGGTGAGGGTACGGCAACGCTTTAGGGGGAGCGTGCGTGTGAGGGCGCGGGTTAGTGTTAGCGTACGGGTTAGGATTAGGGGACGGGTGAGGGTCAGGCTTCGGGGAAGGGTTAGGGTTAAAGTTCGGACTAGGGTTAGGGTTAGGGGACGGGGTCGGTTTAGGGTCCAGGTGAGGGTACGGCAACGCTTTAGGGGGAGCGTGCGTGTGAGGGCGCGGGTTAGTGTTAGCGTACGGCTTAGGATTAGGGGACGGGTGAGGGTCAGGCTTCGGGGAAGGGTTAGGGTTAGGGTTCGGGCTAGGGTTAGGGTTAGGGGACGGGGACGGTTTAGGGTCCAGGTGAGGGTACGGCAACGCTTTAGTAGGAGCGTGCGTGTGAGGGCGCGGGTTAGTGTTAGCGTACGGGTTAGGATTAGGGGACGGGTGAGGGTCAGGCTTCGGGGAAGGGTTAGGGTTAGGGTTCGGGCTAGGGTTAGGGTTAGGGGACGGGGACGGTTTCGGGTCCAGGTGAGGGTACGGCAACGCTTTAGGGGGAGCGTGCGTGTGAGGGCGCGGGTTAGTGTTAGCGTACGGGTTAGGATTAGGGGACGGGTGAGGGTCAGGCTTCGGGGAAGGGTTAGGGTTAGGGTTCGGGCTAGGGTTAGGGTTAGGGGACGGGGACGGTTTAGGGTCCAGGTGAGGGTACGGCAACGCTTTAGGGGGAGCGTGCGTGTGAGGGCGCGGGTTAGTGTTAGCGTACGGGTTAGGATTAGGGGACGGGTGAGGGTCAGGTTTCGGGGAAGGGTTAGGGTTAGGGTTCGGGCTAGGGTTAGGGTTAGGGGACGGGGACGGTTTAGGGTCCAGGTGAGGGTACGGCAACGCTTTAGGGGGAGCGTGCGTGTGAGGGCGCGGGTTAGTGTTAGCGTACGGGTTAGGATTAGGGGACGGGTGAGGGTCAGGCTTCGGGGAAGGGTTAGGGTTAGGGTTCGGGGTAGGGTTAGGGTTAGGGGACGGGGACGGTTTCGGGTCCAGGTGAGGGTACGGCAACGCTTTAGGGGGAGCGTGCGTGTGAGGGCGCGGGTTAGTGTTAGCGTACGGGTTAGGATTAGGGGACGGGTGAGGGTCAGGCTTCGGGGAAGGGTTAGGGTTAGGGTTCGGGCTAGGGTTAGGGTTAGGGGACGGGGACGGTTTAGGGTCCAGGTGAGGGTACGGCAACGCTTTAGGGGGAGCGTGCATGTGAGGGCGCGGGTTAGTGTTAGCGTACGGGTTAGGATTAGGGGACGGGTGAGGGTCCGGCTTCGGGGAAGGGTTAGGGTTAGGGTTCGGGCTAGGGTTAGGGTTAGGGGACGGGGACGGTTTAGGGTCCAGGTGAGGGTACGGCAACGCTTTAGGGGGAGCGTGCGTGTGAGGGCGCGGGTTAGTGTTAGCGTACGGGTTAGGATTAGGGGACGGGTGAGGTTCAGGCTTCGGGGAAGGGTTAGGGTTAGGGTTCGGGCGAGGGTTAGGGTTAGGGGACGGGGACGGTTTAGGGTCCCGGTGAGGGTACGGCAACGCTTTAGGGGGAGCGTGCGTGTGAGGGCGCGGGTTAGTGTTAGCGTACGGGTTAGGATTAGGGGACGGGTGAGGGTCAGGCTTCGGGGAAGGGTTAGGGTTAGGGTTCGGGCTAGGGTTAGGGTTAGGGGACGGGGACGGTTTAGGGTCCAGGTGAGGGTACGGCAACGCTTTAGGGGGACCGTGCGTGTGAGGGCGCGGGTTAGTGTTAGCGTACGGGTTAGGATTAGGGGACGGGTGAGGGTCAGGCTTCGGGGAAGGGTTAGGGTTAGGGTTCGGGCTAGGGTTAGGGTTAGGGGACGGGGACGGTTTAGGGTCCAGGTGAGGGTACGGCAACGCTTTAGGGGGAGCGTGCGTGTGAGGGCGCGGGTTAGTGTTAGCGTACGGGTTAGGATTAGGGGACGGGTGAGGGTCAGGCTTCGGGGAAGGGTTAGGGTTAAAGTTCGGACTAGGGTTAGGGTTAGGGGACGGGGTCGGTTTAGGGTCCAGGTGAGGGTACGGCAACGCTTTAGGGGGAGCGTGCGTGTGAGGGCGCGGGTTAGTGTTAGCGTACGGCTTAGGATTAGGGGACGGGTGAGGGTCAGGCTTCGGGGAAGGGTTAGGGTTAGGGTTCGGGCTAGGGTTAGGGTTAGGGGACGGGGACGGTTTAGGGTCCAGGTGAGGGTACGGCAACGCTTTAGTAGGAGCGTGCGTGTGAGGGCGCGGGTTAGTGTTAGCGTACGGGTTAGGATTAGGGGACGGGTGAGGGTCAGGCTTCGGGGAAGGGTTAGGGTTAGGGTTCGGGCTACGGTTAGGGTTAGGGGACGGGGAAGGTTTAGGGTCCAGGTGAGGGTACGGCAACGCTTTAGGGGGAGCGTGCGTGTGAGGGCGCGGGTTAGTGTTAGCGTACGGGTTAGGATTAGGGGACGGGTGAGGGTCAGGCTTCGGGGAATGGTTAGGGTTAGGGTTCGGGCTAGGGTTAGGGTTAGGGGATGGGGAAGGTTTAGGGTCCAGGTGAGGGAACGGCAACGATTTAGGGGGAGCGTGCGTGTGAGGGCGCGGGTTAGTGTTAGCGTACGGGTTAGGATTAGGGGACGGGTGAGGGTCAGGCTTCGGGGAAGGGTTAGGGTTAGGGTTCGGGCTAGGGTTAGGGTTAGGGGACGGGGACGGTTTAGGGTCCAGGTGAGGGTACGGCAACGCTTTAGGGGGAGCGTGCGTGTGAGGGCGCGGGTTAGTGGTAGCGTACGGCTTAGGATTAGGGGACGGGTGAGGGTCAGGCTTCGGGGAAGGGTTAGGGTTAGGGTTCGGGCTAGGGTTAGGGTTAGGGGACGGGGACGGTTTAGGGTCCAGGTGAGGGTACGGCAACGCTTTAGGGGGAGCGTGCGTGTGAGGGCGCGGGTTAGTGTTAGCGTACGGGTTAGGATTAGGGGATGGGTGAGGGTCTGGCTTCGGGGAAAGATTAGGGTTAGGGTTCGGGCTAGGGTTAGGGTTAGGGGACGGGGACGGTTTAGGGTCCAGGTGAGGGTACGGCAACGCTTTAGGGGGAGCGTGCGTGTGAGGGCGCGGGTTAGTGTTAGCGTACGGGTTAGGATTAGGGGACGGGTGAGGGTCAGGCTTCGGGGAAGGGTTAGGGTTAGGGTTCGGGCTAGGGTTAGGGTTAGGGGACGGGGATGGTTTAGGGTCCAGGTGAGGGTACGGCAACGCTTTAGGGGGAGCGTGCGTGTGAGGGCGCGGGTTAGTGTTAGCGTACGGTTTAGGATTAGGGGACGGGTGAGGGTCAGGCTTCGGGGAAGGGTTAGGGTTAGGGTTCGGTCTAGGGTAAGGGTTAAGGGACGGGGACGGTTTCGGGTCCAGGTGAGGGTACGGCAACGCTTTAGGGGGAGCGTGCGTGTGAGGGCGCGGGTTAGTGTTAGCGTACGGGTTAGGATTAGGGTACGGGTGAGGGTCAGGCTTCGGGGAAGGGTTAGGGTTAGGGTTCGGGCTAGGGTTAGGTTTAGGGGACGGGGACGGTTTAGGGTCCAGGTGAGGGTACGGCAACGCTTTAGGGAGAGCGTGCGTGTGAGGGCGCGGGTTAGTGTTAGCGTACGGGTTAGGATTAGGGGACGGGTGAGTGTCAGGCTACGGGGAAGGGTTAGGGTTAGGGTTCGGGCTAGGGTTAGGTTTAGGGGACGGGGACGGTTTAGGGTCCAGGTGAGGGTACGGCAACGCTTTAGGGGGAGCGTGCGTGTGAGGGCGCGGGTTAGTGTTAGCGTACGGGTTAGGATTAGGGGACGGGTGAGTGTCAGGCTTCGGGGAAGGGTTAGGGTTAGGGTTCGGGCTAGGGTTAGGGTTAGGGGACGGGGACGGTTTAGGGTCCAGGTGAGGGTACGGCAACGCTTTAGGGGGAGCGTGCGTGTGAGGGCGCGGGTTAGTGTTAGCGTACGGGTTAGGATTAGGGGACGGGTGAGGGTCAGGCTTTGGGGAAGGGTTAGGGTTAGGGTTCGGGCTAGGGTTAGGGTTAGGGGACGGGGACGGTTTCGGGTCCAGGTGAGGGTACGGCAACGCTTTAGGGGGAGCGTGCGTGTGAGGGCGCGGGTTAGTGTTAGCGTACGGGTTAGGATTAGGGGACGGGTGAGGGTCAGGCTTCGGGGAAGGGTTAGGGTTAGGGTTCAGGCTAGGGTTAGGGTTAGGGGACGGGGACGGTTTAGGGTCCAGGTGAGGGTACTGCAACGCTTTAGGGAGAGCGTGTGTGTGAGGGCGCGGGTAAGTGTTAGCGTACGGGTTAGGATTAGGGGACGGGTGAGGGTCAGGCTTCGGGGAAGGGTTAGGGTTAGGGTTCGGGCTAGGGTTAGGGTTAGGGGACGGGGACGGTTTAGGGTCCAGGTGAGGGTACGGCAACGCTTTAGGGGGAGTGTACGTGTGAGGGCGCGTGTTAGTGTTAGCGTACGGGTTAGGATTAGGGGACGGGTGAGGGTCAGGCTTCGGGGAAGTGTTAGGGTTAGGGTTCGGGCTAGGGTTAGGGTTAGGGGACGGGGACGGTTTAGGGTCCAGGTGAGGGTACGGCAACGCTTTAGGGGGAGCGTGCGTGTGAGGGCACGGGTTAGTGTTAGCGTACGGGTTAGGATTAGGGGACGGGTGAGGGTCAGGCTTCGGGGAAGGGTTAGGGTTAGGGTTCGGGCTAGGGTTAGGGTTAGGGGACGGGGACGGTTTCGGGTCCAGGTGAGGGTACGGCAACGCTTTAGGGGGAGCGTGCATGTGAGGGCGCGGGTTAGTGTTAGCGTACGGGTTAGGATTAGGGGACGGGTGAGGGTCAGGCTTCGGGGAAGGGTTAGGGTTAGGGTTCGGGCTAGGGTTAGGGTTAGGGGACGGGGACGGTTTAGGGTTCAGGTGAGGGTACGGCAACGCTTTAGGGGGAGCGTGCGTGTGAGGGCGCGGCTTAGTGTTAGCGTACGGGTTAGGATTAGGGGACGGGTGAGGGTCAGGCTTCGGGGAAGGGTTAGGGTTAGGGTTCGGGCTAGGGTTAGGGTTAGGGGACGGGGACGGTTTAGGGTCCAGGTGAGGGTACGGAACGCTTTAGGGGGAGCGTACGTGTGAGGGTGCGTGTTAGTGTTAGCGTACGGGTTAGGATTAGGGGACGGGTGAGGGTCAGGCTTCGGGGAAAGGTTAGGGTTAGGGTTCGGGCTAGGGTTAGGGTTAGGGGACGGGGACGGTTCAGGGTCCAGGTGAAGGTACGGCAACGCTTTAGGGGGAGCGAGCGTGTGAGGGCGCGGGTTAGTGTTAGCGTACGGGTTAGGATTAGGGGACGGGTGAGGGTCAGGCTTCGGGGAAGGGTTAGGGTTAGGGTTCGGGCTAGGGTTAGGGTTAGGGGACGGGGACGGTTTCGGGTCCAGGTGAGGGTACGGCAACGCTTTAGGGGGAGTGTGCGTGTGAGGGCGCGGGTTAGTGTTAGCGTACGGGTTAGGATTAGGGAACGGGTGAGGGTCAGGCTTCGGGGAAGGGTTAGGGTTAGGGTTCGGGCTAGGGTTAGGGTTAGGGGACGGGGACGGTTTAGGGTCCAGGTGAGGGTACGGCAACGCTTTAGGGGGAGCGTGCGTGTGAGGGCGCGGGTTAGTGTTAGCGTACGGGTTAGGATTAGGGGACGGGTGAGGGTCAGGCTTCGGGGAAGGGTTAAGGTTAGGGTTCGGGCTAGGGTTAGAGTTAGGGGACGGGGACGGTTTCGGGTCCAGGTGAGGGTACGGCAACGCTTTAGGGGGAGCGTGCATGTGAGGGCGCGGGTTAGTGTTAGCGTACGGGTTAGGATTAGGGGACGGGTGAGGGTCAGGCTTCGGGGAAGGGTTAGGGTCAGGGTTCGGGCTACGGTTAGTGTTAGGGGACGGGGACGGTTTAGGGTCCAGGTGAGGGTACGGCAACGCTTTAGGAGGAGCGTGCGTGTGAGGGCGCGGCTTAGTGTTAGCGTACGGGTTAGGATTAGGGGACGGGTGAGGGTCAGGCTTCGGGGAAGGGTTAGGGTTAGGGTTCGGGCTAGGGTTAGGGTTAGGGGATGGGGACGGTTTAGAGTCCAGGTGAGGGTACGGCAACGCTTTAGGGGGAGCGTGCGTGTGAGGGCGCGGGTTAGTGTTAGCGTACGGGTTAGGATTAGGGGACGGGTGAGGTTCAGGCTTCGGGGAAGGGTTAGGGTTAGGGTTCGGGCTAGGGTTAGGGTTAGGGGACGGGGACGGTTTAGGGTCCAGGTGAGGGTAAGGCAACGCTTTAGGGGGAGCGTGCGTGTGAGGGCGCGGGTTAGTGTTAGCGTACGGGTTAGGATTAGGGGACGGGTGAGGGTCAGGCTTCGGGGAAGGGTTAGGGTTAGGGTTCGGGCTAGGGTTAGGGTTAGGGTACAGGGACGGTTTAGGGTCCAGGTGAGGGTACGGCAACGCTTTAGGGGGAGCGTGCGTGTGAGGGCGCGGTTTAGTGTTAGTGTACGGGTTAGGATTAGGGGACGGGTGAGGGTCAGGCTTCGGGGAAGGGTTAGGGTTAGGGTTCGGGCTAGGGTTAGGGTTAGGGGACGGGGACGGTTTAGGGTCCAGGTGAGGGTACGGCAACGCTTTAGGGGGAGCGTGCGTGTGAGGGCGCGAGTTAGTGTTAGCGTACGGGTTAGGATTAGGGGACGGGTGAGGGTCAGGCTTCGGGGAAGGGTTAGGGTTAGGGTTCGGGCTAGGGTTAGGGTTAGGGGATAGGGACGGTTTAGGGTCCAGGTGAGGGTACGGCAACGCTTTAGGGGGGGCGTGCGTGTGAGGGCGCGGGTTAGTATTAGCGTACGGGTTAGGATTAGGGGACGGGTGAGGGTCAGGCTTCGGGGAAGGGTTAGGGTTAGGGTTCGGGCTAGGGTAAGGGTTAAGGGACGGGGACGGTTTCGGGTCCAGGTGAGGGTACGGCAACGCTTTAGGGGGAGCGTGCGTGTGAGGGCGCGGGTTAGTGTTAGCGTACGGGTTAGGATTATGATACGGGTGAGGGTCAGGCTTCGGGGAAGTGTTAGGGTTAGGGTTCGGGCTAGGGTTAGGTTTAGGGGACGGGGACGGTTTAGGGTCCAGGTGAGGGTACGGCAACGCTTTAGGGGGAGCGTGCGTGTGAGGGCGCGGGTTAGTGTTAGCGTACGGGTTAGGATTAGGGGACGGGTGAGTGTCAGGCTTCGGGGAAGGGTTAGGGTTAGGGTTCGGGCTAGGGTTAGGGTTAGGGGACGGGGACGGTTTAGGGTCCAGGTGAGGGTACGGCAACGATTTATGGGGAGCGTGCGTGTGAGGGCGCGGGTTAGTGTTAGCGTACGGGTTAGGATTAGGGGACGGGTGAGGGTCAGGCTTCGGGGAAGGGTTAGGGTTCGGGTTCGGGCTAGGGTTAGGGTTAGGGGACGGGGACGGTTTAGGGTCCAGGTGAGGGTACGGCAACGCTTTAGGGGGAGCGTGCGTGTGAGGGCGCGGGTTAGTGTTAGCGTACGGGTTAGGATTAGGGGACGGGTGAGGGTCAGGCTTCGGGGAAGGGTTAGGGTTAGGGTTCGGGCTAGGGTTAGGGTTAGGGGACGGGGACGGTTTAGGGTCCAGGTGAGGGTACGGCAACGCTTTAGGGGGAGCGTGCGTGTGAGGGCGCGGGTTAGTGTTAGCGTACGGGTTAGGATTAGGGGACGGGTGAGGGTCAGGCTTCGGGGAAGGGTTAGGGTTAGGGTTCGGGCTAGGGTTAGGGTTAGGGGACGGGGACGGTTTCGGGTCCAGGTGAGGGTACGGCAACGCTTTAGGGGGAGCGTGCGTGTGAGGGCGCGGGTTAGTGTTAGCGTACGGGTTAGGATTAGGGGACGGGTGAGGGTCAGGCTTCGGGGAAGGGTTAGGGTTAGGGTTCGGGCTAGGGTTAGGGTTAGGGGACGGGGACGGTTTAGGGTCCAGGTGAGGGTACGGCAACGCTTTAGGGGGAGCGTGCATGTGAGGGCGCGGGTTAGTGTTAGCGTACGGGTTAGGATTAGGGGACGGGTGAGGGTCCGGCTTTGGGGAAGGGTTAGGGTTAGGGTTCGGGCTAGGGTTAGGGTTAGGGGACGGGGACGGTTTAGGGTCCAGGTGAGGGTACGGCAACGCTTTAGGGGGAGCGTGCGTGTGAGGGCGCGGGTTAGTGTTAGCGTACGGGTTAGGATTAGGGGACGGGTGAGGTTCAGGCTTCGGGGAAGGGTTAGGGTTAGGGTTCGGGCTAGGGTTAGGGTTAGGGGACGGGGACGGTTTAGGGTCCCGGTGAGGGTATGGCAACGCTTTAGGGGGAGCGTGCGTGTGAGGGCGCGGGTTAGTGTTAGCGTACGGGTTAGGATTAGGGGACGGGTGAGGGTCAGGCTTCGGGGAAGGGTTAGGGTTAGGGTTCGGGCTAGGGTTAGGGTTAGGGGACGGGGACGGTTTAGGGTCCAGGTGAGGGTACGGCAACGCTTTAGGGGGAACGTGCGTGTGAGGGCGCGGGTTAGTGTTAGCGTACGGGTTAGGATTAGGGGACGGGTGAGGGTCAGGCTTCGGGGAAGGGTTAGGGTTAGGGTTCGGGCTAGGGTTAGGGTTAGGGGACGGGGACGGTTTAGGGTCCAGGTGAGGGTATGGCAACGCTTTAGGGGGAGCGTGCGTGTGAGGGCGCGGGTTAGTGTTAGCGTACGGGTTAGGATTAGGGGACGGGTGAGGGTCAGGCTTCGGGGAAGGGTTAGGGTTAAAGTTCGGACTAGGGTTAGGGTTAGGGGACTGGGTCGGTTTAGGGTCCAGGTGAGGGTACGGCAACGCTTTAGGGGGAGCGTGCGTGTGAGGGCGCGGGTTAGTGTTAGCGTACGGCTTAGGATTAGGGGACGGGTGAGGGTCAGGCTTCGGGGAAGGGTTAGGGTTAGGGTTCGGGCTAGGGTTAGGGTTAGGGGACGGGGACGGTTTAGGGTCCAGGTGAGGGTACGGCAACGCTTTAGTAGGAGCGTGCGTGTGAGGGCGCGGGTTAGGGTTAGCGTACGGGTTAGGATTAGGGGACGGGTGAGGGTCAGGCTTCGGGGAAGGGTTAGGGTTAGGGTTCGGGCTAGGGTTAGGGTTAGGGGACGGGGACGGTTTAGGGTCCAGGTGAGGGTACGGCAACGCTTTAGGGGGAGCGTGCGTGTGAGGGCGCGGGTTAGTGTTAGCGTACGGGTTAGGATTAGGGGACGGGTGAGGGTCAGGCTTCGGGGAAGGGTTAGGGTTAGGGTTCGGGCTAGGGTTAGGGTTAGGGGACGGGGACGGTTTAGGGTCCAGGTGAGGGTACGGCAACGCTTTAGGGGGAGCGTGCGTGTGAGGGCGCGGGTTAGTGTTAGCGTACGGGTTAGGATTAGGGGACGGGTGAGGGTCAGGTTTCGGGGAAGGGTTAGGGTTAGGGTTCGGGCTAGGGTTAGGGTTAGGGGACGGGGACGGTTTAGGGTCCAGGTGAGGGTACGGCAACGCTTTAGGGGGAGCGTGCGTGTGAGGGCGCGGGTTAGTGTTAGCGTACGGGTTAGGATTAGGGGACGGGTGAGGGTCAGGCTTCGGGGAAGGGTTAGGGTTAGGGTTCGGGGTAGGGTTAGGGTTAGGGGACGGGGACGGTTTCGGGTCCAGGTGAGGGTACGGCAACGCTTTAGGGGGAGCGTGCGTGTGAGGGCGCGGGTTAGTGTTAGCGTACGGGTTAGGATTAGGGGACGGGTGAGGGTCAGGCTTCGGGGAAGGGTTAGGGTTAGGGTTCGGGCTAGGGTTAGGGTTAGGGGACGGGGACGGTTTAGGGTCCAGGTGAGGGTACGGCAACGCTTTAGGGGGAGCGTGCATGTGAGGGCGCGGGTTAGTGTTAGCGTACGGGTTAGGATTAGGGGACGGGTGAGGGTCCGGCTTCGGGGAAGGGTTAGGGTTAGGGTTCGGGCTAGGGTTAGGGTTAGGGGACGGGGACGGTTTAGGGTCCAGGTGAGTGTACGGCAACGCTTTAGGGGGAGCGTGCGTGTGAGGGCGCGGGTTAGTGTTAGCGTACGGGTTAGGATTAGGGGACGGGTGAGGTTCAGGCTTCGGGGAAGGGTTAGGGTTAGGGTTCGGGCGAGGGTTAGGGTTAGGGGACGGGGACGGTTTAGGGTCCCGGTGAGGGTACGGCAACGCTTTAGGGGGAGCGTGCGTGTGAGGGCGCGGGTTAGTGTTAGCGTACGGGTTAGGATTAGGGGACGGGTGAGGGTCAGGCTTCGGGGAAGGGTTAGGGTTAGGGTTCGGGCTAGGGTTAGGGTTAGGGGACGGGGACGGTTTAGGGTCCAGGTGAGGGTACGGCAACGCTTTAGGAGGACCGTGCGTGTGAGGGCGCGGGTTAGTGTTAGCGTACGGGTTAGGATTAGGGGACGGGTGAGGGTCAGGCTTCGGGGAAGGGTTAGGGTTAGGGTTCGGGCTAGGGTTAGGGTTAGGGGACGGGGACGGTTTAGGGTCCAGGTGAGGGTACGGCAACGCTTTAGGGGGAGCGTGCGTGTGAGGGCGCGGGTTAGTGTTAGCGTACGGGTTAGGATTAGGGGACGGGTGAGGGTCAGGCTTCGGGGAAGGGTTAGGGTTAAAGTTCGGACTAGGGTTAGGGTTAGGGGACGGGGTCGGTTTAGGGTCCAGGTGAGGGTACGGCAACGCTTTAGGGGGAGCGTGCGTGTGAGGGCGCGGGTTAGTGTTAGCGTACGGCTTAGGATTAGGGGACGGGTGAGGGTCAGGCTTCGGGGAAGGGTTAGGGTTAGGGTTCGGGCTAGGGTTAGGGTTAGGGGACGGGGACGGTTTAGGGTCCAGGTGAGGGTACGGCAACGCTTTAGTAGGAGCGTGCGTGTGAGGGCGCGGGTTAGTGTTAGCGTACGGGTTAGGATTAGGGGACGGGTGAGGGTCAGGCTTCGGGGAAGGGTTAGGGTTAGGGTTCGGGCTACGGTTAGGGTTAGGGGACGGGGAAGGTTTAGGGTCCAGGTGAGGGTACGGCAACGCTTTAGGGGGAGCGTGCGTGTGAGGGCGCGGGTTAGTGTTAGCGTACGGGTTAGGATTAGGGGACGGGTGAGGGTCAGGCTTCGGGGAATGGTTAGGGTTAGGGTTCGGGCTAGGGTTAGGGTTAGGGGATGGGGAAGGTTTAGGGTCCAGGTGAGGGAACGGCAACGATTTAGGGGGAGCGTGCGTGTGAGGGCGCGGGTTAGTGTTAGCGTACGGGTTAGGATTAGGGGACGGGTGAGGGTCAGGCTTCGGGGAAGGGTTAGGGTTAGGGTTCGGGCTAGGGTTAGGGTTAGGGGACGGGGACGGTTTAGGGTCCAGGTGAGGGTACGGCAACGCTTTAGGGGGAGCGTGCGTGTGAGGGCGCGGGTTAGTGGTAGCGTACGGCTTAGGATTAGGGGACGGGTGAGGGTCAGGCTTCGGGGAAGGGTTAGGGTTAGGGTTCGGGCTAGGGTTAGGGTTAGGGGACGGGGACGGTTTAGGGTCCAGGTGAGGGTACGGCAACGCTTTAGGGGGCGCGTGCGTGTGAGGGCGCGGGTTAGTGTTAGCGTACGGGTTAGGATTAGGGGACGGGTGAGGGTCAGGCTTCGGGGAAGGGTTAGGGTTAGGGTTCGGGCTAGGGTTAGGGTTAGGGGACGGGGACGGTTTAGGGTTCAGGTGAGGGTACGGCAACGCTTTAGGGGGAGCGTGCGTGTGAGGGCGCGGGTTAGTGTTAGCGTACGGCTTAGGATTAGGGGACGGGTGAGGGTCCGGCTTCGGGGAAGGGTTAGGGTTAGGGTTCGGGCTAGGGTTAGGGTTAGGGGACGGGGACGGTTTCGGGTCCAGGTGAGGGTACGGCAACGCTTTAGGGGGAGCGTGCGTGTGAGGGCGCGGGTTAGTGTTAGCGTACGGGTTAGGATTAGGGGACGGGTGAGGGTCCGGCTTCGGGGAAGGGTTAGGGTTAGGGTTCGGGCTAGGGTTAGGGTTAGGGGACGGGGACGGTTTAGGGTCCAGGTGAGGGTACGGCAACGCTTTAGGGGGAGCGTGCGTGTGAGGGCGCGGGTTAGTGTTAGCGTACGGGTTAGGATTAGGGGACGGGTGAGGGTCAGGCTTCGGGGATGGGTTAGGGTTAGGGTTCGGGCTAGGGTTAGGGTTACGGGACGGGGACGGTTTAGGGTCCAGGTGAGGGTACGGCAACGCTTTAGGGGGAGCGTGCGTGTGAGGGCGTGGGTTAGTGTTAGCGTACGGGTTAAGATTAGGGGACGGGTGAGGGTCAGGCTTCGGGGAAGGGTTAGGGTTAGGGTTCGGGCTAGGGTTAGGGTTAGGGGACGGGGACGGTTTAGGGTCCAGGTGAGGGTACGGCAACGCTTTAGGTGGAGCGTGCGTGTGAGGGCGCGGGTTAGTGTTAACGTACGGGTTAGGATTAGGGGACGGGTGAGGGTCAGGCTTCGGGGAAGGGTTAGGGTTAGGGTTCGGGCTAGGGTTAGGGTTAGGGGACGGGGACGGTTTAGGGTCCAGGTGAGGGTACGGCAACGCTTTAGGGGGACCGTGCGTGTGAGGGCGCGGGTTAGTGTTAGCGTACGGGTTAGGATTAGGGGACGGGTGAGGGTCAGGCTTCGGGGAATGGTTAGGGTTAGGGTTCCGGCTAGGGTTAGGGTTAGGGGACGGGGAATGTTTAGGGTCCAGGTGAGGGAACGGCAACGATTTAGGGGGAGCGTGCGTGTGAGGGCGCGGGTTAGTGTTAGCGTACGGGTTAGGATTAGGGGACGGGTGAGGGTCCGGCTTCGGGGAAGGGTTAGGGTTAGGGTTCGGGCTAGGGTTAGGGTTAGGGGACGGGGACGGTTTAGGGTCCAGGTGAGGGTACAGCAACGCTTTAGGGGGAGCGTGCGTGTGAGGGCGCGGGTTAGTGTTAGCGTACGGGTTAGGATTAGGGGACGGGTGAGGGTCAGGCTTCGGGGATGGGTTAGGGTTAGGGTTCGGGCTAGGGTTAGGGTTAGGGGACGGGGACGGTTTAGGGTCCAGGTGAGGGTACGGCAACGCTTTAGGGGGAGCGTGCGTGTGAGGGCGTGGGTTAGTGTTAGCGTACGGGTTAAGATTAGGGGACGGGTGAGGGTCAGGCTTCGGGGAAGGGTTAGGGTTAGGGTTCGGGCTAGGGTTAGGTTTAGGGGACGGGGACAGTTTCGGGTCCAGGTGAGGGTACGGCAACGCTTTAGGTGGAGCGTGCGTGTGAGGGCGCGGGTTAGTGTTAGCGTACGGGTTAGGATTAGGGGACGGGTGAGGGTCAGGCTTCGGGGAAGGGTTAGGGTTAGGGTTCGGGCTAGGGTTAGGGTTAGGGGACGGGGACGGTTTAGGGTCCAGGTGAGGGTACGGCAACGCTTTAGGGGGAGCGTGCGTGTGAGGGCGCGGGTTAGTGTTAGCGTACGGGTTAGGATTAGGGGACGGGTGAGGGTCAGGCTTCGGGGAAGGGTTAGGGTTAGGGTTCGGGCTAGGGTTAGGGTTAGGGGACGGGGACGGTTTAGGGTCCAGGTGAGGGTACGGCAACGCTTTAGGGGGAGCGTGCGTGTGAGGGCGCGGGTTAGTGGTAGCGTACGGCTTAGGATTAGGGGACGGGTGAGGGTCAGGCTTCGGGGAAGGGTTAGGGTTAGGGTTCGGGCTAGGGTTAGGGTTAGGGGACGGGGACGGTTTAGGGTCCAGGTGAGGGTACGGCAACGCTTTAGGGGGATCGTGCGTGTGAGGGCGCGGGTTAGTGTTCGCGTACGGGTTAGGATTAGGGGACGGGTGAGGGTCAGGCTTCGGGGAAGGGTTAGGGTTAGGGTTCGGGCTAGGGTTAGTGTTAGGGGACGGGGACGGTTTCGGGTCCAGGTGAGGGTACGGCAACGCTTTAGGGGGAGCGTGCGTGTGAGGGCGCGTGTTAGCGTTAGCGTACGGGTTAGGATTAGGGGACGGGTGAGGGTCAGGCTTCGGGGAAGGGTTACGGTTAGGGTTCGGGCTAGGGTCAGGGTTAGGGGACGGGGACGGTTTAGGGTCCAGGTGAGGGTACGGCAACGCTTTAGGGGGAGCGTGCGTGTGAGGGCGCGGGTTAGTGTTAGCGTACGGGTTAGGATTAGGGGACGGGTGAGGGTCAGGCTTTGGGGAATGGTTAGGGTTAGGGTTCCGGCTAGGCTTAGGGTTAGGGGATGGGGAAGGTTTAGGGTCCAGGTGAGGGAACGGCAACGCTTTAGGGGGAGCGTGCGTGTGAGGGCGCGGGTTAGTGTTAGCGTACGGGTTAGGATTAGGGGACGGGTGAGGGTCAGGCTTCGGGGAAGGGTTAGGGTTAGGGTTCGGGCTAGGGTTAGGGTTAGGGGACGGGGACGGTTTCAGGTCCATGTGAGGGTACGGCAATGCTTTAGGGGGAGCGTGCGTGTGAGGGCGCGGGCTAGTGTTAGCGTACGGCTTAGGATTAGGGGACGGGTGAGGGTCAGGCTTCGGGGAAGGGTTAGGGTTAGGGTTCGGGCTAGGGTTAGGGTTAGGGGACGGGGATGCTTTAGGGTACAGGTGAGGGTACGGCAACGCTTTAGGGGGAGCGTGCGTGTGAGGGCGCGGGTTAGTGTTAGCGTACGGGTTAGAATTAGCGGACGGGTGAGGGTCAGGCTTCGGGGAAGGGTTAGGGTTAGGGTTCGGGCTAGGGTTAGGGTTAGGGGACGGGGATGGTTTAGGGTCCAGGTGAGGGTACGGCAACGCTTTAGGGGGAGCGTGCGTGTGAGGGCGCGGGTTAGTGTTAGCGTACGGTTTAGGATAAGGGGACGGGTGAGGGTCAGGCTTCGGGGAAGTGTTAGGGTTAGGGTTCGGGCTAGGGTTAGAGTAAGGGTACGGGGACGGTTTAGGGTCCAGGTGAGGGTACGGCAACGCTTTAGGGGGAGCGTGCGTGTGAGGGCGCGGGTTAGTGTTAGCGTACGGGTTAGGATTAGGGGACGGGTGAGGGTCAGGCTTCGGGGAAGGGTTAGGGTTAGGGTTCGGGCTAGGGTTAGGGGACGGGGACGGGGACGGTTTAGGGTCCAGGTGAGGGTACGGCAGCGCTTTAGGGGGAGCGTGCGTGTGAGGGCGTGGGTTAGTGTTAGCGTACGGGTTAGGATTAGGGGACGGGTGAGGGTCAGGCTTCGGGGGTGGGTTAGGGTTAGGGTTCGGGCTAGGGTTAGGGTTAGGGGACGGGGACGGTTTCGGGTCCAGGTGAGGATACGGCAACGCTTTAGGGGGAGCGTGCGTGTGAGGGCGCGCGTTAGTGTTAGCGTACGGCTTAGGATTAGGGGACGGGTGAGGGTCAGGCTTCGGGGAAGGGTTAGGGTTAGGGTTCGGGCTAGGGTTAGGGTTAGGGGACGGGGACGGTTTAGGGTCCAAGTGAGGCTACGGCAACGCTTTAGGGGGAGCGTGCGTGTGAGGGCGCGCGTTAGTGTTAGCGTGCGGCTTAGGATTAGGGGACGGGTGAGGGTCAGGCTTCGGGGAAGGGTTAGGGTTAGGGTTCGGGCTAGGGTTAGGATTAGGGGACGGGGACGGTTTAGGGTCCAGGTGAGGGTATGGCAACGCTTTAGGGGGAGCGTGCGTGTGAGGGCGCGGGTTAGTGGTAGCGTATGGCTTAGGATTAGGGGACGGGTGAGGGACAGGCTTCGGGGAAGGGTTAGGGTTAGGGTTTGGGCTAGGGTTAGGGTTAGGGGACGGGGACGGTTTAGGGTCCAGGTGAGGGTACGGCAACGCTTTAGGGGGAGCGTGCGTGTGAGGGCGCGGGTTAATGTTAGCGTACGGGTTAGGATTAGGGGACGGGTGAGGGTCAGGCTTCGGGGAAGGGTTAGGGTTATGGTTCAGGGTAGGGTTAGGGTTAGGGGACGGGGACGGTTTAGGGTCCAGGTGAGGGTACGGCAACGCTTTAGGGGGAGCGTGCGTGTGAGGGCGCGGGGTTAGTGTTAGCGTACGGGTTAGGATTAGGGGACGGGTGAGGGTCAGGCTTCGGGGAAGGGTTACGGTTAGGGTTCGGGCTAGGGTTAGGGTTAGGGGACGGGGACGGTTTAGGGTCCAGGTGAGGGTACGGCAACGCTTTAGGGGGAGCGTGCATGTGAGGGCGCGGGTTAGTGTTAGCGTACGGGTTAGGATTAGGGGACGGGTGAGGGTCAGGCTTCGGGGATGGGTTAGGGTTAGGGTTCGGGCTAGGGTTAGGGTTAGGGGACGGGGACGGTTTAGGGTCCAGGTGAGGGTACGGCAACGCTTTAGGGGGAGCGTGCGTGTGAGGGCGCGGGTTAGTGTTAGCTTACGGGTTAGGATTAGGGGACGGGTAGGGTCAGGCTTCGGGGAAGGGTTAGGGTTAGGATTTGGGCTAGGGTTAGGGTTAGGGGACGGGGACGATTTAGGGTCCAGGTGAGGGTACGGCAACGCTTTAGGGGGAGCGTGCGTGTGAGGGCACGGGTTAGTGTTAGCGTACGGCTTAGGATTAGGGGACGGGTGAGGGTCAGGCTTCGGGGAAGGGTTAGGGTTAGGGTTCGGGCTAGGGTTAGGGTTAGGGGACGGGGACGGTTTAGGGTCAAGGTGAGGGTACGGCAACGCTTTAGTAGGAGCGTGCATGTGAGGGCGCGGGTTAGTGTTAGCGTACGGGTTAGGATTAGGGGACGGTTGAGGGTCAGGCTTCGGGGAAGGGTTAGGGTTAGGGTTCGGGCTAGGGTTAGGGTTAGGGGACGGGGACGGTTTCGGGTCCACGTGAGGGTACGGCAACGCTTTAGGGGGAGCGTGCGTGTGAGGGCGCGGGTTAGTGTTAGCGTACGGCTTAGGATTAGGGGACGGGTGAGGGTCAGGCTTCGGGGAAGGGTTAGGGTTAGGGTTCGGGCTAGGGTTAGGGTTAGGGGACGGGGACGGTTTAGGGTCCAGGTGAGGGTATGGCAACGCTTTAGGGGGAGCGTGCGTGTGAGGGCGCGCATTAGTGTTAGCGTACGGGTTAGGATTAGGGGACGGGTGAGGGTCAGGCTTCGGGGAAGGGTTAGGGTTAGGGTTCGGGCTAGGGTTAGGGTTAGGGGACGGGGACGGTTTAGGGTCCAGGTGAGGGTACGGCAACGCTTTAGGGGGAGCGTGCGTGTGAGGGCGCGGGTTAGTGTTAGCGTACGGGTTAGGATTAGGGGACGGGTGAGGGTCAGGCTTCGGGGAAGGGTTAGGGTTAGGGTTCGGGCTAGGGTTAGAGTAAGGTTACGGGGACGGTTTAGGGTCCAGGTGAGGGTACGGCAACGCTTTAGGGGGAGCGTGCCTGTGAGGGCGCGGGTTAGTGTTAGCGTACGGGTTAGGATTAGGGGACGGGTGAGGGTCAGGCTTTGGGGAAGGGTTAGGGTTAGGGTTCGGGCTAGGGTTAGGGTTAGGGGACGGGGACGGTTTAGGGTCCAGGTGAGGGTACGGCAACGCTTTAGGGGGAGCGTGCGTGTGAGGGCGCGGGTTAGTGTTAGCGTACGGGTTAGGATTAGGGGACGGGTGAGGGTCCGGCTTCGGGGAAGGGTTAGGGTTAGGGTTCGGGCTAGGGTTAGGGTTAGAGGACGGGGACGGTTTCGGGTCCAGGTGAGGGTACGGCAACGCTTTAGGGGGAGCGTGAGTGTGAGGGCGCGGGTTAGTGGTAGCGTACGGGTTAGGATTAGGGGACGGGTGAGGGTCAGGCTTCGGGGAAGGGTTAGGGTTAGGATTCGGGCTAGGGTTAGGGTTAGGGGACGGGGACGGTTTAGGGTCCAGGTGAGGGTACGGCAACGCTTTAGGGGGAGCGTGCGTGTGAGGGCGCGGGTTAGTGTTAGCGTACGGGTTAGGATTAGGGGACGGGTGAGGGTCAGGCTTCGGGGAAGGGTTAGGGTTAGGGTTCGGGCTAGGGTTAGGGTTAGGGGACGGGGACGGTTTAGGGTCCAGGTGAGGGTACGGCAACGCTTTAGGGGGAGCGTGCGTGTGAGGGCGCGGGTTAGTGTTAGCGTACGGGTTAGGATTAGGGGACGGGTGAGGGTCAGGCTTCGGGGAAGGGTTAGGGTTAGGGTTCGGGCTAGGGTTAGGGTTAGGGGACGGGGACGGTTTAGGGTTCAGGTGAGGGTACGGCAACGCTTTAGGGGGAGCGTGCGTGTGAGGGCGCGGGTTAGTGTTAGCGTACGGCTTAGGATTAGGGGACGGGTGAGGGTCAGGCTTCGGGGAAGGGTTAGGGTTAGGGTTCGGGCTACGGTTAGGGTTAGGGGACGGGGAAGGTTTAGGGTCCAGGTGAGGGTACGGCAACGCTTTAGGGGGAGCGTGCGTGTGAGGGCGCGGGTTAGTGTTAGCGTACGGGTTAGGATTAGGGGACGGGTGAGGGTCAGGCTTCGGGGAAGGGTTAGGGTTAGGGTTCGGGCTAGGGTTAGGGTTAGGGTACGGGGACGGTTTAGGGTCCAGGTGAGGGTACGGCAACGCTTTAGGGGGAGCGTGCGTGTGAGGGCGCGGGTTAGTGTTAGCGTACGGGTTAGGATTAGGGGACGGGTGAGGGTCAGGCTTCGGGGAAGGGTTAGGGTTAGGGTTCGTGCTAGGGTTAGGGTTAGGGTACGGGGACGGTTTAGGGTCCAGGTGAGGGTACGGCAACGCTTTAGGGAGAGCGTGCGTGTGAGGGCGCGGGTTAGTGTTAGCGTACGGGTTAGGATTAGGGGTCGGGTGAGGGTCAGGCTTCGGGGAAGGGTTAGGGTTAGGGTTCGGGCTAGAGTTAGGGTTAGTGGACGGGGACGGTTTAGGGTCCAGGTGAGGGTACGGCAACGCTTTAGGGGGAGCGTGCGTGTGAGGGCGCGGGTAAGTGTTAGCGTACGGGTTAGGATTAGGGGACGGGTGAGGGTCCGGCTTCGGGGAAGGGTTAGGGTTAGGGTTCGGGCTAGGGTTAGGGTTAGGGGACGGGGACGGTTTAGGGTCCAGGTGAGGGTACGGCAACGCTTTAGGGGGAGCGTGCATGTGAGGGCGCGGGTTAGTGTTAGCGTACGGGTTAGGATTAGGGGACGGGTGAGGGTCAGGCTTCGGGGATGGGTTAGGGTTAGGGTTCGGGCTAGGGTTAGGGTTAGGGGACGGGGACGGTTTAGGGTCCAGGTGAGGGTACGGCAACGCTTTAGGGGGAGCGTGCGTGTGAGGGCGCGGGTTAGTGTTAGCCTACGGGTTAAGATTAGGGGACGGGTGAGGGTCAGGCTTCGGGGAAGGGTTAGGGTTAGGGATCGGGCTAGGGTTAGGGTTAGGGGACGGGGACGGTTTCGGGTCCAGGTGAGGGTACGGCAACGCTTTAGGTGGAGCGTGCGTGTGAGGGCGCGGGTTAGTGTTAGCGTACGGGTTAGGATTAGGGGACGGGTGAGTGTCAGGCTTCGGGGAAGGGTTAGGGTTAGGGTTCGGGCTAGGGTTAGGGTTAGGGGACGGGGACGGTTTAGGGTCCAGGTGAGGGTACGGCAACGCTTTAGGGGGAGCGTGCGTGTGAGGGCGCGGGTTAGTGTTAGCGTACGGGTTAGGATTAGGGGACGGGTGAGGGTCAGGCTTCGGGGAAGGGTTAGGGTTAGGGTTCGGGCTAGGGTTAGTGTTAGGGGACGGGGACGGTTTCGGGTACAGGTGAGGGTACGGCAACGCTTTAGGGGGAGCGTGCGTGTGAGGGCGCGTGTTAGTGTTGGCGTACGGGTTAGGATTAGGGGACGGGTGAGGGTCAGGCTTCTGGGAAGGGTTAGGGTTAGGGTTCGGGCTAGGGTCAGGGTTAGGGGACGGGGACGGTTTAGGGTTCAGGTGAGGGTACGGCAACGCTTTAGGGGGAGCGTGCGTGTGAGGGCGCGGGTTAGTGTTAGCGTACGGCTTAGGATTAGGGGACGGGTGAGGGTCAGGCTTCGGGGAAGGGTTAGGGTTAGGGTTCCGGCTAGGGTTAGGGTTAGGGGACGGGGAAGGTTTAGGGTCCAGGTGAGGGAACGGCAACGATTTAGGGGGAACGTTCGTGTGAGGGCGCGGGTTAGTGTTAGCGTACGGGTTAGGATTAGGGGACGGGTGAGGGTCAGGCTTCGGGGAAGGGTTAGGGTTAGGGTTCGGGCTAGGGTTAGGGTTAGGGGACGGGGACGGTTTCGGGTCCAGGTGAGGGTACGGCAACGCTTTAGGGGGAGCGTGCGTGTGAGGGCGCGGGTTAGTGTTAGCGTACGGCTTAGGATTAGGGGACGGGTGAGGGTCAGGCTTCGGGGAAGGGTTACGGTTAGGGTTCGGGCTAGGGTTAGGGTTAGGGGACGGGGACGGTTTAGGGTCCAGGTGAGGGTACGGCAACGCTTTAGGGGGAGCGTGCGTGTGAGGGCGCGGGTTAGTGTTAGCGTACGGGTTAGGATTAGGGGACGGGTGAGGGTCAGGCTTCGGGGAAGGGTTAGGGTCAGGGTTCGGGCTAGGGTTAGGGTTACGGGACGGGGACGGTTTAGGGTCCAGGTGAGGGTATGGCAACGCTTTAGGGGGAGTGTGCGTGTGAGGGCGTGGGTTAGTGTTAGCGTACGGCTTAGGATTAGGGGACGGGTGAGGGTCAGGCTTCGGGGAAGGGTTAGGGTTAGGGTTCGGGCTACGGTTAGGGTTAGGGGACGGGGAAGGTTTAGGGTCCAGGTGAGGGTACGGCAACGCTTTAGGGGAAGCGTGCGTGTGAGGGCGCGGGTTAGTGTTAGCGTACGGGTTAGGATTAGGGGACGGGTGAGGGTCAGGCTTCGGGGAAGGGTTAGGGTTAGGGTTCGGGCTAGGGTTAGGGTTAGGGTACGGGGACGGTTTAGGGTCCAGGTGAGGGTACGGCAACGCTTTAGGGGGAGCGTGCGTGTGAGGGCGCGGGTTAGTGTTGGCGTACGGGTTAGGATTAGGGGACGGGTGAGGGTCAGGCTTCGGGGAAGGGTTAGGGTTAGGGTTTGGGCTAGAGTTAGGGTTAGGGGACGGGGACGGTTTAGGGTCCAGGTGAGGGTACGGCAACGCTTTAGGGGGAGCGTGCGTGTGAGGGCGCGGGTTACTGTTAGCGTACGGGTTAGGATTAGGGGACGGGTGAGGGTCCGGCTTCGGGGAAGGGTTAGGGTTAGGGTTCGGGCTAGGGTTAGGGTTAGGGGACGGGGACGGTTTAGGGTCCAGGTGAGGGTACGGCAACGCTTTAGGGGGAGCGTGCGTGTGAGGGCACGGGTTAGTGTTAGTGTACGGGTTAGGATTAGGGGATGGGTGAGGGTCAGGCTTCGGGGATGGGTTAGGGTTAGGGTTCGGGCTAGGGTTAGGGTTAGGGGACGGGGACGGTTTAGGGTCCAGGTGAGGGTACGGCAACGCTTTAGGGGGAGCGTGCGTGTGAGGGCGCGGGTTAGCGTTAGCGTACGGGTTAGGATTAGGGGACGGGTGAGGGTCAGGCTTCGGGGAAGGGTTAGGGTTAGGGTTCGGGCTAGGGTTAGGGTTAGGGGACGGGGACGGTTTAGGGTCCAGGTGAGGGTACGGCAACGCTTTAGGGGGAGCGTGCGTGTGAGGGCGCGCGTTAGTGTTAGCGTATGGCTTAGGATTAGGGGACGGCTGAGGGTCAGGCTTCGGGGAAGGGTTAGGGTTAGGGTTCGGGCTAGGGTTAGGGTTAGGGGACGGGGACGGTTTAGGGTCCAGGTGAGGGTACGGCAACGCTTTAGGGGGAGTGTGCGTGTGAGGGCGCGGGTTAGTGTTAGCGTACGGGTTAGGATTAGGGGACGGGTGAGGGTCAGGCTTCGGGGAAGGTTTAGGGTTAGGGTTCGGGCTAGGGTTAGGGTTAGGGGACGGGGACGGTTTAGGGTCCAGGTGAGGGTACGGCAACTCTTTAGGGGGAGCGTGCGTGTGAGGGCGCGGGTTAGTGTTAGCGTACGGGTTAGGATTAGGGGACGGGTGAGGGTCAGGCTTCGGGGAAGGGTTACGGTTAGGGTTCGGGCTAGGGTTAGGGTTAGGGGACGGGGACGGTTTAGGGTCCAGGTGAGGGTACGGCAACGCTTTAGGGGGAGCGTGCGTGTGAGGGCGCGGGTTAGTGTTAGCGTACGGGTTAGGATTAGGGGACGGGTGAGGGTCAGGCTTCGGGGAATGGTTAGGGTTAGGGTTCCGGCTAGGGTTACGGTTAGGGGACGGGGAAGGTTTAGGGTCCAGGTGAGGGAACGGCAACGATTTAGGGGGAGCGTGCGTGTGAGGGCGCGGGTTAGTGTTAGCGTACGGGTTAGGATTAGGGGACGGGTGAGGGTCAGGCTTCGGGGAAGGGTTAGGGTTAGGGTTCGGGCTAGGGTTAGGGTTAGGGGACGGGGACGGTTTCGGGTCCAGGTGAGGGTACGGCAACGCTTTAGGGGGAGCGTGCGTGTGAGGGCGCGGGTTAGTGTTAGCGTACGGCTTAGTATTAGGGGACGGGTGAGGGTCAGGCTTCGGGGAAGGGTTAGGGTTAGGGTTCGGGCTAGGGTTAGGGTTAGGGGACGGGGACGGTTTAGGGTCCAGGTGAGGGTACGGCAACGCTTTAGGGGGAGCGTGCGTGTGAGGGCGCGGGTTAGTGTTAGCGTACGGCTTAGGATTAGGGGACGGGTGAGGGTCAGGCTTCGGGGAAGGGTTAGGGTTAGGGTTCGGGCTAGGGTTAGGGTTAGGGGACGGGGACGGTTTAGGGTCCAGGTGAGGGTACGGCAACGCTTTAGGGGGAGCGTGCGTGTGAGGGCGCGGGTTAGTGTTAGCGTACGGGTTAGGATTAGGGGACGGGTGAGGGTCAGGCTTCGGGGAAGGGTTAGGGTTAGGGTTCGGGCTAGGGTTAGGGTTAGGGGACGGGGACGGTTTAGGGTTCAGGTGAGGGTACGGCAACGCTTTAGGGGGAGCGTGCGTGTGAGGGCGCGGGTTAGTGTTAGCGTACGGCTTAGGATTAGGGGACGGGTGAGGGTCAGGCTTCGGGGAAGGGTTAGGGTTAGGGTTCGGGCTACGGTTAGGGTTAGGGGACGGGGAAGGTTTAGGGTCCAGGTGAGGGTACGGCAACGCTTTAGGGGAGCGTGCGTGTGAGGGCGCGGGTTAGTGTTAGCGTACGGGTTAGGATTAGGGGACGGGTGAGGGTCAGGCTTCGGGGAAGGGTTAGGGTTAGGGTTCGGGCTAGGGTTAGGGTTAGGGGACGGGGACGGTTTAGGGTCCAGGTGAGGGTACGGCAACGCTTTAGGGGGAGCGTGCGTGTGAGGGCACGGGTTAGTGTTAGCGTACGGGTTAGGATTAGGGGATGGGTGAGGGTCAGGCTTCGGGGAAGGTTTAGGGTTAGGGTTCGGGCTAGGGTTAGGGTTAGGGGACGGGGACGGTTTAGGGTCCAGGTGAGGATACGGCAACGCTTTAGGGGGAGCGTGCGTGTGAGGGCGAGGGTTAGTGTTAGCGTACGGGTTAGGATAGGGGACGGGTGAGGGTCAGGCTTCGGGGAAGGGTTAGGGTTAGGGTTCGGGCTAGAGTTAAGGTTAGGGGACGGTTACGGTTTAGGGTTCAGGTGAGGGTACGGCAACGCTTTAGGGGGAGCGTGCGTGTGAGGGCGCGGGTTAGTGTTAGCGTACGGCTTAGGATTAGGGGACGGGTGAGGGTCAGGCTTCGGGGAAGGGTTAGGGTTAGGGTTCAGGCTACGGTTAGGGTTAGGGGACGGGGAAGGTTTAGGGTCCAGGTGAGGGTACGGCAACGCTTTAGGGGGAGCGTGCGTGTGAGGGCGCGGGTTAGTGTTAGCGTACGGGTTAGGATTAGGGGACGGGTGAGGGTCAGGCTTCGGGGAAGGGTTAGGGTTAGGGTTCGGGCTAGGGTTAGGGTTAGGGGACGGGGACGGTTTAGGGTCCAGGTGAGGGTACGGCAACGCTTTAGGGGGAGCGTGCGTGTGAGGGCGCGGGTTAGTGTTAGCGTACGGGTTAGGATTAGGGGACGGGTGAGGGTCAGGCTTCGGGGAAGGGTTAGGGTTAGGTTTCGGGCTAGGGTTAGGATTAGGGGACGGGGACGGTTTAGGGTCCAGGTGAGGGTACGGCAACGCTTTACGGGGAGCGTTCGTGTGAGGGCGCGGGTTAGTGTTAGCGTACGGGTTAGGATTAGGGGACGGGTGAGGGTCAGGCTTCGGGGAAGGTTTAGGGTTAGGGTTCGTGCTAGGGTTAGGGTTAGGGGACGGGGACGGTTTAGGGTCCAGGTGAGGGTACGGCAACGCTTTAGGGGGAACGTGCGTGTGAGGGCGCGGGTTAGTGTTAGCGTACGGGTTAGGATTAGAGGACGGGTGAGGGTCAGGCTTCGGGGAAGGGTTAGGGTTAGGGTTCGGGCTAGGGTTAGGGTTAGGGGACGGGGACGGTTTAGGGTTCAGGTGACGGTACGGCAACGCTTTAGGGGGAGCGTGCGTGTGAGGGCGCGGGTTAGTGTTAGCGTACGGGTTAGGATTTGGGGACGGGTGAGGGTCAGGCTTCGGGGAAGGGTTAGGGTTAGGGTTCGGGCTAGGGTTAGGGTTAGGGGACGGGGACGGTTTAGGGTCCAGTTGAGGGTACGGCAACGCTTTAGGGGGAGAGTGCGTGTGAGGGCGCGGGTTAGTGTTAGCGTACGGGTTAGGATTAGGGGACGGGTGAGGGTCAGGCTTCGGGGAAGGGTTAGGGTTAGGGTTCTGGCTAGGGTTAGGGTTAGGGGACGGGGACGGTTTAGGGTCCAGGTGAGGGTACGGCAACGCTTTAGGGGGAGCGTGCGTGTGAGGGCGCGCGATAGCGTTAGCGTACGGGTTAGGATTAGGGGACGGGTGAGGTTCAGGCTTCGGGGAAGGGTTAGGGTTAAAGTTCGGGCTAGGGTTAGGGTTAGGGGACGGGGTCGGTTTAGGGTCCAGGTGAGGGTACGGCAACCCTTTAGGGGGAGCGTGCGTGTGAGGGCGCGGGTTAGTGTTAGCTTACGGGTTAGGATTAGGGGACGGGTAGGGTCAGGCTTCGGGGAAGGGTTAGGGTTAGGGTTTGGGCTAGGCTTAGGGTTAGGGGACGGGGACGATTTAGGGTCCAGGTGAGGGTACGGCAACGCTTTAGGGGGAGCGTGCGTGTGAGGGCACGGGTTAGTGTTAGCGTACGGCTTAGGATTAGGGGACGGGTGAGGGGCAGGCTTCGGGGAAGGGTTAGGGTTAGGGTTCGGGCTAGGGTTAGGGTTAGGGGACGGGGACGGTTTAGGGTCAAGGTGAGGGTACGGCAACGCTTTAGTAGGAGCGTGCGTGTGAGGGCGCGGGTTAGTGTTAGCGTACGGGTTAGGATTAGGGGACGGGTGAGGGTCAGGCTTCGGGGAAGGGTTAGGGTTAGGGTTCGGGCTAGGGTTAGGGTTAGGGGACGGGGACGGTTTAGGGTCCAGGTGAGGGTACGGCAACGCTTTAGGGGGAGCGTGCGTGTGAGGGCGCGGGTTAGTGTTAGCGTACGTGTTAGGATTAGGGGACGGGTGAGGGTCAGGCTTTGGGGAAGGGTTAGGGTTAGGGTTCGGTCTAGGGTTAGGGTTAGGGGACGGGGACGGTTTAGGGTCCAGGTGAGGGTACGGCAACGCTTTAGGGGGAGCGTGCGTGTGAGGGCGCGGGTTAGTGTTAGCGTACGGGTTAGGATTATGGGACGGGTGAGGGTCAGGCTTCGGGGAAGGGTTAGGGTTAGGGTTCGGGCTAGGGTTAGGGTTAGGGGACGGGGACGGTTTAGGGTCCAGGTGAGGGTACGGCAACGCTTTAGGGGGAGCGTGCGTGTGAGGGCGCGGGTTAGTGTTAGCGTACGGGTTAGGATTAGGGGACGGGTGAGGGTCAGGCTTCGGGGAAGGGTTAGGGTTAGGGTTCGGGCTAGGGTTAGGGTTAGGGGACGGGGACGGTTTAGGGTCCAGGTGAGGGTACGGCAACGCTTTAGGGGGAGCGTGCGTGTGAGGGCGCGGGTTAGTGTTAGCGTACGGGTTAGGATTAGGGGACGGGTGAGGTTCAGGCTTCGGGGAAGGGTTAGGGTTAGGGTTCGGGCTAGGGTTAGGGTTAGGGGACGGGGACGGTTTAGGGTCCAGGTGAGGGTACGGCAACGCTTTAGGGGGAGCGTGCGTGTGAGGGCGCGGGTTAGTGTTAGCGTACGGGTTAGGATTAGGGGACGGGTGAGGGTCAGGCTTCGGGGAAGGGTTAGGGTTAGGGTTCGGGATAGGGTTAGGGTTAGGGGACGGGGACGGTTTAGGGTCCAGTTGAGGGTACGGCAAAGCTTTAGGGGGAGCGTGTGTGTGAGGGCGCGCGTTAGTGTTAGCGTACGGGTTAGGATTAGGGGACGGGTGAGGGTCAGGCTTCGGGGAAGGGTTAGGGTTAGGGTTCGGGCTAGGGTTAGGGGACGGGGACGGTTTAGGGTCCAGGTGAGGGTACGGCAACGCTTTAGGGGGAGCGTGCGTGTGAGGGCGCGCGTTAGTGTTAGCGTACGGGTTAGGATTAGGGGACGGGTGAGGGTCAGGCTTCGGGGAAGGGTTAGGGTTAGGGTTCGGGCTAGGGTTAGGGTTAGGTGACGGGGACGGTTTAGGGTCCAGGTGAGGGTACGGCAACGCTTTAGGGGGAGCATGCGTGTGAGGGCGCGGGTTAGTGTTAGCGTACGGCTTAGGATTAGGGGACGGGTGAGGGTCAGGCTTCGGGGAAGGGTTAGGGTTAGGGTTCGGGCTAGGGTTAGGGTTAGGGGACGGGGACCGTTTAGGGTCCAGGTGAGGGTACGGCAACGCTTTAGGAGGAGCGTGCGTGTGAGGGCGCGGGTTAGTGTTAGCGTACGGGTTAGGATTAGGGGACGGGTGAGGGTCAGGCTTCGGGGAAGGGTTAGGGTTAGGGTTCGGGCTAGGGTTAGGGTTAGGGGACGGGGACGGTTTAGGGTCCAGGTGAGGGTACGGCAACGCTTTACGGGGAGCGTTCGTGTGAGGGCGCGGGTTAGTGTTAGCGTACGGGTTAGGATTAGGGGACGGGTGAGGGTCAGGCTTCGGGGAAGGTTTAGGGTTAGGGTTCGTGCTAGGGTTAGGGTTAGGGGACGGGGACGGTTTAGGGTCCAGGTGAGGGTACGGCAACGCTTTAGGGGGAACGTGCGTGTGAGGGCGCGGGTTAGTGTTAGCGTACGGGTTAGGATTAGAGGACGGGTGAGGGTCAGGCTTCGGGGAAGGGTTAGGGTTAGGGTTCGGGCTAGGGTTAGGGTTAGGGGACGGGGACGGTTTAGGGTCCAGGTGAGGGTACGGCAACGCTTTAGGGGGAGCGTGCGTGTGAGGGCGCGGGTTAGTGTTAGCGTACGGGTTAGGATTAGGGGACGGGTGAGGGTCAGGCTTCGGGGAAGGGTTAGGGTTAGGGTTCGGGCTAGGGTTAGGGTTAGGGGACGGGGACGGTTTAGGGTCCAGGTGAGGGTACGGCAACGCTTTAGGGGGAGCGTGCGTGTGAGGGCGCGGGTTAGTCTTAGCGTACGGGTTAGGATTAGGGGACGGTTGAGGGTCAGGCTTCGGGGAAGGGTTAGGGTTAGGGTTCGGGCTAGGGTTAGGGTTAGGGGACGGGGACGGTTTAGGGTCCAGGTGAGGGTACGGCAACGCTTTAGGGGAAGCATGCGTGTGAGGGCGCGGGTTAGTGTTAGCGTACGGCTTAGGATTAGGGGACGGGTGAGGGTCAGGCTTCGGGGAAGGGTTAGGGTTAGGGTTCGGGCTAGGGTTAGGGTTAGGGGACGGGGACAGTTTAGGGTCCAGGTGAGGGTACGGCAACGCTTTAGGAGGAGCGTGCGTGTGAGGGCACGGGTTAGTGTTAGTGTACAGGTTAGGATTAGGGGACGGGTGAGGGTCAGGCTTCGGGGAAGGGTTAGGGTTAGGGTTCGGGCTAGGGTTAGGGTTAGGGGACGGGGACGGTTTAGGGTCCAGGTGAGGGTACGGCAACGCTTTAGGGGGAGCGTGCGTGTGAGGGCGCGGGTTAGTGTTAGCGTACGGGTTAGGATTAGGGGACGGGTGAGGTTCAGGCTTCGGGGAAGGGTTAGGGTTAGGGTTCGGGCTAGGGTTAGGGTTAGGGGACGGGGACGGTTTAGGGTCCAGGTGAGGGTACGGCAACGCTTTAGGGGGAGCGTGCGTGTGAGGGCGCGCGTTAGTGTTAGCGTACGGGTTAGGATTAGGGGACGGGTGAGGGTCAGGCTTCGGGGAAGGGTTAGGGTTAGGGTTCGGGCTAGGGTTAGGGTTAGGGGACGGGGACGGTTTAGGGTCCAGGTGAGGGTACGGCAACGCTTTAGGGGGAGCGTGCGTGTGAGGGCGCGGGTTAGTGTTAGCGTACGGGTTAGGATTAGGGGACGGGTGAGGGTCAGGCTTCGGGGAAGGGTTAGGGTTAGGGTTCGGGATAGGGTTAGGGTTAGGGGACGGGGACGGTTTAGGGTCCAGTTGAGGGTACGGCAAAGCTTTAGGGGGAGCGTGTGTGTGAGGGCGCGCGTTAGTGTTAGCGTACGGGTTAGGATTAGGGGACGGGTGAGGGTCAGGCTTCGGGGAAGGGTTAGGGTTAGGGTTCGGGCTAGGGTTAGGGGACGGGGACGGTTTAGGGTCCAGGTGAGGGTACGGCAACGCTTTAGGGGGAGCGTGCGTGTGAGGGCGCGCGTTAGTGTTAGCGTACGGGTTAGGATTAGGGGACGGGTGAGGGTCAGGCTTCGGGGAAGGGTTAGGGTTAGGGTTCGGGCTAGGGTTAGGGTTAGGTGACGGGGACGGTTTAGGGTCCAGGTGAGGGTACGGCAACGCTTTAGGGGGAGCATGCGTGTGAGGGCGCGGGTTAGTGTTAGCGTACGGCTTAGGATTAGGGGACGGGTGAGGGTCAGGCTTCGGGGAAGGGTTAGGGTTAGGGTTCGGGCTAGGGTTAGGGTTAGGGGACGGGGACGGTTTAGGGTCCAGGTGAGGGTACGGCAACGCTTTAGGAGGAGCGTGCGTGTGAGGGCGCGGGTTAGTGTTAGCGTACGGGTTAGGATTAGGGGACGGGTGAGGGTCAGGCTTCGGGGAAGGGTTAGGGTTAGGGTTCGGGCTAGGGTTAGGGTTAGGGGACGGGGACGGTTTAGGGTCCAGGTGAGGGTACGGCAACGCTTTACGGGGAGCGTTCGTGTGAGGGCGCGGGTTAGTGTTAGCGTACGGGTTAGGATTAGGGGACGGGTGAGGGTCAGGCTTCGGGGAAGGTTTAGGGTTTGGGTTCGTGCTAGGGTTAGGGTTAGGGGACGGGGACGGTTTAGGGTCCAGGTGAGGGTACGGCAACGCTTTAGGGGGAACGTGCGTGTGAGGGCGTGGGTTAGTGTTAGCGTACGGGTTAGGATTAGAGGACGGGTGAGGGTCAGGCTTCGGGGAAGGGTTAGGGTTAGGGTTCGGGCTAGGGTTAGGGTTAGGGGACGGGGACGGTTTAGGGTCCAGGTGAGGGTACGGCAACGCTTTAGGGGGAGCGTGCGTGTGAGGGCGTGGGTTAGTGTTAGCGTACGGGTTAGGATTTGGGGACGGGTGAGGGTCAGGCTTCGGGGAAGGGTTAGGGTTAGGGTTCGGGCTAGGGTTAGGGTTAGGGGACGGGGACGGTTTAGAGTCCAGTTGAGGGTACGGCAACGCTTTAGGGGGAGAGTGCGTGTGAGGGCGCGGGTTAGTGTTAGCGTACGGGTTAGGATTAGGGGACGGGTGAGGGTCAGGCTTCGGGGAAGGGTTAGGGTTAGGGTTCTGGCTAGGGTTAGGGTTAGGGGACGGGGACGGTTTAGGGTCCAGGTGAGGGTACAGCAACGCTTTAGGGGGAGCGTGCGTGTGAGGGCGCGCGATAGCGTTAGCGTACGGGTTAGGATTAGGGGACGGGTGAGGGTCAGGCTTCGGGGAAGGGTTAGGGTTAAAGTTCGGGCTAGGGTTAGGGTTAGGGGACGGGGTCGGTTTAGGGTCCAGGTGAGGGTACGGCAACCCTTTAGGGGGAGCGTGCGTGTGAGGGCGCGGGTTAGTGTTAGCGTACGGGTTAGGATTAGGGGACGGGTAGGGTCAGGCTTCGGGGAAGGGTTAGGGTTAGGGTTTGGGCTAGGGTTAGGGTTAGGGGACGGGGACGGTTTAGGGTCCAGGTGAGGGTACGGCAACGCTTTAGGGGGAGCGTGCGTGTGAGGGCGCGGGTTAGTGTTAGCGTACGGGTTAGGATTAGGGGACAGGTGAGGTTCAGGCTTCGGGGAAGGGTTAGGGTTAGGGTTCGGGCTAGGGTTAGGGTTAGGGGACGGGGACGGTTTAGGGTCCAGGTGAGGGTACGGCAACGCTTTAGGGGGAGCGTGCGTGTGAGGGCGCGGGTTAGTGTTAGCGTACGGGTTAGGATTAGGGGACGGGTGAGGGTCAGGCTTCGGGGAAGGGTTAGGGTTAGGGTTCGGGCTAGGGTTAGGGTTAGGGGACGGGGACGGTTTAGGGTCCAGGTGAGGGTACGGCAACGCTTTAGGGGGAGCGTGCGTGTGAGGGCGCGGGTTAGTCTTAGCGTACGGGTTAGGATTAGGGGACGGTTGAGGGTCAGGCTTCGGGGAAGGGTTAGGGTTAGGGTTCGGGCTAGGGTTAGGGTTAGGGGACGGGGACGGTTTAGGGTCCAGGTGAGGGTACGGCAACGCTTTAGGGGAAGCATGCGTGTGAGGGCGCGGGTTAGTGTTAGCGTACGGCTTAGGATTAGGGGACGGGTGAGGGTCAGGCTTCGGGGAAGGGTTAGGGTTAGGGTTCGGGCTAGGGTTAGGGTTAGGGGACGGGGACGGTTTAGGGTCCAGGTGAGGGTACGGCAACGCTTTACGGGGAGCGTTCGTGTGAGGGCGCGGGTTAGTGTTAGCGTACGGGTTAGGATTAGGGGACGGGTGAGGGTCAGGCTTCGGGGAAGGTTTAGGGTTTGGGTTCGTGCTAGGGTTAGGGTTAGGGGACGGGGACGGTTTAGGGTCCAGGTGAGGGTACGGCAACGCTTTAGGGGGAACGTGCGTGTGAGGGCGCGGGTTAGTGTTAGCGTACGGGTTAGGATTAGAGGACGGGTGAGGGTCAGGCTTCGGGGAAGGGTTAGGGTTAGGGTTCGGGCTAGGGTTAGGGTTAGGGGACGGGGACGGTTTAGGGTCCAGGTGAGGGTACGGCAACGCTTTAGGGGGAGCGTGCATGTGAGGGCGTGGGTTAGTGTTAGCGTACGGGTTAGGATTTGGGGACGGGTGAGGGTCAGGCTTCGGGGAAGGGTTAGGGTTAGGGTTCGGGCTAGGGTTAGGGTTAGGGGACGGGGACGGTTTAGAGTCCAGTTGAGGGTACGGCAACGCTTTAGGGGGAGAGTGCGTGTGAGGGCGCGGGTTAGTGTTAGCGTACGGGTTAGGATTAGGGGACGGGTGAGGGTCAGGCTTCGGGGAAGGGTTAGGTTTAGGGTTCTGGCTAGGGTTAGGGTTAGGGGACGGGGACGGTTTAGGGTCCAGGTGAGGGTACAGCAACGCTTTAGGGGGAGCGTGCGTGTGAGGGCGCGCGATAGCGTTAGCGTACGGGTTAGGATTAGGGGACGGGTGAGGGTCAGGCTTCGGGGAAGGGTTAGGGTTAAAGTTCGGGCTAGGGTTAGGGTTAGGGGACGGGGTCGGTTTAGGGTCCAGGTGAGGGTACGGCAACCCTTTAGGGGGAGCGTGCGTGTGAGGGCGCGGGTTAGTGTTAGCGTACGGGTTAGGATTAGGGGACGGGTAGGGTCAGGCTTCGGGGAAGGGTTAGGGTTAGGGTTTGGGCTAGGGTTAGGGTTAGGGGACGGGGACGGTTTAGGGTCCAGGTGAGGGTACGGCAACGCTTTAGGGGGAGCGTGCGTGTGAGGGCGCGGGTTAGTGTTAGCGTACGGGTTAGGATTAGGGGACAGGTGAGGTTCAGGCTTCGGGGAAGGGTTAGGGTTAGGGTTCGGGCTAGGGTTAGGGTTAGGGGACGGGGACGGTTTAGGGTCCAGGTGAGGGTACGGCAACGCTTTAGGGGGAGCGTGCGTGTGAGGGCGCGGGTTAGTGTTAGCGTACGGGTTAGGATTAGGGGACGGGTGAGGGTCAGGCTTCGGGGAAGGGTTAGGGTTAGGGTTCGGGCTAGGGTTAGGGTTAGGGGACGGGGACGGTTTAGGGTCCAGGTGAGGGTACGGCAACGCTTTAGGGGGAGCGTGCGTGTGAGGGCGCGGGTTAGTCTTAGCGTACGGGTTAGGATTAGGGGACGGTTGAGGGTCAGGCTTCGGGGAAGGGTTAGGGTTAGGGTTCGGGCTAGGGTTAGGGTTAGGGGACGGGGACGGTTTAGGGTCCAGGTGAGGGTACGGCAACGCTTTAGGGGAAGCATGCGTGTGAGGGCGCGGGTTAGTGTTAGCGTACGGCTTAGGATTAGGGGACGGGTGAGGGTCAGGCTTCGGGGAAGGGTTAGGGTTAGGGTTCGGGCTAGGGTTAGGGTTAGGGGACGGGGACAGTTTAGGGTCCAGGTGAGGGTACGGCAACGCTTTAGGAGGAGCGTGCGTGTGAGGGCACGGGTTAGTGTTAGTGTACAGGTTAGGATTAGGGGACGGGTGAGGGTCAGGCTTCGGGGAAGGGTTAGGGTTAGGGTTCGGGCTAGGGTTAGGGTTAGGGGACGGGGACGGTTTAGGGTCCAGGTGAGGGTACGGCAAAGCTTTTCGGGGAGCGTGCGTGTGAGGGCGCGGGTTAGTGTTAGCGTACGGGTTAGGATTAGGGGACGGGTGAGGGTCAGGCTTCGGGGAAGGTTTAGGGTTAGGGTTCGTGCTACGGTTAGGGTTAGGGGACGGGGACGGTTTAGGGTCCAGGTGAGGGTACGGCAACGCTTTAGGGGGAACGTGCGTGTGAGGGCGCGGGTTAGTGTTAGCGTACGGGTTAGGATTAGAGGACGGGTGAGGGTCAGGCTTCGGGGAAGGGTTAGGGTTAGGGTTCGGGCTAGGGTTAGGGTTAGGGGACGGGGACGGTTTAGGGTCCAGGTGAGGGTACGGCAACGCTTTAGGGGGAGCGTGCGTGTGAGGGCGCGGGTTAGTGTTAGCGTACGGGTTAGGATTTGGGGACGGGTGAGAGTCAGGCTTCGGGGAAGGGTTAGGGTTAGGGTTCGGGCTAGGGTTAGGGTTAGGGGACGGGGACGGTTTAGAGTCCAGTTGAGGGTACGGCAACGCTTTAGGGGGAGAGTGCGTGTGAGGGCGCGGGTTAGTGTTAGCGTACGGGTTAGGATTAGGGGACGGGTGAGGGTCAGGCTTCGGGGAAGGGTTAGGGTTAGGGTTCTGGCTAGGGTTAGGGTTAGGGGACGGGGACGGTTTAGGGTCCAGGTGAGGGTACAGCAACGCTTTAGGGGGAGCGTGCGTGTGAGGGCGCGCGATAGCGTTAGCGTACGGGTTAGGATTAGGGGACGGGTGAGGGTCAGGCTTCGGGGAAGTGTTAGGGTTAAAGTTCGGGCTAGGGTTAGGGTTAGGGGACGGGGTCGGTTTAGGGTCCAGGTGAGGGTACGGCAACCCTTTAGGGGGAGCGTGCGTGTGAGGGCGCGGGTTAGTGTTAGCGTACGGGTTAGGATTAGGGGACGGGTAGGGTCAGGCTTCGGGGAAGGGTTAGGGTTAGGGTTTGGGCTAGGGTTAGGGTTAGGGGACGGGGACGGTTTAGGGTCCAGGTGAGGGTACGGCAACGCTTTAGGGGGAGCGTGCGTGTGAGGGCGCGGGTTAGTGTTAGCGTACGGGTTAGGATTAGGGGACAGGTGAGGTTCAGGCTTCGGGGAAGGGTTAGGGTTAGGGTTCGGGCTAGGGTTAGGGTTAGGGGACGGGGACGGTTTAGGGTCCAGGTGAGGGTACGGCAACGCTTTAGGGGGAGCGTGCGTGTGAGGGCGCGGGTTAGTGTTAGCGTACGGGTTAGGATTAGGGGACGGGTGAGGGTCAGGCTTCGGGGAAGGGTTAGGGTTAGGGTTCGGGCTAGGGTTAGGGTTAGGGGACGGGGACGGTTTAGGGTCCAGGTGAGGGTACGGCAACGCTTTAGGGGGAGCGTGCGTGTGAGGGCGCGGGTTAGTCTTAGCGTACGGGTTAGGATTAGGGGACGGGTGAGGGTCAGGCTTCGGGGAAGGGTTAGGGTTAGGGTTCGGGCTAGGGTTAGGGTTAGGGGACGGGGACGGTTTAGGGTCCAGGTGAGGGTACGGCAACGCTTTAGGGGGAGCATGCGTGTGAGGGCGCGGGTTAGTGTTAGCGTACGGCTTAGGATTAGGGGACGGGTGAGGGTCAGGCTTCGGGGAAGGGTTAGGGTTAGGGTTCGGGCTAGGGTTAGGGTTAGGGGACGGGGACGGTTTAGGGTCCAGGTGAGGGTACGGCAACGCTTTAGGAGGAGCGTGCGTGTGAGGGCGCGGGTTAGTGTTAGTGTACAGGTTAGGATTAGGGGACGGGTGAGGGTCAGGCTTCGGGGAAGGGTTAGGGTTAGGGTTCGGGCTAGGGTTAGGGTTAGGGGACGGGGACGGTTTAGGGTCCAGGTGAGGGTACGGCAAAGCTTTTCGGGGAGCGTGCGTGTGAGGGCGCGGGTTAGTGTTAGCGTACGGGTTAGGATTAGGGGACGGGTGAGGGTCAGGCTTCGGGGAAGGTTTAGGGTTAGGGTTCGTGCTACGGTTAGGGTTAGGGGACGGGGACGGTTTAGGGTCCAGGTGAGGGTACGGCAACGCTTTAGGGGGAACGTGCGTGTGAGGGCGTGGGTTAGTGTTAGCGTACGGGTTAGGATTAGAGGACGGGTGAGGGTCAGGCTTCGGGGAAGGGTTAGGGTTAGGGTTCGGGCTAGGGTTAGGGTTAGGGGACGGGGATGGTTTAGGGTCCAGGTGAGGGTACGGCAACGCTTTAGGGGGAGCGTGCGTGTGAGGGCACGGGTTAGTGTTAGCGTACGGGTTAGGATTTGGGGACGGGTGAGGGTCAGGCTTCGGGGAAGGGTTAGGGTTAGGGTTCGGGCTAGGGTTAGGGTTAGGGGACGGGGACGGTTTAGGGTCCAGTTGAGGGTACGGCAACGCTTTAGGGGGAGAGTGCGTGTGAGGGCGCGGGTTAGTGTTAGCGTACGGGTTAGGATTAGGGGACGGGTGAGGGTCAGGCTTCGGGGAAGGGTTAGGGTTATGGTTCTGGCTAGGGTTAGGGTTAGGGGACGGGGACGGTTTAGGGTCCAGGTGAGGGTACGGCAACGCTTTAGGGGGAGCGTGCGTGTGAGGGCGCGCGATAGCGTTAGCGTACGGGTTAGGATTAGGGGACGGGTGAGGGTCAGGCTTCGGGGAAGGGTTAGGGTTAAAGTTCGGGCTAGGGTTAGGGTTAGGGGACGGGGTCGGTTTAGGGTCCAGGTGAGGGTACGGCAACCCTTTAGGGGGAGCGTGCGTGTGAGGGCGCTGGTTAGTGTTAGCGTACGGGTTAGGATTAGGGGACGGCTAGGGTCAGGCTTCGGGGAAGGGTTAGGTTTAGGGTTTGGGCTAGGGTTAGGGTTAGGGGACGGGGACGGTTTAGGGTCCAGGTGAGGGTACGGCAACGCTTTAGGGGGAGCGTGCGTGTGAGGGCACGGGTTAGTGTTAGCGTACGGCTTAGGATTAGGGGACGGGTGAGGGTCAGGCTTCGGGGAAGGGTTAGTGTTAGGGTTCGGGCTAGGTTTAGGGTTAGGGGACGGGGACGGTTTAGGGTCCAGGTGAGGGTACGGCAACGCTTTAGTAGGAGCGTGCGTGTGAGGGCGCGGGTTAGTGTTAGCGTACGGGTTAGGATTAGGGGACGGGTGAGGGTCAGGCTTCGGGGAAGGGTTAGGGTTAGGGTTCGGGCTAGGGTTAGGGTTAGGGGACGGGGACGGTTTAGGGTCCAGGTGAGGATACGGCAACGCTTTAGGGGGAGCGTGCGTGTGAGGGCGCGGGTTAGTGTTAGCGTACGGGTTAGGATTAGGGGACGGGTGAGGGTCAGGCTTTGGGGAAGGGTTAGGGTTAGGGTTCGGGCTAGGGTTAGGGTTAGCGGACGGGGACGGTTTAGGGTCCAGGTGAGGGTACGGCAACGCTTTAGGGGGAGCGTGCGTGTGAGGGCGCGGGTTAGTGTTAGCGTAAGGGTTAGGATTAGGGGACGGGTGAGGGTCAGGCTTCGGGGAAGGGTTAGGGTTAGGGTTCGGGCTAGGGTTAGGGTTAGGGGACGGGGACGGTTTAGGGTCCAGGTGAGGGTACGGCAACGCTTGAGGGGGAGCGTGCGTGTGAGGGCGTGGGTTAGTGTTAGCGTACGGGTTAGGATTAGGGGACGGGTGAGGGTCAGGCTTCGGGGAAGGGTTAGGGTTAGGGTTCGGGCTAGGGTTAGGGTTAGGGGACGGGGACGGTTTAGGGTACAGGTGAGGGTACGGCAACGCTTTAGGGGGAGCGTGCGTGTGAGGGCGCGGGTTAGTGTTAGCGTACGGGTTAGGATTAGGGGACGGGTGAGGGTCAGGCTTCGGGGAAGGGTTAGAGTTAGGGATCGGGCTAGGGTTAGGGTTAGGGGACGGGGACGGTTTCGGGTCCAGGTGAGGGTACGGCACCGCTTTAGGGGGAGCGTGCATGTGAGGGCGCGGGTTAGTGTTAGCGTACGGGTTAGGATTAGGGGACGGGTGAGGATCAGGCTTCGGGGAAGGGTTAGGGTTAGGGTTCGGGCTAGGGTTAGGGTTAGGGGACGGGGACGGTTTAGGGTCCAGGTGAGGGTACGGCAACGCTTTAGGGGGAGCGTGCGTGTGAGGGCGCGGGTTAGTGTTAGCGTACGGGTTAGGATTAGGGGACGGTTGAGGGTCAGGCTTCGGGGAAGGGTTAGGGTTAGGGTTCGGGCTAGGGTTAGGGTTAGGGGACGGGGACGGTTTCGGGTCCAGGTGAGGGTACGGCAACGCTTTAGGGGGAGCGTGCGTGTGAGGGCGCGGGTTACTGTTAGCGTACGGGTTAGGATTAGGGGACGGGTGAGGGTCAGGCTTCGGGGAAGGGTTAGGGTTAGGGTTCGGGCTAGGGTTAGGGTTAGGGGACGGGGACGGTTTAGGGTCCAGGTGAGGGTACGGCAACGCTTTAGGGGGAGCGTGCGTGTGAGGGCGCGGGTTAGTGTTAGCGTACGGGTTAGGATTAGGGGACGGGTGAGGTTCAGGCTTCGGGGAAGGGTTAGGGTTAGGGTTCGGGCTAGGGTTAGGGTTAGGGGACGGGGACGGTTTAGGGTCCAGGTGAGGGTACGGCAACGCTTTAGGGGGAGCGTGCGTGTGAGGGCGCGGGTTAGTGTTAGCGTACGGGTTAGGATTAGGGGACGGGTGAGGGTCAGGCTTCGGGGAAGGGTTAGGGTTAGGCTTCGGGCTAGGGTTAGGGTTAGGGGACGGGGACGGTTTAGGGTCCAGGTGAGGGTACGGCAACGCTTTAGGGGGAGCGTGCGTGTGAGGGCGCGGGTTAGTGTTAGCGTACGGGTTAGGATTAGGGGACGGGTGAGGGTCAGGCTTCGGGGAAGGGTTAGGGTTAGGGTTCGGGCTAGGGTTAGGGTTAGGGGACGGGGACGGTTTAGGGTCCAGTTGAGGGTACGGCAAAGCTTTAGGGGGAGCGTGTGTGTGAGGGCGCGCGTTAGTGTTAGCGTACGGGTTAGGATTAGGGGACGGGTGAGGGTCAGGCTTCGGGGATGGGTTAGGGTTAGGGTTCGGGCTAGGGTTAGGGTTAGGGGACGGGGACGGTTTAGGGTCCAGGTGAGGGTACGGCAACGCTTTAGGGGGAGCGTGCGTGTGAGGGCGCGGGTTAGTGTTAGCGTACGGGTTAGGATTAGGGGACGGGTGAGGTTCAGGCTTCGGGGAAGGGTTAGGGTTAGGGTTCGGGCTAGGGTTAGGGTTAGGGGACGGGGACGGTTTAGGGTCCAGGTGAGGGTACGGCAACGCTTTAGGGGGAGCGTGCGTGTGAGGGCGCGGGTTAGTGTTAGCGTACGGGTTAGGATTAGGGGACGGGTGAGGGTCAGGCTTCGGGGAAGGGTTAGGGTTAGGCTTCGGGCTAGGGTTAGGGTTAGGGGACGGGGACGGTTTAGGGTCCAGGTGAGGGTACGGCAACGCTTTAGGGGGAGCGTGCGTGTGAGGGCGCGGGTTAGTGTTAGCGTACGGGTTAGGATTAGGGGACGGGTGAGGGTCAGGCTTCGGGGAAGGGTTAGGGTTAGGGTTCGGGCTAGGGTTAGGGTTAGGGGACAGGGACGGTTTAGGGTCCAGTTGAGGGTACGGCAAAGCTTTAGGGGGAGCGTGTGTGTGAGGGCGCGCGTTAGTGTTAGCGTACGGGTTAGGATTAGGGGACGGGTGAGGGTCAGGCTTCGGGGATGGGTTAGGGTTAGGGTTCGGGCTAGGGTTAGGGTTAGGGGACGGGGACGGTTTAGGGTCCAGGTGAGGGTACGGCAACGCTTTAGGGGGAGCGTGCGTGTGAGGGCGCGCGTTAGTGTTAGCGTACGGGTTAGGATTAGGGGACGGGTGAGGGTCAGGCTTCGGGGATGGGTTAGGGTTAGGGTTCGGGCTAGGGTTAGGGTTAGGGGACGGGGACGGTTTAGGGTCCAGGTGAGGGTACGGCAACGCTTTAGGGGGAGCGTGCGTGTGAGGGCGCGCGTTAGTGTTAGCGTACGGGTTAGGATTAGGGGACGGGTGAGGGTCAGGCTTCGGGGAAGGGTTAGGGTTAGGGTTCGGGCTAGGGTTAGGGTTAGGGGACGGGGACGGTTTAGAGTCCAGGTGAGGGTACGGCAACGCTTTAGGGGAGCATGCGTGTGAGGGCGCGGGTTAGTGTTAGCGTACGGCTTAGGATTAGGGGACGGGTGAGGGTCAGGCTTCAGGGAAGGGTTAGGGTTAGGGTTCGGGCTAGGGTTAGGGTTAGGGGATGGGGACGGTTTAGGGTCCAGGTGAGGGTACGGCAACGCTTTAGGAGGAGCGTGCGTGTGAGGGCGCGGGTTAGTGTTAGCGTACGGGTTAGGATTAGGGGACGGGTGAGGGTCAGGCTTCGGGGAAGGGTTAGGATTAGGGTTCGGGCTAGGGTTAGGGTTAGGGGACGGGGACGGTTTAGGGTCCAGGTGAGGGTACAGCAACGCTTTAGGGGGAGCGTGCGTGTGAGGGCGCGGGTTAGTCTTAGCGTACGGGTTAGGATTAGGGGACGGGTGAGGGTCAGGCTTCGGGGAAGGGTTAGGGTTAGGGTTCGGGCTAGGGTTAGGGTTAGGGGACGGGGACGGTTTAGGGTCCAGGTGAGGGTACGGCAACGCTTTAGGGGGAGCATGCGTGTGAGGGCGCGGGTTAGTGTTAGCGTACGGCTTAGGATTAGGGGACGGGTGAGGGTCAGGCTTCGGGGAAGGGTTAGGGTTAGGGTTCGGGCTAGGGTTAGGGTTAGGGGACAGGGACGGTTTAGGGTCCAGGTGAGGGTACGGCAACGCTTTAGGAGGAGCGTGCGTGTGAGGGCGCGGGTTAGTGTTAGTGTACAGGTTAGGATTAGGGGACGGGTGAGGGTCAGGCTTCGGGGAAGGGTTAGGGTTAGGGTTCGGGCTAGGGTTAGGGTTAGGGGACGGGGACGGTTTAGGGTCCAGGTGAGGGTACGGCAAAGCTTTTCGGGGAGCGTGCGTGTGAGGGCGCGGGTTAGTGTTAGCGTACGGGTTAGGATTAGGGGACGGGTGAGGGTCAGGCTTCGGGGAAGGTTTAGGGTTAGGGTTCGTGCTACGGTTAGGGTTAGGGGACGGGGACGGTTTAGGGTCCAGGTGAGGGTACGGCAACGCTTTAGGGGGAGCGTGCGTGTGAGGGCGCGGGTTAGTGTTAGCGTACGGGTTAGGATTAGGGGACGGGTGAGGGTCAGGCTTCGGGGATGGGTTAGGGTTAGGGTTCGGGCTAGGGTTAGGGTTAGGGGACGGGGACGGTTTAGGGTCCAGGTGAGGGTACGGCAACGCTTTAGGGGGAGCGTGCGTGTGAGGGCGCGGGTTAGTGTTAGCGTACGGGTTAGGATTAGGGGACGGGTGAGGGTCAGGCTTCGGGGAAGGGTTAGAGTTAGGGATCGGGCTAGGGTTAGGGTTAGGGGACGGGGACGGTTTCGGGTCCAGGTGAGGGTACGGCACCGCTTTAGGGGGAGCGTGCATGTGAGGGCGCGGGTTAGTGTTAGCGTACGGGTTAGGATTAGGGGACGGGTGAGGATCAGGCTTCGGGGAAGGGTTAGGGTTAGGGTTCGGGCTAGGGTTAGGGTTAGGGGACGGGGACGGTTTAGGGTCCAGGTGAGGGTACGGCAACGCTTTAGGGGGAGCGTGCGTGTGAGGGCGCGGGTTAGTGTTAGCGTACGGGTTAGGATTAGGGGACGGGTGAGGGTCAGGCTTCGGGGAAGGGTTAGGGTTAGGGTTCGGGCTAGGGTTAGGGTTAGGGGACGGGGACGGTTTCGGGTCCAGGTGAGGGTACGGCAACGCTTTAGGGGGAGCGTGCGTGTGAGGGCGCGGGTTAGTGTTAGCGTACGGGTTAGGATTAGGGGACGGGTGAGGGTCAGGCTTCGGGGAAGGGTTAGGGTTAGGGTTCGGGCTAGGGTTAGGGTTAGGGGACGGGGACGGTTTCGGGTCCAGGTGAGGGTACGACAACGCTTTAGGGGGAGCGTGCGTGTGAGGGCGCGGGTTAGTGTTAGCGTATGGGTTAGGATTAGGGGACGGGTGAGGGTCAGGCTTCGGGGAAGGGTTAGGGTTAGGGTTCGGGCTAGGGTTAGGGTTAGGGGACGGGGACGGTTTAGGGTCCAGGTGAGGGTACGGCAACGCTTTAGGGGGAGCGTGCGTGTGAGGGCGCGGGTTAGTGTTAGCGTACGGGTTAGGATTAGGGGACGGGTGAGGTTCAGGCTTCGGGGAAGGGTTAGGGTTAGGGTTCGGGCTAGGGTTAGGGTTAGGGGACGGGGACGGTTTAGGGTCCAGGTGAGGGTACGGCAACGCTTTAGGGGGAGCGTGCGTGTGAGGGCGCGGGTTAGTGTTAGCGTACGGGTTAGGATTAGGGGACGGGTGAGGGTCAGGCTTCGGGGAAGGGTTAGGGTTAGGCTTCGGGCTAGGGTTAGGGTTAGGGGACGGGGACGGTTTAGGGTCCAGGTGAGGGTACGGCAACGCTTTAGGGGGAGCGTGCGTGTGAGGGCGCGGGTTAGTGTTAGCGTACGGGTTAGGATTAGGGGACGGGTGAGGGTCAGGCTTCGGGGAAGGGTTAGGGTTAGGGTTCGGGCTAGGGTTAGGGTTAGGGGACGGGGACGGTTTAGGGTCCAGTTGAGGGTACGGCAAAGCTTTAGGGGGAGCGTGTGTGTGAGGGCGCGCGTTAGTGTTAGCGTACGGGTTAGGATTAGGGGACGGGTGAGGGTCAGGCTTCGGGGATGGGTTAGGGTTAGGGTTCGGGCTAGGGTTAGGGTTAGGGGACGGGGACGGTTTAGGGTCCAGGTGAGGGTACGGCAACGCTTTAGGGGGAGCGTGCGTGTGAGGGCGCGCGTTAGTGTTAGCGTACGGGTTAGGATTAGGGGACGGGTGAGGGTCAGGCTTCGGGGATGGGTTAGGGTTAGGGTTCGGGCTAGGGTTAGGGTTAGGGGACGGGGACGGTTTAGGGTCCAGGTGAGGGTACGGCAACGCTTTAGGGGGAGCGTGCGTGTGAGGGCGCGCGTTAGTGTTAGCGTACGGGTTAGGATTAGGGGACGGGTGAGGGTCAGGCTTCGGGGATGGGTTAGGGTTAGGGTTCGGGCTAGGGCTAGGGTTAGGGGACGGGGACGGTTTAGGGTCCAGGTGAGGGTACGGCAACGCTTTAGGGGGAGCGTGCGTGTGAGGGCGCGCGTTAGTGTTAGCGTACGGGTTAGGATTAGGGGACGGGTGAGGGTCAGGCTTCGGGGAAGGGTTAGGGTTAGGGTTCGGGCTAGGGTTAGGGTTAGGGGACGGGGACGGTTTAGGGTCCAGGTGAGGGTACGGCAACGCTTTAGGGGGAGCGTGCGTGTGAGGGCTCGGGTTAGTGTTAGCGTACGGGTTAAGATTAGGGGACGGGTGAGGGTCAGGCTTCGGGGAAGGGTTAGGGTTAGGGTTCGGGCTAGGGTTAGGGTTAGGGGACGGGGACGGTTTCGGGTCCAGGTGAGGGTACGGCAACGCTTTAGGGGGAGCGTGCGTGTGAGGGCGCGGGTTAGTGTTAGCGTACGGGTTAGGATTAGGGGACGGGTGAGGGTCAGGCTTCGGGGAAGGGTTAGGGTTAGGGTTCGGGCTAGGGTTAGGGTTAGGGGACGGGGACGGTTTAGGGTCCAGGTGAGGGTACGGCAACGCTTTAGGGGGAGCGTGCGTGTGAGGGCGCGGGTTAGCGTTAGCGTACGGGTTAGGATTAGGGGACGGGTGAGGGTCAGGCTTCGGGGAAGGGTTAGGGTTAGGGTTCGGGCTAGGGTTAGGGTTAGGGGACGGGGACGGTTTAGGGTCCAGGTGAGGGTACGGCAACGCTTTAGGGGGAGCGTGCGTGTGAGGGCGCGCGTTAGTGTTAGCGTATGGCTTAGGATTAGGGGACGTGTGAGGGTCAGGCTTCGGGGAAGGGTTAGGGTTAGGGTTCGGGCTAGGGTTAGGGTTAGGGGACGGGGACGGTTTAGGGTCCAGGTGAGGGTACGGCAACGCTTTAGGGGGTGCGTGCGTGTGAGGGCGCGGGTTAGTGTTAGCGTATGGCTTAGGATTAGGGGACGGGTGAGGTTCAGGCTTCGGGGAAGGGTTAGGGTCAGGGTTCGGGCTAGGGTTAGGGTTAGGGGACGGGGACGGTTTCGGGTCCAGGTGAGGGTACGGCAACTCTTTAGGGGGAGCGTGCGTGTGAGGGCGCGGGTTAGTGTTAGCGTACGGGTTAGGATTAGGGGACGGGTGAGGGTCAGGCTTCTGGGAAGGGTTAGGGTTAGGGTTCGGGCTAGGGTTAGGGGACGGGGACGGTTTAGGGTCCAGGTGAGGGTACGGCAACGCTTTAGGGGGAGCGTGCATGTGAGGGCGCGGGTTAGTGTTAGCGTACGGGTTAGGATTAGGGGACGGGTGAGGGTCAGGCTTCGGGGAAGGGTTAGGGTTAGGGTTCGGGCTAGGGTTAGGGTTAGGGGACGGGGACGGTTTAGGGTCCAGGTGAGGGTACGGCAACGCTTTAGGGGGAGCGTGCGTGTGAGGGCGCGGGTTAGTGTTAGCGTACGGGTTAGGATTAGGGGACGGGTGAGGGTCAGGCTTCGGGGAAGGGTTAGGGTTAGGGTTCGGGCTAGGGTTAGGGTTAGGGGACGGGGACGGTTTCGGGTCCAGGTGAGGGTACGGCAACGCTTTAGGGAGAGCGTGCGTGTGAGGGCGCGGGTTAGTGTTAGCGTACGGCTTAGGATTAGGGGACGGGTGAGGGTCAGGCTTCGGGGAAGGGTTAGGGTTAGGGTTCGGGCTAGGGTTAGGGTTAGGGGACGGGGACGGTTTCGGGTCCAGGTGAGGGTACGGCAACGCTTTAGGGGGAGCGTGCGTGTGAGGGCGAGGGTTAGTGTTAGCGTACGGGTTAGGATAGGGGACGGGTGAGGGTCAGGCTTCGGGGAAGGGTTAGGGTTAGGGTTCGGGCTAGGGTTAAGGTTAGGGGACGGTTACGGTTTAGGGTTCAGGTGAGGGTACGGCAACGCTTTAGGGGGAGCGTGCGTGTGAGGGCGCGGGTTAGTGTTATCATACGGCTTAGGATTAGGGGACGGGTGAGGGTCAGGCTTCGGGGAAGGGTTAGGGTTAGGGTTCGGGCTACGGTTAGGGTTAGGGGACGGGGAAGATTTAGGGTCCAGGTGAGGGTACGGCAACGCTTTAGGGGGAGCGTGCGTGTGAGGGCGCGGGTTAGTGTTAGCGTACGGGTTAGGATTAGGGGACGGGTGAGGGTCAGGCTTCTGGGAAGGGTTAGGGTTAGGGTTCGGGCTAGGGTTAGGGGACGGGGACGGTTTAGGGTCCAGGTGAGGGTACGGCAACGCTTTAGGGGGAGCGTGCATGTGAGGGCGCGGGTTAGTGTTAGCGTACGGGTTAGGATTAGGGGACGGGTGAGGGTCAGGCTTCGGGGAAGGGTTAGGGTTAGGGTTCGGGCTAGGGTTAGGGTTAGGGGACGGGGACGGTTTAGGGTCCAGGTGAGGGTACGGCAACGCTTTAGGGGGAGCGTGCGTGTGAGGGCGCGGGTTAGTGTTAGCGTACGGGTTAGGATTAGGGGACGGGTGAGGGTCAGGCTTCGGGGAAGGGTTAGGGTTAGGGTTCGGGCTAGGGTTAGGGTTAGGGGACGGGGACGGTTTCGGGTCCAGGTGAGGGTACGGCAACGCTTTAGGGAGAGCGTGCGTGTGAGGGCGCGGGTTAGTGTTAGCGTACGGCTTAGGATTAGGGGACGGGTGAGGGTCAGGCTTCGGGGAAGGGTTAGGGTTAGGGTTCGGGCTAGGGTTAGGGTTAGGGGACGGGGACGGTTTCGGGTCCAGGTGAGGGTACGGCAACGCTTTAGGGGGAGCGTGCGTGTGAGGGCGAGGGTTAGTGTTAGCGTACGGGTTAGGATAGGGGACGGGTGAGGGTCAGGCTTCGGGGAAGGGTTAGGGTTAGGGTTCGGGCTAGGGTTAAGGTTAGGGGACGGTTACGGTTTAGGGTTCAGGTGAGGGTACGGCAACGCTTTAGGGGGAGCGTGCGTGTGAGGGCGCGGGTTAGTGTTATCATACGGCTTAGGATTAGGGGACGGGTGAGGGTCAGGCTTCGGGGAAGGGTTAGGGTTAGGGTTCGGGCTACGGTTAGGGTTAGGGGACGGGGAAGATTTAGGGTCCAGGTGAGGGTACGGCAACGCTTTAGGGGGAGCGTGCGTGTGAGGGCGCGGGTTAGTGTTAGCGTACGGGTTAGGATTAGGGGACGGGTGAGGGTCAGGCTTCGGGGAAGGGTTAGGGTTAGGGTTCGGGCTAGGGTTAGGGTTAGGGGACGGGGACGGTTTAGGGTCCAGGTGAGGGTACGGCAACGCTTTAGGGGGAGCGTGCGTGTGAGGGCGCGGGTTAGTCTTAGCGTACGGGTTAGGATTAGGGGACGGGTGAGGGTCAGGCTTCGGGGAAGGGTTAGGGTTAGGGTTCGGGCTAGGGTTAGGGTTAGGGGACGGGGACGGTTTAGGGTCCAGGTGAGGGTACGGCAACGCTTTAGGGGGAGCGTGCGTGTGAGGGCGCGGGTTAGTGTTAGCGTACGGGTTAGGATTAGGGGACGGGTGAGGGTCAGGCTTCGGGGAAGGGTTAGGGTTAGGGTTCGGGCTAGGGTTAGGGTTAGGGGACGGGGACGGTTTAGGGTCCAGGTGATGGTACGGCAACGCTTTACGGGGAGCGTTCGTGTGAGGGCGCGGGTTAGTGTTAGCGTACGGGTTAGGATTAGGGGACGGGTGAGGGTCAGGCTTCGGGGAAGGTTTAGGGTTAGGGTTCGTGCTAGGGTTAGGGTTAGGGGACGGGGACGGTTTAGGGTCCAGGTGAGGGTACGGCAACGCTTTAGGGGGAACGTGCGTGTGAGGGCGCGGGTTAGTGTTAGCGTACGGGTTAGGATTAGAGGACGGGTGAGGGTCAGGCTTCGGGGAAGGGTTAGGGTTAGGGTTCGGGCTAGGGTTAGGGTTAGGGGACGGGGACGGTTTAGGGTCCAGGTGAGGGTACGGCAACGCTTTAGGGGGAGCGTGCGTGTGAGGGCGCGGGTTAGTGTTAGCGTACGGGTTAGGATTTGGGGACGGGTGAGGGTCAGGCTTCGGGGAAGGGTTAGGGTTAGGGTTCGGGCTAGGGTTAGGGTTAGGGGACGGGGACGGTTTAGGGTCCAGTTGAGGGTACGGCAACGCTTTAGGGGGAGAGTGCGTGTGAGGGCGCGGGTTAGTGTTAGCGTACGGGTTAGGATTAGGGGACGGGTGAGGGTCAGGCTTCGGGGAAGGGTTAGGGTTAGGGTTCGGGCTAGGGTTAGGGTTAGGGGACGGGGACGGTTTAGGGTCCAGGTGAGGGTACGGCAACGCTTTAGGGGGAGCGTGCGTGTGAGGGCGCGCGATAGCGTTAGCGTACGGCTTAGGATTAGGGGACGGGTGAGGGTCAGGCTTCGGGGAAGGGTTAGGGTTAAAGTTCGGGCTAGGGTTAGGGTTAGGGGACGGGGTCGGTTTAGGGTCCAGGTGAGGGTACGGCAACCCTTTAGGGGGAGCGTGCGTGTGAGGGCGCGGGTTAGTGTTAGCTTACGGGTTAGGATTAGGGGACGGGTAGGGTCAGGCTTCGGGGAAGGGTTAGGGTTAGGGTTTGGGCTAGGGTTAGGGTTAGGGGACGGGGACGGTTTAGGGTCCAGGTGAGGGTACGGCAACGCTTTAGGGGGAGCGTGCGTGTGAGGGCGCGGGTTAGTGTTAGCGTACGGCTTAGGATTAGGGGACGGGTGAGGGTCAGGCTTCGGGGAAGGGTTAGGGTTAGGGTTCGGGCTAGGGTTAGGGTTAGGGGACGGGGACGGTTTAGGGTCAAGGTGAGGGTACGGCAACGCTTTAGTAGGAGCGTGCGTGTGAGGGCGCGGGTTAGTGTTAGCGTACGGGTTAGGATTAGGGGACGGGTGAGGGTCAGGCTTCGGGGAAGGGTTAGGGTTAGGGTTCGGGCTAGGGTTAGGGTTAGGGGACGGGGACGGTTTAGGGTCCAGGTGAGGGTACGGCAACGCTTTAGGGGGAGCGTGCGTGTGAGGGCGCGGGTTAGTGTTAGCGTATGGGTTAGGATTAGGGGACGGGTGAGGGTCAGGCTTTGGGGAAGGGTTAGGGTTAGGGTTCGGGCTAGGGTTAGGGTTAGGGGACGGGGACGGTTTAGGGTCCAGGTGAGGGTACGGCAACGCTTTAGGGGGAGCGTGCGTGTGAGGGCGCGGGTTAGTGTTAGCGTACGGGATAGGATTATGGGACGGGTGAGGGTCAGGCTTCGGGGAAGGGTTAGGGTTAGGGTTCGGGCTAGGGTTAGGGTTAGGGGACGGGGACGGTTTAGGGTCCAGGTGAGGGTACGGCAACGCTTTAGGGGGAGCGTGCGTGTGAGGGCGCGGGTTAGTGTTAGCGTACGGCTTAGGATTAGGGGACGGGTGAGGGTCAGGCTTCGGGGAAGGGTTAGGGTTAGGGTTCGGGCTAGGGTTAGGGTTAGGGGACGGGGACGGTTTAGGGTCCAGGTGAGGGTACGGCAACGCTTTAGGGGGAGCGTGCGTGTGAGGGCGCGGGTTAGTGTTAGCGTACGGGTTAGGATTAGGGGACGGGTGAGGTTCAGGCTTCGGGGAAGGGTTAGGGTTAGGGTTCGGGCTAGGGTTAGGGTTAGGGGACGGGGACGGTTTAGGGTCCAGGTGAGGGTACGGCAACGCTTTAGGGGGAGCGTGCGTGTGAGGGCGCGGGTTAGTGTTAGCGTACGGGTTAGGATTAGGGGACGGGTGAGGGTCAGGCTTCGGGGAAGGGTTAGGGTTAGGGTTCGGGCTAGGGTTAGGGTTAGGGGACGGGGACGGTTTAGGGTCCAGGTGAGGGTACGGCAACGCTTTAGGGGGAGCGTGCGTGTGAGGGCGCGGGTTAGTGTTAGCGTACGGGTTAGGATTAGGGGACGGGTGAGGTTCAGGCTTCGGGGAAGGGTTAGGGTTAGGGTTCGGGCTAGGGTTAGGGTTAGGGGACGGGGACGGTTTAGGGTCCAGGTGAGGGTACGGCAACGCTTTAGGGGGAGCGTGCGTGTGAGGGCGCGCGTTAGTGTTAGCGTACGGGTTAGGATTAGGGGACGGGTGAGGGTCAGGCTTCGGGGAAGGGTTAGGGTTAGGGTTCGGGCTAGGGTTAGGGTTAGGGGACGGGGACGGTTTAGGGTCCAGGTGAGGGTACGGCAACGCTTTAGGGGGAGCGTGCGTGTGAGGGCGCGGGTTAGTGTTAGCGTACGGGTTAGGATTAGGGGACAGGTGAGGGTCAGGCTTCGGGGAAGGGTTAGGGTTAGGGTTCGGGCTAGGGTTAGGGTTAGGGGACGGGGACGGTTTAGGGTCCAGGTGAGGGTACGGCAACGCTTTAGGGGGAGTGTGCGTGTGAGGGCGCGGGTTAGTGTTAGCGTACGGGTTAGGATTTGGGGACGGGTGAGGGTCAGGCTTCGGGGAAGGGTTAGGGTTAGGGTTCGGGCTAGGGTTAGGGTTAGGGGACGGGGACGGTTTAGGGTCCAGTTGAGGGTACGGCAACGCTTTAGGGGGAGAGTGCGTGTGAGGGCGCGGGTTAGTGTTAGCGTACGGGTCAGGATTAGGGGACGGGTGAGGGTCAGGCTTCGGGGAAGGGTTAGGGTTAGGGTTCTGGCTAGGGTTAGGGTTAGGGGACGGGGATGGTTTAGGGTCCAGGTGAGGGTACAGCAACGCTTTAGGGGGAGCGTGCGTGTGAGGGCGCGCGATAGAGTTAGCGTACGGGTTAGGATTAGGGGACGGGTGAGGGTCAGGCTTCGGGGAAGTGTTAGGGTTAAAGTTCGGGCTAGGGTTAGGGTTAGGGGACGGGGTCGGTTTAGGGTCCAGGTGAGGGTACGGCAACCCTTTAGGGGTAGCGTGCGTGTGAGGGCGCGGGTTAGTGTTAGCGTACGGGTTAGGATTAGGGTACGGGTGAGGGTCAGGCTTCGGGGAAGGGTTAGGGTTAGGGTTTGGGCTAGGGTTAGGGTTAGGGGACGGGGACGGTTTAGGGTCCAGGTGAGGGTACGGCAACGCTTTAGGGGGAGCGTGCGTGTGAGGGCGCGGGTTAGTGTTAGCGTACGGGTTAGGATTAGGGGACGGGTGAGGTTCAGGCTTCGGGGAAGGGTTAGGGTTAGGGTTCGGGCTAGGGTTAGGGTTAGGGGACGGGGACGGTTTAGGGTCCAGGTGAGGGTACGGCAACGCTTTAGGGGGAGCGTGCGTGTGAGGGCGCGGGTTAGTGTTAGCGTACGGGTTAGGATTAGGGGACGGGTGAGGGTCAGGCTTCGGGGAAGGGTTAGGGTTAGGGTTCGGGCTAGGGTTAGTGTTAGGGGACGGGGACGGTTTAGGGTCCAGGTGAGGGTACGGCAACGCTTTAGGGGGAGCGTGCGTGTGAGGGCGCGGGTTAGTCTTAGCGTACGGGTTAGGATTAGGGGACGGGTGAGGGTCAGGCTTCGGAGAAGGGTTAGGGTTAGGGTTCGGGCTAGGGTTAGGGTTAGGGGACGGGGACGGTTTAGGGTCCAGTTGAGGGTACGGCAAAGCTTTAGGGGGAGCGTGTGTGTGAGGGCGCGCGTTAGTGTTAGCGTACGGGTTAGGATTAGGGGACGGGTGAGGGTCAGGCTTCGGGGAAGGGTTAGGGTTAGGGTTCGGGCTAGGGTTAGGGTTAGGGGACGGGGACGGTTTAGGGTCCAGGTGAGGGTACGGCAAAGCTTTACGGGGAGCGTGCGTGTGAGGGCGCGGGTTAGTGTTAGCGTACGGGTTAGGATTAGGGGACGGGTGAGGGTCAGGCTTCGGGGAAGGTTTAGGGTTAGGGTTCGTGCTAGGGTTAGGGTTAGGGGACGGGGACGGTTTAGGGTCCAGGTGAGGGTACGGCAACGCTTTAGGGGGAACGTGCGTGTGAGGGCGCGGGTTAGTGTTAGCGTACGGGTTAGGATTAGAGGACGGGTGAGGGTCAGGCTTCGGGGAAGGGTTAGGGTTAGGGTTCGGGCTACGGTTAGGGTTAGGGGACGGGGACGGTTTAGGGTCCAGGTGAGGGTACGGCAACGCTTTAGGGGGAGCGTGCGTGTGAGGGCGCGGGTTAGTGTTAGCGTACGGGTTAGGATTTGGGGACGGGTGAGGGTCAGGCTTCGGGGAAGGGTTAGGGTTAGGGTTCGGGCTAGGGTTAGGGTTAGGGGACGGGGACGGTTTAGGGTCCAGTTGAGGGTACGGCAACGCTTTAGGGGGAGAGTGCGTGTGAGGGCGCGGGTTAGTGTTAGCGTACGGGTTAGGATTAGGGGACGGGTGAGGGTCAGGCTTCGGGGAAGGGTTAGGGTTAGGGTTCTGGCTAGGGTTAGGGTTAGGGGACGGGGACGGTTTAGGGTCCAGGTGAGGGTACGGCAACGCTTTAGGGGGAGCGTGCGTGTGAGGGCGCGCGATAGCGTTAGCGTACGGGTTAGGATTAGGGGACGGGTGAGGGTCAGGCTTCGGGGAAGGGTTAGGGTTAGGGTTCGGGCTAGGGTTAGGGTTAGGGGACGGGGACGGTTTAGGGTCCAGGTGAGGGTACGGCAACGCTTTACGGGGAGCGTTCGTGTGAGGGCGCGGGTTAGTGTTAGCGTACGGGTTAGGATTAGGGGACGGGTGAGGGTCAGGCTTCGGGGAAGGGTTAGGGTTAGGGTTCTGGCTAGGGTTAGGGTTAGGGGACGGGGACGGTTTAGGGTCCAGGTGAGGGTACGGCAACGCTTTAGGGGGAGCGTGCGTGTGAGGGCGCGCGATAGCGTTAGCGTACGGGTTAGGATTAGGGGACGGGTGAGGGTCAGGCTTCGGGGAAGGGTTAGGGTTAAAGTTCGGGCTAGGGTTAGGGTTAGGGGACGGGGTCGGTTTAGGGTCCAGGTGAGGGTACGGCAACGCTTTAGGGGGAGCGTGCGTGTGAGGGCGCGGGTTAGTGTTAGCGTACGGGTTAGGATTTGGGGACGGGTGAGGGTCAGGCTTCGGGGAAGGGTTAGGGTTAGGGTTCGGGCTAGGGTTAGGGTTAGGGGACGGGGACGGTTTAGGGTCCAGTTGAGGGTACGGCAACGCTTTAGGGGGAGAGTGCGTGTGAGGGCGCGGGTTAGTGTTAGCGTACGGGTCAGGATTAGGGGACGGGTGAGGGTCAGGCTTCGGGGAAGGGTTAGGGTTAGGGTTCTGGCTAGGGTTAGGGTTAGGGGACGGGGATGGTTTAGGGTCCAGGTGAGGGTACAGCAACGCTTTAGGGGGAGCGTGCGTGTGAGGGCGCGCGATAGAGTTAGCGTACGGGTTAGGATTAGGGGACGGGTGAGGGTCAGGCTTCGGGGAAGTGTTAGGGTTAAAGTTCGGGCTAGGGTTAGGGTTAGGGGACGGGGTCGGTTTAGGGTCCAGGTGAGGGTACGGCAACCCTTTAGGGGTAGCGTGCGTGTGAGGGCGCGGGTTAGTGTTAGCGTACGGGTTAGGATTAGGGTACGGGTGAGGGTCAGGCTTCGGGGAAGGGTTAGGGTTAGGGTTTGGGCTAGGGTTAGGGTTAGGGGACGGGGACGGTTTAGGGTCCAGGTGAGGGTACGGCAACGCTTTAGGGGGAGCGTGCGTGTGAGGGCGCGGGTTAGTGTTAGCGTACGGGTTAGGATTAGGGGACGGGTGAGGTTCAGGCTTCGGGGAAGGGTTAGGGTTAGGGTTCGGGCTAGGGTTAGGGTTAGGGGACGGGGACGGTTTAGGGTCCAGGTGAGGGTACGGCAACGCTTTAGGGGGAGCGTGCGTGTGAGGGCGCGGGTTAGTGTTAGCGTACGGGTTAGGATTAGGGGACGGGTGAGGGTCAGGCTTCGGGGAAGGGTTAGGGTTAGGGTTCGGGCTAGGGTTAGTGTTAGGGGACGGGGACGGTTTAGGGTCCAGGTGAGGGTACGGCAACGCTTTAGGGGGAGCGTGCGTGTGAGGGCGCGGGTTAGTCTTAGCGTACGGGTTAGGATTAGGGGACGGGTGAGGGTCAGGCTTCGGAGAAGGGTTAGGGTTAGGGTTCGGGCTAGGGTTAGGGTTAGGGGACGGGGACGGTTTAGGGTCCAGTTGAGGGTACGGCAAAGCTTTAGGGGGAGCGTGTGTGTGAGGGCGCGCGTTAGTGTTAGCGTACGGGTTAGGATTAGGGGACGGGTGAGGGTCAGGCTTCGGGGAAGGGTTAGGGTTAGGGTTCGGGCTAGGGTTAGGGTTAGGGGACGGGGACGGTTTAGGGTCCAGGTGAGGGTACGGCAAAGCTTTACGGGGAGCGTGCGTGTGAGGGCGCGGGTTAGTGTTAGCGTACGGGTTAGGATTAGGGGACGGGTGAGGGTCAGGCTTCGGGGAAGGTTTAGGGTTAGGGTTCGTGCTAGGGTTAGGGTTAGGGGACGGGGACGGTTTAGGGTCCAGGTGAGGGTACGGCAACGCTTTAGGGGGAACGTGCGTGTGAGGGCGCGGGTTAGTGTTAGCGTACGGGTTAGGATTAGAGGACGGGTGAGGGTCAGGCTTCGGGGAAGGGTTAGGGTTAGGGTTCGGGCTACGGTTAGGGTTAGGGGACGGGGACGGTTTAGGGTCCAGGTGAGGGTACGGCAACGCTTTAGGGGGAGCGTGCGTGTGAGGGCGCGGGTTAGTGTTAGCGTACGGGTTAGGATTTGGGGACGGGTGAGGGTCAGGCTTCGGGGAAGGGTTAGGGTTAGGGTTCGGGCTAGGGTTAGGGTTAGGGGACGGGGACGGTTTAGGGTCCAGTTGAGGGTACGGCAACGCTTTAGGGGGAGAGTGCGTGTGAGGGCGCGGGTTAGTGTTAGCGTACGGGTTAGGATTAGGGGACGGGTGAGGGTCAGGCTTCGGGGAAGGGTTAGGGTTAGGGTTCTGGCTAGGGTTAGGGTTAGGGGACGGGGACGGTTTAGGGTCCAGGTGAGGGTACGGCAACGCTTTAGGGGGAGCGTGCGTGTGAGGGCGCGCGATAGCGTTAGCGTACGGGTTAGGATTAGGGGACGGGTGAGGGTCAGGCTTCGGGGAAGGGTTAGGGTTAGGGTTCGGGCTAGGGTTAGGGTTAGGGGACGGGGACGGTTTAGGGTCCAGGTGAGGGTACGGCAACGCTTTACGGGGAGCGTTCGTGTGAGGGCGCGGGTTAGTGTTAGCGTACGGGTTAGGATTAGGGGACGGGTGAGGGTCAGGCTTCGGGGAAGGGTTAGGGTTAGGGTTCTGGCTAGGGTTAGGGTTAGGGGACGGGGACGGTTTAGGGTCCAGGTGAGGGTACGGCAACGCTTTAGTGGGAGCGTGCGTGTGAGGGCGCGCGATAGCGTTAGCGTACGGGTTAGGATTAGGGGACGGGTGAGGGTCAGGCTTCGGGGAAGGGTTAGGGTTAGGGTTCGGGCTAGGGTTAGGGTTAGGGGACGGGGACGGTTTAGGGTCCAGGTGAGGGTACGGCAACGCTTTAGGGGGAGCGTGCGTGTGAGGGCGCGCGTTTGTGTTAGCGTACGGGTTAGGATTAGGGGACGGGTGAGGGTCAGGCTTCGGGGAAGGGTTAGGGTTAGGGTTCGGGCTAGGGTTAGGGTTAGGGGACGGGGACGGTTTAGGGTCCAGGTGAGGGTACGGCAACGCTTTAGGGGGAGCGTGCGTGTGAGGGCGCGGGTTAGTGTTAGCGTACGGCTTAGGATTAGGGGACGGGTGAGGGTCAGGCTTCGGGGAAGGGTTAGGGTTAGGGTTCGGGCTAGGGTTAGGGTTAGGGGACGGGGACGGTTTAGGGTCCAGGTGAGGGTACGGCAACGCTTTAGGGGGAGCGTGCGTGTGAGGGCGCGGGTTAGTGTTAGCGTACGGGTTAGGATTAGGGGACGGGTGAGGGTCAGGCTTCGGGGAAGGGTTAGGTTTAGGGTTCGGGCTAGGGTTAGGGTTAGGGGACGGGGACGGTTTAGGGTCCAGGTGAGGGTACGGCAAAGCTTTACGGGGAGCGTGCGTGTGAGGGCGCGGGTTAGTGTTAGCGTACGGGTTAGGATTAGGGGACGGGTGAGGGTCAGGCTTCGGGGAAGGTTTAGGGTTAGGGTTCGTGCTAGGGTTAGGGTTAGGGGACGGGGACGGTTTAGGGTCCAGGTGAGGGTACGGCAACGCTTTAGGGGGAACGTGCGTGTGAGGGCGCGGGTTAGTGTTAGCGTACGGGTTAGGATTAGAGGACGGGTGAGGGTCAGGCTTCGGGGAAGGGTTAGGGTTAGGGTTCGGGCTAGGGTTAGGGTTAGGGGACGGGGACGGTTTAGGGTCCAGGTGAGGGTACGGCAACGCTTTAGGGGGAGCGTGCGTGTGAGGGCGCGGGTTAGTGTTAGCGTACGGGTTAGGATTTGGGGACGGGTGAGGGTCAGGCTTCGGGGAAGGGTTAGGGTTAGGGTTCGGGCTAGGGTTAGGGTTAGGGGACGGGGACGGTTTAGGGTCCAGTTGAGGGTACGGCAACGCTTTAGGGGGAGCGTGCGTGTGAGGGCGCGGGTTAGTGTTAGCGTACGGGTTAGGATTAGGGGACGGGTGAGGGTCAGGCTTCGGGGAAGGGTTAGGGTTAGGGTTCTGGCTAGGGTTAGGGTTAGGGGACGGGGACGGTTTAGGGTCCAGGTGAGGGTACGGCAACGCTTTAGGGGGAGCGTGCGTGTGAGGGCGCGCGATAGCGTTAGCGTACGGGTTAGGATTAGGGGACGGGTGAGGGTCAGGCTTCGGGGAAGGGTTAGGGTTAGGGTTCGGGCTAGGGTTAGGGTTAGGGGACGGGGACGGTTTAGGGTCCAGGTGAGGGTACGGCAACGCTTTAGGGGGAGCATGCGTGTGAGGGCGCGGGTTAGTGTTAGCGTACGGGTTAGGATTAGGGGACGGGTGAGGGTCAGGCTTCGGGGAAGGGTTAGGGTTAGGGTTCGGGCTAGGGTTAGGGTTAGGGGACGGGGACGGTTTAGGGTCCAGGTGAGGGTACGGCAACGCTTTACGGGGAGCGTTCGTGTGAGGGCGCGGGTTAGTGTTAGCGTACGGGTTAGGATTAGGGGACGGGAGAGGGTCAGGCTTCGGGGAAGGGTTAGGGTTAGGGTTCGGGCTAGGGTTAGGGTTAGGGGACGGGGACGGTTTAGGGTCCAGGTGAGGGTACGGCAAAGCTTTACGGGGAGCGTGCGTGTGAGGGCGCGGGTTAGTGTTAGCGTACGGGTTAGGATTAGGGGACGGGAGAGGGTCAGGCTTCGGGGAAGGTTTAGGGTTAGGGTTCGTGCTAGGGTTAGGGTTAGGGGACGGGGACGGTTTAGGGTCCAGGTGAGGGTACGGCAACGCTTTAGGGGGAACGTGCGTGTGAGGGCGCGGGTTAGTGTTAGCGTACGGGTTAGGATTAGAGGACGGGTGAGGGTCAGGCTTCGGGGAAGGGTTAGGGTTAGGGTTCGGGCTAGGGTTAGGGTTAGGGGACGGGGACGGTTTAGGGTCCAGGTGAGGGTACGGCAACGCTTTAGGGGGAGCGTGCGTGTGAGGGCGCGGGTTAGTGTTAGCGTACGGGTTAGGATTTGGGGACGGGTGAGGGTCAGGCTTCGGGGAAATGGTTAGGGTTAGGGTTCGGGCTAGGGTTAGGGTTAGGGGACGGGGACGGTTTAGGGTCCAGTTGAGGGTACGGCAACGCTTTAGGGGGAGAGTGCGTGTGAGGGCACGGGTTAGTGTTAGCGTACGGGTTAGGATTAGGGGACGGGTGAGGGTCAGGCTTCGGGGAAGGGTTAGGGTTAGGGTTCTGGCTAGGGTTAGGGTTAGGGGACGGGGACGGTTTAGGGTCCAGGTGAGGGTACGGCAACGCTTTAGGGGGAGCGTGCGTGTGAGGGCGCGCGATAGCGTTAGCGTATGGGTTAGGATTAGGGGACGGGTGAGGGTCAGGCTTCGGGGAAGGGTTAGGGTTAGGGTTCGGGCTAGGGTTAGGGTTAGGGGACGGGGACGGTTTAGGGTCCAGGTGAGGGTACGGCAACGCTTTAGGGGGAGCGTGCGTGTGAGGGCGCGGTTTAGTGTTAGCGTACGGGTTAGGATTAGGGGACGGGTGAGGGTCAGGCTTCGGGGAAGGGTTAGGGTTAGGGTTCGGGCTAGGGTTAGGGTTAGGGGACGGGGACGGTTTAGGGTCCAGGTGAGGGTACGGCAACGCTTTACGGGGAGCGTTCGTGTGAGGGCGTGGGTAAGTGTTAGCGTACGGGTTAGGATTAGGGGACGGGTGAGGGTCAGGCTTCGGGGAAGGGTTAGGGTTAGGGTTCTGGCTAGGGTTAGGGTTAGGGGACGGGGACGGTTTAGGGTCCAGGTGAGGGTACGGCAACGCTTTAGGGGGAGCGTGCGTGTGAGGGCGCGCGATAGCGTTAGCGTACGGGTTAGGATTAGGGGACGGGTGAGGGTCAGGCTTCGGGGAAGGGTTAGGGTTAAAGTTCGGGCTAGGGTTAGGGTTAGGGGACGGGGTCGGTTTAGGGTCCAGGTGAGGGTATGGCAACCCTTTCGGGGGAGCGTGCGTGTGAGGGCGCGGGTTAGTGTTAGCTTACGGGTTAGGATTAGGGGACGGGTAGGGTCAGGCTTCGGGGAAGGGTTAGGGTTAGGGTTTGTGCTAGGGTTAGGGTTAGGGGACGGGGACGGTTTAGGGTCCAGGTGAGGGTACGGCAACGCTTTAGGGGGAGCGTGCGTGTGAGGGCGCGGGTTAGTGTTAGCGTACGGCTTAGGATTAGGGGACGGGTGAGGGTCAGGCTTCGGGGAAGGGTTAGGGTTAGGGTTCGGGCTAGGGTTAGGGTTAGGGGACGGGGACGGTTTAGGGTCAAGGTGAGGGTACGGCAACGCTTTAGTAGGAGCGTGCGTGTGAGGGCGCGGGTTAGTGTTAGCGTACGGGTTAGGATTAGGGGACGGGTGAGGGTCAGGCTTCGGGGAAGGGTTAGGGTTAGGGTTCGGGCTAGGGTTAGGGTTAGGGGACGGGGACGGTTTCGGGTCCAGTTGAGGGTACGGCAACGCTTTAGGGGGAGAGTGCGTGTGAGGTCGCGGGTTAGTGTTAGCGTACGGGTTAGGATTAGGGGACGGGTGAGGGTCAGGCTTCGGGGAAGGGTTAGGGTTAGGGTTCTGGCTAGGGTTAGGGTTAGGGGACGGGGACGGTTTAGGGTCCAGGTGAGGGTACGGCAACGCTTTAGGGGGAGCGTGCGTGTGAGGGCGCGCGATAGCGTTAGCGTACGGGTTAGGATTAGGGGACGGGTGAGGGTCAGGCTTCGGGGAAGGGTTAGGGTTAGGGTTCGGGCTAGGGTTAGGGTTAGGGGACGGGGACGGTTTAGGGTCCAGGTGAGGGTACGGCAACGCTTTAGGGGGAGCATGCGTGTGAGGGCGCGGGTTAGTGTTAGCGTACGGGTTAGGATTAGGGGACGGGTGAGGGTCAGGCTTCGGGGAAGGGTTAGGGTTAGGGTTCGGGCTAGGGTTAGGGTTAGGGGACGGGGACGGTTTAGGGTCCAGGTGAGGGTACGGCAACGCTTTACGGGGAGCGTTCGTGTGAGGGCGCGGGTTAGTGTTAGCGTACGGGTTAGGATTAGGGGACGGGTGAGGGTCAGGCTTCGGGGAAGGGTTAGGGTTAGGGTTCTGGCTAGGGTTAGGGTTAGGGGACGGGGACGGTTTAGGGTCCAGGTGAGGGTACGGCAACGCTTTAGGGGGAGCGTGCGTGTGAGGGCGCGCGATAGCGTTAGCGTACGGGTTAGGATTAGGGGACGGGTGAGGGTCAGGCTTCGGGGAAGGGTTAGGGTTAAAGTTCGGGCTAGGGTTAGGGTTAGGGGACGGGGTCGGTTTAGGGTCCAGGTGAGGGTACGGCAACCCTTTCGGGGGAGCGTGCGTGTGAGGGCGCGGGTTAGTGTTAGCTTACGGGTTAGGATTAGGGGACGGGTAGGGTCAGGCTTCGGGGAAGGGTTAGGGTTAGGGTTTGGGCTAGGGTTAGGGTTAGGGGACGGGGACGGTTTAGGGTCCAGGTGAGGGTACGGCAACGCTTTAGGGGGAGCGTGCGTGTGAGGGCGCGGGTTAGTGTTAGCGTACGGGTTAGGATTAGGGGACGGGTGAGGGTCAGGCTTCGGGGAAGGGTTAGGGTTAGGGTTCGGGCTAGGGTTAGGGTTAGGGGACGGGGACGGTTTAGGGTCCAGGTGAGGGTACGGCAAAGCTTTACGGGGAGCGTGCGTGTGAGGGCGCGGGTTAGTGTTAGCGTACGGGTTAGGATTAGGGGACGGGAGAGGGTCAGGCTTCGGGGAAGGTTTAGGGTTAGGGTTCGTGCTAGGGTTAGGGTTAGGGGACGGGGACGGTTTAGGGTCCAGGTGAGGGTACGGCAACGCTTTAGGGGGAACGTGCGTGTGAGGGCGCGGGTTAGTGTTAGCGTACGGGTTAGGATTAGAGGACGGGTGAGGGTCAGGCTTCGGGGAAGGGTTAGGGTTAGGGTTCGGGCTAGGGTTAGGGTTAGGGGACGGGGACGGTTTAGGGTCCAGGTGAGGGTACGGCAACGCTTTAGGGGGAGCGTGCGTGTGAGGGCGCGGGTTAGTGTTAGCGTACGGGTTAGGATTTGGGGACGGGTGAGGGTCAGGCTTCGGGGAAATGGTTAGGGTTAGGGTTCGGGCTAGGGTTAGGGTTAGGGGACGGGGACGGTTTAGGGTCCAGTTGAGGGTACGGCAACGCTTTAGGGGGAGAGTGCGTGTGAGGGCACGGGTTAGTGTTAGCGTACGGGTTAGGATTAGGGGACGGGTGAGGGTCAGGCTTCGGGGAAGGGTTAGGGTTAGGGTTCTGGCTAGGGTTAGGGTTAGGGGACGGGGACGGTTTAGGGTCCAGGTGAGGGTACGGCAACGCTTTAGGGGGAGCGTGCGTGTGAGGGCGCGCGATAGCGTTAGCGTATGGGTTCGGATTAGGGGACGGGTGAGGGTCAGGCTTCGGGGAAGGGTTAGGGTTAGGGTTCGGGCTAGGGTTAGGGTTAGGGGACGGGGACGGTTTAGGGTCCAGGTGAGCGTACGGCAACGCTTTAGGGGGAGCGTGCGTGTGAGGGCGCGGTTTAGTGTTAGCGTACGGGTTAGGATTAGGGGACGGGTGAGGGTCAGGCTTCGGGGAAGGGTTAGGGTTAGGGTTCGGGCTAGGGTTAGGGTTAGGGGACGGGGACGGTTTAGGGTCCAGGTGAGGGTACGGCAACGCTTTACGGGGAGCGTTCGTGTGAGGGCGTGGGTAAGTGTTAGCGTACGGGTTAGGATTAGGGGACGGGTGAGGGTCAGGCTTCGGGGAAGGGTTAGGGTTAGGGTTCGGGCTAGGGTTAGGGTTAGGGGACGGGGACGGTTTAGGGTCCAGGTGAGGGTACGGCAACGCTTTACGGGGAGCGTTCGTGTGAGGGCGTGGGTAAGTGTTAGCGTACGGGTTAGGATTAGGGGACGGGTGAGGGTCAGGCTTCGGGGAAGGGTTAGGGTTAGGGTTCTGGCTAGGGTTAGGGTTAGGGGACGGGGACGGTTTAGGGTCCAGGTGAGGGTACGGCAACGCTTTAGGGGGAGCGTGCGTGTGAGGGCGCGCGATAGCGTTAGCGTACGGGTTAGGATTAGGGGACGGGTGAGGGTCAGGCTTCGGGGAAGGGTTAGGGTTAAAGTTCGGGCTAGGGTTAGGGTTAGGGGACGGGGACGGTTTAGGGTCCAGGTGAGGGTACGGCAACGCTTTAGGGGGAGCGTGCGTGTGAGGGCGCGCGTTAGTGTTAGCGTACGGGTTAGGATTAGGGGACGGGTGAGGGTCAGGCTTCGGGGAAGGGTTAGGGTTAGGGTTCGGGCTAGGGTTAGGGTTAGGGGACGGGGACGGTTTAGGGTCCAGGTGAGGGTACGGCAACGCTTTAGGGGGAGCGTGCGTGTGAGGGCGCGGGTTAGTGTTAGCGTACGGGTTAGGATTAGGGGACAGGTGAGGGTCAGGCTTCGGGGAAGGGTTAGGGTTAGGGTTCGGGCTAGGGTTAGGGTTAGGGGACGGGGACGGTTTAGGGTCCAGGTGAGGGTACGGCAACGCTTTAGGGGGAGTGTGCGTGTGAGGGCGCGGGTTAGTGTTAGCGTACGGGTTAGGATTTGGGGACGGGTGAGGGTCAGGCTTCGGGGAAGGGTTAGGGTTAGGGTTCGGGCTAGGGTTAGGGTTAGGGGACGGGGACGGTTTAGGGTCCAGTTGAGGGTACGGCAACGCTTTAGGGGGAGAGTGCGTGTGAGGGCGCGGGTTAGTGTTAGCGTACGGGTCAGGATTAGGGGACGGGTGAGGGTCAGGCTTCGGGGAAGGGTTAGGGTTAGGGTTCTGGCTAGGGTTAGGGTTAGGGGACGGGGATGGTTTAGGGTCCAGGTGAGGGTACAGCAACGCTTTAGGGGGAGCGTGCGTGTGAGGGCGCGCGATAGAGTTAGCGTACGGGTTAGGATTAGGGGACGGGTGAGGGTCAGGCTTCGGGGAAGTGTTAGGGTTAAAGTTCGGGCTAGGGTTAGGGTTAGGGGACGGGGTCGGTTTAGGGTCCAGGTGAGGGTACGGCAACCCTTTAGGGGTAGCGTGCGTGTGAGGGCGCGGGTTAGTGTTAGCGTACGGGTTAGGATTAGGGTACGGGTGAGGGTCAGGCTTCGGGGAAGGGTTAGGGTTAGGGTTTGGGCTAGGATTAGGGTTAGGGGACGGGGACGGTTTAGGGTCCAGGTGAGGGTACGGCAACGCTTTAGGGGGAGCGTGCGTGTGAGGGCGCGGGTTAGTGTTAGCGTACGGGTTAGGATTAGGGGACGGGTGAGGTTCAGGCTTCGGGGAAGGGTTAGGGTTAGGGTTCGGGCTAGGGTTAGGGTTAGGGGACGGGGACGGTTTAGGGTCCAGGTGAGGGTACGGCAACGCTTTAGGGGGAGCGTGCGTGTGAGGGCGCGGGTTAGTGTTAGCGTACGGGTTAGGATTAGGGGACGGGTGAGGGTCAGGCTTCGGGGAAGGGTTAGGGTTAGGGTTCGGGCTAGGGTTAGTGTTAGGGGACGGGGACGGTTTAGGGTCCAGGTGAGGGTACGGCAACGCTTTAGGGGGAGCGTGCGTGTGAGGGCGCGGGTTAGTCTTAGCGTACGGGTTAGGATTAGGGGACGGGTGAGGGTCAGGCTTCGGAGAAGGGTTAGGGTTAGGGTTCGGGCTAGGGTTAGGGTTAGGGGACGGGGACGGTTTAGGGTCCAGTTGAGGGTACGGCAAAGCTTTAGGGGGAGCGTGTGTGTGAGGGCGCGCGTTAGTGTTAGCGTACGGGTTAGGATTAGGGGACGGGTGAGGGTCAGGCTTCGGGGAAGGGTTAGGGTTAGGGTTCGGGCTAGGGTTAGGGTTAGGGGACGGGGACGGTTTAGGGTCCAGGTGAGGGTACGGCAAAGCTTTACGGGGAGCGTGCGTGTGAGGGCGCGGGTTAGTGTTAGCGTACGGGTTAGGATTAGGGGACGGGTGAGGGTCAGGCTTCGGGGAAGGTTTAGGGTTAGGGTTCGTGCTAGGGTTAGGGTTAGGGGACGGGGACGGTTTAGGGTCCAGGTGAGGGTACGGCAACGCTTTAGGGGGAACGTGCGTGTGAGGGCGCGGGTTAGTGTTAGCGTACGGGTTAGGATTAGAGGACGGGTGAGGGTCAGGCTTCGGGGAAGGGTTAGGGTTAGGGTTCGGGCTACGGTTAGGGTTAGGGGACGGGGACGGTTTAGGGTCCAGGTGAGGGTACGGCAACGCTTTAGGGGGAGCGTGCGTGTGAGGGCGCGGGTTAGTGTTAGCGTACGGGTTAGGATTTGGGGACGGGTGAGGGTCAGGCTTCGGGGAAGGGTTAGGGTTAGGGTTCGGGCTAGGGTTAGGGTTAGGGGACGGGGACGGTTTAGGGTCCAGTTGAGGGTACGGCAACGCTTTAGGGGGAGAGTGCGTGTGAGGGCGCGGGTTAGTGTTAGCGTACGGGTTAGGATTAGGGGACGGGTGAGGGTCAGGCTTCGGGGAAGGGTTAGGGTTAGGGTTCTGGCTAGGGTTAGGGTTAGGGGACGGGGACGGTTTAGGGTCCAGGTGAGGGTACGGCAACGCTTTAGGGGGAGCGTGCGTGTGAGGGCGCGCGATAGCGTTAGCGTACGGGTTAGGATTAGGGGACGGGTGAGGGTCAGGCTTCGGGGAAGGGTTAGGGTTAGGGTTCGGGCTAGGGTTAGGGTTAGGGGACGGGGACGGTTTAGGGTCCAGGTGAGGGTACGGCAACGCTTTACGGGGAGCGTTCGTGTGAGGGCGCGGGTTAGTGTTAGCGTACGGGTTAGGATTAGGGGACGGGTGAGGGTCAGGCTTCGGGGAAGGGTTAGGGTTAGGGTTCTGGCTAGGGTTAGGGTTAGGGGACGGGGACGGTTTAGGGTCCAGGTGAGGGTACGGCAACGCTTTAGGGGGAGCGTGCGTGTGAGGGCGCGCGATAGCGTTAGCGTACGGGTTAGGATTAGGGGACGGGTGAGGGTCAGGCTTCGGGGAAGGGTTAGGGTTAAAGTTCGGGCTAGGGTTAGGGTTAGGGGACGGGGTCGGTTTAGGGTCCAGGTGAGGGTACGGCAACGCTTTAGGGGGAGCGTGCGTGTGAGGGCGCGGGTTAGTGTTAGCGTACGGGTTAGGATTTGGGGACGGGTGAGGGTCAGGCTTCGGGGAAGGGTTAGGGTTAGGGTTCGGGCTAGGGTTAGGGTTAGGGGACGGGGACGGTTTAGGGTCCAGTTGAGGGTACGGCAACGCTTTAGGGGGAGAGTGCGTGTGAGGGCGCGGGTTAGTGTTAGCGTACGGGTCAGGATTAGGGGACGGGTGAGGGTCAGGCTTCGGGGAAGGGTTAGGGTTAGGGTTCTGGCTAGGGTTAGGGTTAGGGGACGGGGATGGTTTAGGGTCCAGGTGAGGGTACAGCAACGCTTTAGGGGGAGCGTGCGTGTGAGGGCGCGCGATAGAGTTAGCGTACGGGTTAGGATTAGGGGACGGGTGAGGGTCAGGCTTCGGGGAAGTGTTAGGGTTAAAGTTCGGGCTAGGGTTAGGGTTAGGGGACGGGGTCGGTTTAGGGTCCAGGTGAGGGTACGGCAACCCTTTAGGGGTAGCGTGCGTGTGAGGGCGCGGGTTAGTGTTAGCGTACGGGTTAGGATTAGGGTACGGGTGAGGGTCAGGCTTCGGGGAAGGGTTAGGGTTAGGGTTTGGGCTAGGGTTAGGGTTAGGGGACGGGGACGGTTTAGGGTCCAGGTGAGGGTACGGCAACGCTTTAGGGGGAGCGTGCGTGTGAGGGCGCGGGTTAGTGTTAGCGTACGGGTTAGGATTAGGGGACGGGTGAGGTTCAGGCTTCGGGGAAGGGTTAGGGTTAGGGTTCGGGCTAGGGTTAGGGTTAGGGGACGGGGACGGTTTAGGGTCCAGGTGAGGGTACGGCAACGCTTTAGGGGGAGCGTGCGTGTGAGGGCGCGGGTTAGTGTTAGCGTACGGGTTAGGATTAGGGGACGGGTGAGGGTCAGGCTTCGGGGAAGGGTTAGGGTTAGGGTTCGGGCTAGGGTTAGTGTTAGGGGACGGGGACGGTTTAGGGTCCAGGTGAGGGTACGGCAACGCTTTAGGGGGAGCGTGCGTGTGAGGGCGCGGGTTAGTCTTAGCGTACGGGTTAGGATTAGGGGACGGGTGAGGGTCAGGCTTCGGAGAAGGGTTAGGGTTAGGGTTCGGGCTAGGGTTAGGGTTAGGGGACGGGGACGGTTTAGGGTCCAGTTGAGGGTACGGCAAAGCTTTAGGGGGAGCGTGTGTGTGAGGGCGCGCGTTAGTGTTAGCGTACGGGTTAGGATTAGGGGACGGGTGAGGGTCAGGCTTCGGGGAAGGGTTAGGGTTAGGGTTCGGGCTAGGGTTAGGGTTAGGGGACGGGGACGGTTTAGGGTCCAGGTGAGGGTACGGCAAAGCTTTACGGGGAGCGTGCGTGTGAGGGCGCGGGTTAGTGTTAGCGTACGGGTTAGGATTAGGGGACGGGTGAGGGTCAGGCTTCGGGGAAGGTTTAGGGTTAGGGTTCGTGCTAGGGTTAGGGTTAGGGGACGGGGACGGTTTAGGGTCCAGGTGAGGGTACGGCAACGCTTTAGGGGGAACGTGCGTGTGAGGGCGCGGGTTAGTGTTAGCGTACGGGTTAGGATTAGAGGACGGGTGAGGGTCAGGCTTCGGGGAAGGGTTAGGGTTAGGGTTCGGGCTACGGTTAGGGTTAGGGGACGGGGACGGTTTAGGGTCCAGGTGAGGGTACGGCAACGCTTTAGGGGGAGCGTGCGTGTGAGGGCGCGGGTTAGTGTTAGCGTACGGGTTAGGATTTGGGGACGGGTGAGGGTCAGGCTTCGGGGAAGGGTTAGGGTTAGGGTTCGGGCTAGGGTTAGGGTTAGGGGACGGGGACGGTTTAGGGTCCAGTTGAGGGTACGGCAACGCTTTAGGGGGAGAGTGCGTGTGAGGGCGCGGGTTAGTGTTAGCGTACGGGTTAGGATTAGGGGACGGGTGAGGGTCAGGCTTCGGGGAAGGGTTAGGGTTAGGGTTCTGGCTAGGGTTAGGGTTAGGGGACGGGGACGGTTTAGGGTCCAGGTGAGGGTACGGCAACGCTTTAGGGGGAGCGTGCGTGTGAGGGCGCGCGATAGCGTTAGCGTACGGGTTAGGATTAGGGGACGGGTGAGGGTCAGGCTTCGGGGAAGGGTTAGGGTTAGGGTTCGGGCTAGGGTTAGGGTTAGGGGACGGGGACGGTTTAGGGTCCAGGTGAGGGTACGGCAACGCTTTACGGGGAGCGTTCGTGTGAGGGCGCGGGTTAGTGTTAGCGTACGGGTTAGGATTAGGGGACGGGTGAGGGTCAGGCTTCGGGGAAGGGTTAGGGTTAGGGTTCTGGCTAGGGTTAGGGTTAGGGGACGGGGACGGTTTAGGGTCCAGGTGAGGGTACGGCAACGCTTTAGTGGGAGCGTGCGTGTGAGGGCGCGCGATAGCGTTAGCGTACGGGTTAGGATTAGGGGACGGGTGAGGGTCAGGCTTCGGGGAAGGGTTAGGGTTAGGGTTCGGGCTAGGGTTAGGGTTAGGGGACGGGGACGGTTTAGGGTCCAGGTGAGGGTACGGCAACGCTTTAGGGGGAGCGTGCGTGTGAGGGCGCGCGTTTGTGTTAGCGTACGGGTTAGGATTAGGGGACGGGTGAGGGTCAGGCTTCGGGGAAGGGTTAGGGTTAGGGTTCGGGCTAGGGTTAGGGTTAGGGGACGGGGACGGTTTAGGGTCCAGGTGAGGGTACGGCAACGCTTTAGGGGGAGCGTGCGTGTGAGGGCGCGGGTTAGTGTTAGCGTACGGCTTAGGATTAGGGGACGGGTGAGGGTCAGGCTTCGGGGAAGGGTTAGGGTTAGGGTTCGGGCTAGGGTTAGGGTTAGGGGACGGGGACGGTTTAGGGTCCAGGTGAGGGTACGGCAACGCTTTAGGGGGAGCGTGCGTGTGAGGGCGCGGGTTAGTGTTAGCGTACGGGTTAGGATTAGGGGACGGGTGAGGGTCAGGCTTCGGGGAAGGGTTAGGTTTAGGGTTCGGGCTAGGGTTAGGGTTAGGGGACGGGGACGGTTTAGGGTCCAGGTGAGGGTACGGCAAAGCTTTACGGGGAGCGTGCGTGTGAGGGCGCGGGTTAGTGTTAGCGTACGGGTTAGGATTAGGGGACGGGTGAGGGTCAGGCTTCGGGGAAGGTTTAGGGTTAGGGTTCGTGCTAGGGTTAGGGTTAGGGGACGGGGACGGTTTAGGGTCCAGGTGAGGGTACGGCAACGCTTTAGGGGGAACGTGCGTGTGAGGGCGCGGGTTAGTGTTAGCGTACGGGTTAGGATTAGAGGACGGGTGAGGGTCAGGCTTCGGGGAAGGGTTAGGGTTAGGGTTCGGGCTAGGGTTAGGGTTAGGGGACGGGGACGGTTTAGGGTCCAGGTGAGGGTACGGCAACGCTTTAGGGGGAGCGTGCGTGTGAGGGCGCGGGTTAGTGTTAGCGTACGGGTTAGGATTTGGGGACGGGTGAGGGTCAGGCTTCGGGGAAGGGTTAGGGTTAGGGTTCGGGCTAGGGTTAGGGTTAGGGGACGGGGACGGTTTAGGGTCCAGTTGAGGGTACGGCAACGCTTTAGGGGGAGCGTGCGTGTGAGGGCGCGGGTTAGTGTTAGCGTACGGGTTAGGATTAGGGGACGGGTGAGGGTCAGGCTTCGGGGAAGGGTTAGGGTTAGGGTTCTGGCTAGGGTTAGGGTTAGGGGACGGGGACGGTTTAGGGTCCAGGTGAGGGTACGGCAACGCTTTAGGGGGAGCGTGCGTGTGAGGGCGCGCGATAGCGTTAGCGTACGGGTTAGGATTAGGGGACGGGTGAGGGTCAGGCTTCGGGGAAGGGTTAGGGTTAGGGTTCGGGCTAGGGTTAGGGTTAGGGGACGGGGACGGTTTAGGGTCCAGGTGAGGGTACGGCAACGCTTTAGGGGGAGCATGCGTGTGAGGGCGCGGGTTAGTGTTAGCGTACGGGTTAGGATTAGGGGACGGGTGAGGGTCAGGCTTCGGGGAAGGGTTAGGGTTAGGGTTCGGGCTAGGGTTAGGGTTAGGGGACGGGGACGGTTTAGGGTCCAGGTGAGGGTACGGCAACGCTTTACGGGGAGCGTTCGTGTGAGGGCGCGGGTTAGTGTTAGCGTACGGGTTAGGATTAGGGGACGGGAGAGGGTCAGGCTTCGGGGAAGGGTTAGGGTTAGGGTTCGGGCTAGGGTTAGGGTTAGGGGACGGGGACGGTTTAGGGTCCAGGTGAGGGTACGGCAAAGCTTTACGGGGAGCGTGCGTGTGAGGGCGCGGGTTAGTGTTAGCGTACGGGTTAGGATTAGGGGACGGGAGAGGGTCAGGCTTCGGGGAAGGTTTAGGGTTAGGGTTCGTGCTAGGGTTAGGGTTAGGGGACGGGGACGGTTTAGGGTCCAGGTGAGGGTACGGCAACGCTTTAGGGGGAACGTGCGTGTGAGGGCGCGGGTTAGTGTTAGCGTACGGGTTAGGATTAGAGGACGGGTGAGGGTCAGGCTTCGGGGAAGGGTTAGGGTTAGGGTTCGGGCTAGGGTTAGGGTTAGGGGACGGGGACGGTTTAGGGTCCAGGTGAGGGTACGGCAACGCTTTAGGGGGAGCGTGCGTGTGAGGGCGCGGGTTAGTGTTAGCGTACGGGTTAGGATTTGGGGACGGGTGAGGGTCAGGCTTCGGGGAAATGGTTAGGGTTAGGGTTCGGGCTAGGGTTAGGGTTAGGGGACGGGGACGGTTTAGGGTCCAGTTGAGGGTACGGCAACGCTTTAGGGGGAGAGTGCGTGTGAGGGCACGGGTTAGTGTTAGCGTACGGGTTAGGATTAGGGGACGGGTGAGGGTCAGGCTTCGGGGAAGGGTTAGGGTTAGGGTTCTGGCTAGGGTTAGGGTTAGGGGACGGGGACGGTTTAGGGTCCAGGTGAGGGTACGGCAACGCTTTAGGGGGAGCGTGCGTGTGAGGGCGCGCGATAGCGTTAGCGTATGGGTTAGGATTAGGGGACGGGTGAGGGTCAGGCTTCGGGGAAGGGTTAGGGTTAGGGTTCGGGCTAGGGTTAGGGTTAGGGGACGGGGACGGTTTAGGGTCCAGGTGAGGGTACGGCAACGCTTTAGGGGGAGCGTGCGTGTGAGGGCGCGGTTTAGTGTTAGCGTACGGGTTAGGATTAGGGGACGGGTGAGGGTCAGGCTTCGGGGAAGGGTTAGGGTTAGGGTTCGGGCTAGGGTTAGGGTTAGGGGACGGGGACGGTTTAGGGTCCAGGTGAGGGTACGGCAACGCTTTACGGGGAGCGTTCGTGTGAGGGCGTGGGTAAGTGTTAGCGTACGGGTTAGGATTAGGGGACGGGTGAGGGTCAGGCTTCGGGGAAGGGTTAGGGTTAGGGTTCTGGCTAGGGTTAGGGTTAGGGGACGGGGACGGTTTAGGGTCCAGGTGAGGGTACGGCAACGCTTTAGGGGGAGCGTGCGTGTGAGGGCGCGCGATAGCGTTAGCGTACGGGTTAGGATTAGGGGACGGGTGAGGGTCAGGCTTCGGGGAAGGGTTAGGGTTAAAGTTCGGGCTAGGGTTAGGGTTAGGGGACGGGGTCGGTTTAGGGTCCAGGTGAGGGTATGGCAACCCTTTCGGGGGAGCGTGCGTGTGAGGGCGCGGGTTAGTGTTAGCTTACGGGTTAGGATTAGGGGACGGGTAGGGTCAGGCTTCGGGGAAGGGTTAGGGTTAGGGTTTGTGCTAGGGTTAGGGTTAGGGGACGGGGACGGTTTAGGGTCCAGGTGAGGGTACGGCAACGCTTTAGGGGGAGCGTGCGTGTGAGGGCGCGGGTTAGTGTTAGCGTACGGCTTAGGATTAGGGGACGGGTGAGGGTCAGGCTTCGGGGAAGGGTTAGGGTTAGGGTTCGGGCTAGGGTTAGGGTTAGGGGACGGGGACGGTTTAGGGTCAAGGTGAGGGTACGGCAACGCTTTAGTAGGAGCGTGCGTGTGAGGGCGCGGGTTAGTGTTAGCGTACGGGTTAGGATTAGGGGACGGGTGAGGGTCAGGCTTCGGGGAAGGGTTAGGGTTAGGGTTCGGGCTAGGGTTAGGGTTAGGGGACGGGGACGGTTTCGGGTCAAGTTGAGGGTACGGCAACGCTTTAGGGGGAGAGTGCGTGTGAGGTCGCGGGTTAGTGTTAGCGTACGGGTTAGGATTAGGGGACGGGTGAGGGTCAGGCTTCGGGGAAGGGTTAGGGTTAGGGTTCTGGCTAGGGTTAGGGTTAGGGGACGGGGACGGTTTAGGGTCCAGGTGAGGGTACGGCAACGCTTTAGGGGGAGCGTGCGTGTGAGGGCGCGCGATAGCGTTAGCGTACGGGTTAGGATTAGGGGACGGGTGAGGGTCAGGCTTCGGGGAAGGGTTAGGGTTAGGGGTCGGGCTAGGGTTAGGGTTAGGGGACGGGGACGGTTTAGGGTCCAGGTGAGGGTACGGCAACGCTTTAGGGGGAGCATGCGTGTGAGGGCGCGGGTTAGTGTTAGCGTACGGGTTAGGATTAGGGGACGGGTGAGGGTCAGGCTTCGGGGAAGGGTTAGGGTTAGGGTTCGGGCTAGGGTTAGGGTTAGGGGACGGGGACGGTTTAGGGTCCAGGTGAGGGTACGGCAACGCTTTACGGGGAGCGTTCGTGTGAGGGCGCGGGTTAGTGTTAGCGTACGGGTTAGGATTAGGGGACGGGTGAGGGTCAGGCTTCGGGGAAGGGTTAGGGTTAGGGTTCTGGCTAGGGTTAGGGTTAGGGGACGGGGACGGTTTAGGGTCCAGGTGAGGGTACGGCAACGCTTTAGGGGGAGCGTGCGTGTGAGGGCGCGCGATAGCGTTAGCGTACGGGTTAGGATTAGGGGACGGGTGAGGGTCAGGCTTCGGGGAAGGGTTAGGGTTAAAGTTCGGGCTAGGGTTAGGGTTAGGGGACGGGGTCGGTTTAGGGTCCAGGTGAGGGTACGGCAACCCTTTCGGGGGAGCGTGCGTGTGAGGGCGCGGGTTAGTGTTAGCTTACGGGTTAGGATTAGGGGACGGGTAGGGTCAGGCTTCGGGGAAGGGTTAGGGTTAGGGTTTGGGCTAGGGTTAGGGTTAGGGGACGGGGACGGTTTAGGGTCCAGGTGAGGGTACGGCAACGCTTTAGGGGGAGCGTGCGTGTGAGGGCGCGGGTTAGTGTTAGCGTACGGGTTAGGATTAGGGGACGGGTGAGGGTCAGGCTTCGGGGAAGGGTTAGGGTTAGGGTTCGGGCTAGGGTTAGGGTTAGGGGACGGGGACGGTTTAGGGTCCAGGTGAGGGTACGGCAAAGCTTTACGGGGAGCGTGCGTGTGAGGGCGCGGGTTAGTGTTAGCGTACGGGTTAGGATTAGGGGACGGGAGAGGGTCAGGCTTCGGGGAAGGTTTAGGGTTAGGGTTCGTGCTAGGGTTAGGGTTAGGGGACGGGGACGGTTTAGGGTCCAGGTGAGGGTACGGCAACGCTTTAGGGGGAACGTGCGTGTGAGGGCGCGGGTTAGTGTTAGCGTACGGGTTAGGATTAGAGGACGGGTGAGGGTCAGGCTTCGGGGAAGGGTTAGGGTTAGGGTTCGGGCTAGGGTTAGGGTTAGGGGACGGGGACGGTTTAGGGTCCAGGTGAGGGTACGGCAACGCTTTAGGGGGAGCGTGCGTGTGAGGGCGCGGGTTAGTGTTAGCGTACGGGTTAGGATTTGGGGACGGGTGAGGGTCAGGCTTCGGGGAAATGGTTAGGGTTAGGGTTCGGGCTAGGGTTAGGGTTAGGGGACGGGGACGGTTTAGGGTCCAGTTGAGGGTACGGCAACGCTTTAGGGGGAGAGTGCGTGTGAGGGCACGGGTTAGTGTTAGCGTACGGGTTAGGATTAGGGGACGGGTGAGGGTCAGGCTTCGGGGAAGGGTTAGGGTTAGGGTTCTGGCTAGGGTTAGGGTTAGGGGACGGGGACGGTTTAGGGTCCAGGTGAGGGTACGGCAACGCTTTAGGGGGAGCGTGCGTGTGAGGGCGCGCGATAGCGTTAGCGTATGGGTTCGGATTAGGGGACGGGTGAGGGTCAGGCTTCGGGGAAGGGTTAGGGTTAGGGTTCGGGCTAGGGTTAGGGTTAGGGGACGGGGACGGTTTAGGGTCCAGGTGAGCGTACGGCAACGCTTTAGGGGGAGCGTGCGTGTGAGGGCGCGGTTTAGTGTTAGCGTACGGGTTAGGATTAGGGGACGGGTGAGGGTCAGGCTTCGGGGAAGGGTTAGGGTTAGGGTTCGGGCTAGGGTTAGGGTTAGGGGACGGGGACGGTTTAGGGTCCAGGTGAGGGTACGGCAACGCTTTACGGGGAGCGTTCGTGTGAGGGCGTGGGTAAGTGTTAGCGTACGGGTTAGGATTAGGGGACGGGTGAGGGTCAGGCTTCGGGGAAGGGTTAGGGTTAGGGTTCTGGCTAGGGTTAGGGTTAGGGGACGGGGACGGTTTAGGGTCCAGGTGAGGGTACGGCAACGCTTTAGGGGGAGCGTGCGTGTGAGGGCGCGCGATAGCGTTAGCGTACGGGTTAGGATTAGGGGACGGGTGAGGGTCAGGCTTCGGGGAAGGGTTAGGGTTAAAGTTCGGGCTAGGGTTAGGGTTAGGGGACGGGGTCGGTTTAGGGTCCAGGTGAGGGTACGGCAACCCTTTCGGGGGAGCGTGCGTGTGAGGGCGCGGGTTAGTGTTAGCTTACGGGTTAGGATTAGGGGACGGGTAGGGTCAGGCTTCGGGGAAGGGTTAGGGTTAGTGTTTGGGCTAGGGTTAGGGTTAGGGGACGGGGACGGTTTAGGGTCCAGGTGAGGGTACGGCAACGCTTTAGGGGGAGCGTGCGTGTGAGGGCGCGGGTTAGTGTTAGCGTACGGCTTAGGATTAGGGGACGGGTGAGGGTCAGGCTTCGGGGAAGGGTTAGGGTTAGGGTTCGGGCTAGGGTTAGGGTTAGGGGACGGGGACGGTTTAGGGTCTAGGTGAGGGTACGGCAACGCTTTAGTAGGAGCGTGCGTGTGAGGGCGCGGGTTAGTGTTAGCGTACGGGTTAGGATTAGGGGACGGGTGAGGGTCAGGCTTCGGGGAAGGGTTAGGGTTAGGGTTCGGGCTAGGGTTAGGGTTAGGGGACGGGGACGGTTTCGGGTCCAGTTGAGGGTACGGCAACGCTTTAGGGGGAGAGTGCGTGTGAGGGCGCGGGTTAGTGTTAGCGTACGGGTTAGGATTAGGGGACGGGTGAGGGTCAGGCTTCGGGGAAGGGTTAGGGTTAGGGTTCTGGCTAGGGTTAGGGTTAGGGGACGGGGACGGTTTAGGGTCCAGGTGAGGGTACGGCAACGCTTTAGGGGGAGCGTGCGTGTGAGGGCGCGCGATAGCGTTAGCGTACGGGTTAGGATTAGGGGACGGGTGAGGGTCAGGCTTCGGGGAAGGGTTAGGGTTAGGGTTCGGGCTAGGGTTAGGGTTAGGGGACGGGGACGGTTTAGGGTCCAGGTGAGGGTACGGCAACGCTTTACGGGGAGCGTTCGTGTGAGGGCGCGGGTTAGTGTTAGCGTACGGGTTAGGATTAGGGGACGGGTGAGGGTCAGGCTTCGGGGAAGGGTTAGGGTTAGGGTTCTGGCTAGGGTTAGGGTTAGGGGACGGGGACGGTTTAGGGTCCAGGTGAGGGTACGGCAACGCTTTAGGGGGAGCGTGCGTGTGAGGGCGCGCGATAGCGTTAGCGTACGGGTTAGGATTAGGGGACGGGTGAGGGTCAGGCTTCGGGGAAGGGTTAGGGTTAAAGTTCGGGCTAGGGTTAGGGTTAGGGGACGGGGTCGGTTTAGGGTCCAGGTGAGGGTACGGCAACCCTTTCGGGGGAGCGTGCGTGTGAGGGCGCGGGTTAGTGTTAGCTTACGGGTTAGGATTAGGGGACGGGTAGGGTCAGGCTTCGGGGAAGGGTTAGGGTTAGGGTTTGGGCTAGGGTTAGGGTTAGGGGACGGGGACGGTTTAGGGTCCAGGTGAGGGTACGGCAACGCTTTAGGGGGAGCGTGCGTGTGAGGGCGCGGGTTAGTGTTAGCGTACGGGTTAGGATTAGGGGACGGGTGAGGGTCAGGCTTCGGGGAAGGGTTAGGGTTAGGGTTCGGGCTAGGGTTAGGGTTAGGGGACGGGGACGGTTTAGGGTCCAGGTGAGGGTACGGCAAAGCTTTACGGGGAGCGTGCGTGTGAGGGCGCGGGTTAGTGTTAGCGTACGGGTTAGGATTAGGGGACGGGAGAGGGTCAGGCTTCGGGGAAGGTTTAGGGTTAGGGTTCGTGCTAGGGTTAGGGTTAGGGGACGGGGACGGTTTAGGGTCCAGGTGAGGGTACGGCAACGCTTTAGGGGGAACGTGCGTGTGAGGGCGCGGGTTAGTGTTAGCGTACGGGTTAGGATTAGAGGACGGGTGAGGGTCAGGCTTCGGGGAAGGGTTAGGGTTAGGGTTCGGGCTAGGGTTAGGGTTAGGGGACGGGGACGGTTTAGGGTCCAGGTGAGGGTACGGCAACGCTTTAGGGGGAGCGTGCGTGTGAGGGCGCGGGTTAGTGTTAGCGTACGGGTTAGGATTTGGGGACGGGTGAGGGTCAGGCTTCGGGGAAATGGTTAGGGTTAGGGTTCGGGCTAGGGTTAGGGTTAGGGGACGGGGACGGTTTAGGGTCCAGGTGAGGGTACGGCAACGCTTTAGGGGGAGCGTGCGTGTGAGGGCGCGCGATAGCGTTAGCGTACGGGTTAGGATTAGGGGACGGGTGAGGGTCAGGCTTCGGGGAAGGGTTAGGGTTAAAGTTCGGGCTAGGGTTAGGGTTAGGGGACGGGGTCGGTTTAGGGTCCAGGTGAGGGTACGGCAACCCTTTAGGGGGAGCGTGCGTGTGAGGGCGCAGGTTAGTGTTAGCTTACGGGTTAGGATTAGGGGACGGGTAGGGTCAGGCTTCGGGGAAGGGTTAGGGTTAGGGTTTGGGCTAGGGTTAGGGTTAGGGGACGGGGACGGTTTAGGGTCCAGGTGAGGGTACGGCAACGCTTTAGGGGGAGCGTGCGTGTGAGGGCGCGGGTTAGTGTTAGCGTACGGGTTAGGATTAGGGGACGGGTGAGGGTCAGGCTTCGGGGAAGGGTTAGGGTTAGGGTTCGGGCTAGGGTTAGGGTTAGGGGACGGGGACGGTTTAGGGTCCAGGTGAGGGTACGGCAACGCTTTAGGGGGAGCGTGCGTGTGAGGGCGCGGGTTAGTGTTAGCGTACGGGTTAGGATTAGGGGACGGGTGAGGGTCAGGCTTTGGGGAAGGGTTAGGGTTAGGGTTCGGGCTAGGGTTAGGGTTAGGGGACGGGGACGGTTTAGGGTCCAGGTGAGGGTACGGCAACGCTTTAGGGGGAGCGTGCGTGTGAGGGCGCGGGTTAGTGTTAGCGTACGGGTTAGGATTATGGGACGGGTGAGGGTCAGGCTTCGGGGAAGGGTTAGGGTTAGGGTTCGGGCTAGGGTTAGGGTTAGGGGACGGGGACGGTTTAGGGTCCAGGTGAGGGTACGGCAACGCTTTAGGGGGAGCGTGCGTGTGAGGGCGCGGGTTAGTGTTAGCGTACGGGTTAGGATTAGGGGACGGGTGAGGGTCAGGCTTCGGGGAAGGGTTAGGGTTAGGGTTCGGGCTAGGGTTAGGGTTAGGGGACGGGGACGGTTTAGGGTCCAGGTGAGGGTACGGCAACGCTTTAGGGGGAGCGTGCGTGTGAGGGCGCGGGTTAGTGTTAGCGTACGGGTTAGGATTAGGGGACGGGTGAGGTTCAGGCTTCGGGGAAGGGTTAGGGTTAGGGTTCGGGCTAGGGTTAGGGTTAGGGGACGGGGACGGTTTAGGGTCCAGGTGAGGGTACGGCAACGCTTTAGGGGGAGCGTGCGTGTGAGGGCGCGCGATAGCGTTAGCGTACGGGTTAGGATTAGGGGACGGGTGAGGGTCAGGCTTCGGGGAAGGGTTAGGGTTAGGGTTCTGGCTAGGGTTAGGGTTAGGGGACGGGGACGGTTTAGGGTCCAGGTGAGGGTACGGCAACGCTTTAGGGGGAGCGTGCGTGTGAGGGCGCGCGATAGCGTTAGCGTACGGGTTAGGATTAGGGGACGGGTGAGGGTCAGGCTTCGGGGAAGGGTTAGGGTTAAAGTTCGGGCTAGGGTTAGGGTTAGGGGACGGGGTCGGTTTAGGGTCCAGGTGAGGGTACGGCAACCCTTTCGGGGGAGCGTGCGTGTGAGGGCGCGGGTTAGTGTTAGCTTACGGGTTAGGATTAGGGGACGGGTAGGGTCAGGCTTCGGGGAAGGGTTAGGGTTAGTGTTTGGGCTAGGGTTAGGGTTAGGGGACGGGGACGGTTTAGGGTCCAGGTGAGGGTACGGCAACGCTTTAGGGGGAGCGTGCGTGTGAGGGCGCGGGTTAGTGTTAGCGTACGGCTTAGGATTAGGGGACGGGTGAGGGTCAGGCTTCGGGGAAGGGTTAGGGTTAGGGTTCGGGCTAGGGTTAGGGTTAGGGGACGGGGACGGTTTAGGGTCTAGGTGAGGGTACGGCAACGCTTTAGTAGGAGCGTGCGTGTGAGGGCGCGGGTTAGTGTTAGCGTACGGGTTAGGATTAGGGGACGGGTGAGGGTCAGGCTTCGGGGAAGGGTTAGGGTTAGGGTTCGGGCTAGGGTTAGGGTTAGGGGACGGGGACGGTTTCGGGTCCAGTTGAGGGTACGGCAACGCTTTAGGGGGAGAGTGCGTGTGAGGGCGCGGGTTAGTGTTAGCGTACGGGTTAGGATTAGGGGACGGGTGAGGGTCAGGCTTCGGGGAAGGGTTAGGGTTAGGGTTCTGGCTAGGGTTAGGGTTAGGGGACGGGGACGGTTTAGGGTCCAGGTGAGGGTACGGCAACGCTTTAGGGGGAGCGTGCGTGTGAGGGCGCGCGATAGCGTTAGCGTACGGGTTAGGATTAGGGGACGGGTGAGGGTCAGGCTTCGGGGAAGGGTTAGGGTTAGGGTTCGGGCTAGGGTTAGGGTTAGGGGACGGGGACGGTTTAGGGTCCAGGTGAGGGTACGGCAACGCTTTACGGGGAGCGTTCGTGTGAGGGCGCGGGTTAGTGTTAGCGTACGGGTTAGGATTAGGGGACGGGTGAGGGTCAGGCTTCGGGGAAGGGTTAGGGTTAGGGTTCTGGCTAGGGTTAGGGTTAGGGGACGGGGACGGTTTAGGGTCCAGGTGAGGGTACGGCAACGCTTTAGGGGGAGCGTGCGTGTGAGGGCGCGCGATAGCGTTAGCGTACGGGTTAGGATTAGGGGACGGGTGAGGGTCAGGCTTCGGGGAAGGGTTAGGGTTAAAGTTCGGGCTAGGGTTAGGGTTAGGGGACGGGGTCGGTTTAGGGTCCAGGTGAGGGTACGGCAACCCTTTCGGGGGAGCGTGCGTGTGAGGGCGCGGGTTAGTGTTAGCTTACGGGTTAGGATTAGGGGACGGGTAGGGTCAGGCTTCGGGGAAGGGTTAGGGTTAGGGTTTGGGCTAGGGTTAGGGTTAGGGGACGGGGACGGTTTAGGGTCCAGGTGAGGGTACGGCAACGCTTTAGGGGGAGCGTGCGTGTGAGGGCGCGGGTTAGTGTTAGCGTACGGGTTAGGATTAGGGGACGGGTGAGGGTCAGGCTTCGGGGAAGGGTTAGGGTTAGGGTTCGGGCTAGGGTTAGGGTTAGGGGATGGGGACGGTTTAGGGTCCAGGTGAGGGTACGGCAAAGCTTTACGGGGAGCGTGCGTGTGAGGGCGCGGGTTAGTGTTAGCGTACGGGTTAGGATTAGGGGACGGGAGAGGGTCAGGCTTCGGGGAAGGTTTAGGGTTAGGGTTCGTGCTAGGGTTAGGGTTAGGGGACGGGGACGGTTTAGGGTCCAGGTGAGGGTACGGCAACGCTTTAGGGGGAGCGTGCGTGTGAGGGCGCGGGTTAGTGTTAGCGTACGGGTTAGGATTAGAGGACGGGTGAGGGTCAGGCTTCGGGGAAGGGTTAGGGTTAGGGTTCGGGCTAGGGTTAGGGTTAGGGGACGGGGACGGTTTAGGGTCCAGGTGAGGGTACGGCAACGCTTTAGGGGGAGCGTGCGTGTGAGGGCGCGGGTTAGTGTTAGCGTACGGGTTAGGATTTGGGGACGGGTGAGGGTCAGGCTTCGGGGAAATGGTTAGGGTTAGGGTTCGGGCTAGGGTTAGGGTTAGGGGACGGGGACGGTTTAGGGTCCAGGTGAGGGTACGGCAACGCTTTAGGGGGAGCGTGCGTGTGAGGGCGCGCGATAGCGTTAGCGTACGGGTTAGGATTAGGGGACGGGTGAGGGTCAGGCTTCGGGGAAGGGTTAGGGTTAAAGTTCGGGCTAGGGTTAGGGTTAGGGGACGGGGTCGGTTTAGGGTCCAGGTGAGGGTACGGCAACCCTTTAGGGGGAGCGTGCGTGTGAGGGCGCAGGTTAGTGTTAGCTTACGGGTTAGGATTAGGGGACGGGTAGGGTCAGGCTTCGGGGAAGGGTTAGGGTTAGGGTTTGGGCTAGGGTTAGGGTTAGGGGACGGGGACGGTTTAGGGTCCAGGTGAGGGTACGGCAACGCTTTAGGGGGAGCGTGCGTGTGAGGGCGCGGGTTAGTGTTAGCGTACGGGTTAGGATTAGGGGACGGGTGAGGGTCAGGCTTCGGGGAAGGGTTAGGGTTAGGGTTCGGGCTAGGGTTAGGGTTAGGGGACGGGGACGGTTTAGGGTCCAGGTGAGGGTACGGCAACGCTTTAGGGGGAGCGTGCGTGTGAGGGCGCGGGTTAGTGTTAGCGTACGGGTTAGGATTAGGGGACGGGTGAGGGTCAGGCTTTGGGGAAGGGTTAGGGTTAGGGTTCGGGCTAGGGTTAGGGTTAGGGGACGGGGACGGTTTAGGGTCCAGGTGAGGGTACGGCAACGCTTTAGGGGGAGCGTGCGTGTGAGGGCGCGGGTTAGTGTTAGCGTACGGGTTAGGATTATGGGACGGGTGAGGGTCAGGCTTCGGGGAAGGGTTAGGGTTAGGGTTCGGGCTAGGGTTAGGGTTAGGGGACGGGGACGGTTTAGGGTCCAGGTGAGGGTACGGCAACGCTTTAGGGGGAGCGTGCGTGTGAGGGCGCGGGTTAGTGTTAGCGTACGGGTTAGGATTAGGGGACGGGTGAGGGTCAGGCTTCGGGGAAGGGTTAGGGTTAGGGTTCGGGCTAGGGTTAGGGTTAGGGGACGGGGACGGTTTAGGGTCCAGGTGAGGGTACGGCAACGCTTTAGGGGGAGCGTGCGTGTGAGGGCGCGGGTTAGTGTTAGCGTACGGGTTAGGATTAGGGGACGGGTGAGGTTCAGGCTTCGGGGAAGGGTTAGGGTTAGGGTTCGGGCTAGGGTTAGGGTTAGGGGACGGGGACGGTTTAGGGTCCAGGTGAGGGTACGGCAACGCTTTAGGGGGAGCGTGCGTGTGAGGGCGCGGGTTAGTGTTAGCGTACGGGTTAGGATTAGGGGACGGGTGAGGGTCAGGCTTCGGGGAAGGGTTAGGGTTAGGGTTCGGGCTAGGGTTAGGGTTAGGGGACGGGGACGGTTTAGGGTCCAGGTGAGGGTACGGCAACGCTTTAGGGGGAGCGTGCGTGTGAGGGCGCGGGTTAGTGTTAGCGTACGGGTTAGGATTAGGGGACGGGTGAGGTTCAGGCTTCGGGGAAGGGTTAGGGTTAGGGTTCGGGCTAGGGTTAGGGTTAGGGGACGGGGACGGTTTAGGGTCCAGGTGAGGGTACGGCAACGCTTTAGGGGGAGCGTGCGTGTGAGGGCGCGCGTTAGTGTTAGCGTACGGGTTAGGATTAGGGGACGGGTGAGGGTCAGGCTTCGGGGAAGTGTTAGGGTTAGGGTTCGGGCTAGGGTTAGGGTTAGGGGACGGGGACGGTTTAGGGTCCAGGTGAGGGTACGGCAACGCTTTAGGGGGAGCGTGCGTGTGAGGGCGCGGGTTAGTGTTAGCGTACGGGTTAGGATTAGGGGACAGGTGAGGGTCAGGCTTCGGGGAAGGGTTAGGGTTAGGGTTCGGGCTAGGGTTAGGGTTAGGGGACGGGGACGGTTTAGGGTCCAGGTGAGGGTACGGCAACGCTTTAGGGGGAGCGTGCGTGTGAGGGCGCGGGTTAGTGTTAGCGTACGGGTTAGGATTTGGGGACGGGTGAGGGTCAGGCTTCGGGGAAGGGTTAGGGTTAGGGTTCGGGCTAGGGTTAGGGTTAGGGGACGGGGACGGTTTAGGGTCCAGTTGAGGGTACGGCAACGCTTTAGGGGGAGAGTGCGTGTGAGGGCGCGGGTTAGTGTTAGCGTACGGGTCAGGATTAGGGGACGGGTGAGGGTCAGGCTTCGGGGAAGGGTTAGGGTTAGGGTTCTGGCTAGGGTTAGGGTTAGGGGACGGGGACGGTTTAGGGTCCAGGTGAGGGTACAGCAACGCTTTAGGGGGAGCGTGCGTGTGAGGGCGCGCGATAGAGTTAGCGTACGGGTTAGGATTAGGGGACGGGTGAGGGTCAGGCTTCGGGGAAGTGTTAGGGTTAAAGTTCGGGCTAGGGTTAGGGTTAGGGGACGGGGTCGGTTTAGGGTCCAGGTGAGGGTACGGCAACCCTTTAGGGGGAGCGTGCGTGTGAGGGCGCGGGTTAGTGTTAGCGTACGGGTTAGGATTAGGGTACGGGTGAGGGTCAGGCTTCGGGGAAGGGTTAGGGTTAGGGTTTGGGCTAGGGTTAGGGTTAGGGGACGGGGACGGTTTAGGGTCCAGGTGAGGGTACGGCAACGCTTTAGGGGGAGCGTGCGTGTGAGGGCGCGGGTTAGTGTTAGCGTACGGGTTAGGATTAGGGGACGGATGAGGGTCAGGCTTCGGGGAAGGGTTAGGGTTAGGGTTCGGGCTAGGGTTAGGGTTAGGGGACGGGGACGGTTTAGGGTCCAGGTGAGGGTACGGCAACGCTTTAGGGGGAGCGTGCGTGTGAGGGCGCGGGTTAGTGTTAGCGTACGGGTTAGGATTAGGGGACGGGTGAGGGTCAGGCTTCGGGGAAGGGTTAGGGTTAGGGTTCGGGCTAGGGTTAGTGTTAGGGGACGGGGACGGTTTAGGGTCCAGGTGAGGGTACGGCAACGCTTTAGGGGGAGCGTGCGTGTGAGGGCGCGGGTTAGTCTTAGCGTACGGGTTAGGATTAGGGGACGGGTGAGGGTCAGGCTTCGGAGAAGGGTTAGGGTTAGGGTTCGGGCTAGGGTTAGGGTTAGGGGACGGGGACGGTTTAGGGTCCAGTTGAGGGTACGGCAAAGCTTTAGGGGGAGCGTGTGTGTGAGGGCGCGCGTTAGTGTTAGCGTACGGGTTAGGATTAGGGGACGGGTGAGGGTCAGGCTTCGGGGAAGGGTTAGGGTTAGGGTTCGGGCTAGGGTTAGGGTTAGGGGACGGGGACGGTTTAGGGTCCAGGTGAGGGTACGGCAACGCTTTAGGGGGAGCGTGCGTGTGAGGGCGCGCGTTTGTGTTAGCGTACGGGTTAGGATTAGGGGACGGGTGAGGGTCAGGCTTCGGGGAAGGGTTAGGGTTAGGGTTCGGGCTAGGGTTAGGGTTAGGGGACGGGGACGGTTTAGGGTCCAGGTGAGGGTACGGCAATGCTTTAGGGGGAGCATGCGTGTGAGGGCGCGGGTTAGTGTTAGCGTACGGCTTAGGATTAGGGGACGGGTGAGGGTCAGGCTTCGGGGAAGGGTTAGGGTTAGGGTTCGGGCTAGGGTTAGGGTTAGGGGACGGGGACGGTTTAGGGTCCAGGTGAGGGTACGGCAACGCTTTAGGAGGAGCGTGCGTGTGAGGGCACGGGTTAGTGTTAGCGTACGGGTTAGGATTAGGGGACGGGTGAGGGTCAGGCTTCGGGGAAGGGTTAGGTTTAGGGTTCGGGCTAGGGTTAGGGTTAGGGGACGGGGACGGTTTAGGGTCCAGGTGAGGGTACGGCAAAGCTTTACGGGGAGCGTGCGTGTGAGGGCGCGGGTTAGTGTTAGCGTACGGGTTAGGATTAGGGGACGGGTGAGGGTCAGGCTTCGGGGAAGGTTTAGGGTTAGGGTTCGTGCTAGGGTTAGGGTTAGGGGACGGGGACGGTTTAGGGTCCAGGTGAGGGTACGGCAACGCTTTAGGGGGAACGTGCGTGTGAGGGCGCGGGTTAGTGTTAGCGTACGGGTTAGGATTAGAGGACGGGTGAGGGTCAGGCTTCGGGGAAGGGTTAGGGTTAGGGTTCGGGCTAGGGTTAGGGTTAGGGGACGGGGACGGTTTAGGGTCCAGGTGAGGGTACGGCAACGCTTTAGGGGGAGCGTGCGTGTGAGGGCGCGGGTTAGTGTTAGCGTACGGGTTAGGATTTGGGGACGGGTGAGGGTCAGGCTTCGGGGAAGGGTTAGGGTTAGGGTTCGGGCTAGGGTTAGGGTTAGGGGACGGGGACGGTTTAGGGTCCAGTTGAGGGTACGGCAACGCTTTAGGGGGAGCATGCGTGTGAGGGCGCGGGTTAGTGTTAGCGTACGGGTTAGGATTAGGGGACGGGTGAGGGTCAGGCTTCGGGGAAGGGTTAGGGTTAGGGTTCTGGCTAGGGTTAGGGTTAGGGGACGGGGACGGTTTAGGGTCCAGGTGAGGGTACGGCAACGCTTTAGGGGGAGCGTGCGTGTGAGGGCGCGCGATAGCGTTAGCGTACGGGTTAGGATTAGGGGACGGGTGAGGGTCAGGCTTCGGGGAAGGGTTAGGGTTAGGGTTCGGGCTAGGGTTAGGGTTAGGGGACGGGGACGGTTTAGGGTCCAGGTGAGGGTACGGCAACGCTTTAGGGGGAGCATGCGTGTGAGGGCGCGGGTTAGTGTTAGCGTACGGGTTAGGATTAGGGGACGGGTGAGGGTCAGGCTTCGGGGAAGGGTTAGGGTTAGGGTTCGGGCTAGGGTTAGGGTTAGGGGACGGGGACGGTTTAGGGTCCAGGTGAGGGTACGGCAACGCTTTACGGGGAGCGTTCGTGTGAGGGCGCGGGTTAGTGTTAGCGTACGGGTTAGGATTAGGGGACGGGAGAGGGTCAGGCTTCGGGGAAGGGTTAGGGTTAGGGTTCGGGCTAGGGTTAGGGTTAGGGGACGGGGACGGTTTAGGGTCCAGGTGAGGGTACGGCAAAGCTTTACGGGGAGCGTGCGTGTGAGGGCGCGGGTTAGTGTTAGCGTACGGGTTAGGATTAGGGGACGGGAGAGGGTCAGGCTTCGGGGAAGGTTTAGGGTTAGGGTTCGTGCTAGGGTTAGGGTTAGGGGACGGGGACGGTTTAGGGTCCAGGTGAGGGTACGGCAACGCTTTAGGGGGAACGTGCGTGTGAGGGCGCGGGTTAGTGTTAGCGTACGGGTTAGGATTAGAGGACGGGTGAGGGTCAGGCTTCGGGGAAGGGTTAGGGTTAGGGTTCGGGCTAGGGTTAGGGTTAGGGGACGGGGACGGTTTAGGGTCCAGGTGAGGGTACGGCAACGCTTTAGGGGGAGCGTGCGTGTGAGGGCGCGGGTTAGTGTTAGCGTACGGGTTAGGATTTGGGGACGGGTGAGGGTCAGGCTTCGGGGAAATGGTTAGGGTTAGGGTTCGGGCTAGGGTTAGGGTTAGGGGACGGGGACGGTTTAGGGTCCAGTTGAGGGTACGGCAACGCTTTAGGGGGAGAGTGCGTGTGAGGGCACGGGTTAGTGTTAGCGTACGGGTTAGGATTAGGGGACGGGTGAGGGTCAGGCTTCGGGGAAGGGTTAGGGTTAGGGTTCTGGCTAGGGTTAGGGTTAGGGGACGGGGACGGTTTAGGGTCCAGGTGAGGGTACGGCAACGCTTTAGGGGGAGCGTGCGTGTGAGGGCGCGCGATAGCGTTAGCGTATGGGTTAGGATTAGGGGACGGGTGAGGGTCAGGCTTCGGGGAAGGGTTAGGGTTAGGGTTCGGGCTAGGGTTAGGGTTAGGGGACGGGGACGGTTTAGGGTCCAGGTGAGGGTACGGCAACGCTTTAGGGGGAGCGTGCGTGTGAGGGCGCGGTTTAGTGTTAGCGTACGGGTTAGGATTAGGGGACGGGTGAGGGTCAGGCTTCGGGGAAGGGTTAGGGTTAGGGTTCGGGCTAGGGTTAGGGTTAGGGGACGGGGACGGTTTAGGGTCCAGGTGAGGGTACGGCAACGCTTTACGGGGAGCGTTCGTGTGAGGGCGTGGGTAAGTGTTAGCGTACGGGTTAGGATTAGGGGACGGGTGAGGGTCAGGCTTCGGGGAAGGGTTAGGGTTAGGGTTCTGGCTAGGGTTAGGGTTAGGGGACGGGGACGGTTTAGGGTCCAGGTGAGGGTACGGCAACGCTTTAGGGGGAGCGTGCGTGTGAGGGCGCGCGATAGCGTTAGCGTACGGGTTAGGATTAGGGGACGGGTGAGGGTCAGGCTTCGGGGAAGGGTTAGGGTTAAAGTTCGGGCTAGGGTTAGGGTTAGGGGACGGGGTCGGTTTAGGGTCCAGGTGAGGGTATGGCAACCCTTTCGGGGGAGCGTGCGTGTGAGGGCGCGGGTTAGTGTTAGCTTACGGGTTAGGATTAGGGGACGGGTAGGGTCAGGCTTCGGGGAAGGGTTAGGGTTAGGGTTTGGGCTAGGGTTAGGGTTAGGGGACGGGGACGGTTTAGGGTCCAGGTGAGGGTACGGCAACGCTTTAGGGGGAGCGTGCGTGTGAGGGCGCGGGTTAGTGTTAGCGTACGGCTTAGGATTAGGGGACGGGTGAGGGTCAGGCTTCGGGGAAGGGTTAGGGTTAGGGTTCGGGCTAGGGTTAGGGTTAGGGGACGGGGACGGTTTAGGGTCAAGGTGAGGGTACGGCAACGCTTTAGTAGGAGCGTGCGTGTGAGGGCGCGGGTTAGTGTTAGCGTACGGGTTAGGATTAGGGGACGGGTGAGGGTCAGGCTTCGGGGAAGGGTTAGGGTTAGGGTTCGGGCTAGGGTTAGGGTTAGGGGACGGGGACGGTTTCGGGTCCAGTTGAGGGTACGGCAACGCTTTAGGGGGAGAGTGCGTGTGAGGTCGCGGGTTAGTGTTAGCGTACGGGTTAGGATTAGGGGACGGGTGAGGGTCAGGCTTCGGGGAAGGGTTAGGGTTAGGGTTCTGGCTAGGGTTAGGGTTAGGGGACGGGGACGGTTTAGGGTCCAGGTGAGGGTACGGCAACGCTTTAGGGGGAGCGTGCGTGTGAGGGCGCGCGATAGCGTTAGCGTACGGGTTAGGATTAGGGGACGGGTGAGGGTCAGGCTTCGGGGAAGGGTTAGGGTTAGGGTTCGGGCTAGGGTTAGGGTTAGGGGACGGGGACGGTTTAGGGTCCAGGTGAGGGTACGGCAACGCTTTAGGGGGAGCATGCGTGTGAGGGCGCGGGTTAGTGTTAGCGTACGGGTTAGGATTAGGGGACGGGTGAGGGTCAGGCTTCGGGGAAGGGTTAGGGTTAGGGTTCGGGCTAGGGTTAGGGTTAGGGGACGGGGACGGTTTAGGGTCCAGGTGAGGGTACGGCAACGCTTTACGGGGAGCGTTCGTGTGAGGGCGCGGGTTAGTGTTAGCGTACGGGTTAGGATTAGGGGACGGGTGAGGGTCAGGCTTCGGGGAAGGGTTAGGGTTAGGGTTCTGGCTAGGGTTAGGGTTAGGGGACGGGGACGGTTTAGGGTCCAGGTGAGGGTACGGCAACGCTTTAGGGGGAGCGTGCGTGTGAGGGCGCGCGATAGCGTTAGCGTACGGGTTAGGATTAGGGGACGGGTGAGGGTCAGGCTTCGGGGAAGGGTTAGGGTTAAAGTTCGGGCTAGGGTTAGGGTTAGGGGACGGGGTCGGTTTAGGGTCCAGGTGAGGGTACGGCAACCCTTTCGGGGGAGCGTGCGTGTGAGGTCGCGGGTTAGTGTTAGCTTACGGGTTAGGATTAGGGGACGGGTAGGGTCAGGCTTCGGGGAAGGGTTAGGGTTAGGGTTTGGGCTAGGGTTAGGGTTAGGGGACGGGGACGGTTTAGGGTCCAGGTGAGGGTACGGCAACGCTTTAGGGGGAGCGTGCGTGTGAGGGCGCGGGTTAGTGTTAGCGTACGGGTTAGGATTAGGGGACGGGTGAGGGTCAGGCTTCGGGGAAGGGTTAGGGTTAGGGTTCGGGCTAGGGTTAGGGTTAGGGGACGGGGACGGTTTAGGGTCCAGGTGAGGGTACGGCAAAGCTTTACGGGGAGCGTGCGTGTGAGGGCGCGGGTTAGTGTTAGCGTACGGGTTAGGATTAGGGGACGGGAGAGGGTCAGGCTTCGGGGAAGGTTTAGGGTTAGGGTTCGTGCTAGGGTTAGGGTTAGGGGACGGGGACGGTTTAGGGTCCAGGTGAGGGTACGGCAACGCTTTAGGGGGAACGTGCGTGTGAGGGCGCGGGTTAGTGTTAGCGTACGGGTTAGGATTAGAGGACGGGTGAGGGTCAGGCTTCGGGGAAGGGTTAGGGTTAGGGTTCGGGCTAGGGTTAGGGTTAGGGGACGGGGACGGTTTAGGGTCCAGGTGAGGGTACGGCAACGCTTTAGGGGGAGCGTGCGTGTGAGGGCGCGGGTTAGTGTTAGCGTACGGGTTAGGATTTGGGGACGGGTGAGGGTCAGGCTTCGGGGAAATGGTTAGGGTTAGGGTTCGGGCTAGGGTTAGGGTTAGGGGACGGGGACGGTTTAGGGTCCAGTTGAGGGTACGGCAACGCTTTAGGGGGAGAGTGCGTGTGAGGGCACGGGTTAGTGTTAGCGTACGGGTTAGGATTAGGGGACGGGTGAGGGTCAGGCTTCGGGGAAGGGTTAGGGTTAGGGTTCTGGCTAGGGTTAGGGTTAGGGGACGGGGACGGTTTAGGGTCCAGGTGAGGGTACGGCAACGCTTTAGGGGGAGCGTGCGTGTGAGGGCGCGCGATAGCGTTAGCGTATGGGTTCGGATTAGGGGACGGGTGAGGGTCAGGCTTCGGGGAAGGGTTAGGGTTAGGGTTCGGGCTAGGGTTAGGGTTAGGGGACGGGGACGGTTTAGGGTCCAGGTGAGCGTACGGCAACGCTTTAGGGGGAGCGTGCGTGTGAGGGCGCGGTTTAGTGTTAGCGTACGGGTTAGGATTAGGGGACGGGTGAGGGTCAGGCTTCGGGGAAGGGTTAGGGTTAGGGTTCGGGCTAGGGTTAGGGTTAGGGGACGGGGACGGTTTAGGGTCCAGGTGAGGGTACGGCAACGCTTTACGGGGAGCGTTCGTGTGAGGGCGTGGGTAAGTGTTAGCGTACGGGTTAGGATTAGGGGACGGGTGAGGGTCAGGCTTCGGGGAAGGGTTAGGGTTAGGGTTCTGGCTAGGGTTAGGGTTAGGGGACGGGGACGGTTTAGGGTCCAGGTGAGGGTACGGCAACGCTTTAGGGGGAGCGTGCGTGTGAGGGCGCGCGATAGCGTTAGCGTACGGGTTAGGATTAGGGGACGGGTGAGGGTCAGGCTTCGGGGAAGGGTTAGGGTTAAAGTTCGGGCTAGGGTTAGGGTTAGGGGACGGGGTCGGT